>NW_020954575.1:10090127-10187878 GCF_900497805.2 Vombatus ursinus | reverse complement strand
AGGAGAAGGAGAAGGAGAAGGAGAAGGAGGAGAAGGTTAACATTTAGTTAGCACTTTGAGGTTTACAAAGTATTTTCCAAATGTCATTCCATTTGATCTTCACAACAACAATAGGTAGGTGCTATTATGTATCCCCATTTTACAGATGGGATAAACTCTGAAGCTGACAGAGGTTAAGTGATTTACTCAGAGTCATACACCTAGTAAGGGCGTGAGGAACAGTATGAACTTAGGTCTTGTTGAATCCAAGTCTAGTACTCTCTCCACCGTGCCATGCTTCCTCCAACATGTCAAAAGTAGTACATCTGTAAGTACATATGTTACAATGTGGTATAGAGAAAAGAGCTCTACATTTAGATTCAGAGGACAGAGGTTTAAAATCTCAGCTCTATCATTTACTGCCTGGGTGACTTTGGGTAAGTCACTTAACCTCTCTAAGCCTCAGTTTCTTCATCTATAAAATGAGAAGGTTGAACTAGAAGACTCCTCCTTTTAGGTCCCCTCCCAATCTAAACTGTGGTCCTATGATTCTGTGAACCTTTTGCCTAAAAACAAGTATAAAGCAGATAAGGACACATCTCAACAAGTCTAGAAACAAATTCTCTTTCCTTTGACCTTGTTATAAAATATCTTATATCCTCTCCCATGACTAATTGCCTTTCAAAAAGTGAAAAGGTACAAAGCAACAAAAGCCTAGTTAAGATGCCTGATCACTGTAGCAGGAAAGGACCTAATTGCAAGTTCATCTGATAAAATTCATATAAATAGTACTAGATTCTATCTGATATTACCAGTATCATGACTTGTTCCATGAACTGGCATATGCTGTGTATGTATGGGTGTGGTAGCAACAAATAAAACACAACCCAGGCCAACTCCAGCTCTGTGATATGCCACCACCACCCCCAACATGGCACAATAACCACTCAAGGAGAGGAGATCCAAAGCCAGACTACTAGGCCACTGATCTCAGCCTTTCCCAATTTCTTTTCCATGAGTGTATCTTTCATCCCTCATATCATCTTCTCAGGTCAAGTAATGCACTCCTCATCACAGATCCATTGACTTTTCTCCACCACTTTTCTCTCTTCTCTTTCCTCACCAAGGTCACCTTCATTTATCCACAACCACCTGCCAATTTTCTGGCACTCCTTGGCATCCCACTTAACTGCAATCAATTGCTCCCATCCTCAGATGCTCCTGCAGTGTTAAGAACAATGGAGGGAACTTTCTCTCCTGTAAATAGCAGCATCTCTGCATGCTTCCACCTCCCAGCCCCCAGAGTCCCAATCTCCTGATACAGTTTGAGTTGAGTGTGATAATGGGTTCTGTATTATACACTTTAAGTTTATTTTGGTATTGTGTAAATATATGTAACTATAAAATAGCACATTTTTTTGCATCTTCCTCAGCCACTAAGATTCATGAAACTCAGTTAAGCTGTCTCCATCAGGATTCGAGAGGATTTGATACTGAAGGGGACGGTAATGGTTTGACATGACCAGCACTTGCTGCCTCTTGTCTCTTTTACAGTGCTTTGCTTTGCTACTTGAACTAGGCTGACTTGTCTGCCCTGCAAATGGCCATTGGTTGGCATTTGGCGGAGATGGCTGGCCCCTTTCCCAGTGGCTTCCCCAGATGATGACTGTGAGGAATAATCTGGAAGCAGGACTAGTAGTCTGGAGAGTGGGGAGGCTACACTGCCATTCCTAGGGCTCCTATGCTGTTTGCTAGCTGGTGGCAGTTGGTCAGCATCTGTTAATGGTGGTGACGAAGAAGGTGGACCTCCTTTCCACAATGATCTCTATCTCTCCCCTCAGTGATGGAGATTTGAACTCAAGTCTTACTGATTGTCATGCCGTTGATTGTCAGTGATTGCCATGTGGAGCATTGTACCCATTGTATTACCTCTCAGGAATTCAGCTTCTGCTACTACTAAGTAGCAAGTATATAGACAAATTAATACAAAGTATTAAGGGCAGAGCAGTGGCCAAACACTGACAACCGGTGGATTCGGCATTCTCAGACAGTGGGTAGAAGAGGTTAATGAAACATTTTCTTGCTCTTGAAAATAATTGCTGTTTCCATGTGGATGGGTGCTAGTATTAGGTGCTACTTATACCTTGAAAATGCATAGCTTTTTTTCCCTCTTAAAACATGTTTGCAGGTGGGCTCATTTTTTTAAAGAATGAAAAATATCAGGGCTTTTGAGAATGCTGGAAGGGCTAAGAAACAAGTTACAAAGGCTTAACTTTAATGGTTAGATGCATAAGGTTAAATATTATATTTCAATTTAATTCAGGAAGTATTTATTCTGAGCCAACAATATGCCATATATTACACTAGGCTCCAGGGATAAAAAGACTAAAACAAAATCAGTCCCAACACTCAGGAAGCTGACATAACATTACATTATACTTATAAATGCATATGTATATGCATATACATACATACATATGCATGTGTGTATGTATGCATGCATATTGGTATGGGTAGAGGGTTAGAATCAGAACACTGCCAATGAAGGTAGGCATGAACTTGGGCCACTTCCAATGAGACATATCTCTGACCCCTTGCTGAAGGACACTTGCAAATAGAGGCTCTTGGTTGGTGCCTTGGTTCCTGGGATGAGGGATTATATCAGAAATGATTGGAATCCTTTGACAAGTCACTTAACCACGATTACCTCACCCAAAAAAAAATGATTGGAGTCTGAGCCAAGAAGAGTCACTGACTTGGTAGGCTGTTAAGAGAATCTGAGAAGAGGCATCTTCCTTTCTATTCTTCCTCTATGGACCATGTCAGTTGACCTTCAGACAATAGTTTCTCCCTTGGACTTCTAGCAAGGAGGGGCAAGGATGGATGGGATTTCTTCCACCTTCCCCCAAATCTAATAGCTATGGCAGCTTCATACATGTGGTAATAAGGACATACACTTGCCAAGGCTGTCTGGTTGCCTCTTCTGCCTTGTGTTTCCTTCTCTGATCGGAGTTGCCCAAACAGCAATTCTGAGATCGGTGCACCAAGCTTTAGCAGCCACTTTATGATCTGTGTAGAAAATAAATTAAAGAGAACAAGGAAAAAATAGAAAGCTAATGCTGCATAGATAACAAGAAACATGAGGATTGAGAAAAGATTATTAGATTTCGCATTTTAGTGATTATTGGTGATTGGAAACAGTTCTGTTGGAGTAATGAGGTCAGAAGCCAAACTGCTGAGAGGTTAGAAGACATTGAAAGGAAAGGAAGTGGGAGGACTGCTTCTTCAAAGAGTTTGGCTGAGAAAGGAAGTAGAAGTATTTCAAAACGGTTAATGACAATGGTTGGGTGTCATGAAGTTTGGCACTTTTATAAGCAACAGAGAAGGAACTAATAGGACAGTACTGAAGATTGGAGAGAAGGGGCATTATTGTGATGACAAATGTCTGAAGAAAGGAGGAGGGCATGAGATCAAGAGTCCGAGTAGAGGGGTTGACTTTGGTGAAAAGAGCCAGCTCTTTACCAGACTGGAGTGAATGAGGAAATAGTTGGGGATGAGGTCAGGGTGTTATGAAATGAAGAGAAAGGGAGAAGAGAAAAAAAAGCTCCAAGAAGAGTCTCAATTTTCTCCATAAAGTATGAGGCAAAGTTGTCACCCCAGAGAGTAGGAGGTGCTCTGAGAAGCTTAAGGAGAAAAAAGTTTTGGTACAGCTTCTGTGATAAATGGGAAAGAGAATCAATTAATGAGTAAAAGGACTGCCTTGTTAAGGCCCAGTGGAGATTAGACGACATATTTGTAGTAGACCAGTCACTTCTACCAGCTCTGTCCAGTAGCAATGAATAGTGGAAGAGAAGGTATAGTCAAAACCAGCACAATATGAATTATGAGAAAGGCATGATATTTAGCTAAGGAACTTGAGACCCATAGATTTTGAGTCATTTCCCCCATAATCATACAGGATTTGAACCCAGGTTGTCTAACTCCTAATCCAACCGTCTTACCACTGTACTATGACTAGAAAATGCTCTGTCTCCAGTGACAATATTTGGGGCTTCTTAACAACCACTGAGTCAAGTGAGTCCATTTGTTTTCCACTCCCAAAAAGTCTGGGGCTATCACACAAGCATAGCCTAGTTGCCTCCTGTGTGCTATAATGAAAACTATTCAAATTCCTATCATTCTAAAGAACAGTAAAAATAGCAAAAGATCAAGACATAATGGAACTTAGAGCTAGAAGAAACCTTCAAAATCAGCTATTCCAAACATCTCATTTTATAGATAAGGAAACTGAGGCTCAGATAGGTCAAATAATTTGCCCAAAGGTCATGCAGAAACAAAATAGCAAAGGCACACTTTAAACCATTATCTTGTGACACCAAACCCTGTGGTCTTTCCACTGTAACTTTATTTTTTTCTAATGAAGCTAAAAAAGTTCCTGAGCTATTGTGCTAAGACAAATGGAAAATTTTCCAGAAAGTGGTACAGAATCAGGCAGCAGAGAAAAAGTCCCCAACACTAACCAGGCTTTCATAGTCAGAAGCTGAAACAGAGTTTAAAAATTGATTCTGTCTTGAATTTTATGAGCTTGGGTTGATTTTCCTTCCCTTTTTTTCCCCATGAAATCAGACCTTTCTGAAGCAGCTACTGCTCACACCCTTTAAATATTCAACATCATCACTCTTCAAACTTTCAAGCCTGCAGGGCCTGTTATGAAAAAGTCAAGACAAGAGAGGAGGAAAAAATATCCTGGAAGCAAGAGCTTTAAGGTGCAGGAAAGCTTGAAAAAGGATATAGAAGCAAAGAGAGGGGGGCTTAGAGAACAGAGAACAGAGGGCCCAGGCTGAAACTACCCTGTAAATCAGAGGGAGTGAAAGGCAAGCGTTCTCAAACCACAGACATTCAAGATAGAAAGAGAGCGGGTACTAGAGGCAGGTATGTTAAGGCATGGTCGTATGTGTGCTCTGTGCATGTGTGCGCGCGTGTGTGTGTGTGTGTGGGTGGGTGTGGGTGTGTGTGGGTGGGTGTGTGTGTGTGACAGAGAGAGGCAGATAGGAAAAAAGGAGAGAGACAGAGAGGGATAGGGAAAAAGAGAGAACAGGATAGGACAGGACAGGAGGAAGAACAAGATAGAAACAAAATATGTATATGTCTGAAAAGCTCTACCTAGACTGAATGCTTCCAGTCAAAAATGCCATAGATTTAAGTTTCTTTATTTTTTTTTTCAATTTTGGGTTTTTTAAATGAAACACAAGATAATTCAAAATTTTTAGACTTGAAATCCATCCTAACCTATCCAATGCAGCTGGGGGAAAATAGTTTCATTGCCTTCTGGTGGCTCAATGTCAACTTAGAAGTAAGTCCATAGGGGAATACCCCAAAGATCTGTGTTTGGCCCTGTGCAGGTGAATTGTATAGGTGGAATGCCTGTCAGATTTGGAGATTACATTGAGTTAGAAGGGATAAGTAATGTGATGAATGACAAAACCAAAATGCAAAGAGATCTCAACAAATTACAACATTGAGTCAAATCTATTAACACAAAACCTAATAGGGATATACATGATTTCTTATATTTTAGATCCTCAAAATCAACTGCATTAATTGGTGTGGCTAGAGAATAGTTTGTCTGGAAAACCCCTGAGGCCTTTTAGTAGACTGTGAGCTCAATGTGAGTCAACAGTATGATAGGATAGCCAAAAAACTAATAAAATCTCAGGTGTTAGGAGAAGTATAGCAAACAAGAATAAGAAAGCGGTCATCCCAATGTACTCTGCGTTGGCAGAAGGAGATAGGTGGCACAGTGGATAGAACACTGGACCTGGAATCAGAAAGCCCTGATTTCAAATCCTGCCTCAGACAATTACTAGTTGTGTAACTCTAATTCACTTGACCTCTGCCTGCCTCAGTTTCCTCAACTGTAAAATCAGGTCATAATAGTGTCTACCTCCTAGGGCTGTTACAAGAATCAAATTAAATAATATTTATAAAGCACTTAACACACTTAAGTGCCTTGCACTTAGACACTTAATAAAGGCTTGTTCCCTTCCCCAGTCATAAGATCACATCTGGAATATTTTGTTTAGTTCAGGGCATCACATTTTAGGAAGGATTGGAGAATGTCCAAAGGAGGAAAAGCAAGATGGTGAAGCACTTCTATATCATGCCATAGAAGAATTAATTAAAGAAAATGAGGTCATTTAACCTGGAAAAGAGAAGATTTAGGGGGAAATGGCAGCTGTCTTTAAATATTTATGAAGAGCTGTATATGGAGGATGAAATCTATTTATTTGCGTGATTCCAGAAGGCAGAAGTAGAAGCAATGGATAGAAGCAGGAAGGTTCAAGTAAGTGTTTAACAAGCAGCCCTCCTTTAAAAAATGCATTCATGATGCTTTTAAGATTAATCAGCTGCATTATCTCCATCATATTCTAGACAATCAACAAAACCAAGTCTAGACAATCAACAAAACAAATTAAGTCCTTGTAGCATTTGCTGATTTCTGAGGTGTAAATGATCACAGGGGAAATTTAACAATCGGCTCTCCTGAGTCATTTCAAGTCAGCTCCAGCTCAATCCTAAATGGAAGCTTTACAGAGGTCAGTTTAGACTTAAGATTAGAAAAATCTTCCTAAAAATTAGAGCCGTGGTGATAACTGGAATTTTTGCCCCTAAGAAAGGGGAAAAGGGATTTCGCATCCGAAAAAGCATCTCACTTGGGATGGAGCCACCGGGAAAGAATTGCACCTTTAAACAAAATGTCTCTTTGTTTCTAGGAGGCCAGTAATAGGGTATGGCTGCTCTGAAGGAAAGGGCTCTGATCATTGAGGATGGAACTAGGTGGGGAGGAACTTGTTTGAGGCAGGTATCTAAAGCAGGGAGGAAGTGTTCCTCGGAATGGACTTTTGGTGCCTTCTCAAACTTGGCACCCTGGAACAAAGCCCTATTGCTACACCCCACTTACAGTTCTCTTGAGAGCTACCCAAGCTACCTTAGAGGCACAGGGTTCACCCTCATTTGGGGCCTTCAAACAAAATGATCATTCTTGAGTTTTGTTTTTTACGTTTTATTATTTATTTGTTAATAACATCCTTTTCTTTTTAAATTTTTAGTTCCAAATCCTCTCCTTTCTTCCCACCCCCTCCCATGCCCACTGAGAAGACAAGCAGTATGATATTAATTAAACATGTGAAATCATGTAAAACTGTTCATATTTTTTAAGCAAGAAAAATAAAGAAAATAATACTTCAATTTGCACTCAGAATTCATCAGTTCTTTCTCTGGAGATAGATGACATTTTTTCATCGAGTCCTTTGGAATTGTCTGGGATCACCCTATTGATCAGAGTAGCCAAGTCCTTCATAATTAATCATCATTACAACATTGCTGTTACTGTGCATAATGATCTCCCAGATCTTCTCACTTCACTTTGCATCAGTTCATATAGGTCTTGCTTCTTATAGCACAGTGGTATTCCATCACAATCATATGCCACAACTTGTTCAGCCATTCCCCAACTGATGAGCATCCCATCAATTTCCAATTCTTTGTTGTCACAAAAAGAGCTGCTATAAATGTTTTTGTGCATGTTAGTCCTTTTCCTTTTTTTCTTTTATCTCTTTGGGATACAGACCTAGTAGTGTATTGCTGGGTAAAGGGGACTGCACAGTTTTATAGCCCTTTGGGCATAGCTCCAGATTGCTCTCCAGAATTGATGGACCTGTTCATTATTCCACCAATAGTTCATTAGTGTACTTATTTTTCTCTCATCCCTTCCAGCATTTATCATTTTTGATGAGGTAGTACTTCTGAGTTGCTTTAATTTGCCTTTCTCTAATCAATAGTGATTTAGAGCATTTGTTTATGTAACTATAGATAGCTTTGATTTCTTCTTCTGAAAACTGCCTATGTCCTTTGACCATTTATCAATTGGAGAATGACTCATTTTTATAAATTTGACTCAGTTCTATACTCAGTAAAAATTTGAGAAATGAGGCTTTTATCAAAGAAACTTTTTTGACATTTTGCTATTACTTCATTGTCTATGGTACTTTTTAGGATAATTTAGTTTCTCTGATCATCTCTTTTAATTAGGTCAATTTTTGCTTTTGCTTTGTCAGAGATCATTATCGCTACCCTGCCTCTTTTACTTCAGCTGAAGCATATTAAGTTCTGCCCCAGCCCTTTATTTTAACTCAGTGTGTGTGTCTCCTGTAAACAACTTATAGTTGGATTCTGGTTTCTAATCCCTTCTGCTATCTGCTTCCATTTTATGGGAGCTCATCCCATTCACGTTCACAGTTATTATTACTAACCATATATTTTCCCTCCATGCTATTTTCTTCTTTTTCTTCCTCTCTCTTTCTCTTTTTATCCTGTCTCTCCTCAAAAGTCTATTTTATTTCTAACCACTTCCTCCCATAATCTTCCCTCCCTTTTCTCTCCCTTTCTCTTATCTCCTTCCCCTCCTAGTTCCTTTTGTGTAAGTGACATCTCTATACACAACTGAATATGTATATACATTTTCCCCTCTTTGAATCAATTCTGAGGAGAGAGGGGTTCAAATATTGCCCCCCCATTTTCCCTCCATTGTAAAAACTCTTCTTTACATAACTCATTTATAGGACAAAATTTTTCCCATTTTACCTCTCCTTTCCTTCTTCTCCTCAGTGCATCCCTCTTTCTCACTCTTTCATTTTTTTTTTTTTTGAAGAGCATTCCAACATAATTGACTCACACTCAGGCCTTCCATCTATGTAAAATTCCCTTTAACTGTCCTAATAATGATAAAGTTCTTAGGATTTACATGTGGCATTTTCCCATATAGGAATGCAAGTAGTTTAATTTTTGAGTCCCTTGTGATTACTTTTTCATGTTCACCTTTTTACACTTCTCTTGAATCTTGTGTTTGAATGTCAGATTTTCTTTTCAGCTCTGGTCCTTTTGCCAGGAGTGCTCGAAATTTCTCTATTTCATTAAATATCCATTATTTTTCTCTGATGAATTAGACTTAGTTCTGTTGAGTAGGTGACTCTTGGTTGTAATCCTAGCTCCTTTGCCTTCCAGAATATCATATTTAAAGCCCTTTACTCCTTTAACATGGAAGCCACTAAGTCTTGCATGATACTGACTGTGGCTCCACAATATTTAAATTGTTTCTTTCTGATTGCTTACAGTATTTTCTCTTTGACCTGGGATCTCTGGAATTTGGCTATAATATTAGTAGGAGTTTTCATTTTGGGATCTCTTTCAGTAGGTGATTGATGGATTCTTTCAACTCCTATTTTACTGTCTGAACCTAAGATATTAAGGCTGTTTTCCTTGATAATTTCTTGAAATATAATGTCTAGGCTCTTTCTTTGTTCATGAATTTCAGGGAGTACAATTATCTTAAATTATCTCTCTTCAATCTATTTTCCATGTCAGTTGTTTTTCTAATAATATTTCACATTTTCTTCTATTTTTTTCATTCTTTTGACTTTGTTTTATTGTTTTTTTGGTATCTCATGGAGTCATTAGCATCCAAATGCCTGATTCTAATTTTTAAGGAATTGTTTTCTTTAGTGAGATTTTATACCTCCTTTTCTATTTAACCAATTCTGTTTTTAAAGGAATACTTCTCTTCGGTGGATTTTTGTGCCTCCTTTACCAAGGTGTTAGTTTCTTTTCAAATGTTCTTGCATCACTCTTATTTTTTTTCCCAATTTTTCCTCTAACACTCATCTCTTTTTTTTTTAACTCTTCCAGAAATTCTTGTTGGTTTGGGGTCCAATTAGCATTATTCTTTGAGGCTTTTTTTTTTTTGGTAGCTGTTTTCACATTGTCGTCTTCTTTTGAATTTATGTCTTGGTCTTCTCTGCCACTGTAACTTCTTATAGTAAAATTCTTTTTTGTTGTTGTTGTTGTTGTTGTTGTTGTTTGCTCATTTTTCAGTCTATTTTTTTTTTTACTTTCAACTTCATATTAAAGTTGGCTCTGTTCAACTGAGAGTAAGAAGGCATTCTTCCAAGCTTCAGGCTTTCTCATCCTGCTGTTTTCAGAGCTAGTTCTGGGGGCCTGCAAATTTTAATTGCTTCCAAGATAGTGTGATCCTAAAAGAGACATGGTCACTGCTCTTCTGGTCTGCACTCTGATGTCTACCCAGCAAGGACCTCTGGTCCCTTGTAGCCACAAATGCAAGGGGATTTTGATTTGGGACTGTGACCAGGGCCTCTGCTCCCTTGTGACCAACCACCAATGCTCCTCTCCTCCATAGAACTGTGACCTAGAATTGTACATGGGCAGTTCAGCTTCGATCAGCCAGGGCCAGCAAAGGGCCCTTTATAATCTCTTTCTGACCAGATTTCCAGTTCCCTTACCCTCTATGGGCTGAGAGGTTCTAAAAACTGCTGCTGCTGCTGCTGCTGCTGCCCCATGTGTGGACTCTGGACAGATCTCTACCCTGGTGCCACAAACTTCTCCTGCCAACTTCTTAAGTTTTCTTAGGCCAGAAAAATGTCTCACTCTGATTTTTTGTTGGCTTGGATGCTCCAAAATTTGATTTGAGGTGTTATTTTAAAGTTGTTTGGAGGGTAATATTGGGAGAATTCATCTGGGGGGCTGCCCATAATCTTCCATCTTGGCTCTACTGGTCACTTCTTAAAGACATTATATAGAGGAGATGCTTGGTCAGGTATGGGATGGACTGAAAAACCACTGAGGTGCCCTCTAACTAAGAATCTATGATTCTAGCTGAGTAGTTCTATTGACAGTGTTTTGTTGTGGTTTTTTTTTTTTCAGGTTTGTTTGTTTTAGAATTAAAGCTAGGAGGGACCCTTCTACATCATGTATTTCAAACCCTTCATTTTATAGATGAGAAAATTGAGGCCTAAAGAGGTTAAATGACTTGCCCAAGGACACATAACCACTCAGCAACTATTATATCTAAGATTCAAACCTGAGTCCAAAAGCAGCACTTCTATGCCCAAGTTTCCTCTCAGCTTACAGGGAGACACAAGAGAAGTAGACAGAGATCTATAAATACAACCTTTTGAGCAGGCAAGTGAATTATAACTTTGAGAACGAATTCAGGATAAACCCTGAATAAAGGAAAAGGTGAATGTTTTCATGTGTGCAATAAAAGAGGTTGGATGGAGAGAGTAACTGAGGGAGGAAAGATGGAACTTTCTTCCAGGGGCTCATTAATTCCTCTTGTCAGATTCCCCCTCTCCCTCCCCGCCCAAGAGGCTTTGCATTTCTAGAAAGATTTTTTTTTTCCTCTTACATATGCATGGCTGCACACACTCCAAGCAACTTTAAGACAACAACAACAACACACTCACACACCAGGGGAAAACAATGAACTTATCTGTAGAAACTGAAGGCTGTTTCAGAATACATTCCCTGAGAGAACTGTCTCGCTTTCTCCATTTCTGTTGTCTGGGTTAATGCCAGTCCTGCCAGAAGCTGAGTTGGTGCCTGACATTCTGGAGCAAGGACTGCTAGGGGTTTAAATTTGATGGTAATAATGCCAGTGTCAACCTTGTAAGGCACTAACACTGCACAGAAAAATGTACCAGGTTCTAATGGGGGTCACAGAGTAATTTTCTCATTGCTTTTGACTAGCACAAAAATAATTTCCTTAATCCCCATGAAGCTGCTTGGGTTCTGCATTTATAAATTACCCTCCCAACAACCCCCTTGTTTCCCCAGGGAATCTCAGAGGAAGCTTTCTTGTTTTATTTTTTTCACTAAACAAAACAATGTTATAATTCTTTACTCTATCTCTTTCTCTGATCCCCAACAGGAGATAGCTCTGTCTTTGACTTGGCATCCGAATGTAGTCAGACCTGCCCTACTGAAGGGCAGGATGGTCAAATGGTTAGTCTATCAGCAGTAGTCAAAAAGTCCCGTAACCCCAAGCAACTCACTTAACCCATCCCATTTTGTTTCATCGTCTATAAAATGAGAATAATGCCAATAATTACCTAACAGAATTATTATGAGAATTAAAAGAGATAACATATGGAAAGTGTTTTCCAAAGTTTAAAATCTCCAGAAATGCTAATGTTATCATTCTGGTAATAGAGCTATCCACCCACTCCCACACCCCACCCCCAACTATCTTGCCTCTATTTGTGTACCTAGCTTCTGAAGTGCTTTCTGGGGGTAAGACCAATGTGTTTTCTCCAGATCATAAAGGACAGAAAATAAGTATGTTGGATTCAATTGATAAGCATTAATTTAGTACCTGATATGTTCCCTGGGCAGCTAGGTGGCACATTGGATAGACTTAACTTCCTGAATTCAAACCTGGCCTCAGACACTTACTAGCTTTGTGACGCTGCGCATGTCACTTAATCCTATTTGCTTCGGTTTCCTCATCCACAAAATGAACTGGAGAAGAAAATGGCAAACTACTCTAGTATCTTTGCCAAGAAAACCCCAAATGGGGTCACGAAGAGTTGGACATGACTTAAAAACAACTGAACAACAAAAAAATGTTCTCTGTTCTATGCCAGGCTCTGAGTTCAAAGAAACAAAAAATAAAACAATCTCTTCCTTCAGTGAGCTAATATTCTATCCAAATGAATAATAAGTGGTAGAAAGAGAAAAAGTAGAACAAAAGCTTCCTGAAAAAAAAAAAAAAAGACTGCATGGGGTAGGGGAAGAGGAAGCACAGTAGGTCAGGGTAGGAGTTCACTCCAATCATTATCTATAAGCATCACAGCATTCAAATATGTCCTGATATTAACAAGCATAATATAAAAATTCAAATTTGGAAAACTGATCAGTTAGGGATTACAAAGTATTCTTCACTTTGAGCAACAATAAGATTTCTTTATAATAGCAAGGTCCTTGATGGTTGTAAAATAATATTTGATTGACAATTCAGTTTATACACTCTTTTCATAAGTATATCTATTGTACACCTTAGAACCAGCACACCTGTACTGAACCAGATCAGTCTGTTTCACCTCACTAAGGAACAAAGGATAGCCAATAGGAAAGTTATGGGAAATATTCACATTAGATATAGAGCTGGAAGAAAACCCTGCTCTTCTTGTGGTTTTTCCCATTACTGCTTTATCCCCTTAGATTCTTTTGCCCACTGATACTCTCTTTGCCTTCTCAATGTCATTCAGACAATCAGTAAGTTGTGTTTTTAGGAAAATAAAACAGCAGATACTCACCCGTCCCACATTAATGTGCTAGTTTAGTCCTAAGCTCATGTAAATAAACATTTCCCTTCTTAGTCTTTCATCACTGTAAGAAGGTACTTGACTTCATGCTATTTGGTCTGATTCTATGTTGAATACCCTGCTCATTTCTGGATATTGTGAAGAAATGATAGTGATTTTTCTCATTCCTTAAGTTCCAGTTACTTTCTTCGAAGCGTAAGCTCAGTTTTGTAGGATATGTTATTTATGGGCGCCAATCTCCTTTGCTTTTCAGAACGTCATAATCTAATATTTCCGTTGTTTTTTTTTTTGGAACAGCATAGTAATCCTATGCTATTATTATTGATTCTCCTTGGAATATGAGGGTTTCTTTTTTTTAATGCCTCCAAAAATTTGTACTTTTGTGTAATAGTTCTGAAACATGATAATAATGTTTCTTGGTGATTTAAACTTGGAGTTTCTATTGATATTCTCTGCATTTTCTCAATCTTAGTTTTGTTATGCGCTTCCAATATTTAGCAGCTTCTCTGAATGATTTCTTGGAGTATGATTCTCTAATTTTCTTTTTATGATATTTTTCTGGAAGAGCTATAATCCTTCAATTATTTCTTTATATCCCACTTTCAAGTTTAGTATTCTTGTTTTATATATTTCTCAATTCTCTTAATCTTCTTTCAAATTTTTATTCCATTATTTTTCCTTCTGCAGCTGCATTTTTGCATTCCAATCCTATTTTCTTTTTAAGAGAATCTCTTCCTATTGATAATGTCTTTGTTGGTTTTTTTTTCCTAACTTTTCTAGTCTCTGTTTAGAATCATTGATTTCTTTTTTGAAGACCTCTAATTTTATATCCTTATGTCTCTGTTATTTTGATTTAACTCTCTGAACCATTCTGGGTGTTCTTGGAGTTACTTCATTGTTGTTTCAGAGTGACCTTGCTGAATTTGTTGTACTATCTTCACCTTTCTCAGAAAATTTTTGACTAATTTTCCTGTGTTGCAAAGTACTTTGCTACTTAATTGGATGTCTTCTTCAAATGCTTGTTTATTTCTCACCCTCAATCAGATTTATCTATTTCAGTCAATCACTCTTCCATTTTTCTTTGGTGCCCAGCCAAAAAATGAACTTGCCATCAATCCTTTCCTTTCAGAAGGTTGAGCGCTGTTATAAACCCCATCTACCTCTTGTCAGTTTCCCAGTTCACGCTGCCTCATCTCTATTCTTTCAGACCCCCAGAGTAGGAGCAGGTCTATTTCCCTTAAGGAATAATGGTGACCAGTTGGGACATTGTCACAAGAAAACTCTGAGTAGCCACTGAAATTGGACCCACCTCCTGATTTTAACAGTTCTACTCTCATGCACTCCTCTGCCTCTCTGCAAATGATTTATTTTAGGTCTACAATCTGGCATCCAAAAGTTGGTCATGAAGGAATTAGGGAAGTACCCCTTGTACTGATGAAAGGGATACTCTTAGAAGCCTTAGCAGTTGAGTCACTTCTCCACATTTCTCTAACTCTTTCTACTAGTTCCTTGGTTTCTCCTGTGTTCTATTAATTAATTTTATTTATCACTTTGTTCCTGTTCTCCTCACTTCTCCATTTGCTTGTCCCCCAGGCTCCAGACTCATCCAAAGCCTCCCCTTCTGTCTTCTTTTCAAGCCTCAGAGTTGGTTTGATTCATGAACCACAAGTCATCCTGGTAATTTGACTCTCCCTGAAAAACTGCAAAGGGGTTGATTCCAAAAGTCCAGTGCCTAAAATTGCAGGAGCATCTATTACCCCAGAGTGCTCCAACCCAGATACAATGGGATCCAGAGACGGGAGCTCCTAGTAGGGGGGACCTCCAGCTACCCTAGAAGTGATTCTACCACCTCCGCCCAAAAAAAACTTTAAAATGAAAAAGTTGGGTACCTAAAATTTCAGCAACCACAAAGGCCTCAGCATCACCCAGGGCCAGGGCAGAAGCTGTGGGAACTAGATGTCATCATTAGTAGTAGCACTTACTGTGATGAATTAGTGAGTTAAGTTTTTCTGTAAGAATTATATCATGTTGGACTCTTTCATTTATATTTTTCCTTGTGGTTACTGAGTTTCTGAATCTTGGTACTCTTCAGTTATATTACTTGGTGTTATGGTGAGAGCTAGAAAGGAGATGTGCCCCTAACAAACCTCTCACTCACTTTGTCATGTTCACGTTCATGTATTTTGTGGATTAAAAAGTCAGCATCAAAATATTATGGTTTTCAAAATATTGTAATGATAGCATCTTGAATCCTTCTATTCTTTGCTCTGTGTCTCTGTCTTTGTCTTTCTTTTAATCTCCTTAATGTACCATAATTATGTCTCCAGTATGGGTCAATTATCTCAGAACAGGGAAACAAATTACTATCATTATCTCAGATTATTCTTCCCTTTCCTTTGATCCTATTTCATTAGGATACCCAAAAATGTGGTTTTCATTTCAGCTCTTCTCTCCACTGTTTGCCTTGTTGGCTGAGCAGAGATGCAGAAGAAAATCATTCATCTGCCATTTACAGAATTATTCCTTCCTTTGCTTCCATTCTCCGGCCTCGTTTGGCATTAAGCCCATTACCTCCGTATGTTCAAATGATCTTATTACCAACTAGCTCTCAGCCAACACCTGCTTTCTAGTTGGGGTGCCCCTTTAATCTTTTTTTCCCACTGAACTAAATTTGCTAAATTCAAATTAGCACACAAAGTCATTCAAATGGTATTACTGTCTAAAGGAGCTGCTGCATCCTAATGTCAATAACCCTGAGATTAATGGGTCCCCAAGTCTAGGACTGGGGGAATTAAAAAGGTGGGTTTTAGCAGCGATTCATGCACTATCAAGGGCTACTGCGACCTCCTCTGCTTTTATCAGAATTAAATAAATTAACACTTCTTTTATATATCTCTTTATGCATATTTGGGGGGTGAGGAGGAAGGGAACATCAAGGAAATAACTTTAAAGGACTGAAAACACTCCAAACTTCAGGGCTAGACTCCCCTCAGCTCAATGTGGCATTTCGGTTTTTTAATGGGGTGGGCAGAGGTATTATGGCTAAAAAAAACTGTCCCAAAGCCAGAAAGATCTGGGTTCAAGTCCTGCCTTTGACATAATCTGGCTGTGTGACCCGGGGCAAGTCACTTAACATTTCTCAATCTCAGATTCCTCATCATGTTAAAATGGGAGTAATAATAGGCAAGTTAGTAAGCATTTATTAAGTGCTTTATATACACCAGGAATTATTCAAATAATACCTACATCACAGGATTGTTGTTGGAATCAAATGAGATTGAGTTCACTGTATGAAGGAGTATACACATAGTTTGTATTTAATATGTATTTATATACACATATGGGTATATAATCCCTTATACACATGTGTACACACACATACATATAAAGTATTTCGCAAACCTTAAAGCACTATATAAATATTAGCAATTACATGAAAAGTGTTTTGTAAATTGTAAACTGTTATATAAATGTGAGTTTATAATTTAAGGTTTGCAAAACTATATATGTTATATCATTTGATTCCAACAACAAGCCAGTGAGGTAAGTTCTATTATTATTACTATTAAAATATATTGTACTTTTACATGATGTCCAAAGAAGAACTCATTCTCTTTCCCGAAACCTTTCTCTTCTCCTACTTTCCCTGTGGCTGTAGAGGGTAACACCATCTTCCCAGTCCCACAGGCTTGAAACCTAGAAGTTATCCTTGACTGGTCACTCTTTCTCACCCCTCATATCCAATCTCTTGTCAAGGCCTATTAATTTTACCTCTACAACATCTCTCAAATATGCCCCCCTTCTCTCCTCTGATACTGCCACCACTCTAATGCAGGCTATCACCTCAGAATTAGATTACTGCAATAGCCTGCTGGTGGGCCTGCCTACCTCAAGCCTCTCCCCACTACAGTCCATCCTCCATTCAGCCACCAAAGTGATTTTCCCAAAGTGCAGGTATGACCATGTCACTCCCCTATTCAATAAATTCCAATGGCTTCCTATCACCTACAGGATCAAATGCTAAATGTTCTCTTTATCATTCAAAGCCCTTCATACCATTCCAGTTTTTTTTTACACCTTCCTCCCCAATACACATTCTTTGATCCAATGACACTGACTTCCTCCCCATTCCTTCTCTCAGTTCCAGGAATTTTCTCTGGCTGTCCTCCATGCCTAGAATACTATTTCTCTTTTGTTCAACTACTGACCTCCCTGGCTTCTTTTAAGTCCCAAATAAAAGCCCACATTCTGCAGGAATTCTTTTCCAACCCCTTTTAGTTCCAGTGCCTTCCCTCCATCAATTATTTCCTAGCTATTCTATATATAGCTTATTTTATATATATTTGTTTGCATGTTAACTTTCCCATTAGATTGTAAGCTCTTTGAGGGCAGGAGCTATTTTTTGACTCTTTTTATATCCCCAGAACTTAGCATAGTTTCTGGCACATAGCAGGTGCTTAATAAATGTTAGTTTGATTGTTTGATTAGAAACTTGAAGCTGAGAAAGGTTAAGTTACTTGCCCAGGGTCACATAACTAATAAGTATATGAGGCAAAATTCAAAATAAGCTCTTCCTGACTCCAAGCTCAATGCTCTAGCCACCATACAACCTAGTTACTCCTATTCCTCCAACTCCTCCTCCTTCCCCTCTGTTTCTCCTTCTCCAACTCCTCATTGCAAAATAAAAGACTAGCAATTGAATTACTTAGTAGGTACTTAATATTTATTGACTGACTGTGGGATGGAAAAAATACTACATCCCTTACCTACTATTTACACAGGGTTGTAAGGATCAAATGACAAAATCTGCCAGTATTTCCTACCACTTCTATGGCACTATCAGGTACCCAAAGCACTTTCCTCATGTCAGACCCAGTAGGAAGATAGCAAGGTTGAAACCAGGAATTTTTATTCCTCAGGGTAATTGCTACAAACCAAGCCCAGATCACATAGCATGAAGCACATTTACAGTTGGGAATGAAGGGAATAAATGGGTGTATACCACTCCATGGAGAAAAGATGAAGACAATGATATACTGGCATAAGGTCACTGCTAGGGGAGCAGAGAAAATCAAGAAAGAAATTCATCTTAGCCCATCATTTGGTAGCATTCTATTTTAACAAATTATTGTCAGCATCTTCTAAATTAGACACCCAGGGACAAAGTCCCATTTGTCCCACCTCACTTACAGCTCTGGTAGGAAGTACTGTATGCAAAGTCTATGGCAAACTTTAAAGGGTTATATAAATTCCAGGCAATATTTTTCTCTCAAATGCTCAAATGTATCTGTGATCTCATTGATTTGAAAGTTCCCTCCAGTGATACAAACTATAACAACCCATCCATATCTGCTTATCCTACATGACCCTTGTCGATGTTCTTCCAAAATTTTACTACATGCGAGCAACCCAACATACTGCAAGCCTTCCTTGCTTTATTCTGATGATATGAGGATAGCGGTGGAACTTTCATTATTCCATTATTCTTAGTTGACCTTTTGCCCCCTCCAATGTTACGGATTTCCCACAGATACTTGCAATCTACCTGGCTCATGCGTGGAATTCTATGAAAGAATATTCTTAATGCAAACTCTGTTGAGGAGCAGCCTCTAATTAAATTAGATGATTCCCCATCTGTTCAGATGTGCTGTACAATAGAGAAGCAGGGACCAAGTTTTAGCAACAGTAATTTCCTCAAAATCATGTTGGTCGCATCATCATATGTAAATCAAAATCTTCACATCCCAATGCCCTTCTTTTCAAAAAGCTTTGTCCCCCCTGGCAGTAACTTTCTCCCCAATTTTCATTGACTCGGTTCTATGATAATGGGGTAGGGGAAATAAGAAGAACTAGTATGTTTATAACTGTTAAAGGTTAGCAAAACACTTAACCTACATTAACTCACTTGAAATACGACTGTGCTCAAAGGTAGATAATACATGTATTAATGCCCCTTCTTTATAAGTGAACAAACTGGGTCTCAGAAAAGTTAAGAGACTTGTCCATAGTCACACTGTTTCTAAGTGTCAGAGGTATAGATATATTAACATTCGATATGGTTATTTGGAGGAGAAAAACTTTTATTTTCAGTGTAAATTTTTCAAACGTTTGGAATGGAAGAAGGGAAATGTGTCAATAAAAAGCAATATTTGTGTTTCAGCATAACGGACTAAAATGAACTCCACCTTTTTAGTGATGTCAGCTAAATCAACTGGGTGATTATATAGAGTGTTGGATTTGGAGTCATGAAGACCTGAGTTCAAATTCTGCCTCAGACACTATCTGTATGACCCTGGCCAAGCTAACCTCTCTTAGCCTCAGTTTCTTTATCTATAAAATGGGGATTATAATAGTACTTTCTTCCCAGAGTTGTTGCAGGAATATATGAATTAACACTTGGCAGACATTAAGGTGCCATGTAAAAGCGAACTATTATTGTTGTCACTATTTTAATTTTGCAGGAGACAAAATAAATTAAAAAAGCAAAAACTTAGAATCCAAAAAAGAAAATCAGCAACTCATTTGTCTTAGGGAATCCAAATATTCATGTAGAGACGTGGCACAATTGAGGTAGTTATTCTGGGCAATGTTATGTTTGGACCAATTGTGGCTCATACTGTCTTAAAATCATCAATCCAGATCATAATGAGGTCAGCACAATTGGCAAAGTTATAGTATGGCCAGGAAATTTGGGTTCATAACCATAAAATTAGGTGACTGGATAAGGACAAAGAAGAATCCTTCACTTTTTTGACAATTTCAGGGAGTCAAAGATGGTAACAAAGAACTCACCATGTCATGAAATAGCTGGCTCCATTTTGGATTGGCTCTGTTAGTAATTTTTTCCTCATATTAAATTAACATGTTTTCTTTTCATTTTGACCCATTGGCTCTCTAAATCCCTTCAAGTTATAGAATTATGTGTTGTTTTTAAAATAGAGTACTAGATTTGGCATTAGATGACCTGGGTTCAAATTCTGCCTCTTTCATCACTTTTGTTGTTGCTGTTGTTCAATCATTTCAGTAACATCCAACTCTTTGTATCCCCATTTGGAGTTTTCTTGGCAAAGATACTGGAATGGTTTGCCATTTTTTTCTCTAGCTTATTTTACAGATGTGGAAACTGAGGCAAACAGGGTTAAGTGACTTGCCCAGGCTCACACAACTAGTAAGTGTATGAGGCCATATTTGAACTCATGAAGACGAGTCTTCCTGAGCCCAGGCCCAGCACTCTGTGCACTATGGTGCCACCTAGATGCCTCTGGCATTGCCTAACCTCGGGCAAATCATTTAACCATTTGGGTCTCAGCTTTCTCCTCTATAAAATGAGGGAATTGGAATAGATGAATTCTAAGATCCTGTCCAGCTCTATATCTTTGATGATCCTTATTTTGTGTAACAGCTCTCTAAATATTTGAATACAAAGGTCCTTACCTCCCCCAACCCTAACATTCTTTTCTCCAGTCTAAATATATTCAATATATTCAACTGACATTATTTTCTTTACCAAAAGTCCTCTGGAAAGTGTCCATGGAAGCATTTCCAAAGGTAAGAAGTGGCCTTCAGAAGCCACCATGAGTTTAATAAGAATATGCTCTCAAGGGAAAAATACTGAGTTTGGACTGGGTTCAGATCCCAGGTTGACTACTTACTATACTGATAGACTCAGACAAACCCTTGTAAGTTATAAACTCTCTGGGCCTAGTTCCCTCATTTTTAGAATGAAGGGATTGGACTAGGGCAGGAGTTGACAAATTCTACCCCAAGGGCCAAATCTGGCCCACAGCCTGTTTGTGCATGGCCCCATGAGCCCCATATAAAGACCATTCTTAAGTTACTCCCCATAGAAAAGTAGATAATAGAATTTGGCCCTCAGACCATAGAATGCTAACCCATGGACTAGATGATCTCTAAGGCCTTTCCTAACTCTAAGTTCTATTTTGTTCTGTTTCCAGGTGATTTCCCTCTATGTCTGTATTGTAGTTCTCCTGTGTTATGTGTTTCCAGAGTTTTGTGTGCTGAGCTGTGCTACAACCTTCATAAGGTTTTGAGCATAGCACACTAAAATATTGAGAAATGACAACTCTGTAATCCTTGAGTCCTTCCCTATTATCTTGGCATGCTGATGCTATAGTCTATGGCAACCTAGAAGTGAAACTTTATTTAACTTCATTGAAAAAGATGGAGTGGTTTTGTTAAAACAATAATAATACCAAAAATAAAAACAACTCACATTCCTTCACGTACATACTCATATTTGTTTAGCTCTTTACAACATGTAAGGCACTTTACTCACAACATCCCTTTCAGATAAGTATGCAAATATTGTTATCCCCATATTATAGATGAGACCGAGAAGTAAAACGAATAGTCTAAAGTCACAAAACCAGTAAATGCTTGGAATGGGCTCGTAACCCACATCCCCTAACTCCAACTCTAATACCCTTGATGTAGTGTGAATGACACGTACATGATAGACAACTGGCTGTAGAACAGTGTTACCTGGTCCACAAAAGGAAAGTGAGGTCACACGAGTCAGTTTCATTACAATAGTACTATATCAGAAGCAATGTAAATCAGTGGAAAGAGAATACTGTATTTTCAGAGGACCTAGGTTCAAATGCTGGCACTATTAGATAGTATATGATTTAGGCCTAGTCATTTTACCTCTAATGGCCTCAGTTTCCTCATCTGTAAAACATGGGGTTGGAATCCAAGTCCTGTAAGGTTCTTTGCTCCCACTGTAGCATCCCTTCTGGCATTACTTCCCTAGCTTCCACTCACACTGTCAGGCGGGGTTTCCAGAGGGTTAGGGGTCTATTACTCTGATGGAAATTTGTATATCCTGAACTAGTAAGGCCAATGCCTATGCTTATAAACTTCAGAGTACTTGTTTCCCTAAACACACAGAAACAGTGAGAGTCAGGTACTTAACAGCCATCATTGACTGGGAGTGGAGATGTTGAACAGCTACTCTTCCCCTTACCCAGTTTTATGGTCAGGTCAAAGAAGTCCAGCCTCCTTGCAGCCGAAATGGGTAGGAGGAACCTGCACTCTCAGTTCTGACTCAGCAGCTCCTCACTCATCAGTTCTTCTGGATCTGCAGCCAATTAGAAGACTTTTCTTTATTACACACACAGTACAAAGCATTCTCATTTGTGGCCAGAAGCCAGTTCTCACATAGAGAATATCTGTATATGGTCTAAGGACTGAAACCAGACAAAAATTATGTGCACATGCTTCGAGGACTGGTCTATAAAGCCAGTTTGCCCTTGATATCCTATGATCCTAGCTGGCCAAGAAAAAAAAATAGAACGTTGCAGTCTCTGTTCTGTTAATACAACCTGGAAATCAGTAGGTCAGACTGGGGGCTCGAAAGCTCAATGGATGAGTGCTCTGCGCAAACCCTGAGCAACCTTCTGTTTATCAAAAACACATCCATCAAATCACTTTCTCTTTAATTTAAAGGAAAAATTGATGCTATCTTGGCTCTGGGTATAATCATGTTAATTTATTGGGGAATATATAAGTGACTCTGGAAAGAAGGGATGATCCAATTATAGGTTTAAATGAGTTTATGGTTCCTTGTTTTTGTCACTCTGATTCATGAACTATTTTCATTCCCAAGCAATCAGAAGAAATTTATGTATGTTTGGGGCTTATTAATGTAGCTTAAAAATCCCCTGAGGTAGAACTCCCTGAAAAACACTGAAACTGATAAACCCCAAATCGAATTTGAAGTATTAGCACCTGAATCATGGATACTTTTAATAAGTAACAAAAGAGTGAATTACTAGGGAGAAGAGAGTTCAGGGGAGGGTTGCTTCCATATGGAGACTTCCTCTAATACATCACTCGATTTTATTAGAATTTGTCCAGATAATAAGTTAATACTATCTGATGGTTGTACAATGATATGTTGTATAGTTTGTGGGCTACCTTCCACTGACATTGACAGGTTGGGTTCTGAAGGTCATCTACCTCTTCCCCTCTGGAATTCCACCCAACTTGGGGTCAAATAGAGAAGATTCAGATTTTTGTGCTCCGTTGGAGTGGAGTGGCCACCACCACCTCTACAGACATAGTAAATAAGCTTATGGCCTTCTTCTTGTCCCTAACGGACAGATAGCATTAAGCTATTCATAATTTAGCATCCTGGTTTGTTGTCTCAGCCAAGGGACCAAAACCTGAACAAGGACTCAGAAATGATTCTGTTTTCTCATCTTTCCAGAGAGAGATGAAATTAAAAGAGAGGAGAGTGTCAGGGGATGGAAGATAGAGAAAGGGAGAAGAGGGTGCCCTGTGGCATTTTAACCTCTCTCTGATCTCTGAGTACAGAAAGGACTATAGGCTTTATACCCTAATAATTCAGCACCTTTCTCTGAGTGGTAAAGGTTCTTCTTAAACCTCCCTCAAATACAAACAAGAGAGGTGAATCAGCACAATCTTCAAGAAGGTGAAAAATGGTAAAGAAGTTGACTTCATTCATGTGTTCAAGTATGTGTTTCAGATGAAGAACCCAGAGAAATGAAGCTATTTAGGGATTTGCCATAGAACTGGCAAACCATCCAGCATTCTAGCCTAGAGAAAGGAGAGTTTGTGGGAAAAAGTAAAGATTCTATTTAGGTCCCAAACTTATGAGGATAAGGCTTGGGTCAGCAGTACTTGGGACTGTTGCTAGGTAGGTTTGACATCTTTGCTATAGTAGGTTTGACATCTTTGCAACCATAGGACTGTAAGTTGGAGATAACTGCATTAGTAAAGAGAGTTTCTTCCCCTGGGAATTCCCTATACCAATGAAATCAAAAGTTCAGTCCCCATCTCTACTGTAGAGATACAATTGATAGGATTTGAACATTAGATTATGCAATGATCTGTCCATTTAACAAACATTTAAGTTCCTGGTACATGACAAATGTCTTGCCATACTGAACACGGAGACTACAAAGACAGAAATGAACAATCTCAACTTTAAAGGAATTTACATTCCACTGTAATGATGATGGGGAGGAGGAAGGAGTGAGAAGGATACAAAATATTCAGAGATAAGCAAAAAATAAACACCAAGACCAATAAAAACAGCAATCACAACCAAAGCTTGACCCTGAAAAAGAGATTTAAGAATATGCCTCCTCCTTCTCATTGCAGAAGTAAGGGAGAGAGAATCCATGCATGTTGGACAATATATACAATGTTAAACTTAGTAGATTTTTTAGTTTTGTTGAACCATCTTCCCCCACAAACACACACACACACACACACTCCTTTCTATTTTATTATTTCTGATAAAAGATGGCCCCTCTGGAAGAGAAGAAAAGTATATTGGGAAATGAGGGTAACCTAAAAATAAAATATCATTAACATCTGATGATAGATGACATAAACACAGTAGACAGATCTCTAACATTTCCCTAGCTAAACCAACAAAGAATCAGATCCTACCAAGGCACTCTAGAAAGCTTAATGAAAGACTAGCTTCATATCATGATGGAGATTGATTTTTTTTATTATAAACAATATCGATTAATTGTCATCCATGTTTATCTTTACTGAGATAAGTGGAAAGTCAGGGACAGCCATTACACGATGTTTTCTAAGTACCTCAAAAATTTGAATTTACCCAGCAAAAACCCACAAGTTTTTATTCTACAAACCAGTACTCCAGAAATGCATAAGGTTGCTTTCTCTACCATCATTTATGTCCAGAAGAAAATGTACTAAGAAAGGTGATTTGTTTTCACAATTAGGACCCTAGTCTGTGAAAATTTAGCTAATGGTAACAATACTGAGACATCAAACATAGACATTAATTCATTCATTTATTCATTCACTCAAATATTCAACAAGTATTTATTAAGCTCTCATTGGATGCATGGCTACATACTAAGAACCAAGGCAATAATAAAGAACGGAATGATGTGAGACCTGTCTTTAAAGTGTTTTTCATATTATTTTTGTTGCTATTATTGTTACAATTAACAATAAATCACATTTATATATAAGGTGTCTTAAAAGTCTTAGTGCAGTTTTAAGCTATTGAAGCAGAAAATTGCACTAAGACATTTGGGATACTGTATAGAGCTTAAAGGTTTTTCAAAGCACTTAACATACATCATCTCATTTGATCTTCACAACAACCCTGTGAAGCAGGTTCTGTTTTATTCCCATTTTACCAAGGAAGTGAGTGAGGTTCAGAAGGGCTAGGGCTAAGTGGTTTGCATAATATGGGCTCATAGTAGAATACCATGTATTCCAATCCAATGGGTTAGGCCTGCAGTCTGATGCGGCAGGCTGAAAGGCCCAGGTTTGTAGTAATTTTGCCTTTAGAAATATAGCTATGAAACAGAGGAAATTTTCTGAATTTTCCCCTCACTTAGAGAAAGAAAATTCTGTAACAATAGGTTGAGGAGGGGCTGGGATGAAGGTCACTCTTTCCTGTGTGGCTCCGTGAGCTTCTCACAGCAGGCAGCTACAAAAAAAAAAAAGGACTCGGGAAGATACAAAGGAGAGGGTCAACCAAATGTGTTTATAAGAAATAAGGTTAGACCAGTCGGGTGCAGTCTTTAACAGAATGAATAAACATTCTGAGAAGCAGGCACCAGTCACACCCTCAAGGGCAAGAGTTAAGGATCACCTTTGATCTCTTCAATCTCTCCTAGGCATGGGGTTGAAGAGGGCTACAGCAGATAGCTCTGCTGCTGCTGTCCAAAATACTGATGCTCTACATAGAGGACTGGAGAGGGAGGAAAAAGTCTCTCCACACCTTCCTCTCCCAATGTTTTCTCTCAAGTGGTGGTTTCATTTTTTTAAACTATTATTCTGATGGAAGACTCTGTTCTCCAGTCCCAAGATCCTGAGTCTGACTTTTGGAAGTTTTACTCCAAAATCAAAGAATAAGAGACAAAAGGGGGGTCTCACCAACATGAACCCACCCGCTGGAAATGAGTTTATGCCAGAGTTCAGACTGAGGCAACAATCTGTCAATCAGTAATAAGCTTTGCTTTCTATTGGCTTTCTTGACTGACACTTTAAGCTCATTTTAACACTTCGCAATTTGATTTATTCAGCTCTTTACCAACTCTATATTAGGCCCACATTTTGCTACCCGACTTCACCTCCTTCTAGCCTCACCAGCATGATGCCCCTTCTCTCCAGATCTCTGATTTTTTACTCCTGGACTCCTACATAGACAACCATCTATTTCCACTCCTGATTTCTGGTGGCCAGCTCCCTCCCCCATAAGCATAGCGAATCTTGTTCAGCCACTAACTCCTGAGCAACCATTGTTGCTTGTCTGAATATTACTGAATATTGTCTGAATGATTTAGGATTAAGAAATAATGAAATGATTTAAAATACATTTTCATTGAATTGGAAAACTAGAAGTTCAAATATAATTAAAGTAATTAACCCAAAACAAAAAAAAAACTTTAAGTATCAATGAGTTAAAAGTGATAAAATTGGTATTTTAAAACTTTACTGGTTTAGTTTTATGTGAGCATTTCATTAATATAACTGATTCTGAACTCAATACAAAGTATTTTAGTGTTACATTCTACCATTTAGTGTTACATTCTACCATTTGGTCAATAATCAAAGAATGTCTGCCTAAATACACATCCCTTTAAAGGGATGGTTTCTGCTGAGCCGACATTGTAGTGCTATACTTTAATTTAGCTTCATCTCAGTTCCATGTTTCTTTGACCATGGTCTCTTAGGGAGGGAAATGACTTTGGCTCAATAAAAAAGTATTAAAATATTAATGGCATTGTATTTTAAGCCCAATTCAAGTTAAAAAAAAAAAAAACAACTTTCACTTAAGTTGGTCCCAGCTGCCTATTTACAAATAAGGGCCTGACCAAATTAAAAATGAGCAAGTATTTTTTTAATATAAGCCTTAATGGGAATATATGACAAATGACAATAATCAAACACAAAAAGAGAAAAGGGAGAAAGGAAACTTGAGAAGTGAAGAAAGTAGGGGGCAGAGATGAACAACAACAAAAAAAGGGACACTAAGTTAGGACTAGAAAAAGTGATATTCAGTAGTAAGAATGACATTTCTAAAAGGTACCTATAAAAAGAATCAAGTCGGGTCAGTTTTGTAATGAGGTAACATTTTATTTCCTCCCACACACTTGCACTTCTCACCAACGTGGTTGGTATAGTCATAGAATATAATAATCAGTGATGAGGACCTACTAATATGGTAAAAAAAAAGAGTTAATATCTAGTCACCTCTTTGCAAGATGTGAATGCCTTTCTCTGATGGAATTAAAGAGAATTTTAGCCACTGGAGGATTAAAATCACACCCCTGCGGCCTTTAAATAATTAAGCCCTGTAGATGTTGACAGGTACTTGGAGAGGATGCAGTTCAGCCAAGAGCTTAGGAACCAGGGAAAAACCCTGCTCTTTGCCTCTTAAGGTGGAAGAAGTGATTTTTAATTCAGAAATGGGAAGCTAAGACTCCAACAGCTAGTGTCTCTGTTCTTCACACTAGCAAAAAGTTGATTTTGTATATGAATGAAAGGATGGATGGATGGATAACTAGATGAATGGCATTTGTTTAGTACTTACTATGTGCTGTTAAGCGATGGGGATAAAAATACAAAAGTGAGATAAACCCTGCCCTTAAGGAGCTTACATTCTAGCAACACACACATTGGGGAGGGGTAGCCAGGAAAAAGAGTTTTGGCCTGGGAAATCACAAGGATGATCCATAGAGCAACTAGCCAATATGCCTTTTTCTAGAAGCAATGGGAGCATTCATTTGACTACAATGCTCAGAGGAGAAGTTGAAAAGCAGTGGAAGGAGAGAAGGTACCCTTGGTAGCAGGGCAGATAGCAAGATGGCTAAGGTGGTTGACTCTCTTATTCACCAAGCAAGACAGCTCAACACCAGTATAGGAGTTCCAACTTTGAGTAGATTAATGGTCATAGGAACTAGGGGCATTGTTCTGGAGATCTAATTTGGTTAGTACTATACAAGGTGAAGTAACACAACCACAGAGCAGATGTCATGATAGATCACATAGATGGGTAGCTAGGACATTAAACATAATCTGGTCTGAGGCCAACTAGTAGGTTAGGTGAATTTGTACCCACTCCCTATGGACTCGTGACAGTCTTCTTTTTTTCTCAGAGAGAAGAGTTATTTCAGAGGGGCATGAGCTCAAGGTTTGCTATTCCTCCCCTCTATCTTTTCCTATAAAAGCTATCACTGAAGAAAAACGTAGCTGAGTAGAAGGTTTTGGTGCAATCAAAATGGAAAATTCATTGGCTCAGTAAAAAAGTCCCCTGAAAAGGAAGGTCACTTAGTAGAATTCTCATCACTGAGTTCTTTGATGACCAAATGATAGAGTGCAAAACAATTGCCAGGTGAAATGCAGAAGCAGAGAGCTTTTGGGATATTTTTGGAAGATTAGAGAGATTAAGCAGTAAGTAATTCATTATCAGACTCCTGACACCTACAATAATCGATGCCAAAGAAAATATCTCCCACAGGATCTCTGATCAATTGAAAGCTTCATCTTTGGTAGCCAACTTGCAAAGATAGTAGAATATACTTTGAGAGCTTTAGGACACATTCACAAGGTCTCTCATTCTATTAGAGACTCAATGGGCCTCCCGGGCACCTTCCTTCCGATGAATTATGATACAATCATTATTCCCATAGATTGTGAACTCCCTAAGGGTAGAGTCTGTCTTTTATCTCTTTTTCCATCCCCAGTGTTAGCAGAGTGCCTGGCACATAGACAATTAACAAATCTTAGTGCCTGGCTTACTGACTTTCTAATCTATTCTCCACACAGACACCAAGATGATATTACTAAAAGCAGACATCATTCTCCAGCTCAAGAAGTTCTAGTGGATTTCTAGGATGAAGTCAAAACTCCTCTTTGTGGTATTTAAAGCCTTTCAACAATCAAACTCCAACCTATCTGCCCAGGCTGGTTTCATGTTAGTCTCCATCATGTACGCCACCCACAGATTTGTCCACATACTCTTCCCTGTACACAACATTCTACTTCCCGTCTCCATGTCATTGCATGGGCTGTGTCCCTCATGCCTGGAATTCATTCCCTCCTTTCCCTTGCTTCTTGGAATCCTTAGTTCCCTTTTATGGCTCAGCTCCAGTGGTACCTCCCAAATGAGACTTTTTCTGATCCCCCAGTTATTAGTACACATGCATATACATGCACATACATGCACACACACATGCACATGTAACTTTGTGCACATTTGGTATTTATATCCTTGAGTATACGTTATTTCATATTCAGTAGTATGCAAGCTCCTAGAAGATAGGAACCATTTTGGTTTTGCCTTTGTGTATCCTGAAGGCCTGGCACATAGTAGTCACTTTAATGCAAAATGTTTGGTGAAAAAGTGAAGCAACATTAAGGGAAAGGAAAAAGGAAAAAATGATTTTCTATGTTCCCTGGCCATTGGACACTTGAGCATCTGCCTGGTCTTTCAACCCCTCTCTGAAATAAATATAACCCTAGTTCATCTGACATCCCTCATCACCTACATCATCCCTATATAACCCTGATTTTTCCCTGGAGAAGATGAAAGTGGATGTAGAGTAGTTAGCACAGTGCCTGGCACATAGTAAACACTTAAATATTTATCATATCATATACTAATGTGGGTAATACTACCCAACAACGTATAAGCATAGTCAATAAGGCACAGTGCATAGAGTGTTGGAGTTGTGGTCAGGAAGGACCCAGATTCAAATGTTGCCCCTATGGTTACTCACTATGTGATCATGGGCAAGTCCCTTAAAGACTCTAGCCCCAGAATTCTCTAGAGGATTCTAAGTTATCAATAGGTTGTGACTTGTGTTCAAGGGAAGAACTTCTTCCATAAATGAAAATATGAATCTTTGATTCATATAAAAAGGCAATAATGCTCTAAGAAATAATATATAGATCTATTCAGATGTCCAAAGCAGTACCTTAACTCCTGAGTTTAAAAACCAAAGAGGACGATTTTATGTTGGCTCTGGAGTTGTCTTTGAAATAACATAAGATTTATATACCATTTTAAGGTTTATCAGGGCAGCTAGGTGGCACAGCGAATAGAGTGCAGGGCCTGGAGTCAGGAAGACTCTTCCTGAGTTTAAATCTGGCCTTAGACAGTTACTAACTGTATGACCTTGGGCAGGTCACTTAACTCTGTTTGCTTCAGTTTCCTCATCCTCATCTGAGCTGGAGAAGGAAATGGAAAACTGCTCCAATATTTTTGCCAACAAAACCCCAAATGGGGCCACAAACTGTTGGACTCGACTCAAAAACAAAAACAATTAAGTTTCATTAAATAATCAATCAATTATTATATTCATTTATTATCTCATTTGATCCTTTTAATAACCTTTTGAAATAAATGTCATTATGAGGAAACTGAGACTCAGCGAGATTGACTTGCCCAGGGCTACACAGCTAGTAAATATCAGATATTGGACCTAAACCTTCATTTTTCCTCATTCCAAGTCCAACTATGCTGCTTCTCAAGGTAAAGATGTCATAGATAGTCCTGAGCAGCAGAGAAACCAAAAGATCATTAAGCATCTAATTTGACTAGGAAGTTGGGAGAGGGATAAAGGCAGGGCCATTGTAATATGTTTGGCCTCGGGTTTGCATTGGCTGAGTTGCTCTTGTTTATTTTAGAATTTGTTTTCATTTTCTGGGAACAAATTTGATGAAAGAATGCAGAAACATAGTACAAAGAAGCACTGGTCAAAGAGTTAGGAGACTTGAATCATTTGTAAGAGTGAAGGGGTTGGATTAGATGAGCTCTAAGGATCCTTCTGCCTCTGAATCTATGACCCTCTGACCTGGGCTTAAGTCCTGGGCTCTGCCAATGACTGTGACTTTGGTCAAGTACACTCTGCTTAGTTGGGTTTCAATTTTCTCATCTCTAAGATGAAAAGTTGAACTATATAACCTCTAGGTCTCCTTCTAGCTTTAACAGTGTATTCTGTGAATGAGGGTGGAGGAGGGGGAGGGTGATGAAAGATGCTGACAAAGGAATATGCTAAAGTATGAGAAGATAAGACTAGAATTCCAAATTAGTTGCAGGAGAGAGAAGGGGAGAGAGAGGAGAGAAAGAGGAAAGAGAGATAAGGAGAGAGAAAAGGAGAGAAAAAAAGAGAAAAGGAGAGAAAGAAGAAAGGGGAGAGAGAGAAGAAAGGAGAGAGAGATAAGGAGAGAGAAAAATAGAGAGTGAGAAAAGGAGGAGAGGGAGAGAAGAGAGAGGAAAGAGGAGAGAGAGATGAGAGAGAAAAAGAAGAGAGAGAAGAAAAGAGAAAGGAAAAGAGAAAGAGAAAAGGAGAGTGAGAAAAGGGGGAGAGAAAGAGAGAGAGAGAGAGAGAGAAAGACAGAGACAGAGAGAGAGAGAATCAACACACAAATCACCAAAAATTGGGGAGCTTCCAAAGGGAACGGCTCTCTTGACCATTAGGGTACCAGTTCAGGATCTCTTCTCAAGCCCGGAAGAAATGAGGAATAAACCCCTATCATTTCAGCACCATTCAAATACTTCTCTGCACTAATAATAAAAAATTACCATTAAAAATACTTCTTTGTGCTAATCTCATGTTTGGTGAGTATATGTCTGTATTAGGAATGAGGGCGGAATATAGAGACTGAGCTGAAGTGATCAGAGAAAAATTTACAGAAAGATAAAAAGAAACTCCCAAATCTAAAGGTTTTACACACACACACACACAAATAACAATCCAGTCCCTTAATCTTAAAGAAGCAACATTAAAAGACAACACGCTGAAGAGTTGCTGTGGTGATAGCAGCCTCGTGCGCTTCTCTTGAAAAACACTTCAGCATTCAATAGGACACCATTGAAATGGCCTGAGCTGGAAAGGATTCGTCTGTGGGCTGGATGAGTGGTTTCCAGGAAACCTACGATCACAGATTTAGAACTGGAAGGGACCTCATATCTCTAGTCCAATTCTATCATTTTACCAAGAAGGAAATAGAAGCCCAGAAAGATTAGTTAAATAGTGTAACATGGGTTATGAATAACTCTTGAACCATCTTCTCAAGGGGTCTATGAACCACTAAACAAGAGCTGATGCATTGTCCTGATGCCTCCGTGGACTTTTTCTTCATTTCAGCATCATAGAATTTCAGGCCTGGAAGGAAACTGAGATCATCTAATCCTGGGGTGTTTAACTTTTTTTGTATCATGGACTCCTTTGGCAATCTAATGAGAACTATGGATGGACCCTTTCCTTCTTAGAATACTGTGTTTAAATGCATAAAATAAAATACAAACTATTACCAAATACTGTTATTAATTTTTTTCAGAAAATCAGTTTACAGACTCCAAGTTAAGAACCTCTGATAGTATAACCTCCTTATTTTACAATTAAAGAAACTAAGTACCAGAAAGGTTACATGACTCACCCATGGCCTCAATGATGACCAGTGGCAGAGCCCAGACTCAAGGCTACTTCTTCCTGTTTCAAGTCCCGTGCTTTTTCTATAATAATAATCCTCACTACAGAGCATGGAAGACCTGAATTCAAGTCTCATCTCTGATACATACTGGTTGGGCAAGTTTATTTAACCTCTCAGTGCTCTAGATAACTTTCAAACACTAAGCTGGAGAGAAGGCATTTCCCTCACCAGGAAGTTCCCTATATCAAGGAAATCACAGGTCCAGTCTCATATGTTATTTCATTTCATTCACAACAACTCTATGAGGTAGATGACATCATCATCCCCATTTTGCAGGTGAGGAAACTGAGGCTGAAAGAAGTAAAGTGACTTTCCCAGGGTCACACAGTACATGTTTATCTGAGGCATGATTCAAACTCAAGTCTTCCTGACTCCAAGTCCAAAGATCTATGCAGTGCTCCATCTAGTTGCCTATTTGTTACTAAGTATGGGGCCTTATGGGTCTCTGTATCTTGTCCATATGCTAGACTATTAGTGTCCTGAGGATAGGAGTTATGTCTCTCTATCTCCCTAGCATAAAGGGCATTAATGAATGCATTATTTCACCACAGAGGAATCACTCCATTCATGCATACATCATTAAGCATCCCATGACTTGTAAACATAGTAAGGCAAAAAATAAAATCATCACTTGTTGGTCAGCATAATCATGTACTTTTCTGGACCCAGGTAGGTTGTTATTAGAATGTCCAGCTAATTAATAATCTATTTGTTAATTAGGCTAGCTAATAATCAATTAATTGGTGGTCTGTGGTTTCTCTTGGTAACCAAAGACACTAAGGGAGACACTGAACACTTTAAAATGGGTATGCACCCTCTGATAGGGAACTCCTCTGACAAGTGAAACTCAACACTGATTGATGGACATTTAATGAGTAGGTGGGCTAAAAGTCTTCAGCTCCTCTTGCTGAGAATGTGCCTTGATCTTGAGACAAAGCAGCTTCAAAGTTATCTGGGCAGGGAAAGCCATTTCTATCTCTGGCTAGTTTTCTCTTTCATGAGCTGCATTGCCCTGCACTCTAATGGAAGAGATCAAGGACAAGGAGACACATGACCTCCTAGAATATTACCCTACTCAGTTACACCCTTCAAAAACTGCCTGCCCTTTTCAGGGGTTGGGTCTTAATGGAAAGAGGAGGAAAAGGATGAATCACAAATTAATAATTATTTGTTAATATAATAGTATAATATTAATTTCTCTCGGTGTGCCCTAGACAACAAACAACTGCTCACCAGACCCACAGCTGAATCCTTTCCAGTTTAAGAGATTTCAACACTATCCTTTGGATGTTTCTTGCTCTCCAGTTATGGACTCCAATAGACCTGAGTGTCAGTTTTATTGTTAAAACACAGAATAGATGCCTTTATTCTCCATAAAAACCAAAGGATTCCTGTACTATAGCCATGGATTCCAAAATCCTCTCCTACAAATGACCTATATGGCATCCCCTGGTAACTGTGTCAGTATGAGAAACCTCTTGGCCAAACCATTGATAAGCACTTCATGGAAAAGCACTAGAACAGGGATAGGGAACCTGTGGTCTGCTAGCTCCTCAAGTGCAGCCCTTTGACTTAATCCTTAATAAAAGGATTTGTTCTGTAAAACTTAGACTCAGTCAAAAGGCTGCACCCAAGAACCTAGAGGGCCACATGTGGCCTTAAGGCCACAAATTCCTCATCCCTTCACTAGGGAGTCACCTAAGGCACTTATAGGTTAATGACTTGCTCAAGATTGAAAAAATGTCAGGGGCAGGATTTCCATGTCACAGATGGAAAGGATCTTAGAAGTAACCTAATCTAATGCCCTCATTTTACAGATGAAGAAAATAAAGATCAGAAAGGTTAAGGTAATAAAGATTCAGGTCCTCTGGCTCCAAATCCAGCACTCTTTCTAGTGTATCATGGTCTTTTTCTTGACTGCAAGCCCAGTATGCTGTCCAGTAGCCTACATTCTTCCTTTATGCTAAAATTAGGGACTCCAGTGATTTTCAGGAAACTCCAGACTGACAAAACTCTTACCAGTGCTGGTCAGTACCTTTTCTGCAAATTGGATAGCAAACTGAGAGATTATAACACACAATTTCTTGTATCAGAGATGAGACTGGAATCCTGGTTTTCCTGGTTGGCTCTCTATTCCATGCTCCATACTGCCTCATCTTCTATGGTAAATCTTAATTTTCCCCTAATGACTAAACAGAGAAAGGAGTAATTGGATGGTCACCTGCAGGTAAGAGTCATTCCCTACCAACAAAGACAGTATATGAGACAGGGAGTCTGTGTGAGTACAAGCAAGCGGCATAACTCTGGGACAATAATCTAATGAGCACTGAGCAGCTCTTCATGATGTCCTCCCCTGTGACATTAATCTTATCATTCATCAAAGAGATTCATACAATAGTATCTGCCCAACCTCAGTGGATTATATTATCAGCCTCCCCTTTAATTTGGTGTTTTTCATTATTTTATGTCAACAAAAGGCAGAGGTCAAACTAAGACCTGGGGTTGGAGACAAGTCTAGGCAGGGAAGTGGGTATTCAGGTAGAACAAACGGGCCATCAAGGGGTTGGGGAGTTCCTTACCTGATAACATTAGTCAGCCTCTGATGCTTTCAGCAGAGCAGCAGTGAATTAAGCTGCTCACTAGAGAATTCAGCTTGACTCAGGAAAGCAAGCCCCTTCCCTTTATTAGCTTCTTTCACTCCCCTGTCCCCACTTCCACTCCCACTCCCATCATCACTTGGGCAGGCTAGAGAAAAAAGTCCCAGAGCTGCCAATCCAGCAGAAAATTTCAATTGGTTTCAAACACAGAGCCAGCTGAGCTGCTAAAACAACACCTTGGATTTGGAGGAAGATCACAGGGAAGCCAGGCTCTTTGTAATTTCTTTATTTTATCATGTCTGGCATCAGGCCTGGAGCAAAGGGCACTATCATCCTAAAAGAGTGGGGGAAAGAAGCAGGGTAAAGAGCTTTGCTTTTCTTCTAAGCAGTGACACCCCATTCTCCTTCCTACCCTCCCTCTCCCATCTTCCCACAAGCACATACAAAATTGTTTTATTTTTGCTTCTCAGAATACCATAGTTGAGAAGAGGGTTGACTCACTTAAATATTTGAAGAATGAACTCACCAGTTCCTTCCATATGTAGCATTTCTTTTTCCTGAGGTTAGTTCAATATTCTCTAAAGGAGGATGCTTTGATTTTTCTCTCTGCCTTAGCAAAGGACCCTCTGTTCCTTAAGTTCCTCATCTGTGAAATGGACTCAGTGGCCCCATAAAGCTCCTTTCAGCTCTAAATCTATGGTCCAATGATTAAACATCCTTTTAAGCATAGCTATCTCCCCCAACCCATCTCTATTTTCTACCTCAGCAGAGCAGTGGGGCATCTGGGGTGGGGGAGGGCATTTCCAATCAATGCTGTGTTTATTTTTTATATACCTATTTAAGTACATGTCATCTCCCCTACTAGAATGTAAGCACCTGAGGGCAGGCTATTTCTTATTTTTCCTTTTATCCACAGCACTTAATATAGTACCTGGCATATAGTAAGTAATTAATAAGTTTTAGTAAGTAAGAAGATTACTCTTCCTCAATTGCATACCAATTGTTCAAGTTAAATCTTCATCTAATGTGAAATAATTTCGTTTATAATATTTAAAAATATATTTAAACTTCATAGTATAAAAAAGCCTTTTTGACCTTACTAATATATCTTTTAGTGAGAGCAGTGGGATTGAACATGCTTCATTATTTTTTGAAATTCTTGGTTTAATGCTTTGTGATACAGTGACCTGAAGATCTCATTCAAAGTTCAGTTTTTTTAATAGTTGGTTTTAATGACTGCAATAGCTGAAAAAGATATCTCACCAAGATATGCAGATCCAAATTGAAGAAGTATATCATTGGCTTCACTTAATATAGATCATGATTCTCACTTTTCAATCCCACCTAACATGCAAAGTGTTTTCACGGAAATTTGTTCAGCAAAATTCCATCTTTCTTGATGAAGGTGCCAGAAGAGGGAGGTCCCAGATACAGAGGGTAACTGTTTCAGGGGAAGAAAAGTGAGCAGTGGCAGAACAATGGCAAGATGCCCAAGGAGATCCTGGCTCCCTGGTGGTGGGTAGCTGTCTTCATTTGCTTCCATGCTGTTCAGTGGGTTTGGTAAGGAATGGTGCTGGGAGCAGGCATGCAAATCTGAGAAAGTTCTGAGGTTTTCCTAATCTTTCCAACTGCTAGTAATCTCCCTCCCAAATATAAATATATACATTGGGTCTATTTTGTATTTATTCTGTATGAAATTACATAAGCTCTAATTTGTAAGGGACCAATGGGAAGTATATGTAATAGAGGAGATGATGCTTATAGAATGCTGGGGGGATTTGCCCAAATAATTAGAGAATTAGTCATTGCTCATTGGTAGACCAAGTCAACATATTAAAAATGACAATGCTACCTGAAGTTGATATTTATTCACTGCCATGACAATCAACTCACCAAAGGATCATTTTATAGAAATAGAAAAACAACATCAATCTAGATATTGACAATATCTAAACAATATTCATCTAGAGAAATGAAATGCCAAGATTCTCGAAGAAAATAACAAAAAGAATTAGAAAAGAAAGGGGCCTAGGACTACCAGATCTCAAACAATACTAGAAAGCAGTAATTAATTACTAAATGATTTGGTACTGTTTAAGAAATAGGTCAATCAATGGAACAGAGGAGTTACACAATATGTAGACGAAACAAGCACAGTATGCTAGTGTTTGATAAATCCAAAGACCTTAGCTCCACTCATTGGACCTAGGACTTCCAGACCCGTCCAACTCACAAGATCACTTCCAAGACTGGGCACTGCCACCTCGAGAACAATGTTTGATCACCAACTTAGAAAAAGAAACACAACATAGAGAAGGCAACAGGGGCAAAGATATAAACTTGTCTAGTTGAGTTCATGTTTAATGGGAAAGAGAGAGAGTAACCATATCCCCACACTCCTTACAAGGAGTTCAGAACCACTGTTTGCCACATGGGAGAATACAATCAAAAGAGCAAACAAGAATGTTTTTCTTCTTTTAAATGACCCACCATCCCACCCCATCCCACCTCCCTGTAACTGTCAGTTTGGGGAAGATCAAGGGACAGCTTATAGATTCCCATGTCATGCCAAAATGCTACCTCTTTTCAGTACTGGGTCACCACATGGCTGGAAGTAGCCAAGAAATTTGTCATCTTCCAACACCCAAAATGTTGAGTCACCCATGAGATCAGTCAGAAATAGGGTATATCTGTACCCTTTCTATATAATCCATGTGATACCACAGGTGTCATCATTTTAACAATAGAAATATAAGAAGAAAAACAAGTATTTAAAAATAATTAAAGTATGTGTCAGAGGTGTTAGAGTAGGAGTTTTCTGACCAAAATGCAAAGTCATAAAGAATGGAAGGAAAGGGGAGAAATATATAGCACTGAAAATGGGAAGATGAAGGATGGCTAGTAAGAATTCTCAATCATTTCTGATGCCAAATTTCCAGTATATTGATTACATAGCGGTCTTGTCAATTTGATACGTTATTCTAGTGGTGAGGACCTTTTTAATAAAGCTATGGAATTTCATAGCAATCACAATGAAAGATGAGTTTCACTGGAGAAAGTAAGACTAGATGCAATACATGCTGGATTATTTTACAATTTAATTTTTTGAGCTGTTATTAATGAGTAGGAAGATGGTGAAAGTTGAAGGTAGTTTCACATTCTACCTGCCTATTTTGAACATCTTTCAGAAGAAATAATTCCACTGAAAAGAAAGGACAGCATAAAATTGAAAGGGAAAGTCTATAAAAAGGACATGAAGAAGGCAGAGTAAAAAAAAAAAAGACTGAGAACCTCAAAAGGAAAAGTACATAAAAAAAAGAAATAGGTGTCCAACAAATATTTGATTATTGTATTCGGCCCCATAAGTAAAAATTGGTCAATTAGAGAATGATAAAGTCTTTAATAGAACACAAAAATAAAAATGGCTTCCATTTCTATAACTCAACAATTTATAAAGTGTTTTTCTCACCATAGTCTTATGTTAGGTAGTGAATGTATTATTATTTTTCCCGTTTTATGAATTAGGAAACTGAGGCCTACAGAAGTGAAGCAATTTGGCCACTCACACAGCTCATAAATAGCTGAACCAAAACTCAATCCCATGTCTTCAGACTACATCCAGTATTCTTTCCCCTCTACTAGACTGGGATAATGAAAGTAAAGCAGAGATATTATGGGGATCATTTTGCCTACCAAGCTGCCACTGACAGTTAATATAAAGTTTAAGTGAAAAAGAGATGACATCTGCCCCCAGAGAAGTCTTTGAACGAGTCACAGGAAAATTGGGCCAAGATTATTAGAAAGAGTAGGTAAGCCAGGACAACAAATGAAGATTTTTGTGGTGCCTCATCAAAAGAAAAGAGGAAAGGAAGAGGAAAAAGAATTATGATCTTTGTTTTAAAGATTTTTGACTCAGCAGAAGTGCCACAGCTTATGAGTATGAAAGAAATAAGACAGTAACTACTAACAAGAGGCAGCTTAGAGTAGTAGAAAGAAAAATTCATTTGGAGTCAGAATGCTTGCATTCAAGTCTTACTCCCCCTTAGGCAGGGTGGGTGGGGGTGGAGGGAGAGAAGAAGGGAACTAATATTTATTAATTTTTTTTTGTTGTTTGGTTTGGTTCTATGCCGGGAGCTGTGCTAAGCCTTTTACAAATAGTCTCTCATTTATTCCTTAGAACAACCCTGGAAGGTGGGTGCTATTATTATCCCCATTTTATAATTGAGGAAACCAAGGCAGACAGGGTTAAGTGACTTGCCCAGGGTCATACAACTAGTAAGTATCTGAGGCTGGATTTGAACTAAAGTCCTCCTAACTTAAGGGCCAGAGTTCCATCCACGTAGCCACCAGCCACCTCTGGGAAAGTCATATTCCCTCCCTCATCTTTAATCATCTGTAAAATGAAGGCCATTTAATCCTTTCCAGTTCTATATCCTATATTGCTGTAAGAAACATGAAGTAGACAAGGGAATTGAGGTGTGAAAGAAAACAAGATTAATAATAATTATCATAAGTATTATTATTGAGCATTTTAAAGGTTTATAAAGAGTTTCATGTGTTACCTCATTTAATCCTTTCCATAACTCTCTGAGGTAGGTGTTATTATTGCCCCTAGGGGCAATTAAGTGATATAGTGGATAGAGAGCCTGGAGTCAGAAAGACCTGAATTCAAATCCAGCCTCAGACACTTAATAGCTGTATGACCCTGGGCAAGTCACTCAACTCTGTTTACCTCAGTTCCTCATCTATAAAATGAACTGGAGAAAGAAATGGCAAATCTTTAAAACCATTATCTTTGCCATGAAAACTTCAAATGGGGACATGAAGAGTCAAAAACAGCAAACTGACTAAACATAATTATTATTCCCATTTTACAGATGAAGAAACTGAGACTAAAAGATATTAACCCAGAGCTATACAACTAGCATCTGAAGCCATATTCTAACTTGGGTCTTTCTGACTCCAAGTCCAAGCCTCCACCCACTGTGCCACCTAACTGCAAGAAATAAAGAGAAAGCATGAAAATGGAACTCTGCCTATAAGAAATTATTATGCGACTAATGGGATGATTATGGAAATGTGGGTTTTGCATGGTGTAGAAAGAGCATTATGTATATGTATGCTTTTGTAATAAAAGCAAGCCTGTGATGTTTTAATCCCTGCAGGTCTTCAATAAGGGAGAAGATAATTATCTGTTCTCTGCATTTTAGACTTCAGCTGTCTAGAGACAGGGGACTGGATCAAATGATATTTTAAGATCCCTTACAGCTCCGTGATTTTATGATTCTAGTGAGATGTCAGCTTTCATTCAGCTTCTGGGCACAAACCCTTTATCAAGATAAAAAAAGGAGGGTAGAAAGGTCTTCTGCCACAAATGTCCTTAGCTAAAGAAAGTCTTTGTTAACTATATTTAAGATTCAGGCATCAAGGAAAAAATAATTTTTTTTTCACTTTCCTTCTAACCATTTGGGAGTTATCCAAGACTTGGTCTATAGGGAGAGATTATATAGCTACCTATATGATATAGGGTGTTCCAAGAAACCCTCAAGTTCCCCACAGATATCCCTTATTAGTCTGTACAACACCTTCAGTTCCCATCATTTTAGCATTTATCTCCAAAGGAGTCACTTATAAATGTACATACCAAGATAGGGTACTATATTATCCATTAAACCTTAATCTTCACTACTAAGTTATTATTAGCTTAATTTAAAAAGAAGAAAGTTAGGCCTCAAGGTAAAGTTCAAACAAAAGAAAATGGAGAGGGGTAGATAGAGGTCATGGTCATGGGGTCCATCCTGGGGAAGGCCAACATACAAATTGGTACCCTGGCTAGGGCATTCTAAGTATCTAAAGGCCAGTGGAAAGGTATAGGGAAACAGGGACACACATTGATTCTCCAATTGTGGCCTCAAGGAAAATATTTTTCCCCGCTAGTCTGTTTACTCATCTATTGTTCTGGGTTGGGGTAATTTAGGTTTAATATTAGGACAAAATAAGATACCCACAGATCATTCAAAAATTGACAAATTACTTAACCATATCAGGAGAAGGCACAGAAAAGCATAGAAAACTCCATGAGTTGATTTAGCTGAGCTAAGCTCCCACTGAAATCCACCAGTCAAGAATGTGAGCCCCCTGACTCTCTTTATGGCTTCTTTGTATGCAGGAAAGGAGGAAGTAGCATCACCAGCCTGAGTCTTTAGTTTTCTTAGCCAACCAAGTCTAGAAGAATTTCTCAATACCTTTTCAGGAAGAACTAGCCTAACTTGCATGGGGGTGGAGGTTAGGATATTATTCTTGTCATACCTGTCAAATGAGGTTAGATGATTTCTCACATCTCTCCCAGTCTGAAAGTTCTATATTTCCATACAATCAGAAACAGTAAGATCAGTCTCTCCAATTCTACCCATGTACTTCTTGTATTTGTTTCCTAGCAACATCATTAAAAGTATGTTGTATTTAGTAAGACGGAAATAAAATTTGAAATGCCCCTTAAGCATCCCCATTACTTAACAGGAAAGTAAATAAATGCATTGAGAAAGCAACTATCAACTCTGCTGCTTGTTAACTAATTGTCTTTAAAAGCCCCTTCGTTCTTTTCTACTAGAGGATACTTCTGCTGTTTGCTTCTTTCCAAAAATAATTAGGACAGTGGGGAGCCACTTGTCTGTGGCTCCTCTTCTGCTACAGTAAGTTTATACTCAATTAAAGATTTTTTTCTACATATGGCACTTCTAATATGTCTCAGCATGGAGTTTTTTCACCTCTAATTTTAACCAGACTGAAGAATGGCAGTGATTTGAATATTCCCTGGATCTATGTTTGCCTTTTTTATCCTTACAGGTAATTTGCTGAAACTTATTTCTTGTAATTCTTTGGGGGGCAAATGAAGCATTCCTCAGGTTCTACCTTGCATTTCTGAGGCTCCACTGTCCTCTAGTGGCACTTAATTTTGAAGCACCAGCTCAAGTGACTACTAAGTTTTCAACTTAATCCATATAAAAGACTGGAAGTCTGGTCCTATTCAGAGATGCCAGCAGATGGTACTGCTAAAACTACCTCAGATTAATACCAGTCCAATGGCAGAACCTTTAAGCTTTTTCTGTTCTATATCAGTTAGTAGATTCACAGTTGTCTGAGGATAAGGAGGTCTACTGGGATTATAAAGTGCTTGGAACTTGAGAAAGAATTGCTGGTCACTGGAGATGCTGATGATGGAGGAGGATGGGTTCCATATTTTTTTAGTACTTAGGAAACACAAAGACCAGATAATTTACTTCTGGAAAAGATCTTCAAGTTTATCTCATTCAATGATTCTTAACCTGGGGTCCATAGGTCTATGGATAGATTTCAGAGGATGCATGAATTTGGATGGAAAAAAAATGATGTCTTTATTTTCACTAACTTTCAGTGTCCTTTATAATCCTATGTACCTTATTCATTAAAGAAGTATTATTCTGAGAAGGATCCATAGGCTTTATCAGACTGTCAAAAGGGTCTGTGGCACAAAGGTTTAGTCTAAGTTCATGAGTTTATTAATAAAGCAATAGTCCCAAAGTGCAGAACTGATTTGTCCAAGGCCACACATGGAGAAGAATCAGAATTTAAACCCAGGATTCAAATTCCAAATCTCCTGAGCTTTCCATTGAAACTGTTCCTCAACAGTGAGTGAAATATCCATTGGTGAGCAAGCTGATAGATAAAGGGGAACATATGGTTTAATTGTGAGGATGTTTGGGTTTTCTAAAAGACTATGTAACAGAAGATACACCATTGGAAATGTCCCAGCCATGCATGACTACCATCATTGCCATCTATCAAAAGCAACCTGAGAAATAAGGTCACTTATGGGAAACTAGAACATCAGCTCCAAAAATAATTCACCACATTCTCCCAAGTACACATCCAGTAGGAAAAAAGATTGGGAACGTAACAAGTTTATTTATTCTCTCACAGTATCACTGGGAAGCAAACCCTGCAGGATTGTTCACTCCTTGCAGAGCCTGTCCATTTTTATGAGTGTATTAGGTGAAGGCCTGAAAAAGTCATTATCCACTAAAGGATTTTTTTTTCCGCTGCATTAGAGAATCCTGTAAGAAAAATTAAATCTTTAACTTCAACAAGACCTGACAATTTGTGTCTTTCTTCTCCAATGGCAATGTTTGAAGAGTCAAAACAGGAGTGTGTGTGTGAGTGTGTGTGTGTGTGTGTGTGTGTTTGCACTGTAAAGGTGGACATTCAGGCAGGCAAGACCCAGGGTCAGGGGAGTCTGGGATCTAACAATAGCTATTGTTGTTTGTCCTTCATTTAAAGAGAACCAATGACAGTAAGCAGAAGCTTAGGGGAAGGAAAACAATGCAGGACTATTGGTAGAGGAGGAAGGTAGATGAAAGCAGAGACTCAGGCATAAGTGAACAAGTCAGAGGCGCATCTTGGGGGCCCCATAAATGAGTTGGTGTCCTTAGTCACAATGGACAAGCTAAGAGTCCACTTACTAGAAGCACCATCCTTCGGCCCACCATTTCAAACCATCCCACTGACATCCTTGTCCCCTACACTATGAACCAGCGTTCTAGGTCCACTCTTATGAATTGTTTTTGCCAAATTAGAATGTAAGCCCTTTAGGGCAGAGACCATCTTGCTTGTTTGTATCCCCAGCACTTAGCACAGTGCCTAGCACATAAATGCGTAATGAATACTTTATCTATCAGAGAAGAATGAGTAAAAATTGACTTGATAGTGACCTATTTGAGCTATGGATTGATGGATTTTCATAGTTTCTTATTTAAATAGTATTTTGAATTATGTCTAAATTGTTTAAAGTATTTTTTCAGGAGAAGGCTAAGAAATTACTCTTTAATTAAAGGATAGAATGAGAAGAAATGGAATAGGAAAGGCATATTTTTATTAGGAAAGGCATATCTTTCTTAGCACCCCATCACACTGTTGATGCATACTGAACATGTGGTCAACTAATATCCCCAAGGGCTTTCCCACACCACCTTTTGTCACATCAGGTCTTCTCCATCCTGTACTTGCAAAAAAAAAAAATTTCCCAACTTAAATGGAAGACTTTCTAATTGTTCTATTTATCTCCAATCAATTTCCCATCATTAAGTGTCAATTCATCATTCCAGGTTTTTTTCTGTGGATATTAAAAAAAAGACACCATCCAAAGCATTGATACAAAAAAAAAATGTTGAATGGGACTGGTCCAAGAACAAAGTCTGTGACACACCACTAGAGACTACTGTTGAAAGTTATGTTAGCTCAGGATCCCATTGTTCCCAGCCCTACTTATCAGTGTTGGGGGAGGCTTTGGTGAGGAAGGAGACACCAAGTCCATAGTGTTTTGTATCACCTGGTCTTTGTCAAGCAAATTATGATGTTCTTGCTACTTTGGGGAGGAATTGAAATTCAAGGGCCCAACCTCTTTTACTGAAGTGGACCCATCTTAATGTCTTTAAAGGAACCTACAAAAGCTGTCCCCACCTTGAAGCCATTGCTGACCTTCAAAGAATTACAGGAAGACTTAAATGAGTCTAACCAATGTGAAGCAAATAGAATCAGAGAAACAATATACACAATGCCTACTTTCTTGGTAGAAATGGATGTGAAATATGGGTGTGAAATATTGCATATATTATCAAATAAAGTTTCAGTATGGGTCTGATTTCCCTGAAACTCAAGTGATAAAATCCCGGAAGAGTTGAGTAATCAAGCTAACAAGATTTTAAGATCTTAAGGAAATTGTAAAGAGGACAGTGTAAAGATGCAGTGTTCTCCTTTATAAGGGAAGATGAAAGTAGTGGGCAGCTAGCTGGCCAAAGATGTGCCAGACCTCTGGTAGACCTTAAAGAGAAAGAAAACAGGCCAGAAAAAGAAAAAAACAAGAAAAATAAACAAAGTTTAAAAAATTATGTTTTGATCTGCATTCAGACTCCAACAAGTTCTTTCTGTAGAGATGGATATCATTTTTCATCGTAAGTCCTTTAGAATTATCTTGGATCATTATATTGCTGAGAATAGCTAAGTTATTCACAGTTGACCATCATATAATATAACTGTTACTGTATACAGTGTTCTCCTGGTTCTGGTCATTTCACTTTGCCATTGGCTCATGTGAGTATTTCCAGGTTTTTCTGAAAACATTCTACTCATTTCTTATAGTACAATAGTATTCCATCACAATCATAAACCACAATTTTCTCAGCCATTCCCCAATTGATGGACATCTAAAATATAACTTTTTAAAGAAAATAATCTATGGCTTAATATTAGAAATGATAAAGAACAAAGTTGGCCTGAAAGTGGAGCTGTGAGAGTACCCTCCTCCACCTGTTCCTGTGAAGAACACGGGGTCTCTGGATATGAAATACTATATGTAGTACCAGATTTTTTATGTTTATCAGTTTTTCTGAAATCTTTTTTCTTTCATTCCTTTTTTTAAAATATATTTGTTATAAAAGGTGGCATTATGGAAGCCATGGGGAGATGCATGGAGAAATCTAGACAACATAAAAATAAAAATTATCAATAAAAATCTATTTTTTGATATATGGTTGTCTCATGAATCAGAAACCCATGCCAAGCAGTTATACTCTTCCCAAAAATAACTCAGATGAGCTTATAAAATATTATCTTCCTGATGATTAGGTAGACATTACATTAGGTAGACTTCCTGTAACCCAGGAAGTCTATAGCGTACAGCTAAATTGAATGGTTATAGGATACACTAGAAATTGTCAGTATATTCTGGCTGAAGGACCACTTGGAGTTATGGAGGCTTCCTGGAAAAGGTAGTCCTCCTCTCCCATCACACTGAGAACTGAAATCACTCTCGAGTTGAGAAATGTGCAAAATGTGCGAAATGTGTGAAATGTGCAAAAACTGGTTTAGAGAGGTGGTCAAATGACCAGAGAGTGAGCTGCTGGCTCAACCAATAAGAAAGATTGCAGCTGAAATTTCACATGAAGGAAAGAAGACAGAGGGGGGTTCTGCAGCCAGCCCTTTCTACCACCTCCATGCCTAAGCAGCTTTAATCATAATGACACTGCCTCCATGCCAAGTGGCTTCAACCATGATGGTGATTGGAGGTTGAAGGTACTAGTTCCTCCCTCACCTGGGTGGCTCAGTGAATAGAGTGCTGGGCCTGGAGTTAGAAAGATCTACATTCAAGTCCAACTTCAGACACTTACTAGCTGTGTGACCCTGGACAAATCACTTAACTTCTGTCTGCTTCATTTTCCTCAACTATAAAATGAGGTTAATAATAGCACCTATCTCCCAGGGTTTTCATGAGGATTATATGAAATAATATTTGTGAAGAACTTAACATAGGGCCTAGCACTTAGTAAATACTTCTCTCTCTCCTTACTTCCTTGACATGACTAAGAAAAAGATGGAAGAAAGGCACCCATAAACGATCAGTGCTATAAATAACATGGTTATTACTGTCATCACCACTGTAATGCTGTTTTCCCCATGGGAGCTGAGATTCTGAGGAGGACTATAGCCAGAAGCTGATGGATAACCCGGGGCAATACACAATTTTAGTGGCCGTTTTGTTTGCTAAAAACAACAATGGTGACCATTCTTTTCTTTCCTTTCCTTCTCCCTCCAAGGAGAGCAGGAATCCATTCCAAATTAATCTCTGTTTCTCTAAAGACACTTTTGTCTACCTAGTCTCTAAGTCTTAAGATAAAACTGTGATTAACCCAACCCATTAATGGTCTGTACATATTTCTTTTGCTCAAGGGAAGCTAAATGGGACATTATCTGTGGTCAGCTACACAAAGAAAGAAAACAGTATTTCCCTTCTAATTTGCTGGGATCATCAGGTTGGGGATCAAGACAAACCAAAGAGATTTTTAATTGCTACATATTATTATAGCATCACCCCCACCCAGCAAATAGTGTGAGTGTCATTTTCAGTTGTGTCCAACTTTTTGTGACCCCTATTTGGTGTTTTCTTGGCAGAGATACTGGAGTAATTTGCCATTTCCTTCTCCAACTCATTTTACAGATGAGGAAACTGAGGCAAACAGGGTTAAGCGACTTGTCCAGGGTCACACAGCTAATAAATGTATGAGGCCAAATTAGAATTCAGGAGATGAGTCTTTCTGACTCCAGGCCTGGCACTCTATCCACTGTGCCACCTAGTTTCCTACCCCACAAAGTAGGTTGTTGTTTTTTTTAAAAATAATTTAATCATTAAGTGTATCCATACCATTCTGGACACATATAAGTCAGAGGTGCTCTGGTTTCTTAGGCAACTGTCTTCCCATTTTTCTCCTAAGCAGGCTATTTAGTTAGGTCCTATAGTTATCCTGTGTATTTGCACAATTCAAAGTTATAATTGTATAAAATGTTAACATTGGTTCTGATCCAGTGCAAATATGTGAACTCATTCGTTCATCCCTGAGCGGCTAAGTAGGAGTTGGTGACCATGGGAAAAGTCTTACCTGTGAGATTTCTGAAGAAAGAAACTAGGAAAGACTATCTTTGTGAAGGAAGGACCAGAAAGTGGGAATAGCTAGTGCTCCTCCTCTTTATCCAAATAACTCCATATCACCATGACTATAACATGTTTGTTGTCATTTTAATGGTCTCATTTTCCTTACATACAGTATACTAGGAATCTTCAGTTTGTTCAGCTAAGAACCTGGATTCCTAGTCTACTTTCTTTCATTCAATCCCATCTTTTATCCTGTTTTTTCCTAAAACAAAAAACATTCTATATATTCTTTATATTTCTAAGTCTTTATGTATATATACTGCCTCTATATAATAGTTTAGACAGGAGGCAGAGTGATTCCTACCATGTCATGTGTGATCACGTGTGATAATGTATGTCATGTGATTTTGCTTAATTTTTTTCTTTGTTACATGGTTGAAGAATTCAATGTTGGGGGCAGAGGGGACTTGGTGGAAATGGTGGTGGAATTTTGTTGGAATTTCTACCTGGAAATGAGTTCAAGGTATAAGAAAGGACATCAATAAATCTTACTTTTCAAAAAATGGTAACAGATACGAGAAAAACATTATTTGTTATTTTGAGATGCCCTATAATATTTGGAGCTTGTTACACCAGAAAGCAAAGCAATTAATTGATTGACTGCAGAAACGTGTGCTTCCATTCTCTTATCCTTAAGATGGAAAGGATAATTTCTTTCTTAATCCCATACAGGAATGTAGGAGGGATATAATAGAGCAGTGTTAAACTCAGAAATGGTCCTAGAGACCATCTAGTCCAACTTTTACACATGGGTAAACTGAGACTCAGAGAAGTTAAATGATTTGCCCAAACCACAGTTTGTTGGAGGTAAAAGTGGACTTGCAACTGAAGTCTCCTGAAACACATTTAAGTGTAATCTATTGATCAAAATGAAATTCATACGTATAAATTGATTTCAAATGCTTAAAAAAAACTTCATAAATTCAAGGTTCTTTTAAAAATAGGTCAAATCTTTATTGTTTCTGATATTTTCTGAAGCAATATAAAGATTACAAAATTGTGAAGAAGCATCCTATGTCTAAGATGGTAAAACAACACAAAATAATCTGGAAATAAAACTGTATCTCCCAAATTTCTATCTTTGCATTGATTAAATATTATGGTTATCTGAGGGAAAAAAGCATCATATACAAAACTGTCAGACACACACACAAAAAAAGTATAGCTTGAAAATTTTCTCAGGATCTCAAATAGTAGGCCTTCTCCTTTTGAGTGCTGATTTTAATTCCTTCATCCCAACAGAATGAAAGCTCCTTGAAGGCAATTACTGTTGGGTTTTTTTTTTTTAAACACTTGGCAAGATGCCTGACACATTAAATTCAATTCAACAAACATTTGTTAATCTTCTGATATATACTAAATACTGAGAATACAAAGAGAAAAAAATAGTCCCTTTTCTTAGGAATTGTACATTCTACTAGAGAGAAATAAAATGCATATAGTTTGGTCAATACAAAGTATGTATTCTTAGTGTAGATTGAATTGGACTGAAACCACTGCAGATAGCCAGGCAGGTAGCTCCCCTAGAAACTTTCAAGGATTCCAGAGACATGGTGACACATCATTTGAATGTCTTAACATTAGATACAAAATAAATGCAAAGCATATACAAATAATGCAAAGTAATTTCAGAAAGTAGAGACCTCTAGCAACTGGGAGATCATGATAGAATAGCCTCATTTAGGAACAGGAGGTACACGCTTAATAAACGTAATTTTAATTTAACTAAAGTGAATCTTTTAGCCAAATTGCACAAAATCAGAGCCATCCTGAGCTTCTACACTTGTTCTATCTTTCAGTTCTGAGGCCCCCAAGTAGAAATACAGAATAGATTGAGTCAATTGTCAACAATAATAATATTCATAATATTATTCATGTTTTTAGTTCACGAACCAAGCACTTCATATTGAAAAGCTGGCCAAGTAGAGGACCAAAGTCTTGATTAATATATATCCTCAATGTGAGCATTCTTATTAATCTGTGGGGATTCATCATCAACCTCTTTCTCCTTTATGAACTTTCCATAGTAGGAATTTTCCACAGTTTACTTAGAACTCCCTGATTTTGTTGAAATATTGACAAGGGCAATAAATGACCTGTGTTTGTTTTTCTCCTCTCTGGTTGCCCACTTGTAAAGGCCTCATTTTTAAAGGAGGACAGGGAGATATTTGGTTTTAACTTCCCTGCTGCTCAGTTCCTAATAAAAATCTCACAAAAAAAGACACAGAGTGAGATGTAGCTTGGAGTCTTCAAATACCATTCCCATAAGATCGGCAGCCCTCTTCCCCTTCTAAGTACAGAGGAAGATATTCTTTATGGTTAGGGTCTGGACAATGACAAGGGTCAAAACTTCCTAAGTTTGAGATTTCAAATATTTCAACAAACTTTGCTGAACATGTAAATTAATTTCTCAAAACCAAAATAAGCAAAGATTAAGTCACACGCTACTGCTCTGTTTATACTTAATTTGGCAACATGTTATTTAGAAGGTACAATTTGAGGACAAATTAAATCAATTTTTTTTTAAAAAACTCAAGACACCCTTTTCCATACTACTAAATGTTTATTTTCTTTATAACAATAAGGCAAGACACTTTCCATCTTAATAAATCATATTGGACCCCCTTCAATACTTTAAAAGTGGAAACAAAGCTGGAAACAGCTACATTATTCACTCAGTGTTACAGACTTTTCTATCCTTGGGCCCTCTCCAACCAAGCTCCATGAAAAAGCCGTTGCCTAAAGTAAAGACTCCAGAATCTCCTTTGACCACATAAGGGGAACCTGCAAGGTATACCACATACTGTATTGTTTTTTTTTCCTGCAGGACTCCCCCAGAGTTTTGGTGTGTTTAACAAAATCTCCTTGAAAATGTGTATACCCTTCTTATTTCTTGATCAAGGACTCTCTACGTACCTACAGACATGGTGTCACTTGACTAGTAAGATAGCAAAGTAGCCACTTCTTCCAAATCACCTCAACTTTCCAACCTCCAAAAGGAGGAATTGTGAATCAGATGTAAAGTAATTGCACCTAAATCCATAGGAGCAAGTAGATAGAACCATAAGGTAAAATCCTTCGGAATTAACAGTAGACAACTTAATCCTTAAAGTGCTCACTTATCACCCCTACCCTAATATCCTACACACTAGCTCTTAGCAGCAGAAGGAGGAGCTGGTTGGCAGACTTGTGCCTAATGCTCAATTAGGAACCACTGTTGTTGCAGAAACTTTGCTGGAATACCTACTAACCTACACCCCTCAAGAGGAGGATTTGACCCAACCCATATAGTTTATAGTTGAGTGCAAAGGAAAGGGCAAGAGGGGCTGATAGCATATTGCCTTTTAATTAGATCCTAGCCTTAGACTAGGTATGCTCAAAGCTGCAGAGATTTTACCCAGAATAACTCACCAATGCCACCACCAACAAAAAAAAAAATAGATTCTAATTCTAATTCAGCACAGCCAAGAAGGGAAGAGAGAAAGGGTTAAAGAATTAGGGGAGTTAGAGGTGGGAGAGGGAGTGGGAAGAAGAAAACATGGGGGATATGCTAGGATTAAAAGAAAGAGAACTGGGGCAGCTATGTGGTGCAGTGGATAGAGCTCTGACCTTGGAGTCAGGAGGACCTGAGTTCAAATCCAGCATCAGACACTTGACACTTACTAGCTGTATGACCTTGAGCAAGTCATTTAACTCCCATTGCCTCACAAAAAAAAAAGAGAGAGAGACAGAGAAATGAGATAAGCTGGGCCTTTAGGGTATTGAGGATGGGGACTTATGCTTCCAAATCCTATATCCTACAACACAAGAGGACTGCAGCCTTGGCAGAGAGGGCATGAAATCACTAACAAAGGGAGAGGAGTCAAAAAGTGAATGACAAGAGAATAATTTTTAAAGGCTGAAACAACAAAAATTTCAAGAGGAAAAACTTGAATAAAAACCCAGGATACATTGAGATAAATCAATAGAGAGATTCCTAAAAACAGAAAGAAGAATGAGTAGTAAATTCTTAAAGAGAATGTAAAATTTCTTCAATAAATATAAGACAAAAGAAAGTGAACCAATGCCTAATGAAATACAAAATTCTGTGGATTCACAACACAGCATGAAATAAGGAAGTCTTGAATATTTCAAAAAAAAATTAAATCCATAAAAAAAATTAAAATAAATGTACATCAGAACTTAGTTTTCATTGCAGAATTTTTTAAAAAATTAATTAGCAGGAAAAAATGGCAGAGAAAAAGTAGGGATTTGCCTGAGGTTTCCCAAATGCCCCTCCAAACAACTTTAAAATAATGCCTGAAAATGAATTTTGAAGTGACAGCAACCACAAAAGGATTAAGCAAAACAATTTTCCAGACAAAGACAAATTAGAAGGTTGGCAGAAAAGTTCTGTCTCATTGGGGTGTGAGTAGAGCATAGCCTGAGCAAAACAGCAGCAAGCCTTGAGGGCAACTGAATCAGCAGCTATAGTCTCTGGAGCTCTCAGCCCAAAGACAGTGAGGGGGTCACACAACTAGTCAGAAAGAGATTACAGGGGTACCTTTACGGGCAGTGGGTGCAGGACTCTGTTTCACTGCCCATACTCACATCTGGGTTGCAGTCATGGGTCTCAGTCTTAGGGCAAGATGGAGAAATAGCGCACCAGAGCATGCAACCACAGGTGAAATGAGCAGAAGCGGGAGAACATTATACACAATAACGGCAATATTGTACAATGATCAATTGTGAATGATTTAGCTATTCTCAGCAATAACAATGATCCAAAACAATTCCAAAGGACTTATGATGAAAAATGCTATCCACCTCCAGAGAAAGAACTGATGGGGTCTGAGTGCAGATCAAAGTATACTTTTTAAAAATTGTCTTTATTTTTCTTGTTTTTTGTTTTTAGTCTGTGTTTTCTTTCACAACATGACTAACATGGAGATATGTTTTGCATGACTGAACATGTATAAGCTATATCAAATTGTTTGCCTTCTCAATGAGGGGAAAGAGGAGGGAGGGAAAGAATTTGGAACTCAAAATTTTAAAAAATGAATGTTAAAAATTGTTTTTACATGTAATTGGGGGAAAAAGAAAATATTTGAAATATTGAAAAATTAACTAGTAGGTTAGAAAAAATTGAATCCACAATGGAGAACCTGTCTAAAAATGTAGAAGAGAGATTAACTGAATTGGAATTTTTTAAGAAATCTAAATACAGGAAAACCTGACAGAAGAGAAGCAAAAGGAAACAGTGTCCAAAGAACACATTCTATAAGAGCCAAAGGGACAAACCCTGAAGACAAATATGCTGAAACAACATTAGGATTATAGGTCTTATCAACATAAGAAAGTAGGAATGTGATTCAATACTTGCTCATCTTCTAAACTACTTTTTTTCTCATAAAAAGTTCCATCTGTGATTTTTTTTTCTTTTACTTTTTTGGACTGTCCCCCTCATTGAGACAGAATCAGAAGAGGTCTCCAGATATACCTTCTCCAACATGAAATTCTTTTAAATGTTGGGCATAGCTTATCTTTCCAACTTCTTTCTAATTACAATTTCTCCTTTCTCACAGAGCACAGTGAATATACTGAAATGGTGGAGTCCAAGTATGTTTCTACCAATTCAATAATGAGTATAAAAATGTCTGCAGATGTTTCATTTCAATGTTATCCTCCTCTGAGTATCAACAATAAATGCTCTCAGAATAACTTTGTTTAGCTCAATATCAAGTAAGGCTCTCAGTAGACTCAACTCCTCTTCAACCTGTTTTTGAGCTTTTGTGAAACAATTATGTTTGTAAGCTTTTGCCATCTCTTCTATCAGTTTGAAAAATTGTCTAGCACTCTACACCATTGCTGTCTTGATTACTAAGTCTTCCTACTTGAGAAGGATTTTATTGGTTTCTGGGCTCTTATGAATCCCTTAATATAGCTATTTTGCACAAATTAAATTCCTCTGGGAAATGACTAAGTCAAATAAAATCAACTCAACATGAATGCTTATTGTCTACTTTTAAATGTAATAATTATTTAATAATGAAATGACTAAGTCAAATAAAATCAATTCAACATGAATGCTCATTATGTGTCTATTTTAAAATGCAATAATTATTTAATAAAGTATATATGTATATATATATTATATATATATATATTCAAGTTGTTGTTCAGTTATTTTTCAGTCATGTCTGACTCTTTGTGACCCTATTTGGGGATTTATTGGCAAAGACACTGGAGAGGTTTGTCATTTCCTTCTCCCTTTACAGATGAAGAAACTGAGGCAAATAGGTGAAAGTGAATTGCCCAGAGTCACACTGCTATTATCTGAGGACAGATTTGAACTCAGGAATAGAGATCTTTCAGACTCCAGACCTGGAACTCTATCCACTGTGCCACCTAGTTGCCCCTATTCATCAAGTACTTATTTAATAAAAAGTATATAAGGCACTGTGATAGGCAATGGGGATACAACAACAAAAAGGAAAATCATTACCCTCAAGTAGCTTACATTCTTACCAGAAGTACATCATATTCAGAGGTAAATACAATGAAATTTGAGGTTGAAGAGAATATTAACAATCAGATAAAGGTTCAGGGATCAAAAAAGGTTTCATTTGAGGGGCTCCCACCTGAATTGAGCCTTGAGGGAAATCAAGGGATAAATGTTGATTGAATTGAATTTAGTTGAATTCAAAGTCTATGTCATTACCTTTGTCTTTTTCTATGATACAATGGAAAAGGCATTAGGTTCCCATCTCAGATCTCCTATTTTCTACATTTGTAACATTAGGCAACTAATGTAACCTCTTGGGCCCTCAGTTTCTTCTATAACATGACAGCATAAAAATGAATGGACTCTAAGGTCCATTTGCAGCTACAAATCTGTGGTCATTTTTCAACAGATGATTTGTTTTTTAATTATTTTTTTCAGTCAACAAAAATCTGCCTTCTCTCCCTCCCACTTTTCTCCTCCTATTATAAAAGAAAAAAAATCTCTTTTACAAATATGCCTAGTCAGGCAAAGTAAATTCCCTCATTGGTCATGTCTAAAACAGAGCCAGTCCTCTGAGGCCATCACCTCTCTGTCAGGACAGGGATAGCATGTTTCAGCATGAATCCTCTGGAATCATGGTTGCTCATTCCAATGACCAGAGTTCCTAAGTTTTCAAAGTTGTTTGTTTTTACATTAGTGTTATTATGGAAATTGTTTTCTTGATCTTGCTCTTTTCACTTGGTGAGTGTTAGTAAAAGTCTTCCAGTTTTCTCTGAAACTATCCCTTTCATCATTCAACAACCCAAGAGTATTCCATCACATTCATAGACCATAACTTGCTCAACCATTCCCTGATTGATGAATACTCTCCTAAGTTTCTGGGTCTTTAAAACTACAAAAAAGAGCTGCAACAAATACTTTTGTACATATTAGTTCTTTCCTCTTTCTTTGATCTCTTTGGGGTGTAGACATAGTAGAACTATAACTGGATCAAAGGGCATTCAAAGGTTAATAGCTTTTGGGGCATAGTTCCAATTGCTTTCCAGAATGACTGAACTAGTTTATAACTCTACCAACAGCGCATTGATATACCTATTTTCCCACAGCCCTTCTAACTTTTGCCATTTTCCTTTTTTTTTTTCATTTTTGCTAATCTGACTCAGCAGAGTCTCTTTAATTTGCATTTTCTAATTCGCTGATTTAAAGCATTTTTTTCATTTGGCTATAGATAGCTTGGATTTCTTTTTCTCAATTCTGCTTGATCAACAGCTTATTCAAACAGGTACAATTGAAGTTGCTAAGATTGAATATAGTGTTTTCATATATTTTTCCTTTTTCAAATATAATTTTTTATGTTTACCTTTGCTCTAACTAGTCAATGGTCTGAGTGCAGATAGGCAAGATGATGTTAGAAAGGCTGCCTTATCTATACCAGTCCTATGTTTTCTACTAAGATTTTGTCAGTTGCATTTTTAATGATGCTGGTCAATGCTTGCAACATCCAATTCTATAATAATTTAATAACAATGATAATAGTTAACAGATATGTAGAGCCTACTATGTGCTGGGCACTGTGCTAAGTGCTTTACAAATATTATCTCATTTGATTATCACAACAACCCTGGGAGATAGGAGCTATTATTACTCACATTTTACGGATCAAAAAAACTGAGGCAAACAGAAGTTAAATGACTTGCCTAGAGGTTAAGTGACTTGCTAAGAAGTGACTGGGGCTAGATTTGAACTGAGGCCTTCCTGACTCTACACCTAGTGCTTTATCTACTGTACCACCTACCTACCCAAAATCATTTATATACTGCCTGGCAGTACTTTATCATTTGATCCTTACAACAAGGTAGATGCTATTATTATCACTATTATAATTATCACTGTTACTATTATTAATATGTGAGCAGGTCATGAGGGATTGAGCATGTGGTAGAAACAAGAGCCTGAGAAGGTAACCTATGGCATCACAGTTTACTGTAAACAGCAAAACAACTCCCATGGGAAAATTTACATGTACCCACACTGTGACCATGGGCCATCTCTTGGCACTAAGCCCTCTTTGTTCTGTTTCTGTATAATATAGCCTGGCCTAAGTCCTGAGATCACCAAGAACTGGCTTTGTGAATAAACTCCCTTAATAAGCCTATTATATTACCATGCTGGCATGGTCTGCTCCTTTCTTCAGTATCTCAGGACCTCTTCATCATGATGTAACCATCCCTTACAAGGTTGGACTAGAATCAAGAGTTCTTAATTCAAGGTCCGTGAACTTGGTTTTTGTGAATATTTTGATAACTTTTTCAAAATAATTGATTTCCTCTGTAATCCTGTATATTTTATGCATTTAAAAACATTGTTATGTGAAAGGGACCCTAGGTTTCATCAGATTGCCAAAACGGTCGATGACAAAACAAAAGGTTAAGAGTCTTTGGCCTAGATGATCTCCAAGGTCTCTTCTGTCAAACTCTGTAATCCTATGTAGCAAGAATAAGTAACAATGAAAAAGCACCTTTTCCCACTTCTTTGTAGAGATGGGGGACTAGGGTGCAGAATACTACATATCATATCAGACTTTTTTGATATATTTTTTAGTTTTTCTTAACTGTTTTTTCCTCTTTTTTTTTCTTTCTTTGTTATAAAGAATGCCACTCTAGGAAAGGGTAGGGGATGGATATTCTGATGAATGTAAGTGACATAAAAACAAAGGGATAGAGACTGAACCTGTGGTTTCATTAGTATAGGGAACTCCTAGGTAAGGAAATTCCCTCTACCAATGCAGATCAGCACCTTTTTCTGCAAGTTATCGTTAGTTACAGAGAGTTGCCTAGAGTACTGAGAGGTTACTTGACTTGCTCAGAGTCACATCACCAGTATATTTCAGAGAAGATGTTGGAACCTAACTCAAGGCCGGCTCTGCGTTGGCTAATCCACACGGACCAAAACCAAATTATCAATTAAAGAATTTTAATGAAAACTAATAAATAAAGAGAATAGCTGAAGTCCTACTTTCTATAAGAAACCCTCCCCAATCTCCCTTCATGTTATTGCGTTCACTTGTGACCATCTCCAACTCAGCCTGTATATATCTTGTTTGTACAGAAGCCATTTATATGTTCTCTCCCCTATTAGACTGTGAATTTCTCAAAGGCAAGAACTGTCATGTACCTTTCTTTGCATGCTTGGAGTATAGCACAGTGTTTGGCACATAGTAAGCACTTAATTTTTTTTTGATTGATTGACTGAAAGAGTCCAACTGATATATTGGTACTTACCCCCCCACAATATTAACGAATATGATAAAAAGCCTTTATCATTTTGAATATTACTGGGAGGGGGGGAGTCTTGTATTGTTTATTTGGTAGTTGTTTTTGTTTTTGCAGTTTATTAAAGACTACAATGTAGGAGGATTTGGAACAGGGAGAAGAAGGTTATAGGTAAATTGCTTCCCATTGCCATTGTAGAAGTCGGTAAATCCTGGCACTGCTACTACTGACCGCTGTTGTAGCCAGCAACATAATTTCTCTCATGGTGGCTGCCGATGTTAGTCGCAACAATAGCAGCTACACAAGCAGGAGCAGCAGTCACCTTAAAATGCAAATGGAAACAATTCTGAGGTACTACCTCATACCTATTAGATTGGCTAACAGAACAGAAAAGGAAAATGACAAGTGTTGGAGGGGATGTGGGAAAAATGAGACATTAATGCTTTGTTGGTGAAGTTGTGAACTGATTCAACAATTCTGTGGAGCAGTTTGGAACTATGCCCAAAGGGCTATAAAGCTATGCATACCCTTTGGCCTAGCAATACCACTACTGGATTTGTATCCCAAAAGAAATTTTAAAAAGGAAAATGACCTATATATACAAAAATATTTATAGTAGCTCTTTTCTGGTGGCAAAGAATTTGAAATTGAGGGGATGCCCATCAACTGGAGAATGGCTGAACAAATTGTGGTATGTGATTAAGATGTGCTACAAGAAATGATGAACAGGATGCTCTCAGAAAAACCTGGGAAGACTTACATGAACTGATGCAAAGTGAAACGTACTATGTACAAGTAACAGTCAAATTCTAAGATATGAATAGCTATGAAGTTACTCTCAGCAATACAATGATCCAAGACAACTCTGAAAGACTTATGATGAAAAATGCTGCCCATCCCCAGAGAAAGAACTAATGGTGTCTGAATACAGATTGAAGTATACTTTTTTTTTTTTACTTTCTTTTTCTTCATGGTTTTTTTTGGTCTATGTTTTCTTTCACAACAAGACTAAAATGAAACTTTTTTGCAAGACTACATATGTATAACCTATATCGAATTGCTTGCCTTCTCAGTTAAGGGGGTGGGGGTGAGAAGGGAGGAAGGGAGAGAATTTGGAACTCAAAGTTTTAAAAATGAATATTAAAAATTGTTTTTACATGTAACTGGGGAAAAATAAAGTACTGAATAGATTTAAAAAAGAAGAAGAAAAAAGAGAAGGAGGAGGAGGAGGAGGAGGAAGAGGAAGAGAAGGAGGAGGAGGAGGAGAAGGAGGAGGAGGAGGCAAAGGAGGAGGAGAAGGAGAAGAAGAAAGAGAAGAAGGAGGAGGAGGAGGAGCAGGAGGAGGAGGAGGAGACGAAGCCTGAGTTGCCTTTGTCTTAAAGGAAGAAAAGGATTCTATTTAGCAAATGTGAGGAGGGAGTGCATTCCAGGAATGGAAGATAAACAGTACAAATGCATTGTGAAGAAAGATGAAATGCCCTATATGGGGAACAGAATGAAAATTAGTTTGGCTGACTTGAAAAGTGTGGGAGAGACAGCAATGTCCAATAAGGTTGGAAAGAAAGTGTGGATCCAGTTTTAGGATTTTAAAATCCAAATTGAATTTATATTTGATCTTAGAGGCAATGAGAAGACACTGAAGATTATTGGGTATGAGAATTGCATGGTCAAATGTACACTTGTATGTAGGATAAACTGGAATATTAAGATGAATCTGGGAGACCAAACAGGAGCAAAGTACTCTTCCTATTTTAGTTTTAATAAATGTGTTTTTTTTTAAATTTTTGTTTGTTGGATGATGATTCTATTGTGTAATGATGTGAAATGTCTCCTAAAACAACAATCTTCCTGCCTGGAGGGTCTTAGGCAGCACCAAGAGTTTACTCTTGTGAGTAATGATAGCAATAATCATATTGATTCAGAAAGTCATCCCATAGTCATGTCCTAACACCAGCTTCTGTCAGTCCCAACCATGGATTATGGCCATGGACTTAACCAATAGGGCACGTGCTGTTGTGATGAATGAAGACTAGATTCAAGTAAGGTTTGAAATTAAATTATTTTTAAACCTTGGACAAACATAACGAGAAAAAAGGTATAAACATATGTGGCTGAAAATTACCAATGACACTTAACACTTATCAGTTGTGTACCAGGCAAGACTAATACACCACAATAAACATAGCTGGCATAGAGCAATTCTTATCTAATTACCTTTAATCATTTAGTTTACCAAATGTTATTACTTAACCAGTATGTTACTTTGTTTACACATAAAGGCCTTTAATTGGTACTTAATTACTATTCAATTCTTTTTTCTTTGCAATGAACTAATTAAATGTTTTACTAAATAAAAACCATTTTGAGCAAATGAGCTAATTAGTGCCCAATTATTGGTTACTAAAGATTACTTCAAATGACTTACAAATGGCTACCTTTTTTTCTACTGACTACTGAGAATTTTAATTGCTAGCCTTAAGTAATTGCATACAATTTATTTTTTAGGTTGTATACATAAAGTTAACACAAGTAACTTTCATCATTCCTTAGAGAATAATGACTTCTACCAGGCACAGAAAAACCAGGTCTTCTTTTCCACTTAGGACCATAAGCCCTTATTAAGAGGCAGAGCCTGGGTAGGGGGAAAGAGAAGTCAGGGAAAAGGAGGTACCAGAATCACAACATCGAGCATTGTGTTTAGTCATTTTTCAGCTGTGTGCAACTCTTTGTGACCCTATTTGGGGTTTTCTTGGCAGATATATCGAAGTAGTTTGCCATTTCCTTCTCCAGGCCTGGCACTCCATTTACTGTGCCACCTAGTTCATTGTACCATCATACAATTAGTTTAGGACAGTAGACAGGGTCAGAAGCAAGACAGGAAATTAGTTAAATAAAGTCTTCCAAAGTGTATTAAAAATCTAAAGCCAGGGGGATGAGCTGCATAATAATAGTTGCCATTTACATAGCTTTAAGGCTTGCTAAACAAACCCCAGTTGAGTGTCTGGACAATGGACAGGAAAGTAATAGAGATATTATGATAAACAAAGCAACTTAGTTAGAGTAGTGGCTTGAACTGGCCTCACAGGCTCAAAGGCCCCATTCAAATCTTACTTTTGACATGAACTGGCTGTGTGACTCTAGGCAAATCACTTAACCTCTCAGTACTCAAAGAAACTCTGTAATACTGTAAGTTATTTACATTGGTACAGGGAGTTTACTATACCAATGAAATTAGTGGTTCATTCCTGATTCCTGATTCCTAATTTATAAATGAGTAGACCCATCCTCAAGAGGTGAAATGAGTTGCCAATAGTTAGTTCATCAGTTAATAAGCATTAGAAGCAGAATTTGAAGAGGGTCTTCCTGATTTGACAGTCACCACTTGAACTGCTATGTTATCTACCATGTATAACACAAGAGTCAAGCAAATTTTGTCTTGGAATTTCAGTTCAGGAAGTCTACAGGAAGCAAACAGTTCAGATTCTCAGGTCAGGACAATTCTTCTTTCCCTTTCTTTGTTTCCCATCAGCCCCTTGAGAGGGTTTTTCTCTCTACATTGCTTCTGAATTTTAATAGTTACAGACCGACAAGGAGAAAATCAAATTAATTCACCATTTTTTTTAATTTTTATTGATATCTTTTGTTTTTACACTGCCTATTCATCATTATTTACTGGAGAGCAGGGGTCTTCTTTATTCATACCAGTGCTACCTTTAATGGTCATGGTGAGATGGAGATCAAGTGATTTAAATTCCCAAATGTGCCATATTATGAAGTCTGCTTCCCATTTTTTATAACATCATCAGCTACTATATTTCATTAAGAGAGGATGAAATACATTTATCCTTAATCTCTTTCATTTCTTTGAATTAATTCATGCACTTTTAAAATACCTATCTTAAATTACCAACAATTTGGAGTCCTGCCGTTTCCATAAAATGTGCTGATAATGAATTATTCAATTTCCCTGTTTCAGGGGAGAGACTAATTCATCAAGACCAGCTGAGCCCATTTAGTGTCGCTAAAGGTACAGGTGAATATAATTTGGGAGTAATCGCATGGTTAATACATGGGGCTAAATTTGTTGGCAAAATTTCTTTGATCTTCATTATAAATTATTCCTACTGATGTCATTAAGGTCAAATTTAATAGAGTCCTTGCAAGATTTTTCCTTCATAAAAATTAAAGAGGTCACACACCTGTTAATATATAGTCCCAATCTGATCCAACACGTATTGATTAAGCTCCTGCTATGTGCAAAGCATTGTGCTACACTCTGGCAATACAATGACAAAATAAAGAACAGTTACTGCCCTCAAGGAGCTTGAAATCTACTATAAAGACAGAATGTATAAAGAGAAATGCACAGCACTGATCATTTAAGGAGGAAGGAGAGAGCATTGAGGGAAGCAGAAAGGACTTCCTGAAGATGACACATAATGAGCTAAGCCTAGAAGGAAGGCAAGGATTCTAAAAGTGAACTGCCTTAAAAAGGTCAGGGAAGTTCAAAGCTAAGGGCACAAAAAGTAGTATACTTTGGCTGAAATGCTGAAAGTATGTGAAAAGGAGTAATATGAAATAAGCTTAGACTTTAAATGTCCAACTGAGAAATTTGTATTTTGTCCTAAAGGCAATAGGGAGCCATTGAACTGGCTTGAACAGGGGAATAACATGGTCAGACTTGCATTTTATGAAACTTCTTTTGGAAGCTGCACAAAGAATGTATCAGGGCAGCTAGGTGGCCCAGTAAATAGAGTTCCCAGCTTCCAGTTGGGAAGACCTGAATTAAAATCCAGTCTCAGATACTTACTAGCTGTATGACCCTGGGCAAGTCACTTAACCCTCCTTGCCTCAGTTTCCTCATCTGTAAAATGAGCTGGAGAAGGAAATAGCAAACCATGCCCAGTAACTTTGCCAAGAAAACATCAAATGGGGTCACAAAGAATCAGCCACAAAATGGAGAATGGATCAGAGAGGGCAAGATACCAGCTATTGTGCTCACATCCACAATAATCTAATTATACTGTACAGTTGCTTAAGCAAGATTCCTGTTGCTATAGAAGTATGCTTACCAAAGTTCTATTCACAGACGTGGGAAAATCAGAATCTCCAGGATTATCAGGCTAGAATGGATTCTAAGAAAGTATCTCACTTACAGCTAAAGAGAAGTAAAATGATATGAAAGAGTTCTAGACTTGGATTCAAATCTCAGCTGTATGATCATGGAAAAATTCATTAATTTCTCTGAGTCTTGGCTTCCTCATCTATAAAACGTGGATAATAATACACTACCTATACCAAGGGGTTGTTACAAGGAAAAGACTTTTTTAGACTTCAATTAAACTTCAAAGATGACCTGTAGTTTGCTACTAGTACTCAAGGTAAATCTAATCCTAAACCAGAGGTGTCAAACATGCCTCCCCCACCCATTCAGCCCACAACATTCTGATATCAAATTAAATGAGAAATATTTAACAAAATAAATAAAAATACAATAAAACATATTTAATGTTAATGTGTGGTTTCCCAAGTCCATATATTGCTTCAGGGACCCTTACTTGTGTTCTAGTGGATCACTCTCCCCTTTTTGAGTTTGAAACCACCTTCCTAAATCATGCCAGACGAATGAGAATCATATTCTAAGACTACTTGACATGTTTTCCTAGAAAACCATTCCAGTGTTTAAAAAAAACACAAACAAACAGGAAATTCTTCATGTGTCTAAACTAAATCTCATTTGCAGAATGAGAATCAAAATTAGCACTTTACTTTTAGAATTTTGAAGAATGCATTCTTTAAGAAAGAACAAAGAGAAAATATTTAGGGAATTTCATGTATACTAAATTATGTAGTGTAAGTGTAAGATAAAGGCTTACAAGACCTAAATCTCAACGTTAGTCAACATTAACTGAACACCAATGACTAGAGAATGTCAGAAATAGAAAGTACCCCAGAGTTCATCTAGTCCAATGCCTTAATTTTATAAAGGAGAAAACTATGACTCAGAGTGGTTCATAGGTTCATGTGGCCATAGACTTAGAACTCAGAGAGCCCACAGAAATTCAGTCCAATCCTCTCAACCAATCAATCAACAAGTAGCTATTAAGCCCTACTATGTGATAGGTGCTATACTAAGTGTAGGCTATATAGAGACTAAAATCAATCAACAAGTAGCTATTAAGCCCTACTATGTGATAGGTGCTATACTAAGTGTAGGCTATATAGAGACTAAAATGAAATAGTTCCTGTCTCAGAGCCCACATTCCACTGAAGAAGAGAGCATGTATATAGAAAAAGAGATATCAAACAGATATTAAAAACTCTCAAGATAAAGGAAGCACTACAGCATCAAAAATTACTTCATTTTGATCAAAGAAAGAGGAAAAAGCATCCATGTAAAAAAAAATTTATAGCTGCTCCTTGTGGCTATAAATAGCAACAATAAGCAGCAAAGAATTGGAAACTAACAAGAAATAGCTATGAAATTATGGAATATTGTTGTGCTGAAAGAAATGATGAAAAGAGATGATTCAGAGAAACTTGGGAAGACTTACATGAGCTGATGCAGAATGAAGTTAGCAGAACCAGGAGAATAATTTAGATTGTAACAACATTATAAATGCAACACTGAAAGACTTAAGAACTCTGATCAATGCAATGACCAACCACAATTCCAGAGGACCGATGATGAACATGCTACCTGCCTCCTGACAAAGAGGTGACAGACTCACTATGCAAAATGACATACATATTTTAGGACATGGTCATAGTGGGAATGTGTTTTGCTTAACTATGCATATTTGTTACAAGCACTTTGGTGGTAGTGTTTTTTTCTCCCACTGGGGGAAGAGAAAGAGGGAAAAAGAAAAAAAATAAATGTCTGTTAATTTTAAAAATTTGAAATTAAAAGCCCCATAGAAGAGAGAGCTGAAACTGAGTTTTGAAGGAAACAAGGCTTTTGAGAAGAAGAGGTAAAAAGGAAGCAGATTCTAGGAGTGCAGTATATCTTGTACCTAGACGTGGACATGGAAAATGGAAAGCCACGTGTGAGAAATAAAAAAAAGGCCCATTTGGCCAGACCATAGAACATAGGAAGGGGAGTGATATATAATAAGGCTGAAAAATTTGCCTGAAGCCAGATTATCAGGTTGGCAGTTGCATAGAGAATGGATTGAAGAGGGAAGAGACTCCAGGGAAAGCCATCAATTAGGAAGATATTTCAATAGCCCAGGAGAGAGATGGTAACAGCCTGAAATCAGTTGGTGGTTTTGTGATTGGAAATAAGACGACATATTCAAGAGATATTGTAAAGATGGATAGATAAATCAATAGATTTGAGAGACAGAGAGAAAGAAAGAGAGAGACAGAGAGAGAGAGAGAGGGCCTTAAACAGAGTCTTGGTGAACACACACCCACATTTATGGGGTAGCATATGGACAATGATACAGCAAAATAAACTGAGAAATGGCTAAACAGGCAGGAGGAGAACCAAGAGACAACAGTGCCATGAAAACCCAGAAAGAAAAGGATGTTCGGCAGGAGAAGGCAGTCAAAAGTGTCAAATACTGCAGAGAAGTCAAGAAGAACACGGCCTAAGAAAAGGCCAATGAATTTGGCAGTTTAGAGATGACTGACAACTTCGATAAGAGTTATTTTAGTTGTGTGATGAGATAGAAAGCTAGATTGCAAAGGGTTGCAGGGTAAGAGGGAAGTACAGGGAGACCCCAAAAATAGGTAACTTTTTTTCCTAGGATTTTGGCTGTGAAAGGAAGAAGAGACATTTAAAGATAGTCTGAGGGACTAATGATCAAGGGAAGAATTTAATTTTTTCTGGTTTTTGTTTTGCTTTGTTTTGTTTTTAGGATCAGGGAGAAGTGGGCAGTTTGTCGATAGCAAGGAAAGAGCCAGTAGAGAAGGAAAAACTAAAGACTGGGCAGGAGTTGGGGTAAGGGGAGAGCAATAATTTCAGGGAAAACCTTCCAGAAAAGATAACAGTGTCTGGGATCCGAACTTTTTGGTCTTGGTGAGAAAGTTTAGGTTTTCATCAAACACTGGAGTAAGTAATAGAGGAAAGAATAAGAAGTTTATGCCAAGGGCTCTTCCCATACAGCGTAGGAAAGAAGAGGTAGCTCAAGATTAATAGCACCTCCTTTCAGTAAAGTAGGACAGCAGGTCCTTAGCTGAGATTGATGGGGTGCTTGGGTGCTTGTGCTTGTACTTGGACCCCAATTTCTCCCTAGCCTCAGAAACACTGTCTCTGACAACCACTCCCCATCCCAAGGACACTGTGCCTAGCAGTTATTCATGCGTGGGCCCCAGCACGACCCTTATCTCTCTCCCTGGTGCAGCTACACACACAAAGCTGGGTCAGAGAGTGCTGGGCTGCTCAGGCCCCAGCCCTCAGATCATGTCTTCGGAAGCCTCCCAATTTCTTAGTAAGTTCCTGTCTTGTGAGAAAGCTTTCCCTTGTTGCAGCACATTCTCTCATCAAGACAGAGGGGTGCCTTGCCCAGCCCAAGGAGTTTTGTCCTTGGCCAGCCCAAGGATTCTTCCTCCTGCCAGACTCCAAAGATCCATACCTCTGTCATCTCCCTCCCTGTCCGGTATACTCCCTGTACTTTCTCATCCATAGCTCCCAAAGACACCTGGAACTTTAGATTACCTCATCAGTGTCCCTGGCATTCCTTTCCCATGCCCTTTTCCATATAAACCCTAACTCTATCCTCAGTCTCTTGCAGGTTCCTTAAGAATCCTTGCCTGCTGAAAAGCGTAACAATAAATCTTTGCCACCTTGACTTAAAGAATGCTTGAGTCTGTGAATTCATTCCAGATGACCCTGTCCTGTACACCAGTCTTTGAGAGGTCTCAGCCTCTCAGACTGCAACAAGATGATGAGGGTGGAGGTGATGTAGGAGGCTAAAAGAGAGAAGAGAAGGTTTGGAACAGCCTCACTTTACAGATGAAGAAATCAAGAGCCCTAGAGGTGAAGTAATTTGCCCATTATCAAGCAAAGAGAAAGTTAAAGAATTGGGACATAAATGTTGCTGTTGTTTATTGTTTTTCCTTCATTCTTGAAGAGGACCAATGATATCGGGAGGGTGATATCTCGATCTAAAACTGAATTGGATTTAAGTGAGGCAGAGCTATGCAAAGTTATCAGCCTCACTCTTTCCTCCAGAGTCATCAGAGTCCAGTGGTAAGACATAGTTTAAGATGGCAGTCAATGGTCCCAGATGCAGTGGGAGACCTTGGCCTTTTTAAGCTAAGGTCCTTCTCCATGTCTCAGTTTGTCTGAAGCAACACCCATTCAGTGATTAAGGACTAGGTAAGAATTGAGACTAAAGATAGCCTAGTTTGTCTTCACAAAACAATCAATCTGGGAGGGGAAGACCCTCAGAGTTTCTGGCCAGAACAGAAAACAATTGCTATTTACACTCACTCTGAGCCATCAAAACCCAAACAATTGGCAAATGAGGCTTGGACTGGGACATAAATGACTTGCCCACTGTCACACAGCTAGTGAACAGCAGAACTGTCATGGGTTACTTGACTCCCAGTCTTGGGTTATCATGGACATATGGCATATGGTTATCATGGGCATGCTTTTGCCACATGTGTTTTAGAAGAGGGTCCTCAGACTTACTTGATAGTTCTCCAAGAGCTTGATGTGCCCTCCATAAAGGAAGATCCCCAAAAATGTTTTAAAAAATGGAATTAGGGGCAGCTAGGTGGCACAGTGGATAAGTCAGGAGGACCTGAGTTCAAATCCAGCCTCAGACCAAACACTTGACACTCACTAGCTGTGTGACCCTGGGCAAGTCACTTAACCCCAATTGCCTAAAAAAAAAAAAAAAGGAATTAAATTTGCAGCATATGCTACTCCAATACAACTAAAATATAAAGGCAGACACCACAATGAGGAGACCAAAATTGTAAAGTCTAGGAGAAAATGGACTGTGGGATTTAAAAAAAAAAAACAAAAAACATTAGAAGACTAGATCAGGAACAGGGTAGAGACAGATGAGGAGATCATAATCTTGTGAAGGACAGCGAAATGACATTTTCACACTCTTCTCCCATATCCTCCCTCCCCTAGCATTATAATGTAATTAGATGTATCTATGATTCACAAAATGCCACTTTTTAAACCTATGCAATTTAGCATGGAAGTGACTTGTGCTGAGCAGAGCCTGATAAAGATTTGTGAGCAAGCTTTGTGGATTAAACTTTATAGGCCCAAGATTTTATCTCAAACTTGCTAAATAGATTGCTTTCTCCTTAGTGGGAGTCACAATTCCTGCTAAGGGAGCAATCATAATGGCAACCAGAGCAACTTTATACAAATTGGCTGCTATCTGTCCCCTGGACACTCCTGTCAGGGCTCTGGATCATGCCCATCTAAATGACCAAAATGACTCACAGACAGAAGGAAACTGAGAAAGCCCTCAAGAAATTAACTATTGGTTGGGGGGAAAGGAGGGGAGGTTTATAGAGCCAATTCAGGGATCTATAATTGCCTAGTTATGGTTCCATAAAAGTATTAACCAATGGCAAGAATTAAAGTGGCAAAGTAACATAAATTTCAAAATTCCTGTCATTTCTGGTTGTGTCTTTATAAACCTTAGACCTGGGGGGAATCTGGGACACAACCAATTGACAATGGCAAGGACAATAATAATGACTGACATTTACAAGATCCTTAAGGGCCTAGAATATGATTTATATCCACGATCTCATTAAATCCTCCAACAGCCCCATGAGGTGGGCAAATCTGTTAGTTTTGCAAATGGTAGGTTGCTTAGTATATTTTCATGAATAAAGAGAGATGGGTTTAAGAATGACCTCTGACACATGCTTGCTTTGTGACCCTAGACAAGTCAAGTAACTTTTTAATGGCTCTGAGAAACTTTGTTTCAAAGATAGTGGGAGCTTGCATGGATAGAAGGTGCTTCTCTTAGGACAATCCCTATACCAACCAAATCTTGGGTCTAGTACTTTTGCTCCCTTTGCAATTCTCACCATTCTACGGACCCTTACATTTTGCAGTCACTGCTTTCCTGACCTGTGCTCTAGTCTGTAAGTAAACACAAGCGCTCTTTTCCACCCTGGAACTGTGACCAAAATCCCTGCTCTCTTGTGGTCGCACACTCTAGTGTGCTAGTGCTCCTCCTCACCTTGGGATTTCAACTTGGATTTGTGACCCAGAACCTTCTCTGGGCAATACCACAGAGTCCTGCAACCAGCGCCCACAAAGAGTCCTCAGCAGTCTTTTTCTGAACAGTTATCCAGCCTCCTTACCATCCGTGGGCCAAGAACTCCAGAAGTCACTGCTGCCGATTCAGTCACCCCCAAGGCCTGTGCTGGCTCACTGGGCTCAAGGCCTCACTTTTGGCTTGCCTGGTCACCACCCACACTAGATTGTGCTCCAGATTCACCTCAGTGAGATAGACCTTTCCCCTCGAACTTCTAAGTTGCCTTGGGCTAGAAAATTGTTTCACCCCATCCTTTTGTCGCTTCTGCCACTCTAGAATTGATTTTGAAGCATTATTTTAAAGTTGTTTGGAGGGGAATTTGGGAAAACTTAGGCAGGTTCCTGTGTTTACTCCACCATCTTGACCAGAGAACAATTTGCATAGCACTTTTTCTGCTCAATCATGAGAACAAATTTGTATTTCAACTGTATTTCAACAGATGAGGAAACTGAGGGTAGGACTGGGTAATAATAGTGGACATTTTTATAGTCCTTTGAGATTTATAGAGTATTTTATGTACATTATCCCATTTGATCCTTATCATAATTCAGGGTAGTCAGTGCTGTTATTAACCCCATTTTACAGAGGAGGAAACTGAGATTGAGAGTCAGTCAGTTAACAAGTACTAATTAAGTCCTGCACTGGGTATACAAAGGAAGGTAAAAACAGTTCCTCCCTCCAAGCTCACATTTTAATAAGGGAAACAACCTGTAAATAACTGGGTACAAATAAGATATATATGGAGTACCATATTTGACTGCATAATTGTCACAGATTTTATGCCAAATTTTTCACTAGAAAGTGGGGTACAACCATTATGTGAAGCTTTTAAAAAATTCATGCTGGTATTATTTAAAAATTATTTATTATTAAACTGTCTTTGGTGCAAGATTAGGATGCACAGAATACTTGTGGATATACGTTAGAACTGATACTGACAATGAGCATGCACTGAGAATTCTAGGCTCGGGGCTCACAATGTGTGAGAGATAACTGTGTATCCATATGACACTGGTGAATACATTGCTGCTCTGTTTACCTTTTAAAGCAGTGTGACAAATAGAATTATGTCATTCAACTACTACGCAATGAAAGTTATAAACCAATTTTTGGACTGAAAAGACAGGGTGTGACAATTAAGCAGTGAAATATGGTAAATTGAAAGTAATCCCAAAAAGGAAATCAATAGAATGAGGGAGGCTGAAAAGACTTGCTGAAAGAAGTAGGATTTGATTCAAGTCTTAAAAAAAAAGCCGGAAAACTAAGAGGTGAGAAGGGAGAGCGCTCCAGGCGTGGCTGTAGGATTTGAGGAGGAACAAGGAGGCCAGTGTGCTCAGGATCACCCAGCTACTGAGGGTATTGCAGGGTTTGAACCAAGTTCTTTCTTACCTCTAAGTCCAGTACTTTATTGATCATGCCATACTCCCTCTCTGTGAATCATCAAAAAAAAAAAAAAAAGACATTTCAATCTAGGTTTTTGCTTCCAAGTGCAATATTCTTCTTACTAAGTTAATTAATAAATGTAATTTAACCAACTAATTAAGAAATGAAATGGAAGACTCAATGAATAAATTTAAATGGTATTTGCCATCCTAAAATATTAAGATCAGAATCAACTTTGAACTCTCCATTTTCATTATAATATTTTATTATAAAAAGATAGGTAATGACCTCTAAGGTCCTTTGACTTGTTACAACATTCTCATCACCCCAAAATCCAAATTAGTCTGAGATAGGTTTTGATGTTTATCTGTCTACTTATTACTAAAATTGCAACCTCTTTTTCATTAACTAATCAATTAGCTCTCAGCACTATTAAGCTACTAAGTATCACTTATTTTAAAACTTTGAGTCAGTCTTTTAATAAACATTTATTAAGCCTACTATGTGTTAGGCACCTTGATAAGTGCTGGGGATACAAGCAAAACAAAACAAAACAGAACAAAAATTGGCTAAAGACAGTCCCTGTTTTCAAAGAGCTTACAATTTAATGGGAGAGACACAAGCAAACAAATATGTACAAACAAGTTATATACAAGATAAAGAGAAAATAATTAAGAAAGTGAAGTCACTAGAATTAAGAGGAATTAGGAAAGGTTTTCTGTGGAAGATGATATTTTGGTTGGGACTTAAAAGGAATTTAATTAAGTAGAGAGAGCATTCCAGGCATGGGGATCAGCCAGAGAAAACACCCAGATGAGAGAGGTGGAGTATGTAGTCTATAGAATAGCTAAGAGGCCAGTATTATTGAATTGAAGAGTACATTGCAGGAAATAAGGTGTAAGAAGACTGGAAAGATGGAAAGAGACTAGGTTAATAAAGGGTTCTGAAAGTCAAAGAGAGGATTTTGGATTTGATCCCGGAGATAACTGGAAGCCACTAGAGTTTATTAATTGGGTTGGGGTGGGGGGTGATGTGGAGATGGAGAGAGTGATATGGTCAGACCTGTGCTTTAGGAAAATCACTTTAATAGCTGAATGGAGGATGGCCTGTAGCGGAGACATATAAGTGGCAGGCTGACCAACCAGCAGATTATTGCAATAATCTAGGCATGAGGTGATAAGTGTATACACACAAGTGATGGCAAAATCAAAAGAGAGAAAGGACCATATCCTAGAAAACTTGCAAAGGTGAAATCGACAGGTCTTCGCAACGAATAGGATGCGAGGGGTGAGAAATAGTGAGAAGTCAAGAGTGGCACCTCAATTGCAAATCTGACAGACTGGGATAATGACACAGTAATAGGGAAGGTAGGAAGTAGAGAGGACTTTGGAAAAAGAGAATGAGTTTGGTTTCAGACATGTTGAGTGTAAGATGTCTACTGGACATCTTAATTTGAGAAACATCTTTTCCCATAAGTGGTTGTTCATTTTTATAGAAATCAAAACCCCTAATCTCCTAGGCTAAGAAAATATCCAAGTTGCTGACTATGTGATATATTAACAGTATAATAAAGAATTCAATACATTTTTTTTTAAATAATGGGTCAGCTGTGAGAAAGACCACAGGCAGAGTTACTTCTAAGAATCACTTTAACTACTAGCTTCTCAGTTCTGGAAACACAGTCTTATTATTCAGTTCTCTCAAAATAGCAGCCAAAATCTCTCAAGAATTCTCCATACAAAGCTTCTTTGAAAGATAGGCGTTAAAACAGTACTCTAGGGAAAGTTTTCTTCATTTTCATTCCCTCTATCTTTTCACATTTTCTCTCAAGTCATGATAAGAATATGGTCTCTTCACAGATGATGGTTAGAATGGCAGCTAAACTGTCACAATTCAAAATTCTATAACATCTTGAAGGCACAATAATAGTATCTATATATAGTCTCTGTGGGAGAGACTATTGAAACTGGAATTATATAAGTATATACAAATAAATATAAAATAAATACCTAGCAATTTTTGGGAAGGAAGACAAATGATCAGGAAAGAAACCCATGCTATACTTTGGCATTTTCATGCAAGTGTTTTTTATGAGTTACTTTGACATAGGTGTGCAATTTCATTGATGTGAGGATCTTCCAGTATGGAAACTACCTTTATTAATGTATACTGGCAACTGCTCCATAATTTATTGTCTTAGAATAAGGGCTCTTGACCATTTTTGTGTCCCTTTGGGCCTCTTTGGACGTCTGGTGAAGCCCATGGACACCTGTGCAGAATGTTTTTAAAGTCACAAAATAAAACACACAGAATTACTAAGGAAATCATTTGTGATGAAACAGTGTTATTTATGTCTATTAATCAATTAATTAATCAATCAAGAGTTTACTAACAAGTTCTCAGATCCCATATCAAGAATCCCTGGGATATTCAATCCACAGTCAAACAGCCATGATGCGTCAGAGATAAGACTTAAACCTATTTCTCTAACCATATTGGGCAGCTAGGTGGTGCAGTGGCTCAAGAGTCAGGAAGAGTTCAAATCCAGCCTCAGATGTTAACTATCTATGTGACTCTGGGCAAGTCACTTAACCCTGTTGGCCTCAGTTTTCTCATCTGTAAAGTGATCTGGAGGAAGAAATGGCAAACTGCTCCAGTACCTTTGCCAAGAAAACCGTCAAATTGGGTCACAAAGAGTGGGACATGAACAACGATAACTCTAGCCATTATGCTATATTGCCTCTCTGGTTTCTGTGCCTTTAAAAATTCACAATCCACTTTATTTTATGTGGGCAAAAAGAGCTCCCTGATACACACATGTGTTGTCATTTATTAAATTACCACCTTAATCAAAGTAATAAATCAGTCTCTAGCTGTGTCTTCGCAGCATTATCAACTAGCTAAAATGAGACCTAACTGCTCCCCACTTTTTAGGCTCCCTTAAAATGAACTGAATTTTCCTTTCTTCTCCAGAGAATCAAAGATACTAGAGGCAGAAAGGCCCTGGCTCCTCTATCCTCTGAAATATACCACCAAGCCTTGACTGAATAGCTGCAGGTCCTTTTTTCTTCCCCTAAGGGAACTTCGATGATTACCCTGATTGAGCTTTGGCAGAACCAAACCCATGTCTATATTTGATCTTTAAACTAAAAAAATGCCTCCTTAGTAGCCTAAAGATACTCTTTATTTTCAAATTCTTTTACTGTATTGCATCTCATTTACATAATTCTGGTAGTAATGATTTAAAAAATTTTTTTTTGGTCCACCTTAATATGTACTTCCCAGAAACATCTAGCAAGAATTCCCAGGAAAAAGAATAGGGTTATTCCTCCCCCTTCTTGCCAGAGATAATACAAGAAGTGACCTTAGGACATTCACAGTTAAAACTCAATCTCTTTATGAATAAGTAACTGAATCTCCTTAAACATAGCAGTTAAAACTCATCTGCTTACAGACTCCTCATCAACCAAATTTAAAAGAAGGGAAGGGACTATTCCCATCTCTGGTCCTCAGTTTCTTAATTTGCACAATGAGCAAGTAGAACTAGATGTCCTCTAATGTTCCTTCTAGCTCTGACATTCAAAGACTTTCCTCCAAGCACCTCCCCAGAGTTCTAGCCATTATTTACAGTCATACTACTATGGAAGGATTTCATGGAGAGAGGATTCCTATGTGTATGTGTGTGTTGGGGGTGGAAGTAGGGGGAGCTGGGGCAGAACTATGATCTCATTGGTGGAGGGAATTTCCAGTGAAGAAACTCTCTCCACCAATGCAGGTTGACATCTGTTCTGAGACTTCTGGTCTTAGAGATTTCCTAGGGCTCTGACTTGTCCAGGATCACATAGCCTATATGTGTAAGAAATAGGACTTGAATCAGGTCTTCCTGATTCCTAAACTCTTGTCCACTACTCCAAAATGGCTTTCACGTTACATAAGGAAGCCTCTTCTGGGATCTCCTATCTAAAGATTGTAAGGTAACTAGTGAGAGCAGACCTACAATTTCATTGGTATGGGGAATTTCCAATATGGAAACTACCTCTATTAATGTATACTGGTAATTACTCCATAATTTATAGTCTTAGAGTAAGGGTTCTTAACCATTTTTGTGTCCCCTTAGTCTTCTTTGGAAGTCTGGTGAAGCCTATAGACCTCTGTTCAGTATGTTTTTAAAGTCATAAAATAAAATACATAGAATTACAAAGAAAATTATTTGTGATGAAATACAGTTATCTAAGTCTGTTAATCAATTAATTGACCAAGAGATCAATAACAAGTTCTCAGATCCCATATCAAGAATCCCTGGGATATTCAGGGATCAAATGACTTTTCCACAGTCAAACAGCCATGATGTGTCAGAGGTAGGACTGAAACCTATGTTGCTAGCCATATCAGGCAGCTAGGTGGTGCAGTGGATCGAGTGTCAAGCCTGAAATTAGGAAGGACTCATCTTCTTAAGTTCAAATCAGGCCTCAGACACTTGGCAACTGTGTGCCCCTGCGCAAGTCATTTAACCTTGTTGCCTCAGTTTCCTCATCTGTAAAATGAGCTGGAGAAGGAAATGACAAACCATTCTAGTAGCCAAGAAAATCCCAAATTAGGTTACAAAGAGTTGGACATAACTAAAAAACAGCTGAACGACAGTTCAACAGAACAACAGTGCAACAGAATAACTCTAGCCATGATGCTATATTGCCTGTCTGATTTCCGTGCCTTTAAAAATTCACAACCCATTCACTACTTTATTTTATGTGGGCAAAAAGAACTCCCTAATATACACATGTGTTGTCATTTATTGAATTACCTCCTTAATCAAGGTAATAAATATTGGCTCAGGGAAGCAGCTTCCCCTCCTTACCCTCAGGTAAGGCCAGACAACAGCTTCTGAAGGTGTTGCAGCCCCAGGGACTGAAGACACAGAAAGGAAAGTTCTTACCACTAAAATCCTTAGTATTGTCACATGCTTCTTATATGATTGTATCAGTGGAAATGACATTAAAGATATGTAGGGCAGCTAGTTGGTGCAGTGGATACCGTGGCAGGCCTGGAGTCAGGAAGTCTCATCTTCTTGAGTGCAAATCTGGCCTCAAGCTTTAATACTTGTTTTAATAAGAATTATTATTGTAATTATTATTATTATTATAGATAGCATTTAGATAGCTTTTTAAGATTTATAATGCACTTTGATTATATTATCTCATTTGACCCTTACACAGCATATTTTCCAGTTTTACCACCCTCCTGACATCCTCTTTTAGGAACTTGTTAATTTGCAAAGAATTAAAGCTAAGAAATGATTTAAAAAAATATACTTGTGCCATTTCAGTTTGGGCTGTCATGAAGCAGAATAATCACACTCACCTCTCATCAAACTACATGGTTTATTGATAGCATTGAAACCACAAACCAGCAATGGAACAAAAGAAAAAAGATACAAGGAAACATTTGCTTCTGCCTCACTGCCACCTTTGGGGCTCAATTTTGGTCTAGATCGGGAAAGTGAATACACACATGTAACTGAAACCAAGGAAATCAACTTAATCCAGGCTACAGGCCAAACCCAAATGGCATGAAGGGGATTGAGTCTGTGCAGTTTTTATGCTGAAGTAAGTAAAGGGAGCTACAGTGTTTTTTGCAAATGCATGGCCCTAGGTATAGCAGGCCCCAGGTGCTTTAGAATGCACCAATCATGAATGGGTCAAGATAAAAATAAACACAGAGGTTGGTAGAATTCCTTCGGTTCCAGGGTGCCCTCATAAAGTCATCAGTCATCCAGTTGTTTCTTTTCTCTAGAGAAAGAGCTCAGTCTAATGAACCTTTATCAACCTTGCACTAAAACTACATTAAACAAAGTTTGATTTTTATTAATGATTCAGAAAATACTACAGGAGTTTTCAGGACCTCAGGGTCATTATTAACATCCAATCCAACAGACTAGGAGGTCACAGTGAAGATGAAGAATAAATTTGGGAATCATAAAGCAGAGGGAAAGATAGAATGATAAAAGATTATGATCAGATAAAGGGATTATTAATGCACAGCTACATTAATTTGTAAAATAAGAGGTTTGGACAAGAAACTCTAATGTCCCTTTCTCCTTCAGTAATCAGTGTTCTGTTTATTTATCTTATTACCTCCAGGATCAAATTTAAAGTCTGTTCAGCTTCTAGAACACTTCACAGCCTTGCCCCTTCTTACCTTTCCAATCTTCTTAGACTTCACTGCCCTCTGCATTCTCCAAGGTGCAGCAGATAGAGCACCTGCCTAGAGTCAGAAAGACTCATCTTCCTGAGTTCTAATTTGGCCTTAGACATTTATTAGCAGTGTGATCCTGGGCAAGTCACTTGACCCTATTTGCCTCAGTTTCCTCACCTGTAAAAGAGCTGGATAAAGAAATGGCAAACCACTTGAGTAACTCTGCCAAGAAAACCCAAAATGGAGTCACAAAAAGTCACACACAAGTGAAACAATTGAACAACAACATACTCTATGATCCAGCAATATTGGTCAACCGACAACTGTTCAAACAGGAGACTTAATCTCTTCAGAGACTTGTCTCTAGCCATCCCCTGTGGCTCACATGTTCACCCTCCTCATCTCTATCTCCTGGCTTCCTTGGCTTCTGTCAAGATTTAGCTCAGATCTTACTTTCTACAGCACCTTTCTGCCCAACTACTAGTACACTCCTTCTGAGATTACCTTCCATTTACACTATATGTATCTAGTACATACCTAGTTATTCCCATGTTCTCTCCCCAATTAGAATGTGAGCTCCTTAGGGACCAGGACCATGACTTTGCCTTTCTTTGTTTCAGAAATGCTTACCACAGTATAAACATTTTATAAATTCTTATTGACTGACTGTATGGACATAGAAGATATAAGGGATCGGGGTGAGTTTGTGCTTATCGGTCAACATAGCTCAGAGAACAAATTTTCTGAATAAATACCTGCAATAACACTATGGGGCAGGTAGGTCGTACAGTGGATAGAGTGCTGGGCCTGGAGTCAGGAAGACCCGAGTTCATATCTGGTCTCAGACACTTACTAGATGTGTGAATCTGGGACAAGTCATTTGGGCTGTTTGTCTTAGTATCCTCAACTGTAAAATGAGGATCATAACAGCTCAGAGAAGCATGCCTCAGTTTACCTTTTTGTTAAATTTCAATCATGACAGTAAAATTGAAGTGGTTGGACCAGATGACCTCCAAGGTTCTTTCTAGCTTCAAATTTATAATTCTACAATCCTCGTTGTACAAATGAAAAAATAATATCAGAGAGGCTCTTAGACATTCTCATTTGTCTGAGGTCCTGCAGCCAGTAAATAGCAGAACAGGATGCAACTTCAGGTTTTCTGACTATGCTCAGTGCATTTGCCATGACACTGTGCTGTCTCACTGGGTATTTACTCTTTTGCATAATAGTAGAACTGGGTTGATTTGGGGCTGAATTCTTGCTGATAAATCTGAGAGCCATGGGCATGACATTTTATGGAATCATAGCAAGCAGACTGGCATTTGTTCCCCTTTTTGATGACAAATGGTACCCTGGAAGTTCAATTAAACATGTGATTTGACTGTTTCTTTTTCTGTTTTTTTGTTTGTTTGTTTGTTTTTTTGCTAGGCAATAGGGTTAAGTGACTTGTCCAGGGCCACAAAGCTAGTAAGCATCAAGTGACTGAAGCCGGATTTGAACTCAGGTCCTCCAGACTCCAAGGCCAGTGTTCTATCCCCTGTACCACCTAGCTGCCCCCTTCTTTTTCTTTTTTCAAAGAAGGAATTTGTCAACAGGAAATTCGCCAAATACGCCATGCCTTTTCTTAGGTTAACACAATCTTTCATTTTTTTTCAGTGAATAGAATTTACTGTCTTTTATATAAAAACCTTAAATTAAAATTAAATTAATTTAAATTAATTTAAACTTAAATTAAATTAAAAACCTTCCATTGCATTGCAGTCAGAATTACATTCAAATGATGAGTAAGAGGAAATTCAAAGGAATTTTAAAATACTTCATTAAGATATTCCCTACAGGAAAGAAAGAAAGGAAGGAAGGAAGGAAGGAAGGAAGGAAGGAAGGAAGGAAGGAAGGAAGGAAGGAAGGAAGGGAGGGAGGGAGGAACCTTCTGCAGCATAAATTTGCTGTTATGTCTCTCAAGGTCAGTACAAAATTGAGACTTAATAGAGGAGGACCTAAAAGGCATGTCTCCTTGATATATGCTTTTATTATGGGTCACTTAAAATGAGGAGAGCTCACTGAATGTGAGCCATGTCTCTTTTCCTTGAAATCCAAAGTTAAACCATTACCCTACAAAGTACACTTCTACATGATAGCTGTGTGTTGCATGCAAGGGTTACTTGTAAGAATTATGAAACAAAGTGCTATGTGAAGTCTAAGGAGAAAAGCTATTGCCAACTGAAGGGTCAGAGAAGGCTTCCTCAAGAAGATGGAATTCAAACAAATTTCTAGGAATGAGTAGGAATTCAACACACCACCAGGAAAAGGAGGGTATTTTAAGAATAAAGGACAAAGTGAGCAAAGATACGGGGGTGGAAGGGCACAGAGCATGTTCAGCAGGAAAGGATTAGCTCAAGTATTTAGTACATTGTTGGTTGTGGTTAGGCAGAATATCACATTTTCAAGCACAACAAAGAGTTTATTATCTTACTTCGAGTAAGTGTTCTTTTCTACTGGTTCTCTATTTCATTATGAGCATTTTTCTCTGCACTGTTTTCTGCATTCTTCTGATTATTTTATAACTTCATTATGAACTTTTCACAAAAACATATTGCTCACTTACAGTTCCAAAGAGCTCTTTGTCAGAGGTTGAAATGAATATCTTTTTTATACAGATTCTCCTAATCTTTCTAACTAGATCCAGCAAAGCTAAAAAAAAGAATGTGGTGCCATGTTATATGTATAAGAAGTAGGTAGCAGCCTTGTCAAGGTCCCTCATTGACACCCATTGATGATCAATTAATTAATAAACATTTACTAAGCACCTGCTATATGCCAGGCACTGTGCTAAGCACTGGGGATTAAAAAAAAAAGAGGCAAAAGACAGTTCCTGCCCTCAAGGTGTTTACAAGGTTTACAAGTTTACAAGGTGAGGCCTTTCTGTTCTGAAATTGAATATGTCTCTCTATATAAAGTGGAAATATCCCCAATAAGACCCGTGAACCATCTCTATATCTTTACTTTCACCCCCTGAATTTGGCATTTAAAGGGAAAGCACATAAAGATCTAATATTCACACAGAATAATATCTGTTGTTGTTCAGTAATGTCCGATTTTGTGATTCCATTTGGGGTTTTCTTGGCAAAGATACTGGACTAGTTTGCCATTTCCTTCTCCAGCTCACTTTACAAATGAAGAAACTAAAGTAAACAGGGTTAAGTGACTTGCCCAGGGTCACATAGCTTGTAAGTGTCTGAGGCTGGATTTGAACTCAGGTGTTTCTGACTCCAGGCCTGGTGCTCTATTCACTGTGCTGCCTAACTGCCCAAAAGAGATGAAGATAGGACAAGAGCTACCGAAATTCAGTCACGGGAAGCCTGAGCATCTGGAGTTGGGGGGGGGGGGGGGGGAGGGGGAAGAGGAGGTGAAGAGGGAAGAGAATTCCCCAAGGAGAATTATGTCTGTCCAAGAGAAGAGAAAGCCACATAGACGCAGAAATGTCAGCATCAGAGACATAAGCAGAGCAGCAAGAATTCCCAGGCCAGGTTGGGAGATGGGGCAGCTATAGAGTAGATGTGGTGGTGTGATCAAGTAAATCCTGAAACAACCATCCTGAACACAGAAAAGCAGCTCCTAGGAAACACTGAGCTGCTAGACCAGGCCTCCTGGAGGGAAGTGGAGTTTCAAGGCAACTTACAAATTCCTGGACAAGCAGAGGCATCTTTGGCCAAAGTAGAGAATAGAACCGAGGGACAGCAAGGGAGCAAGAAAACCTAGACACCACCTTCCACTAACACTGAGCCATGCAGATGGTGCAGTCAGCTCTAGGTGGGAAGGAATCAACAGCAGTGACCCCAAGTGATGTCCCCTGTGGAGGGGGGTTGGAAGTATCCATACTAGGGTGGGACTCAAGAGTCAAAGACATGGTTTAGATGGAGGTGGGGAGAAAGCAGGCACTCACTGGAGGCCTGGGTTACTTCACTCCCTAAGAACCCTGAGGTCTTCTCCTTATAGAGAGGACTGTGTAGTTCTCTGGAAGAGTGGGAGTTAATTTAGAAGAAATTAGTTTTTTTTAATGTTTATGTGCTCAGATTCAAGTTCTCTTCTATAGAGCAAAACGATACATTTGATATATTGTTAGACTGAATACTTGCATAGGAACTGAGTGCTTTTTTCCTCCCCTTTTTCTATAGAGACCTAAAACTTAGCAAAATTCTGCTCTTGCCAGGGAAGACTCTGGGTGAGGGCGTAAGACCAAAGAGAGATCTCTGTGATGCTCCCAAGACTAAATCCTGGTCCATATGGACCCAGAGCTATGGTTCTCGGCCATGGGCACACTAAATGCTTGTGAGGTGAATGAAAGAAGTGAATGTATATTAATGGTGGTGAGAAAGATTTTGTAAGAAAAAAGAATTGGAACATTCTACTTGGAAGAAATTTCTAGAAAAAAAAATGAATCAACTGTGACCTGGCACAAAATCACAGTCCCATGGAAATGCCAATGAGAGATAAGAATTATTTCTTTTTACGAAATAAATGCAACGAATACTGATCATTCATAGGCATTATGGATAGAAGTGGGAAAAAAAAATCTTTCTCCTATCTGGCCAAGTTTTATATGCATATAGTTGACCTTCTTCACCTTTCCAAAACACTTATTTTTTTTCCTCTCAAAACATGGTGAGGCAAGCATTTTTATGGGGGTGTGGGGTAGAGATATTATTTCCATCAATTGAATGTTAAGCATGCTGTGCAGGTCACTTCAAGGACAGGATTAACCACTAGCAAATTTAAGGTCTCATCAGCAAGGACTTTTTTAATATGCCTAGTTTTAAGATAACTTTTCACACACACACACAAAAAAATATAGCTTGCTTGCAGTTCTTGTCAGAGGCTGAAATGAAAATCCTTTTTATACAAATTCTCCTAATCTTTCTAACTAGATCCAGCAAAGCAAAAAAAAAAAAAGTATATTCCATGATATATATGTGCCACAATTTAGTTAATCATTTTTTGTAATTATATACAATGTGACTATTAAATTAATTGGGATTCATTACTAAATAAATACAAAAATATTGTGTTATTTAACACATTTAATGTTACTGTAAGGGAACGAGTCCTCCCTCAGTCACTTGGTACAGTCACAGTATGTGCTAACGACAATGATGTTTTAACGCTAACAAGATGTTAACATTCCGTTATCCCTTTATAATATGGGAGCATGACAGCTAACAGCAGAAAGGAGATCTTGCTATGGTTTTAAGAGAGTGCTTAACTTCAAGAATTAACTCACAAATAGGACAGCATGAGGAGAGAAAGGACTTTGAGACCTAGCAATACCAAAGGAATAAGTACCCTTGGCCACATTTCCCCACATGTGTGCCTCATTACCATTGTACTCTACATCTGTGCCAATTCTTCTCACGGACACTATATATATTTTGTGGAAGAGTATTCCCTAGATTTCTGGAGGGTAACATTTTGTAGCTACTGATGGGGTTGGAATCTGAGCCCCAGAAAGGAAAAACTCTTGCCCTGATGGGATTGGAATCTGAGCCCCAGAAAGGAAAAACTCTGGCTCCAGACCATTTCCCACCCTTCGTAATTCTATTACCTCATGGACTCCATACTTTCCCACATGGCCAAATCTCTGGCAGCTATAGTCCTATCAACTGGTCTTTTATTGTGGCTACACCCAATCTCCCCTCCATTGTCTTACCTCCCTATGGCCCCAGGCCATTTCCCACCCTTGGTCCCACCTAGGCTCCATTTCCCACCCTTGGGAATTCTGTTACCTCAATAGATTACTTGGCCACTCTCCCACAGTCTTTCTGTATATAAGGTCCATCTTGTCTCCATTAAGATGCTCTGATTCTTAAAATCTAGCCAATATCCCATAGATGCTCAGATTCCTTAAGAGTCTAGCTATTATGGCGAATCTTCAATAAACTTTGTTTTTGGCTGCAAGAAGGCTTGGGTCAAATTCTTTCAGGCAGGACCCGGGTATCGTGATTTTGGGGTGCCAGGACCCCTAACCTCTAGAACGCATCACTACCATTCTTATTATATACCATTTTGATAAATGCCTTTGCTAAGAACTAATTATGTCTACTAGCTAACTATTAATGGGAAGCATACTGGTGGGGGCCAAGGTTAGAGCTACTATTAACTTTAAACTAACTATAAACTCCAAGTAGTAGAAATGATTGCTCACAGACTAAAAGTAATCATCTCCTTCAGAGGATCCAGTCTGTAAACCTATGAACCTATGTATACCAGAGGGGATTCTATATTACCAACACTATGTGTCACTAAAGGATAGTTTTTGTTTTGTTGTGTTTTTAACGATGAGTTTCTAAGAAAGTGTTGTGTACCAGATACATAGTAAATACTTAATAAATGTTTGTTGACTGTTTAAAGGAAAGAATAATGAGTAGAGCACCAATTAAGGAGGGGACAATACTAACAGGGGGCTCCAAAACAACGATCCTCTCTTATTCATGGGGCTTTTTCCTTCTTTTTATATATTGACTGTGGATTCCTCCCCATAAACATGATCCATGCTTCATTCTCTACTTCCTGGCCATCTGGTCAGAATAGGGTAACCTAGAGGTTTTAACCCTTTCATCTGCTCTGGGGTTATGCTTTGCTAATTAGTGAGTTCCTTATTTGGCCAGATATTCAGGCCCTATCCATGCTTCACTTCACTCCCTACTTTTGTGCATATAGCAATCCCTCCTCCTCTCTGCAGTTCTGGAACCATGATCAAATCAGTGTAATTCCTTATGGTCACATTAGGTAGAACTAGGCAGTACAGTGGATAAAACACTGGGTCTAAAGTCAGGAAGACCTGGGTTCAAATTCAGACTCAGATACTTACTAGCTATGGATGAGTCACAGAACCTTTCTCGGATTCAATTTGCAGTTATGATGATCAAATGAGATAATACTTGTAAATCGCTTAGGACTATGCCTGAAACTTAGTAGGTACTTAATAAATACTTGTTTCCTTCCCTTTCTTTCTTCCCCCTTGTAAACAAACCTTCTCCATACCCATTCTCTTATGTATGTTTTCTTCTTTTATTAAAGTATAAATTCCTTCAGAGCAAGGACCCTCTGCTTTTGTATTTTTATCCCTGAGGCTTGACTCTGGGGTCAAACAGAACAAAACTAATCTCTTTTCCATATGCTAGTCCTTCAAGTACTTGGAGACCCTATCACTTCTCCCTATAGGCCTTTTCTTTTCCAGACAAAATATCATCAGTTCCTTCAACTAATTCTTGTATGATACGGTCTAAAGGCCTTTCATCAACCTCTGGAGACTTTTCAGCTAATCAGTGTCTTTCAAATTATAGTACCCAGAACTGAAAAAACAAACCGACTAACCAACCTCCAAACATCATTTATTTGTCCAGGGAGTTCTGTGTTCTCCTTTGATCAGATCTCCTATTCAATATTGTGTTTGGTTCTTTCCACCATATTTTAGGACTGACATTGATAAGCCAGAGAATATCCAGTTGGCGAAAGACCTCAACAACATACCAAATGAAGGAGGAGATCCATCAGCATTTTCAAGCAAAGACTAGATGGTACTCTCGAGTTATCTTGTAAAGGAGTTCCTTATTAAAGTAATAAGTTGGACTATATGGCCTCTGAGATTCATTCAAACTCTTAATTCCAATTCAGCATTTTCTGATGCTGTAATGTTACTGTCTTATCATCTAGCACAAATTTTCTTACATTTATATTCATGGTACTATGGTAATTCCTTTTCTCTGATGAATTACTGGAAGTTAATGTAAGCCTTGGCAGATTTGACCATTCTGGAAAGACTTCAAGGACAGGTCCAGCTCCAGACTGAAAATCTTTAGTTTGAAGATGAGTCTAAGCAAGTTTGAAGAGGTTCATCATTAGAGTTGACTAGGAAGTAATAAATGTTTTTAGCCACAGTCGCTCACTAAACTATCTACTAAGTCTTTAGAGGGTTTGTGTTTTGCATATGAAGAGGGGATATTCACAATGACGAGATTATAGGGTCTTGAAATATTGAATCATAAGCTAATTTTTTCATCAAATACCATTTGAGAGACTGTCATCATAATCTGAGCAATATTATTGTTCCTTTTAGAATAATGTACAGTGACCAAAATGATTCTCTATATGAATGTGCCTTACTTTTTAGAAAACCTAATGTACAGAACTGAATTTACATAACAATTAAGGTATTATTGTTTCTATCACAAAAGATTTCTTTAGTTTATAAAATAATTCACTTCTGGGTACACTTTTTTTCTTTTACTTAACCCATGATTTCAGTGGTATAGAGGAACTCCCAGCAAGGAGACTCCATCTACCAATATAGATCAACAACTGCTCTGCAAATTACAGGCTTAAAGAATTGCCTGACCATAAAAATGTGCATACCCTTTGACCCAGCAATAGCACTTCTAGAGCTATATCCCAAAGAGATCATACAAATGGGAAAAGGACCCACATGTACAAAAATATTTATAGCAGCTCTTTTTGTGGTGGCAAAGAATTGGAAATTGAGAGGATGTCCATCGATTGGAGAATGGCTGAACAAGTTGTGGTATATGAATGCTATAAGAAATGATGAACAGGCTGACTTCAGAAAAACCTGGAAATATTTGTATGGTCTGATGTTGAGTGAAGTGAGTAGAACCAGGAGAACATTGTACACAATAACAGTCATGTTGTGAGATGACTAATATTGATAAACATAACCCTTCCCAGCAATACAAGGATCTAAGACATCTCCAAAGGCCTCATGATGGAAAATGCTTTCCACATCCAAAGAAAGAACTATGGAGTTTGAATGCAGATCAAAACATACTATTTGCTATTATTTTCTTCTGTTGAGTTTTGTTTCCTCTTTCTAGTGGTTCCTCCTATTGGTTCTAATTCTTTCTTACAACATCACTAATGTGAAAATATTTTTAATAAGAATGTATATGTATAGACTATATCAGATTGTGCACCATCTTGGGGAGGGTGGTGAGGAGGGAGGGGGAGAAAAATTTTAAACTCAAAAGCATATGGAAGTAATTGTTGATAAATCAAAATAAATTAATTAAAAAAAAAGAATTGCCTGAAGCATTGAGAAGTGATATAACTTGCTTATGATCACCGAGACTATGTATGTCAGACATAGGACTTGACCCCAAGTCTTCCTGAAATGAGGCTGGCTCTCTATGTCATGTTCCTTTTTAGGGTATTTGAAACATGGTATAGTTTGTACACAAATATGTGCATTGTGAAAAGGAGAGAATGCTTTACAGGCAATAGTTCTCAAACTTTCTTTGTTCATGGCAAAGCATTTCTTGATATGAGGAATGGCAGCACATTGAATGTTGAACATAGCAACAAAGAAAGGTTGTCAGGCATTTGGATCCCCAGACTCATTACTGGGCCTTAGAATTCCTCCATCCCTTCTTCCATTCCCCCACTTCCTCCTCCCCCTTCCTTCCCTTCACCAGAAATTGAATAGAGGATTCCCCTTCACCCCTCTGTTGATGGAATTGTCAATGAGACCTACTTGATAACTAGCAGGGAAGATCTGCTCACAAACCATCTGGCAGTGGAAGCTGGGGAATGTTGAAATCTTGGGGTGGGGAGGAAGACCAATGTGTCACAGCAAATTCTATGAAATATCCAGCTGCAAGGCCTGTCTAGTTTCATTAGCTAATATAGACAATGATAATAATTAACACATTATACACTGATTTATAAGGGCATATCAATATCACATGAAATAGAAACAGAGAGGAAACAGTATCATGGGAAAAGTCTTGGACTTGAGATTCAGAAGACTGGGGTTTGAGTTCCAACTCAGACACCAGCTCTAATTGTGTAACCTTAGGTAAGTCATTTAACCTGCTAAGCCTCAGTTTCTTTATCTGTAAGTGGGAATAATAACTACCCACCTCCCAAGAATGTTGTGAGGAAAGTACTTTTTAAACCTAAAGACATTATAGAAAGATAAGCTATTGTGATTTTTATAGTCTATCAAATAAAAAGTAGACATAAGGAAAATTTTATCTAAATCATAGACAAATAAAACAGTGGAATTTCAAACTATCTCGAACAACCATTTCCAATCCTACTCAATATTCTTCAACCCAACAGCAAAACCAATAATAATGCAAATAATAGCTGGTATTTATATTGTGCTTTAACATTTGTAAAGCATTTCACTTGTATTATATCATTTGAACCTCATAATGAGTATTTGAGTATTATTACAGTATTATTATCTCCATTTTATAGACAAGAAGACTGAGATTCAGCCCATCCTCCAATGTCCCTATCCCACTTTTCGCCCCTTCCTACCTTTCAATTGTACCCTCCAAACCCCTTTTTAATTATTACCAAGTTTCCCTTCATATTTAACATATGACATCTCCCCTCCCCATAGAAATTACTTCACCTATATTTTGCATTACCTATATGTGGATACATATTCCTTCAAAAGAATGTAAACTCTATGAGTGTAGGTTATTTTATTTCTTCTAGAATACTAATTGACACATTGTTGTTGTTGTTCAGTCATTTCAGTCATGTCTGACTCTTTGTGACTCCGTTTGCGGTTTTCTTGGCAAAGATACTGGAATGGTTTGCCATTTCCTTCTCCAACTCATTTCATAGATGAAAAAACTGAGGCAAAGGAGGTTAAGTGACTAGACCAGGGTCACACAAGCTATTAAGTATCCGAGGCCAGATTTGAACTCAATCAGATGAGTCTTCCTGACTCCAGGTGTGGGATTCTATATAAGGGGCCACCTACCTACCCACCTGGCCCACAGTAGATGGTTCATAAATTCTTGTACAGTTGAGTTAAATTGAAAGAGACAAAGTGAATTGCATGTGGTCACAGAACTAGCAAGCGTCAGGAGAGGGATTTGAATTTAGGTTTTTCCTGACTCTGATTACAATATTCTTTCAGCTATAACATGTTACTTGTTTTACACACACATTCATTTATTGGCCCTGAAAGTAATTGGGTTTTAATCAGGCACTTTTCCTTGAGAGGCAGAGATTTGATTCACAAGTAATCTGCCCTTTGTGCCATGGAGAAGGGGGTATTTAGGAGAAGAGTTATGACTATGGGCTTGGCTGGCATTTGTAAATTAACAAGAGACTTCTTAGAGACTCAACTTTGAACAAAATCTCTCAGTCCCTGAAACGTAAAAATGCTTAATTAAATCCATATTTTTGGTATTCTCAGTTTTAAAATTTTCATTATTTTCCATTTTTTAAAAATCAGGGTATTTAATTCCACTTTGGCAAAAACAAACGAGAGAGAGAGAGAGAGAGAGAAAGAGAGAGAGAGAGAGAGAGAGAGAAATTGTTGGTTCCAGCAACCAACCAATCTACACTTGAGTGCTCTGAGGTCTGAAAATGACTTCCCTATAAATTAGGCAACCATATATTTTATCTGTGATTTGGCTCATGTGTGACATTTGGGAAACGACTTCATTACTTCCTCCCCTACATACTCCCTTCCTTCCCCAATCTTTCCTCAAGAAGCCCACAGCTCACCAAGCAACAAGCAGCTCAGGCCTCAGTGTTTTGTCTTTTCTCAGTCCACTGATGCCCCTTCAGATTATTCAGGAGGCTGCCACCAAGGACCAAAACAGAATTTTGGTTTGTTTTAAAATAGGAAGCCCCACAGAAAAAAAAATAGGCACATCTATGTACTATTAGTAGTGAAGCTGAAGACTGGTCTGACCAATCTGGAAAGCAATTGAAAATTGTGCTAAGAAATTGACTAAAATGTTTCTATTCTTTGATCTTGCGGCTAGGCATACATACCAAGGAAGTAAAAAATGCCTCCCCCCAAAAAAAAGCGGTCCCTTATACACCAACATATTCAAACCACCACTTTGGAGGGGTAGCAAAGAACTGGAAACAAAGATGATGCCAATAGATTGGGGGGGGTATTAAATAAATGATTATACGGGAATATTATAGAATATTATTGTACCATAAAGAATACCAAAGCTGAAGGATTCAGGGAAACATGAGAAGACTTATATGAATTGATGCAGAGTAAAATAAGCAGAAAAAGGAAACTAACATGTTAATATTGGTTAACTATATATGACATATAATTAGTTAATACAATAATAATGACTATAAAAACATAAATATAAAGAAAAAAAACAATACTGAATGCTGTGTAGTTATAATAAATAAACTTGGCCTACAGAAGAAATAGGAAAATACAACTCCTCTTTGCAGATGTGAAAGACTATAGGTATACATTGTAGCATACCCTATTAGGTTCAGTTGATGTTTTGGTTAGTTTGACTGAACCATTTTAACCTTTTCATCTTTTACTTTTTATTACGAGGGATTTTTTAAAAGTTTATTACACTGGATAGGAAAGGAGTGGGGGTTGGTTTATTTGGAAATATAAGTGAATTAGAGCAGGCCCAGGATGGCAGAGATGAGGAAGCACTACAGCTAAGCTCTGCCAACATTCCCTTCATACAACTTTATAATAATGCCTCAAATTGGATTCTAGAGTAGTAAAACCTAAAAAAAAAAAAAAAAGGTTGGAGGGGTAGCTAGGTGGCGCAGTGGAAAGAGCACCAACCCTGAAGTCAGGAGGACCTGAGTTCAAATCCAGCTTCAGACCAAATACTTGATGCTTACTAGCCATGGCCTGAGCAAGTCACTTAACCTCAATTGCCCTAAGAAAAAAAAAATTTTAAAAAAAAGGTTGGAGTGAGACATTTTCCAGCCCAAAACAACCTAGGAGATTAAAAGGAGAGGTCTGTGACACTAGAGTGGGGGCTGGACCAGACCCTATGTGGCAGAAGCACCAAATGTGGGTCTTGGAAGCAGCAACATCAGCAGAAAGAAGCTTCAGGAGTTTTCAAGCCAGAGACAGTAATGAGAGATTGCAGGAGACTCCTGTCCTAGCACTGGGCATAGGACTGTCTGGCAACTGTCTGGCAACTCCATTGACTAAATACATTATCAGGTAACAATTCCAGGGCAGAGAGAAGCACTTTCTGTCACAGGGGAGCAGAGGCCCTGAGGAGTAATACACTTGCAGCTAGAAGGGATCAGGTGTCCTTCCTGGGTGAGGACCAGAGCACATACCTCTCCCTGGATCATATCACTTTAGAAGCACTGAAAATTTCCAAACCAGAACTAGCTCTGAAAACAACAGCGTGAAAAAGCTTGAAGCTTGGAGCAGTGCCCCCTACCCTGGAAATAGGGCCTAATTTTGACAAAAATTCAAAGTCAAGAAATAGGCTATATAAATGAAGACATAACCAAAAAAGGACCTACTATGGTGTCAGGGAAGATCAGGACACAAACTCAGAAGAAGACAATGAAATCAAAATAGCTACAAGCAAAACCTCAAAGGGGAAAAAATGTGAATTGGACACAAGACCAACAAGAATTCCTGGAAGAGCTAAAAAAATTTTTTAAAGTCAAATGAGTAATAGAGGAAAAAATGAGGGGGAAATGTGATTGACTCAAGAAAATTTTGAAAAGACAGCTTGGTAAAAAAGAGGCACAAAAAATACTAAAGAAAGTAACACCTTAAAAACAGAATTGGTAAAATGGCAAAAAAAAAAGTACTAAACTTCACTGATGAAAATAAGTCCTTAAAAAGAAGAATTGGTCAAATGGGGGAAAAAAAAGGAGAAAAAGTCCCTGAAGAAAATAATTCCTTAAAATTCAGAATTGGGCTAGTGGAAGGCAATGACTCCATGAGGCATTAAAAAACAATGAAACAGAGGGGAAAAAATGGAAGAAAAAAAAGAAATGTGAAATATCTTATCAGAAAAACAACTGACTTAGAAAATAGTTCAATGAGTAATAATTTAAGAATTACTGGACTACCTGAAAGCCATCATCAAAGACATTATATTTCAAAAAATTATAAAAGATAATTGCTCTGATATCCTGGAAGCAGAGGGTAAAATAGAAATTGAAAAAAAATTTACTGATCACCTCCTGAAAAAGATCCCAAAATGAAAACTCCCAGAAATACTATAGATAAATTTCAGAACTTCCAGATCGAGGAGAAAATATTGCAAGCAAACAAAACCAATTCAAATATCATGGAGCCACACTCAGGATCACACAAGGTTTAGCGACTTCCATATGAAAGGAGCAGAGGGCTTAGAACGTGATATTCCAGAAGGCAGAGGGGCTAGAATTACAACCAAGAACAACCTACTCAGAAAAACTGAGTACAATCCTTCAGTTGAAAAAAAAAAATAGATACACAATGAAATAGAGGACTTTCAAGCATTGCTGATGAAAAGACCAGAACTGATTAGAAAATTTAACTTTCAAATACAAAACTCAAGAGAAGCATAAAAAGATAAACAGGAAGGAGAAATCATAAGGGACTCCACAAATTCTTTACATTCCTATGTGGAAAAATGATACATATAACTCTTAGGATCTTTATCATTATTAGGGCAGTCAGAAGGATACAGTCAGAGGACATAGAAGTGAACTGATTATGTTGGCATGATTTTGGAACCAAAAAGGGATGGACAAGAAAAAGAGGTGCACTGGGAAAGGGAGGAAAAGAGAGGAAGAATGGGGAAAATTATCTCACAAAAAAAGAAGCATGCAAGGAAGAGCTTTTAAATGGAGGGAGAAATGGGGGAGGGTCTTGAACTTCACTCTCATCTGAATTGGTTCAAAGAGAGAAGAACATAAATAACATTCAATTGGATATAGAAATCTATCTTATCCAACAGGGAAGTAGGGAGGGAAGGCAATAAGAAAAAGATGGTGGAGGGAGGGTAATAAAAGAAAAGGCAGATTAAAGGAGGAAGGGGTCAGAAGCAAAACAGATTTGTGAAGAGGATCAGAGGGAAAAAGAAAGAGAGGATAAACTATCATTCTTTTCAAATGATATGATGGGATACTTAGAGAATCCTAGAGAATCAGCTAAAAAAACTAGTTAAAACAACCAATAACTTTAGCAAAATTGTAAGATGTAAAAGAAATCCACATAAATCATCAGCATTTCTATATATTACCATCAAAACCCTACAGGAAGAGATAAAAAGACAAATTTCATTTAAAATAACAGCAGACAGCATAAAATACTTGGGAATCTACATACTAAGAGAAACCTAGGGCCTATATAAAGACCTAAGAAACACTTTTACACAAATAAAGTCAGATCTAAACATTTGGGAAAATATTAATTGCTTGTGGGTAGGCTGAGCCAACATATTAAAAATTATAATTCTACCTAAATTAATTTATTTATTCAGTGCCATATCAATCAAACTACCAAAGAATTATTTAATAGAACTAGAAAAAAATAACTAAATTCATCTGGAAGAACAAAACGTCGAGAATATCAAGGGACTCAATGAGGGGAAAAGTGAAAGAAAGTGGCTTTGCAGTACCAGATTTCAAACTGTATTACAAAATGGTAATCATCAACACAATCTGGTACTGGCTAAGAAATAGAGTGGTGGAGCAGTGGAATAGATCAGGCACACAATACACAAAAGTATATGACCATAGTAATCTAGTGTTTGATAAATGCAAAGATCCAAGCTTTTGGGCAAGAACTCACTATTTGAAAAAAAATTTCTAGGAAAATTGGAAAGCAGTTTGGCAGAAAATAGGCATAGAACAACATCTTACACCATATACCAAAATAAGGTCAAAACGGGTAATTGATTTAGACATAAAGGATGATATAAGTAAATTAGGGGAGCATGGAAAATTTTACCTGCCAGATCTATGGATAAGGAAAAGGTTTATGACCAAACAAGACATAGAGAAGATCATAGGAAGTAAAATTGATCATTTTGATTACATGAAAATGAAAAGGTTTTGCAGAAAAAAAAACCAAAGTATCCTAAACTGGTGGAAATTTTTCACAGCAAGTTTCTCTGATAAAGGTTTCATTTCTCAAATATATAGGAAACTGATCCAAATTCATAAAAAAATAGGAGCCATTCACCAATTGATAAATGGTCAAAGAATATGAACAAGAAGTTTTTAGAAGAAAGCTATCCAAAATCACATGAAAAAAATACTCTAAATCACTATTAATTTAATAAATGCAAATTAAAATCTCACATCTATCAGATAAATTAACATAACAGAAAAGGAAAATGGTAAAGCTGGAGGGGATGTGGAAAAATAAGAACACATTCTGGAGAACAATTTGGAATTATGCCCAAAGGGCTATAAAACTGTATAATTTCACCCAGCAATACTACTACTACAAAGAGATCAAAGAAAAGGTAAAAGGACTTACATGTACAAAAATGTTTATAGTAGCTATTTTTGCGGTGGCAAAGAATTGGAAAATGAGGGGACACCCATTAAATTGGGGAATGACTGAACAAGCAATAATACATGAATATGATAGAATACTATTGTATTATAAAAATGATGAGCAGGATGTTTTCAGAAACATCTGAGATTTATATGAACTGATGCAAAGTGAAGTGAACAGAACCAGGAGAACATTGCACACAGTAACAGCAATATTGTAATGATGATCAACTGTGAAAGACTTGGCTACTCTGATCAAGACAATTATCTAAGACAATTCTAAAGGGCACATGATGAAAAATGCTATCCACCTTCAGAGAGAGAACTAATAAACTCTGAGTGCAGACTGAAGCATAACTTTCTCATTCTTTATTTTTTCCTTTTTGTTTTGTTTTTGTAATATGGCTAATATGGAAATATGTATTTCACAACTTCACATGTATAATTGATATCATATTATTTGTTTTCTCAATGGGTGGGGAGGGGGCAGGAAGGATAGAATTTAGATCTCAAAATTTTTAAAAAATGAATGTTACAAATAAATATTTTTTTAAAATTGTAAGTATAAACAAACAGCATTAAAAAAGAAAGCCCCTTATTTGGACTGTCATTTCCCAATTATTATGATATTGTGACTTCTAACTGCTATTTCTTTCCCTTTCTCAGATTCCAACTATATACTTGCCTGAGAAATTCCCTAAAATGGAGATTCTTAACCTTTTTTGTGTCATGGACTCCTTTGGTAGTCTCTGCATCTTTGAACGCCTTAAAATAATTTTTACATGCAAAAAAAATATAGATGATTACAAAGAAAACTCATTATATTTAAATACATTTTATAAGTTTTTGAAAAACATCACGTTCATGCAACCTAGGTTGAGAACTTTTAGGCTAAAGAAGAATCAACCCCTAATATGGCCTCCATAGGCGATGTATAAAAGCTTAGCTCTGAGTCATGACCTTAAAGTTTTTGTTTAGTTTTCATTTTAAATGACAACATCTAGTTACTTGATGCATGTCCTGTAATTCTGAGTTTCTTATGAATCATGACTTCTACTCAAAAGTCCAAGATGAGCTCAGAAGTATACAGCATCACCACGTTATTCCCCTAGGAAGATGTGTCAATGATGAAATTTAAAATACCACTTTCAAAGACAACAACAGTGCTTCCCCTTTGTTCTTCATCTCAGTTGGGGTGTACCTGTCCCCTCTGATAGCATCCTTTCAAAGGATTCCTAAATCAAGTCTGACTATGGGACTCCTACAAGCCAGACACATAGCTAAGGAAAAGATAAAGAAACTAGAGTGATATTAAAAAAAAAAAGGTTGGAGAGACAGAAGTAGTATAAAGTGTACTTGTGTACATTGAGGTGTGAGCCGCAATTATCAACAAGTCTTCAAGATCTCCAGTTGTAATCTTGAACAGTATCCCCAGATTTCCTTATGTCTCCACTGGCATGGTGCACTCTGACCACTTTGCCACTTGCTAGCTGTGTGACCATGGGTAAGTCACTTGACCTCTCTTTCCCTCAGTTTCCTTTTCTGAAACATAGAGAAAATAATATATGTAATGTCTATCTCACAAGGTTGTTGTGAATAATTTTTTTTTGTTGTTCAGTCAGATCTGACTCTTCGCGACCCCCCCCCATTTGAACTTTTCTTGGCAAAGATATTAGAGTATCTATTGCTGTTTCCTTTGCCAGCTCATTTTGTACATGAGGAACTGAAGCAAATAGGGTTAAGTGACTTGCCCAGGGTCACACAACTAGTGAGCATCTGAGGCCAGATTTGAACTCATGAAGATGAGTCTTCCTGATTCCAAGCCCAGTATTCTATCCACTGTGCCACCTAGCTACCCAGTAAATCATTTTGTAAATGGCAAAACACTAAATAATTATGAGTTATCATTAGTATCTTTATTTGGGACTTGTATATGGTATCAACTCTCAATTATTTATAATACTGGAAAAGAACCAGAGTGTAGTAATTCAAAACAGCAAAAATATTCAAATTTTGTTTCTCCTTAGCTTTAGAATGTATTATAGACAGGTAAAATCAGAAGAGAACTTAAATAGGAAAAAAATCTTTGATCAACACTTTTGACAGAAGTCTGATATCCAAAATATATGGGGAATTGACACAAATATATAAGACCAAGAGCTATTCTCCAAAACTTAAATGGTTAAAGAATATGAACAAACAATTTTCAAAAGAAAAATTGCCAATTATAAATGATCATTTAAAAAAGCTTCATATCACTAACAATAAGATAAATGGAAATTAAAACAATTCTGAGGTTTTCCCTCACACTGAGTAAATTGGCAAAGATAATGTAAGGTGAGAAGTACTAATACATTTTTAGTGGAGGAACTGTTACTTAATTCCACTATTTTAGAAAATAATCTTAAATCATTTGAGAAAACTAACTAAACTGCTCATATTTTTTGTCCCAGTGATCCCACTGTTACACATATTCCCATAGAGGTTAAAGACAGAAAGATATATTTATATGACAATATTTTAATAGGAATTTTTGTGGTAGCAAAGAACTGGTGGGGAAGAGTGGTATCAACTGAAAGGGAAACAACTGAACTAATTGTGCTATATTAATGTGACATGAAATAAGAAACAATGGGTATGAGGAATTCAGAGAATGAGTAGACTTGTATAAACTGCTACAAAGTGAAATAAGCAGAACCAGAAGAATAATACAAACAATGATGACAATAATATTGGTAAAAAGAACGATATGACCATAGATTAAAATCTGGAAGGGACCTGAGAGGCTATCTAATCCAAATCCCTCAATTTGATAATTAAAATCTAAACTGTGTCCCCAGATTTGTCCAAGGTCATACAAGTCATAAGTGCTAGAGCTAGGATTTGAACTCAGGTCCTTTAATTCCAAATCCAACACTCTCTTCACTGTCCCATAGAACTGTGAGTAATTATATTGACCGGTCTTTGTCTTAAAAACCAAGATCGTGAAACATGCCTCCTTCTTTTAAGTAGAGAGGTGATGGATTTTGGAGGCAGAGTATTGGTTACTCTGATGGGTGTGGCCACTGCATCAGCTAGTTCTGCTTTGCTGTTTTTTGTTTTTTTGTTTTTGGTTTGGCTTTTGTTTTGGTTCTTGCAAGGGAGAGTTGGAGCTGGGAACATTTATCTGGAAACTACTATAACATAAAAACAAAAAGCATCCAAAAAAATTTTTTAAATGCATCAGACGAGAGGAAAAGATAATGAACAAGTTGGTCTTGAATTTATGTTCTTAATTATACCTTTTTTTTTGCTAATATTTAAATGAGTTTGCTCACTCTGACAATTTTAGAAAGTGGTCCTCACACGAATACATGTTTAGTGGCCAAGAGAAGTCAGCCTGAGGTTACAAGTTCGCCTCAGCTGATCCACAAAGTGGATAATTGCTCCACAGATAATCAAGAATTGTCTACAACTCAGCAAGAACACAAGGTGGTTCCTTGCACAGCAGGTGTCCATATGGAGGAGGAATGAAGGTGGTGTGTGCCAACTGCAAATCCAATTAAAATTTGGAAAGGTTGCTCCATTATCACATTTGGAACCATAATTAAATTTGCTAACTCTGAAGAGCTGCCAAGCTTGCCTTTTTTTTTTCTCTTTCTTCTTTTTGGATGGTGGGACATCTGTTAGCCTAAGCATGGACACAGAACATGGGGGAATGACACAAATAGCCAAACTTCTTAAAAATTTGTATTGTGGTGTACAGTGTTATGTGGAGACTCAAAATGTTCAACTTTTCCATATTTCTTGTTGTTCAGTTGGGTTTGTTTTATTACAAATGATCCTTTCTCCCAGAGTTGGACCTCATTCATGGAATTAGAATTGCCATGGGACTTCAGCTTCACTCTAGCTGGTTTATGATTAGGAGTGAGAAACTACAAGGAGAAATCCTGTACTGGGTCCTTAGTTCTTCTCAATGATTTATCAATGTCAGAATTATGTAAGTCATCTGATTTATTCAGTCACCATGTAAGAAGACAGTTAAGGACCTCCAACACTAAATGGTGACATTCAAGTCAACATAATATTTGAAATATACATATTCATGACAAAAGAACTATACAGTCAACAGTGTATTACCTATACTGTATCAGAATTTCTTAACATAAAGACTGTGAACTTGTGAGTTTTTAAAAAATATTTTATAACTGTATTTCAATATAATTGGTTTCCTCTGTAGTGCTATGTATTTTATGCATTTAAAAACATCATTCATAGGTTTCCATTGGTTTCACCAGCCTGCCAAAGGGGTCCATGACACAATTCAAGTCAACAAACATTTACTAAACACCTACTATGTTCCAGGCACTGCGCTAAGTACTGCACACACACACACACACACACACACACACACACACACACACACACATACACAGTGGTTAAGAATCTAAATGATCTCTAAGCTCCATCTCTGTTCTGATATTCTATAATTCTATGACATGTTCTAATAGCCTAAAAAGTATTGAAAAGTCTAAAAATCAAGAATAAAAACTATTTATGTAGCTAATAGAAATTGGAAGAAGCTATAAAACTAAAAATCTGGACAAAAAAGGAATATTCTGATAATGAGAATTGCTATAATGACTAGGAAAAGACAATTGGAAGAGTTTGAACTAATTAAACTGCTCTAATACTAAAACAAAAAATATGGGTGTAATTAAATCAGTTTTAGTCTCAACTCTACCACTAATTTTCTTTTTGACTTGGGCAATTCTTCTCTCAATCAGTCCACAAGCATTAAGTCCTATGTGCTAGGCATTAGAAATAAAAACACAAAAATGAAATGGTTCCCACCCTCAAAGAGAGGAGATAATATACGAGAATAGTTATATGTATATGTATGTATGTATATGTATATATACATATATATGTATATGTGTGTGGAAAAAAGAGAGAAAGGAAGGCAGGAAGGAAGAAAGAAAGAAAGAAAAAGAAAGAAAGAAAGAAAGAAAGAAAGAAAGAAAGAAAGAAAGAAAGAAAGAAAGAAAGAAAGAAAGAAAGAAAGAAAGAAAGAAAGAAAGAAAGAAAGAAAAGAAAGGAAGGAAGGAAGGAAGGAAGGAAGGAAGGAAGGAAGGAA
>NW_020954575.1:10035067-10090117 GCF_900497805.2 Vombatus ursinus | reverse complement strand
AAGGAAGGAAGGAAGGAAGGAAGGAAGGAAGGAAGGAAGGAAGGAAGGAAAAAAGGGAAAGGAAGAGAAGAGAAGGGAAAGGAAGGGAAGGGAAAGGAAGCAAAGGGAAGGGGGCAGGAAGGGAGGGGAAGAGGGAGAAAGGAAAGGTTTATTAAGTGCCTACTATGTTGCAGGGCTGTGCTAAGTGCTTTCCAAATTATCTCATTTGATCACAACAATTCTAGGAGATAGGTGTTATTATGATCCTCATTTTGCAGTTGAGGAAACTGAGGCAGGCAAAGGTTAAGTGACTAGCCCAGAGAGGCACATGACTTGTAAGTGCCTGAGGCCAGATTTGAATTGAGGTCTTCCTAACTCCAGGCTAAGCACTCTATCCACTGTGTCCCCTAACTACCCCAATATATTTGGACCTTGACAATCATCTATGACCTCGCTATGAGTTTCTTAGATGGCACAAGTCATCAGGTCAGAGATATAGTGCTAGAAAAAACTCCAAAAGCCATCCATTCCAACCCCTTCAAACCTTAAATTGATATATAAATGCTAGAAATATAGTTTTGGAACATACTGTCATGGCTTTAAGAAGATTGACAGAAGAGTTTGTATTTTTTTCTAGACACAATAGAGAATTTGTAATTGGGAAGTGACATGGTTAGATCCTCACTTTGGAATAATATGTGAAGGACTTGTGTAACTGACTTCTTGATGGAGATAATCCCAGACCAGAGTTTGGCAAGGAATGAGTAGTAATAGGACAAAGGCACAAGGGATTTGAGAGTTTCCATTTGGAACTAGGTCCTAAGAACCAGAAAAGTAGTTTCAGAAATCCCTTTCTTCAACAACGCACCAATTGGAAATATCCTATGTCATTCTATCTTTTTGATTTCCTAAAAAGGGGAAAGATTGGATAGTGTTTATAAGAGAAGTAGAGATGTAAGGGACCCATGGACACAGACATGCAAGACATCTCTAAAAAAGAAAAGCAAAATAAAACAGGACAATGAGTTTACAGGGAGAAAGTGAGGATAAGAGGAAATAGACATAGCAGTCCTAGGGTGCCAATGCAAATGCACTGAATTTAAAGTCCACAGGTATTAGTTCAAATACTGATTCTTCCACTTACTACATGAGTGACATTGGGCAAACCACTGCCCCTCATCTATAACAAATAAGAGGTTTGGATGATATAATTTCTTTCTTTCTTTTTTGGAAGCAATTGAAATTAAGTGTCTTGCCCAGGGTCACACAGTTAATAAGTGTCTGAGGCCGGATTTGAACTCAGGTTCTCCTGACTCCAGTGCCAGTGCCATATCCAATGTACCACCTAGCTACCTCTTGGACCATATAATTTCTAAGGTCTCTTACAGCTCTAAATTTAAAATCCTATGAAGTCAATTAGGTCTATTAGAAGTAAGCTGTGCTAATCCATAGAGGCTAGGAAAAGAAAAGGTGGAAACCACAGGTAACCCTGGGCAAATCTATAGCCCCTTCTTCCCATTCCCTGATCCTGATTTCTGCCAATCCTCTAGCAAACCAGATCAACAAAATCACTGCTTGCCACTGAGGGACTCTGAGAATTCAGTCAACATTGGGAAGTTTAGTATGAACTGATGCAGAGTGAAGTAAGTGGGATCTTAGGATCACGGATTTAAAACTGGAAGGGCCCTGAAGGTTATGGAATCCAATCACCTCATGTTACAGAGCAGGAAACTGAGGGGGTGGAGGTTAAGTGACTTAAGTAAATAATGACTTACATAGCTAGTAAATGTGTGAGGGAGGATTAAACTTAGGTTTTCCAGACTCCATATCCAACATTCTACTAATAATAAAAGCAAAAGAATACTAATAATATTAGTATTTCATTTATAAATATTATTAATAAAATAAACAGTATATCATGACAATTATGTATTATAATATATTAATTATAATTTATATAATACTATTATGTAATAAATATATTAATACTAATAGCACTCTAAAGTTTGCAAAGCACTCTACATATTTTATGTCAATCCATCCTCAAAACAATCCTGTGATATAGATGTTATTATTATCCTCATTTTACAAGTGAGGAGACTGAGCCTCAAAGAGGTTAAGTGACTGCCCAAGGTCAAACAGCTAGGAATCATCAGAGGGAGGATTTTATCTTTGTCTCTCCAGTGCTTAGCACACTGACTGGCACAGCAGGCATTCAATGTTTAGTGACTTAATGTCTAACTGACCCAAGTCTTTCTGATTCTAAGGACAACAGCACTTTACATACTCTGCTTCTTAGCTGTGGATATTTACACAGTGACCACAGAAATAAAAAGGAAAATAGCGTGAGAGACAGTAGAGCTGAGATCAATACAGTGACCAAGATTGACTGCAGAGGATCAGTAGTGAAGTGTGCCTCCCTACTGTCAACAGTGAGATACTGGGCTATAGGAGAAGAATTAGGTTTGACCTAATTGGTTGATTTGTTTTGCTTAATTATATTTCTTTGCTGCACGAGAGGGTTGTGGGATGTGATGAGGCCAATTGGAATGAACAGTAGCATTTAAAAAGCATTCATTGTTAAGAGAGTTAAAAAGGTATAAGGGGAGCAGTGTGATAAAGAGACTTCAATTTGGAGTCACAATACCTAGGTTTGAATCAGGGGCTTAAGTGTTGGTAAATATTTAACAACCAACTCTCCAAGGGAAAAAAATGTAATCATTATTCTTTTAAGTATAACCTACACTATTAACATTTTCACCATCACTTTCTTAGTCTAGAGTCTATATCATCAAAACAATAAATCAAGACTTGATTTGTAGCCTTTGCTGACTTCTGAGGTGTTAATGCTAACACTGAACATTTAACAATCAAGCTCCCTTGAGCTGGTTTGATCCTTCTTCAGCGCACTCTGGTTTGAATTTTCATTCTGCTATGTATCACCAGTATTACCTTAGACAAAACACTTACTATTTTTAAGATTCAATTTCTTCATCGATGAGAGGATTAAACTAATTAATTGCTAAGATTCATTTTAACTGTAAAACCTATGATCCTATAATTTGGAGAAGGGAAAAGTGAAATTGAGTCATGTTAGCCATGGTTAGAGTCTGAACTTCCAGGATAGGGCTGACTTCAGAATTCATAGAATCATGGATTTGGAGATGAAAGGGACCTTACTGTACATATAATCCAAGCCCCTCCCCTCTGAGGAAACTCATATCTGAGTTAGTTATGTGACTTTCCCAAGGTCAATCACCTTATAAATGCAAAGTTGGGATCCAAGCCAAGATCTTCTACCTCCAAATTCCATAACCTTCACATTGTACTACACTGCCTCCCCCTTTCACTTTTGTACCTTTATTCTCTACATTGTGTTATACTTATAAGAGCTTTAACTAGAAAAGGGTGACCACGGCTTTGGCCAGGGAACTAACATCCTTGAGGGGACTTTTTCCCTCTTTGGTCCACCATCCTACCAGGGCTAAATCTCACAGAGGACCATGCCAGGTGGTCATATACCCAATCATATACCGAAGGCCACCCCTCCTCTCTAGTCTTATTCTGGTAGCATTCCCTTCCCCTTCCTAGAGGCATTCTGACTGCCACCACCCCCACTTTCACCTCCTTTCAGGGGTGGAGGAAACATCACTGGCTATGTCAAGATAGGAGGGTACAGGCTACACTTTGAGGAAGATGGGCTGAGCCCTCTTTCTAAGCAACTCCACCCAGGGCAGATTGTCATCTATTGCTATAAACACAGACTCTCCTCAAACCTTGTTCAACAAAAATTGCTTAATTATAGTTCTACTATTTATTTGTATACCTGTCTTATCTCCCCTCCCCACCCCCACCCCCAGTGGTAAGTTCCTGGTGCTTTGCAAAGAATAGATGCTTAATAAATGTTTATTGCATTAAACTTAACTGAATCAAATGGAATCAAATGAAGTGTACACCTCAAACAGTAGTGGGTTCCCTGAACTTTCACTGCTGATAAGAAAATACACCAGGAATGAGAGAACAAAATGCTGCAGGATAGATGCTAAATACTTGCTAACTACTGTCAATGAGTCCAAGCATTCTGTTGGATGGGTGTTTGCTATGACTGAATCACTAAAAATATGAGTTTGCTCTGGCTATGTGTGTGTGTGTGTGTGTGTGTGTGTATACACATATTTGTATGCATATATGTGTGTATATATACATAATACATATATGTATATGTGTGTGTGAATGTGTATATATACATGTATATGTTATATATATATATATGTAAGCTTCTAGTTAACTGTAATTTGTTATCTAAAGGCATAGGTATGAGCTAAATTATTAAGCAGTCTTGTCCCCAGCTCCAGCTCTTGCTGAAAATCAACTCTTCTCAGAAAGGACAGAAATTGTCAATTTTTCTCTTTGCCCAAGCCAGTGACTTGAGGAAACTATAGATTTGGATTCGTGATCTTTCTATATGCTAAAATGATGACTGGTAAGCAGAAGGCAAGATAGTTTTGCCTGAAAAACAAGATGAGCATTGCAGATAATTGCAGATAACTCCAGCATGCATGCTTCATCTGCATTTCAAATAAGAAACTAGACTGTCCCTTTTTTCAACAGTGTATATCAAGTGCTTCTGTGGCAGGACAAGGGTTAATGCAAGTCACCAGTTTGGGGAGGATGGATTCAGCTGGAGGTGGGAAGGATTCAGCTCTCCATATTTGAGGGAGAGAGTCAGAAACAGTGAGAAAGGCAATTAGAAAATTTCCAAACCAAAGAGGTATTTAAAGAAGCCAAATACCATGTCACTTATAAAAAGGCAGAATCCAGTGGTCAGGTAACCAATTTAACTCAAACATTCAAAAAACATTTATTAGCCACCTAGTCTGAGCAGAACCCTGTGCCAGCAACTGGGAGAGATGGAAAGTTTAGGTAACATATGATCCCTGCTCTCATAGAGGCAAATGGAGGCAAAAAAAATATGCACAAATAATTATAAAATGAAATGATACATGAAAAATGCATTAGAGAAAATGCTGTGTGAGGTCCAAAGCAAAAAAGGTCATTACCAACTGGAAAAGGGTCAGAGAAGACCATTCAGAAGAAATATAGTTTAAATTATGCTTTGAAGGATGAGTAAAAATCGACTTGGGGGTGGGGTAGGTAGGAGGGTATCAGAGATATAGAATTAGAAGGGACCTTAATGGCCATCTAGCCCATTGCCCTTGCTTTAAAGAGGAGGAAATTGTGGCCCCAGGGGTTTAGTTAGTCAAATAGTAGTTTTATTGAGGTTCTACAATATTGCAGGCACTATGCTATGCACTGAGAATAAAAAGGAAAAACAGCTCATGGAGGAGACAACATGCAAACATCTGTGTACAAATAAGACATAGATCTAGGTAGATATGTGATAAATTGAGGAGAGATTCAGAGGGGAAGGCACCAACATTTAAAGGGATCAGGAAAGACTTCTTGAAAAGGCAGGTGCTGGGCTGAGACTTGAAGGGAGCCAGGGATGCTAGGAGGCAGAGGTGAAAGCATTCTAAGCTGCTGCTGAAAATGCTAAGAGTTGGGGAGATGGAGTTGAGGGGTAGCAAGAAAGCCAGTGACAGTGGATCAGAGAGTACATTAGAGGGAGTAAGGTATGAGAAGGCTAGTCAAGTAGAAAGGGTCTGGGTTATGAAGGACTTTTCAAAGGCAAACAGGACTATACAGTGCATTTGATCCTGAAGGTAATGGAGAGCCACTGGAATTAATTGAATAAGGGGGTGATGTGGTCAGATCTACCCTTCAGGAAGATCAATTTACCAGGTGAGTGGGGAACTAGAGGTTTAGAATGGGAAGAGGCTGGAGGCAAGGAGACCCCCAACCAGAAAGCTATTGCAATAATCCAGATGTGAGGTGATGAGGGTTGGCACTAGGTTGGTTGCAGTGTTAAAGGAGAGAAGAAGGCATATGTTAGAGATGTTAGAAAGGTAGGAATGAAAGGCTTTGACAATTGATTGCATATGGGAGGAGGGGTAAGAGAGAATGCATGTATAACCATCTTTTTTCTATTCTACTATGTTATGGAAATGCTTGTTTTATTACTTAAGTTCAGAAAAAAGTAAATTTTTAAAAAAAAAGAATCAAAGATGACACTTGGGTTATGAGCCTGGTTGATAACTTTGACAGTACTAAAGAATTTAGGAAGAGAAAAGGATTGAGGTGCAGGAGGGAAGTGAAGATAATAAGTTTAGTTTTGGACATGTTGAGTTTAAAATATCCACTGGACATCCAGTTAGAGATATCTATTAGGCAGTTGGAAATATGAGACTGGAGGTCAGGAGAGAGATTAGGGCTTGATAAACAGGTCTGAGAGTCAGCTGCACGGATGACAATTGAAACTATGAGAGCTGATGCGATCATCAAATGAAATAGTATAAAGGCAGTAGAGAAGAGGACTCAGGACAGATTCCCCCCACTCCCACCCAAATTAGTGAACTCATCTAACGTCATACAAGAAGTGTAAACCAGAGGTTAGATTTTAGCCTTTGTCCTTTGACTCCAGAGCCTCTGTTCTTTCTACCAGACCACACTGCCTGGTGGGCACTCTACACGTAGAGAAGAGAAGCAGGAAAATATGTTATATTTGAGAGACAGAAGTCTGGTTTGACTTGGTTGGATCGCAGAGTATATGAAAGGAAAAGTGTGAGATCAGACGAGAAAGATTGGGAAGCACCAGATTGTGAAGGGCCTTCAACAAAAGTCAAAATAATTTCAGTTTTTCTTGGTAAGCAATAAGAAGTCATTGACTAATCTTTAGGAGAAAAGTGATATGACACAAGGCAGAATATTTCCCTATGAGTGTGAAGGATGGATTTGAGTAGAAAGCTAATGTAGGTAGGGAGACTTGTTAGGAAGCTTTTGCAATAGTCCCAGGAAAACAGTAATGAGGAACTACTTTAGGGTGATAGCCATGAGAATGGAGAGGAGGGTGCAAATGTGGTGGATATTTTTGGAGATAAAAATTGCTAAAATGTGGTGACTGAGTGGATGTGGGAAGAAAAGGAACAAGAAGATTTGAATAGAGTGCCAGGATTTCAAATGTGGGTGGTATCAATGGCAGTACCAGTGAAGCCGGGAGGAGGAGTTTGGAATGTGGTTAGTTTAAGGCACCATTTTGTGAAGGTCCAGTAAACGTGCTTTGTAGGTAGTCAGAGGTGCAAGCTTAAAGTATAGGAGAAGTGTTTAGCCTGGACAAGCAGATTTAGGGGTCACCTGCATAGAATGATAGTTGAAGTCATGAAATTGTCAAGGATGATAGTTGCTTAGTGGAGAAAAGTTGCTTATTGGGAAGTCAAGGAAGATAGTGTAGAGTAGAAAAAGGAAAATGGGGCTAAGGCCAGACATTTCGAGCACCAGTCATAGTAAGGGGTAGAGAAAGAGAAAGAAACAGAGGAAACAATGAAATAGGAGAACTGATATAAGCTATTTAGCCAAAGCCCCTTGCCCACAGGAGCAGAACACACAGACAGAAATCACTAGAATGTGGAATCCATCAAATTTTACAAATCACACCCACAGTAAGGTTGGATCATTTCATCTACTCCCCTGAATTAAAGATGAAGTCTCAGTCATCAAGACAAAAATTCATCTATTTTCTTTAAAATTCCTTTTTCATTTTAAAAATGGAGCGAAAATGGATATGAAAGATCCTTTTATAGCACCTATGATAACCATCTAGCGTAATCTCATTCCCCTGCCCAAGTCCTGGAAAAAGAAATGGGTTGCCTGTGGGAAAGCAGAGAGCTGTGAACACACAAGGGATCAGCTTTCCTGGGAAGCCACCACTTACATTGTGTACTAGACAATCCCTATAGATTTCCCCACCTCCACCCCTTCCCAGCCCTGGTTTTGCTATTCTATTCTTCCAGTGCTAGAGCAATCTCTCACTGTCTTTCTCAGCTGCAGAACAGAATGTCCATTTCATACTGTTCAAAATCCCCATCTCATTTTTCAGTAAAGATACAATGCCCTGCAGCTTTTCAGACACTCATTCTTTTAAAGGTATTGGATGGGCCCCAGTTCTTTGGCTGTGGTTTTAATAAACTCTCCCTGGCGCTGGTGTCTTTCAGTCTGTCAATTTAAAATCCTGACTCGAGCCCCATAGATCACAGCTGAAAAAGAAGTCTACTCATAAAGAGGATGATTGCAAAAACACTGAAAACAAAATTTATAGGCTCAAAATGACAGGCTCAAAAATTGGCACTGATCAAGATAACTCACAGACCAGTTACACTTGTTGTTGTTGTTGTTGCTGTTGTTGTTTTAAATCACATTAAAATGTTAAACGAGACTTATCCATCAGAAAAAAGATCATTGGCATTCTGATACTTTCTGGAGTACAAGTCACTTTTAAGAAGTTAAATGAAGTCTCACTATTAAAAAGCTAGCATTGAAATTGTGATAACTTTGAGCATAATGAACATGTACTAAGGATATTCTGGGTTGTACACTTAAATATTTTTAATTTTCCCTTCTCAAGCCAAATGTTAATAATAATCCATTCTATCAGTGTCCTTCCTTTATTCCTGACTCTCTGAATTGTGTCCACTATGTCACAGTAGCCATCTCACCTTAGAAGTTCCTGGGGCCATCATCCTGACTTTCATCTTGCTACTAGATTTCAATGACTGGAGGAGAGAGTGAGGAGTTTGTGTGACTCTGCTTCACTTAAATCCAATTCACATGCAAGTCAAAACATCGTTTTTATGGTATCATTGGTCCTCTTCAAGAACTAAGGATCAGGGGCAGCTAGCTAGTACAGTGGATAGAGCACCAGTCCTGGAGTCAGGAGGACCTGAGTTCAAATCTGACCTCAGACACTTGACACTTACTATCTGTGTGACCCTGGGCAAGTCACTTAACCCCATTATCTACCCAAAAAAAAAAAGAACTAAAGATCAACAACAGCAACAATAACTCTTCTCCTGTAGCCTTCCCACCCTGGTAGTTCTCATCACCTCTGTAGCCCCTTCCTCTCATTAGCTGATTCTTTCAAGAATCTCCATTTGAAGGAAAGTGTCCAAATCAGCCATGTCTTCTTTCCCTGGGCTCCATTCCTGAGTCTACAGACTTTCTCTACTGTTTACTCCTTTACCCTCACTCTCTGAATCCCCTTCAATTTTCTTGTATGTGTTGTCTTCCTCCATTAGAATGTAAGTTCCTTGAGGGCAGGGACTTGTCCTTCTTTTTGCTTGAATTTGTATTCCCAGCACTTAGCCCAGTGCCCGGCTCATAGTAAGCACTTAAATGTTGCCTTTTGCCTGCTGTTGCCATCCTTCAGGGTTAGGGACAAGTCTCATCTGTTCTGGGAAGTCTTCCCTGGCTAACCCAACCTACACGGATCTCTCCCACCAAAAAGACTATGCTATTGTCTTCTATTAAGGGGATTTGTTCTGTGAAGTTTGGATTCAGTCAAAGGGCCACACTTGAAGACCTAGAGGGTCATATGTGGCCTTGAGGTTGCAGGTTTCCCACCTGCATTTGTTATCTCTTGTATGTATTTTGCCATCTAATCATATAATAATAATAGTGATGATGATGATGATGATGATGATAGTGATGATGATGATGACAATAATAAGAACTAGCATTTATAGAGTGAGCTTTAGGGGTTGCAGAGTACTTTACATATGTTATCTCACTTTGAGTTGGGTTGAGGTGGGTTATGTGCCCACCATCCAGTTTGAAAACCCTTACCTCCCCTCCAAAGCCTTGGCCTCACCTTTTTGATATGCATCTTTCCCCCCTGGCCCTGAAAAGAACCTGGCTCCTGTTTGTCTCTCTTTTTCTCCCTTTGAAAGCAAAATGAAGAGGGTTTCATTCAGTTTTAGAGACCTTTGCAGCCTTGCCTTTTGATCTTATTCAAATGCACCTTTGCCCCTAGCCCTAAAAAGAAGTTTGTCTACCTTCCCAGCTCCCTTTGAAAGCAAACTTCTACCTTCCAGTTTCTTTCATTATCTATTCTCATTGTTTATTCAAATCTCTCAGACCTTCCAAACGATAATTCTTACCTGGACCCTTTTTTTCCAACCACCTCCCCCTTCAACTGGCCTTCCCTTCCACTGTTTTGCCTCCCTATGGCCCCTGGCCATTTCCCACCCTCGATCCTAGCTAGGTACCACGTGGTCCAGGACCCAGGAGTTCTGTTCACCCCAGCTTACTAGCCACTCCCATCCAGATCTCCCTAGGCCCTTCCTCCCGTCACCCCAAACTACTTGGCCAATCCTAGATCCCTCCAACAGTCTTTCTGTACTTAAGATTCACCTTAGCCCCCATTCAAACACTGAGCTTTTCTCACACCCGAAAGGCTGAGACTGTCTCCTGCCTGCTTGTCCTTACAGGTGTCACCTGACTTAAGATCCACATTTGCCCCTATTCTGACGTTGAGAATCTCTCAAGCCCAGAGGCTGAGGTTTTCTCATGCCCGCTAGTCCTTACGGGCAGCGTCACCTTAGCCCCCAGCCCCCATTCAGATGCTGAGAACCTTTCATGCCCAGAGGCTGAGACTCACATGCCCACTCATCCTCACGGGCATCACCTGGCCTATATGTGATTTCTCTTTAATAAACTTTTTCTCTGACTGGAAGAAGATTTGGGTTGAATTCATTCAGGCAGACCTGGATCCCCTAGGCATCCCAAAACCTCTACACCTCTTTAATTTGATCCTTGCAATACCCCTAGGAGTTAGGTGGTGTTATTATCTCCATTTTACCAGTGGTGAAACTGAGACAGAGAGAAAGTGACTTGTCTAAGGTCACACAACTCATGTCTAAGCTAGTGTTCAAGCTCATGCCTTGTACCACCGAGATGACATAGATATACTGCATTTGTATTGCTATGCAACTGTTTTCATCTTTCTATCTTATTTCTCAATAAGGCTAAAAGATCTTTGAGGGCAAGGACCACATCTTCTGCTTTTTGTAAGATGGATAGCAACTAGCAACAATGTTGACCACTTAGTGGGTCTTAGTAAATACTTATTGAATTGAATTCAACTGAAAACACTGAGATGGAGTTGAGGAAATTTGTATCTGGCTGTAAATTCAGCTGCTTGTTCCTTCTGGATTTGATAAGAATATTGTCTCCAACCTTCTTCTGTCATTCTCAACTCATGTATTATTGATTTTGACAGGTGCCTCCTCATTTTAAGGAGATAGGAGCCACAAGTAGCCAATAGCAACACATTATTCTAATCAGCACCGATTGTTGCCTTATCCTAATCAGAAACCATCATACAGTAAGGATAGCTTCTACAGATGAAAATCATGTCACCATTGTTGAACTGTGAATGCTACACATAATCTTCAAGACAGAAGCTGTCCCTCAAAGTGGCTCATTTAGTTATCTCACAGAGGAACATTGGGCAGCCATAGGTAATTGGGTCTTATCTTTCTTCTTGCCTTTGGAAGAAAAAAACTTGGGAGATACCTGAAACTGAATAAATCTCCATGGGTAATTGCATGAACAAATCACCCCAGAGTGATCTGGCATCTTGCTGTCTTCATACCTGATAAAAATTATAATTTTAGAGTCATGACTTTCCTATAAACCTATGCCACGGAGAATTGATAGGGTGTCTGTAAAAGTGGAACATAATCACACAAAATGGGTGCCTGGCTTGATTCAGGTGTGTGCCCAGTGTTTGCCCAGAGATAGATAGCACAGATCTGGAGCTAATTTCTCACCTCCCTCTCTTGAAGACATCAGAACCTGAGACTAAGGGTAGAACCATATATCACCTGGAACTGCAGGTTCAGTCAACCAAAGGGGACAAACAAGAAGGGAAAAAAGACAGCACCAAGGTCCCTTCTACTTCTAAATCTATAATCCCATGATCCTACAACATAGAAGGTTAGGACAGAAAAATATACTACCTTTCATAGATATTCAAGTGCTTCATATACGCAGGTCTTTTTCCCAGTGATGCTGTGAACAATTTTTTTAATTGGAGGAACAAGAAAAATTCTAAAGTGGGATATGTCATTTAACTCTCTCTAAGTCTTAATTTTCTGATCTGTCAAAAGAGGGACACTTCAGTTTGTATTAAATGGTCTCTAAAGTCCCTTCCAGCTTAAATCTATAATCCTATGATTTGAGCTAGAATTTAACTGTGCATTTCTATAATATTTTCTCTAAGTTAGCCATTCTCTTCCCTCTAAGAGATGACAAGAAATCTTCTTAAATTAGCTTTTTCACATTTCTCATGGAAATAGTATTTATGACCTGCCCTCAACTTCAAGGTTTCTTAATCTTAGACCCATTTTACAAATTCTAGCTTAAGGATTCACTAAAATCCTTTTTTTTTTTTTTGCATTCATTTAACAATTTTTTGAGCTAGGTAGTAATAGAAGGAATATGCATAAGGCATGGTTCCTTGCCCTCATTGAGCTTATAGTCTGATGGGAACTCTAAGACATATATAAAAAGGTAGTATTAGGGGCAGCTAGGTGGCCCAGTGGATAAAGCACTGGCCCTGAAGTCAGGAGAACCTGAGTTGAAATCCGGCCTCAGACCAAACACTTGACACTTATTAGCTGTGTGACCCTAGGCAAGTCACTTAACCACAATTGCCTAAAAAAAAAAAAAAAGAAAGAAAGAAAGAAAAGGAAAAAAAAAGGTAGTATTGATAAGTGCCATATGACTGATTAAAAAAAAATTAACCATGCTAGTTCAGTGAAGGAAGATTTCACTTTCAATTGGAAGGATCTGAGAAGGGTACATGGAGAAAGTGGCATTTGATCTGGGCCTGAAAAGATGAATTGAGTAGGATTTCAAAGGTAGAGGTGTGTGAGTAATTCAGGTGAAGGAACAGCATACAGAAAAGCAAATAAGTTGGAAGACATGAGAGGTGTTTAGGGAACATCAAGTTGTCAGGTTTGGCTGGAGCCTAGGATTCATGCAGTAGTAGAAAATTTGCAAAGAATTAAGTTTAAGGGCCTTGAATACAAGCGTATAACCTATGGGCATTACTCAGTAAGCAATGGAAATCTATTGACCCTAAGTGTGGTTACAATATCAAAGAAGAATTAATCTTTAGGATCTTTAGGAGAATTAATGTGACAACTGTGTTCAGGAGTGGGGGAGGTTGGAGGAGGAGAGAGGAAAGGAACCCTGGAGACAGGAAAAGCTAGGAGGCTATTTCAGTAGTTCAGATACAAGACACAAGGGCTTTAATTAGGGTGATGGCAATGGAAATATGAAAGAAGAAATTTTTGTAGAGAAGTGGTAGACTGTGGTTGTATAGTGCCTTATATTCTGTCCAATATGATCCATATGTCTTTGTTTTGCTTAACTTTTTCTTCGTCATAAGGAAAAACTCTAAAGTTGCGGTCATAGGGTTATTGGGAGTGACGGTTGCAAAAATTTCAATAAGGATTATTTCAATGAGTTCTAGAAACTTCGAAATGATAAATACAATCAGTTTTTCCTACCCATTTCAACCCCTACATTTGGTGGCAAAGCCCACTCAAAATAAATGATTATATGATAAATCAGTATCCAGCCTAGGGAGAGTGAAAGGAGAAGTGCACAAGACTTATATGTCTAAACCTAAAGCAGATGCTAGGTTTGGTATTAGAAATGTATCAAGGGACACTTTGCTTAGAAGGCCAAAGCCCCAGGACAGCTGGAGATGAGAGGATGCTATGGTCTTCCAAGTCCAGATCACAACTGGACTGGGAGGAAACATAGAAGTCATCAAATACAACCCATTCATTTTACAAATGAAACAGATGAGGTCCAGAGAGGTGAAATGTCTTGCCCAGCAGCACATAACTGTCTGAGTGAAGATCCAAACCCAGGTCTTTCTGCTTCCCAGGCTAATATTCTGTGCTACTCTAAGCACCATGCCACCTTCTTCACAGTGGGATGGTGGTTTAGCAACTCCTTCAAAGATATCTTCAAAGCTTTTGTTTTTTGCACAGGAAAAATCCTATCTCTGGCATATGTTAGGGATGCTCTCTCACTTTTTAAGAACTCCAGGATTGTGATTGGTAGGGAAGCTAAGTGTTACTTGTGGTGGTGGTGGTGGTAGTAATATCATTTCAATTGTGTCTGACTCTCCATGACCCCATTTGGGGTTTTCTTGGCAAAGATACTGGAGTGGTTTGCCATTTCCTTCTCCAGCTTGTTTTACAGATGAGGAAACTGAGGCAAACATGGTTAAATAATTTGCCCAGGATCACATAGCTAGTAAGTGTCTGAGGCAGGATTTGAATTCAGAAAGATGAATATTCCTGACTCCAGACCTGGCACTCTATCTACTGTACCACCTAGCTGTCCTCATTACCTGTTACCTATACTCTAAAATCTACATTTTTTATTTTTGAACATTTTAACCGGTTGAGGGTGGGGCAGCTAGGTGGCACAATGGATAGAGTGCCAGATCTTGAGTCAGGAAGATTCATCTTGTGGGTGGAGTGGATTCTGACATCCCAAGTATGGGACTGTTCTCGTAAAAAGATGGGGCCATTCTTCATGGCCTTGGCAGACTTCTAAGAAACTCTGTCCTGCACAGATGGTTATGAACTTATACAAAAAATTAAGATACCAGACTTTGTTCATGGTCTGAATGTCTGATTTAACTGTTAACTCTCCTGAATAATAATGATGATGACAACTACAAGCAACAATAGCACTAAAAGTTTTGCAAAATACTATATACATGTTATGTTAGTGGATCCTCACAACAACCCTGTGAGATAGATGCTAGTATTCTCCCCATTTTACAGATAAAGAAACTGAGGCTAAGAGAGGTTAAATGACTTGCCCAGAGTCACAAAGTCAATGTATGATATAGGATTTTAATTCAAGTCTTCCTGAGTTCAATGCCAGGACTTTGACACATTGCACCATCCTCCCACCCCTGAAACAGTCTGCAGGTTCTAAAGCATGCTACAGGTGCAACCAACAGGTTAATATTTACTAAGAGCCTTTTGTTCAGTACTTCATGTGTTAGGGTGTCTTACATCTAGGAGATGGACTACCAGGCAGTTGCCCTATCACAAAACCAGGGAATTTGTAAGAGAGCTAGGACCATTAAGAAAAATGGAGGAGTCTATAGGAAGAGCTGCCTTGTTAAAGAAGATGAATTCAGTTTCAGATATTAAATGTAATAGAGGTAGAGATATCCTCTCCCTTAATGGAAGCTTTAATTTTTAAAATTTAATTCTATTGATTTTCAATGAACAAAAATCTATTTTCTCTCTCTCTCTTTGCCCCTCCTCCTTTGAAAAAAGAGGAAAAGCAAAACTCTTGTAACAAATGTGTATACTCAAGCAAAACAAATCTCCCTATTGGCCATATCCAAAGACATGTGTCTCATTCTTCATAGTAGTCCATCCCTGTTAGGAGATGGGTAGCATTCTTCATCCTTGATCCTTTGAAATCATAGTTGATTGTTGCATTGATTAAAGCTCTTGAGTCTTTCAGAAGTATTGAATTTTTCAATATGGATGTAATAGCATAAATTTCTTTCCTGGTTCTGCTCACTTCACTTTATATCAGTTCAAATAAATCTTCCCAGGTTTTTCTGAAACCATCCCTTATACTAATATACCATAATTTGTTCAGACATTCCTTAATTAATAGGAATACCTGTAGTTTCCATGTGGATGCTTGAATTCAATGGATATATTTCCAGCAGAGCTTTAATTTGACTCAATTCTGAGATAGACCACTGGAGAATTCCCTGGAAAGGAAGATAACAAAATGGTTTCTTCCTGGACATGGGGTTTTTGACAGGCAAGTAGTGAGGACTTGGAAGAGAGGCAGTTACCATAAGATGGTATGACATGCACAGGGATTTCAGCATTCATACAGTTGCCATGTTGAATTCAGTGTTTCATACTGCTGTTATGGTGAAATAGAATGAAAAATAACTGACAGCCTTTTGCATGCACTATACCCTAGTTAACCTAGTACCTTTCCATGAATGGGCTGATAAATGCTTTTTAAGGTTAACTGTGAGGTGAGGTTAATGCTCCTGGGAGACATGTTAAAGGTAGAAGCTATTTGTGATTGAGTGATAAAAGTGATGTTAAATACCTGATTCACCTGCTTGTTATAACCTTGCTGCTCTATTTCCTTAAATGTCATTTGCTTTGAATTCATGTTTCATCTGGCTTGTTCTAGTTAGAGGGAAACTTCAATATAGCTTCATTAGCTGCAGTTTTGAATATATAATTATCCCCCAACAGTACCTAGAACTTGAATGTAGCTAAGAGGAGAATCATATTCAGGGAGCCCTGAACAACATGACTTTTTTAAAATGTAGTTTATTTTTAATTTATAAAATAAAACAAGCATTTCCATAACAATATAAAAAAGATGATTGCATGTGAAATTGCAATTCTATTAGGTACGACTTGGTCTTCATTTTAAATATATAATAAAGTTATCATGTAAATTTCTTTTTTTCCTTTTTCTTCCTTCCCTCACCCAGTTGGCTACATTAGGCACAAATAGGCATGTGTGTTTGTGTATGTGTGTGTGTGTGTGTATGTGTAAAATTATTCTAAAACATACTTCTATCAGTTCTTTCTCTGGATGCAAATAGCATCTTTCTTCATATGTCCTTTTAGTTAATTTGGTTATTTATAATAGTCATAATGACTTATTCACTCAAAGTCTTTCTTAAAACAATATTGCTATTGCTGCATACAATGATCTCTTGGTTCTGCTCATTTCACTCTTCATTATTTTGTGCAAGTCTTTCCATGTTTTTATAAGATCATTGAGCTCATCATTTCTTATACCATAGTAGTATTTCATCACAATCATATACCACAACTTGTTCACGACATGATTTTGAAGTGTGGGGGAAATATTCAGGTAGAAACATCTAATAGTTGAAATTTGAGATTGCAATTCAAAAGAATGGGAGTCTCCCTTATAGTTTAAGCAATAAAAGGAGTCTAAATCATGGTGCAGTAGAATTAGGAATCTTGGCAGCTTAGTTCAAGAGAAGACCTCAGAGTCTGGTATCTTATCCTGCCAGGTCATCTTCAGAATCTTCCTAAGACAGTTCAAATGGAAGCAATTCAGTTTCCTGGCATGGTGCTGGTATACTGTCTAGGTTTCACAGGCATACAACAAGGTCAGCAAAACAGCTCTGTAGACCTTCAGTTTGGTAGTCAGTCTAATACCTCTTCTCTCCCACATTTTCCTTCAGAACCTCCCAAACACTAAGCTCGCTCTGGCAATGTGTGCATCAACCTCATTATCAATGTGTACATCCCTAGAAAGTACCCTACCAAGGTAAGTGAAATTATCCACAGCATTCAAAATTTCTCCATTTGCTGTAACCAATAGTTCCACATATGGCTGGTGTGGTGCTGGATGATGAAGCACCTATGTTTTCTTGGTGTTAATTGTTAGGCCAAAATTAGCACAAGCATCAGAAAAACAATCCATACTTTGTTGCTTCTCAGCTTCAGAGGCTGCACTGAGTGCATGATCATCTGCAAATAGAAAATCATATACCAACATTCTCTCTGCTTCAGTCTTGGTTTGTAGCCTTTTCAAGTTGAAGAATTTACCATCAGTGAGGTAGCTGACCTTGATGTTGTGCTCATCCTCATTGTAGGCATTTGACAACATGGCTGAAACCATCTTGCTAAACATCATGGGAGCAAGCACACAGTCTTGTTTCACTCCACTGGTAACTGGAAAGCATGAGCACATTGTCCCTTATCTAGAACTGAGGCAAGCATGCCATCATGAAATTGATGTACAATGCTGATTAACTTCTCCAGGCAACAAAATTTTGACATCATTTTTCATAAGCCCTCATGACTGACTGTATCAAAGACCTTGGTCAGATCTACAAACATTGTGTACAGACCTGTTCTGCCTTTGGCATTTCTCCTGGAGTTGTGGGCAGCAAATACCATATCAATCATTCCTCAGCCCTTTCTGAAGCTACACTAACTCTCAGGTAGATGAACATCTTCCAGGTGAAGGATAAGTCTATTAAGGAGGACTCTGGCAAGAATCTGGCCAGCAATGACTAACAGAGAGAACCCCCTGTGATTGTAACAGGACAATCTATTTCCTCTACCTTTATAGAGATGGACAATGGAGGTATCCTTGAACTCCTCGGAGATAACCTCCTTTTGCCATATAACCCAGAAAATTTCAGTAAGCTTTTGTTTGAGCGATAGACCCCACACATACTCACATCTTGTAAATCTCAGCTGGAATAGAATCAGTACCAGGTGCTTGGCCACACAAAAGGAGCCTAATGGCATTCAAAATCTCTTCTTCAGTTGGAACTTCAGCTAGGGAAGGATTGACTTCAACCTGAGGTAAATGGTCAATGCTTTCAGCATTGATTGATGATGGTAAGTGTTCAGTCCATCTCTCCAGGATCATGTCCTTATCACTAATCAAGTGGCTCCATCAGCACTGAGTAGTTGAGATGCACCATAGGTCTTTGGCCCATAAAAGTCTTTAGGGCATCATAAAAGCACTTTGGATTCTTACTATCAGCATAAAACTGAATTTAATCTGCCTCCTTACTGAGCCACGAATCCTGCATCTCTCTAAGCTTTGCTTGTACTTTACTTTTGATGGAATTAAATGCTGCCTTCTTAGAGATGGATGAATTATCCTGCTGATAAACCCTGTGGAGTTCTTGTTTTTCACTTAGCATCTTCTGAATTTCCCCATCATTTTTATCAAGCCAGTCTTGATGTTTGTGAGTATTCCGACCCATATGAGCAAACACATACAACAAATCTCTGAAAGCTTCCCACTCTTTTTCTGCTCCACTGTTTCCAACTGTGTGTTGACTCAACTTCCCTCCAAGTTAGCAACAAACTGTTCCCCCCCCCCCCGAGAAGTCCTCTGATCTGTTGACATTAATTCTTTTGCTAGTCATTTTGCCTTGAGGATGCCACTTTTGTTGAATGTAAATATTTAGCTTGGAAAGGATAAGTCTATGATCAGTCCAGCACTCTGCATCACACATTGCCTTCATCACTCTCACATCCTGTCTGTCTCTTCTCCTTACAATCACACAGTCTATTAAATGCCAATGGTTGCTGTGAGGGTGCAACCACTAAGTTTTATTACATTTATGTAAATAGAAGACAGTGTTGGTGATGAGAAGGTCATGAGATGCACAAGTCTTCAGTAGTAAGTGACCATTGCTGTTGCTGCTTCCAACTCCATTCCTCCCAAGGACTCCCTGCCATGTCTGGTAGTCTAAACCTACTCTAACATTGAAGTCTCCCAGAATTATAAGCTTGTCCTCCTTTGGCATATTGATGATCAGGGTCTCCAGGTCTTTACAAAATTTTTCTTTAACCTCATTACAATTCATCATGGTGGGAGCATAGGTACTGATGGTGGTAGCATGGCATTTTCCTGCAAGTAGCAATCACATTGTCATGAGCCTGTTGTTCAGTCCTTTTAGTAGGCATAGAAGCTTGTTGACTAGATTAGTTTTGATCGCAAAACCTACACCAGCTTCAGGGTGCTCCCTTTCACTGTGACCACTCCAGAAAAATGTGTATCCAGCTCCAACTTCAATAAGCTGGTCTTCATTTACCAGCTTTGTTTCACTCAGGGTTGCTATTTGGCTGCAATACTTGCTGAGTTCTCTCGCAACAAGAACTATTTGTCTTTCGGGTCTACTAAATTTTATGTTGTCTATAAATGTGTATACCTTCCATGTGTCGATGGTGAGTGGAATTGTCTTTGCAGGTGTTTTTGTACCTTTTTTTTGTGTTTTGACCCTGCCTGCTGCAGTAATCAGGCTAGGGTTGGGTAAGTGGACAATTTTTAGGGCACATTTTCTAGCCCCTTCCTCACACTGGGAGGTGAAAAGTGTGATCCTTAAAAGGCTGCTCAGACACCTAGAGGGCTGCCAAACTTCACTGCTGCTTCCAATGAGAAGAGAATCCTATGGCCTGGGCCACCTGTGTACAGGGTTGTGACTACAGCTCCCAATGTTTCCACACCTGCTGCTTCATTAGTTGCCTATTGTCACAGGAATTTGAGGTAGGTAAAAATGGTAAAATGATATGAGTGATGTCTTTTGATTCATGCATAAATTGGATTTAAGTGAGGCCAAATTGCATGAAGTAGTTGGCCTCACTCTCTTTTCCAGAGTCATCACAGTCCAGTGGCAGGACAGAGTCAAGATGACTGGTAATGACTTGAGATGTAGTTGATGACCTTGGCATCTTCAATGTCTAACCAAGCTCTAAGAGCTCCACAGTGCCTGCTTCAGCTGCCTTCATGGCTGTTGGAACATCTTGTTCTCATCTGTCCTTTCCACTACAGGAAGTCTTCACATGCTTGGGGTAGATAACCCCCTGGTTTTGAGATGCCTTGATTGCCCTCAACCTGGGTTAGGCTGTCTGCTGAAACAATTTACCAAGGTGTGGCCACTGTGCATGCTGTAGCATCTTGGAGTCACAGGTGAGAGGTGGATCAGCTGAACATCAAAGGTGGAAAGCAGCCCTAAAAAGGGATCAGCAGCCATCACACCAGAGTTATCAGTCTTCCTTGAACAGATCCTCTACCCTATAGCACTTTGTAAACATTAAAGAACTATACATTTTGTTATTATTATTATTATTATTACTGTTAAGTCCCTATAGGGGCAGCTATGTAGTAGAATGGATAGAGTGCCAGGTGGGCATGGAGTCAGGAACATTCATCTTCCTGAGTTCAAATCTGGCCTCAGACACTTATTAGCTATATGACCCTGGGCAAGTCACTTAACCCTATTTGCCTTAGTTTTCTCATCTGTAAAATGAGCTAGAGAAGGAAATAGCAAACCACTCCAGTATCTTTGCCAAGAAAACTCCAAATGAGGTCACAGTCATTCACAACTGAAAAACAACTGAACAAAAGACCCTATAACCTCAATCTTGCTGGGCTAAGAGGAAAGTGAATAAAAACAAAGGGGTCATTGATGGAGGAAGCAATGTGCTAAAAAAAAAAAAAAGGAGTGTAAAGGACCCAAGGCACTGCAAAAGAATACTTCCTCCTCTTGCTCAGTCCAATGCTCTGCTCCTTATACTACATCCTCCAAAACACTGCTGTTGCAGAATGAATGACAACTTAGGTTTTTCCATTATAGTAGCATTTGACCTTGATAATGATTTTCACCTTAAAACTGGCTTCACTTTCTCTAGGATCAAACAGACCAAAAAAGAAAGAAAAAATAACTTCTGTGACCACAATAAACTCTCTTGTATCCAGCATGGCTGGGGAATAGCATGTCCCATTTAATCAAATTGTCTGGTTAATAGAGAGGGGCCATATGTGACTTACCAATTTGTGAAGAATTCAAATAAAATAAAATATATTTCCCTCTAAAAACTAGGCTGAACAGAATTTAATCTTCTTTGGTTGACTCAGAGGGCAATTCAGATCTTACATGGCCTCTGGGTCATCACTGTGAACTTCAATTACTCATTAATTGGGATTTCAAGCTGAGAAAATGTCTGCTGAACCAGATTTTACTGTCCATAGATGTTCACACAGGTTGAATTAGGTGGTCAAATTTTGGGAAATCTTCTGACTTAAGAAACATGTTTTGTTTGAACCAAGGGCAAAGGTTGTAGCTAGGAGTATGGAGTACATGGGGACCCATTCAACTCTGGAGGGTCATAGAACTAAGAGGAACAGAATGAAAGAGACTGCCGCAAAAAATGACACCAAGTGCCAACTACTAACTGACCAGGAAGATTCTACAGTGGAACTCAAAACATAAATGATGAGTTGATTGACACTGTCTGGAGGCAGGTGCTGGCACCAACATTACTTAACATATAACAGCTCTGATACTTCTCACTCAACAAAGACATCCTACAGAGGTCAAAATTCCTTTCTGTACCTGATAACTTTGTTCAGGGTCACAGAATCTGTACCTAGACCTGAGCATTTCTTTCCCAAATACAGATCACCGGTCATAAAAAGAACTACCAAGTGAATATGGACCATAACTCAACTCACCTTCGTTCAATTCAACAATCATTTATTAAGCAACTATGACAGGCAATGAGGCAGAGCAAACTGATCTCAAAACCAGGAAGACCTGGGTGCAAGGCCTGCCTCTAACACATACTGGCTACATGACCTTGTGTAAGTCATTCAATTTCTAGGCAATTCTTAAAGACTGTAAGTTTCAGAGAAAGTGCAACTTACATTGGTAAAAGGAGTTTTAGAGTTCTCTACACCATTGAAAACAAAGGTCTTCTTAATCAATCAACTTATTTACTTAATTACATATTTATTAAACACCTACTATAAATTAGACACTGTGCTAGGAGTTGAGAATACAAGGGAAAGAAATGAAACAGTCTCTGACCTCAAAGACCTACAATCTACTTAAGGGAAACAATATACACAAGTAAACACAAAATAGAACTAGAAACCAAATAAATACAGAATAATTGAGAAAAAGAAAGAGGATTAACAACTCTCAGGGAAGAGCCCAGTGGCACTTGAACTGAGCCTTGGAGGAAATTTGAGATTCTAAAGTGCGAAGGTGAGGAAGGAAAGCATTTTAGGCATTGGAAACAGCAGGTGCAAAGGCAGAGAGATGGGGGATGGAACAAGTAGGACAATTTGTCTGCAACATAGTGTGTGAAGAGAAATAATGTGCAATCAAACCAGAAATATAAGCTGAAGCCAGATTGTAAAACGACTTTCAATGTCTAACACAGGAGTTTTTATTTTATCCTAGAAGCAATAGGGAACCATTGAAGCTACTTGAGTTGGGAAGTGAAATGGCCACACCTGTGTTTTAGGAATATTTGGCAGCTGTGTGAAACATGCATTGGAAAGTGAGTTTGGAGTTAGGGAGACTATATGGGAAGCCACTGCAAAATTCAAGTGAGAGGTGATGAGAACCTAAACGAATGAGTTTGATATGTGAGTAGAAAGAACTAGTAGGAAGGGAATGGATGTGAGGAATGTGGTAGAATCAACAAGACTTAGCAGCTGATTGGATATAAGAGGTGAGGGAGAATGAAAAGTCAAGGATGGCTGAGATTTTACACCAGGGTGACTAGAAGGATGGCAATGCCCTCAACAGAAAGAAATCACAAAAGAAAATAGACTAGTTCTATTAGAACCAAAGAGCAAAGTGAACATATAAAGAATCTAATGATCACCTGAGGAAATTCATACCTCTCAAGCTCATAAGGTAGCTGATAATACTCAAAAATGCCCATCTCTCAGGATAGCTATGCCCAGCAAAAGAAACACAATGAAGAAGTATATGAAGATAGGACATGAGGTGAGCCTATGTCAGGCTCACCCAGTTGATTGCTATTGCCATGAAAGCTAAGAAAGGAGAATAGAGTGAAGAGAAATCTACCTCTATTCTTGCTGAAAGTCCAAGTAACGACTCATCTGTGTCTCTAAAGAGCACAAAACCATTGAGAGAAGGAGGTAGAATCTTTCTAAAGTTCTTATAACCTACTTTAAGGACTCATGGCTCAGTCACCAAAAATCTTGGATAATCCCTCAGTCATGGGGACACACAAAGACCAAGGAAAAGTCAATGAGTCCAGTATGTCCTTTAGCAAAGAGTTGTGGGATTTAATACTAGTAAAATGTTAATTAAATGAAATGGAGTTTCTGCTCAATCTCATAGCACATGATATTATACTACTAGCTTGGTGACCATAGGCAAGTCACTTTATGTTTCTGTGACTGACATTTATTGGTTTAACTATTTTGGACCAATTTCTGGAAAGATAATATGGAATTATGTTTTTTTTTAAAGTAACCAAGATATCCATATCCATTGCCTCTGAGACCCCAGCATTAGGCATATATTCCAAGGAGCTCAAAGATTGAAAGAAAGCAATGTTTTTAGTGACTAAGAATTGTTGGAAGAATTTTCCCATGGGAGTTCTAGCTTCTCTTGGCAGAAGCTGAGGGTCACAACCTGTTGCATGGCAAAAACAAGGAAGTCTCACAAGACCTCTCCTTTGCTGACACGCAGCCCCCACGGTTGGCTCAGCTCTCCTCTCATTGGGAGAAAAATCCTACTCATACCCCTGACACAAGGGCTGCAGGTGTCCAGCAGACTTGGTGATTGGCTATCACGTGGAGAGCATGCTTTGATCAGGTGTTACTAAGGATATAAAAGAAAGCTACTAGCACTTAATAAACGGAGTTTCTGCCCTCTTGCTGTCTCCTGCCTCCTCAATGCGCCTCCGGGTTAAGAGTATTGAGCTGGTCTCGTGCTCACCACTGCAGCGGCCATGTCAAAGAATGATTGGAGAATATCTAAGCAAATTGTGATTATATTAATGTAAAGCAAGGGGTTTATGAACTTGGATAAGGGGTGGAATACATCTTAATTTAAATATAATTGGTTTACTTTGTAATTCTATGTATTTTGTTTTATGCATTTAAAAACATACTGAGAATGAATCCATAGGCTTCACCAGATTGCCCGAGGATTTCATAACACAAAAAAAGTTTAAGAACCTTTGATGTAAAAGAATATTAGTAAGATATAGATATAGATATAAATGTGAAGAATTCAGAGATGCATATAAAGACATATGAACTAAGGGAGAAAGAAGTAAGAAGAACCAAGTAAACAATATACACAACCTTTCTATGTCTCTATTTCCTAACCTGTAAAACGGGTATAATAATATTTACATTACCTATCCCATAATGTTTGGTAAATCTTAAAGTACTATATAAAAGGGAGAGTTTTTTTAATATATTTTAAATCCAGAATGGTCTTGGTTACATTTATCTAGTGGTCTCTGCTCCTCTTAACCAATTCTCACTCTCCGGCATCTTGCCCCATGGTGTTCCCACCTGAGACTATGAGTTCTTATTAAACACCTAGAGCCAATCACACAGAGCATGACAAAGGGGAAAAGAACATGGCCATCTCAGAATAGAGTGATTCCCAGCATAGTGTGGACAACATTCTTGTCCTTCATTTTTATGGCAAAATTGTGACAAGGGCAGTGAATAGCACTATGTGAGCCCATTCTTAGGACTGTGTAATGAAGATGGGAAATGGTACAATTTAAGCATTTGACATCTGAAGCCCTACTTGGTAAAAATCTAATCTATTTCTCATTAATGCCTGCTCTCAGAAAATCCCATGGGACATACCAGAAGGCCCTGTGCTTTTGGCAATCAGATTATTGGGTCTGGGTTTCTGATATCTCTAAATGTTGCCCTGTAAACAGCAAGACACATTCAGTCTGACACTCCTGTATGCCTTAGTCTTATCCATATTGTCTGACACTCCTATATGCCTTAGTCTTATCCATAGATGGATATAAAGTCCAGAGTTATGAAACGTCACAGGACTAGCATTTTTGCAGCAAAGAGATTTATTATGACATATTATATAGAGTTTAATATAATAGACAGGCTACACCTCAATCCTGATATCAAAGGAAGGTCATTTGTAGGAAAGACAGAAAAGAAATGGGAAACAAAAAGTCCTTGAACCGTAACATTGTTTTGATGAACTGACATGTTTACCTCACCAAGCTGGCCAGATCGAACCTTGCATATTGAAACCCATTCTTTTGGATGATGGAGTCAGTATCAAAAATCACTAAGAAACAATTTGCTTCCATCACAGTTCTGTGTAGGAGACTACTGCCTTGGGAACATATAGTATTTGCCTCCATTTCCCAGCACAACTCTAACAACTTGCTTTAGGAAAGATTTGCTACAATAACTTTTGGAGGAAACAAAAGCACAACAGTGTTTCCCACTGGCTGCAAATGAAACTTGGGAACCCATTTAAATATCAGCTAAATTAGTCAAGTAGGTCTCCTAAGTACATTGACCCAATACTTACTTCTTATTTTTAAAGACTGCACAGAACAAATCAAGAACACTGATTATATTTATCCCTCAGAAGTTCTGAGGGATCCTTATTCCAACTCTCACTCTCACTACAGAGTTGGGTGCCCCCCAGAGGGTGGCTGTCTCTGTTTCTCTTTTTAGGAGAGATACCCCTAGACAGGTTGCGGGGTGGGGGAGTGTTTTCCCAATTTTATCATCTCAAACCAAAATTCCAGCGTGTTCTTCTTCCAATATCAATCACCAGTTACAGTTAGTATCTTCCTTTATATTATTGATCGTGCTAGTAATTAGTGCCCCATTATCATTTTACCAATTAAAATTAATTAACTTCTATAAGTTAAGCATTTACACACATACATAGACACACACATTCATCTTGAGGATATACTTTTGTCTACCACCTTGGACTCTAAGGAGAATAAACTCCAACTTAAAACAGGTTCTAGAAAGCATTTTCCTCACCAAGTTTACTTCCAGATGCAGCATAGATGATGCATGAGTCACTGTCACAGTCTCTTGGCTTCCTTTGATTCAGTCCTATGCTGAATTAAGCATGTCCCTCAGGACTTTATTCCTTACCAGGCTAGACAGTTTGCAAAATGTGACACAGACTCTAGCTCCTAGACTTCAAGCAGTTCAGTCTCTTGAACTTTCAAAACTCACAAGGTTGTGGGGCAACCAGGTGGAGCAGTGGAAAGAGATCCAGACTTGGAGCCAGGAAAACTTCAGCTCAAATCCAGCCTCAGACACTTGACACTAGACCCTGGGCAAGTCACTTAACTCTGATTGCCTCACCAAAAAAAAAAAAAAAAGGTTGAAGCCCAGTCTAATATTCCTTCATTTAAGAACAAATGCCAAGAGGCAAAGAATATAAGCTCATATTCATAGCTACATGTTGGTCTGGGAGGGGAGGGAGTGCGGAAGAGCAGGCTTGAGCTTTCTCCCCACTCAGAGGCTTACAGCATGCCCTCCTCACTCAAAATAACCAGGCAGAAAAGAAGAAGCAAGTTGTTCCTGTGGAAATTTTTTGTCAGTTTTCAATTTTGATTCACCAGCTGACCAAAAAGGATCCCTCTCACTACGTCATAAGCAAACTGAAAACAATATATGCGCATGCTCTGAACTGGTGAGCCCTTCTATTACATATCATCATGCCTTTCTGGAAGCTGTCTCCCCAGGTTCTTGTGAGCCGGCAGCAGACAGATTATCCTGCACATGCTTTGACAATGGAGCTCCAATGGCCAGGCTCCATGATCCAGGGGAACTACCCTTCCCCTCCCTTCACTCACCCACCCACCCAAAGATATGTATAGTTTCCATGACTCTTGGGTCCATTGTGGATGAAACTACAACTAAAGGGGAGATATTTCACTCCTTATCAGTCTCTGGTGTCAAAACTTACAAGGATGCAATGCGACATGCTTTCACCTATGAATTGGAAAGAATAAATTCCAAAAAGCTCCTCCCCTCTTTTTCGCTGCCATAATTCTACTTCCCACTGATATTCTCCACTCTCTTATTATTTCCCCCTACTTCTGTAAGGTCTGGGGAAGATTGCCTTCATCCTCCTCAGAATTTTTTATTCTTTTCCTCTCAGGTTCTACAGTCCTACCATATGTGTATATACAGTTATGGGGATACTTCTGCTAACCCTTCTCAACCAAGTCTTTTTCACTCCTATATGGCTGCATATTGTTGTTTATTCATTTCTGTCCTGTCTGATTCTCCATGACCCCATTTGGGGTTTTCTTGGCAAAGATACTGGAGTGGTTTGCCATTTCCTTCTCCAGCTCACTTTACAGATGAGGAAACTAAGGCAAACAGGATTAAATGACTTGCCTAGGATCACACAGCTTATAAGTATCTGCAACTTGATTTGAACTCAGTTCTTCCTAACTCCAAGCCCAGCACTCCATCCACTGTGCCACCTAGCTGCCCCTACATGGCTTAGTTTGAATCTATTCAATTTATCTACTCCTTCTCCTATCATTTGGATAGTGTGCCTCCTGCTAAATCTATACCCCTCCAGTGTCTTTGGAGGTATGAAATACACTGACATGTTTCATCTGCCTTTGCTCAGCTCACCTACCTCAAGGGAGCCAGGCTATACAATTTAAATTACCCCCAGGCTCCTTCTCAACTTAGGAAGTGGAGCTTGGTGAAACCACTGGCTAACTAACTGGTAGTTGCCGTCACCAGTATCTGTGACAATAATGGAGAGGAACTGAAGAGGTTTAGAGGTTTTGGGGTGCTCCTAGATGCACAGAGGCACCCCAAGATTGCGGTGCCAGGCCCTGCCTGAAAGAATTCAACCCAAATCTTCTTCCAGTCAGAGAAATAGTTTATTAGAGATAAAGCATATAGGCCAAACTCGCAAGGAACCCAAACATCAGTAACGCCCATAGGGACGAGCGGGCATGAGAGTCTCAGCCTTTTGGGCATGAGAAATTCTCAGTGTCTAAATGGGGGCTAAGGTGGATCTTAAATACACTAAAGTAACTTTGGGTGGCCAGAGGAAGGGGTATTGGTTGGGAAAAGGATTTAGGTGAGAATTCCCTTTGGAAAGTCTGAGAGATTTGAATAAACAATGAGAATAGATAATGAAGGGAACTGAAAGGTAGAAGTTTGCTTTCAAAGGGAGATAAAGAGAGTAGATAAGGAACCTAAAAGTTTAAGGGTTTTCTGGGACAAACTTCTTTTTAGGGCTAGGGGCAAAGGTGCATCTGAATAAGATCAAGAGGCGAGGATAAGGCTTTGGAAGAGAGATAAGGTGAGTCCATAAGGAATCTAAAAGTTTAAGGTTTTCCTGGGAATCATAGACAAACCTGAGCCAGGTTCTTTTTAGGGCTAGAGAGGAAAGGTGCCTATCAAAAGGCAAGGAAGGGAGATAAGGGGAGTCTATAAGGAATCTCTTCTGAAACTGAATGATGGGCCACATAACCCTGTCAGAACAACCTAGCCCAAAATTGCTTTAGGAAAAACTTGCCACAGTAACTTTTTGAGGGAATGAAGACACTACAATGTTGTATTGAGCTATGAGCTCAACTTAGCAAAAATTCAAATCTCTTATGAAAGAGAAAGAGGGGTTGTTTTGTTAAGAACTACTAGCAAAAGCTCAGTGAGTGTGGGCATAGAGGCTTAGTGTCCCTAGAGTCATCAAAACTAGAACAGAGTTAAGTATAGAAGGGATTGATGAGAGCATGGTAAGCTGGTAGGTTGTTTAAAATCACTGAAAGCTGTGTCAAACTTGAAATATTGAAAGACAGGTTCTTAAAGAAAATGCCTGATAAAAAACCCTACTTAAAGCTTCTGAATGTCAACAAGACCTAGAGAAAGCTTAATCTGTCAGAGGAAGGGCAGCTTCTCCTGCAATTCAGAGTCCCCTTTGAAACATGGTTGGACACTCCTTAGTGTCTTTACCTTCTTACCTATCTGACGATGGGAATAGCTGGATAAATAGTATAGGTATTTGGGAAAGAAGCTAGTGTAAGCTGAATATTTCCTTGGGACTCATCTCTCAGAAATATAGTATCTGGATTGATACGGGCCAAATGGAAAGACTCTTTCTTTCTTTTCCCCTCCCCCCCACCCCTGCTCCTGCCAGCCCTCAACATTCAGATTTTAACAATGAACTGAATATAATGACCTGGAGTCGGGAAGACTTCTCTTCATGAATTCAAATATGGGCTCAGACACTTACTAGCCACATGACCCTGGGCACGTCAGTTAACCCTGTTGGCCTCAGTTTACTAATCTATAAAATGAGCTGGAGAAAGAAAGGGCAAACCACTCCAGTATCTTTGCCAAGAAAATCCTGGATGGGGTCATGAAAAATAGGACATGACTGAAAAACAACTCAACAACAAGAATACACAATGATAATCACAAACTTTTGTTCATGTCATGGAAAATGAATTAAATATTATATTATTATTAAATATTTTAGTATGTGTACACATCTTCTGTCTTGGCTCCTCAAATAAATTATAGGCTTATTGAAAACAAGGACTACATTGTTTATTTCCTTTGTATATCAATATCATGAAACCACTTTAAATCTATTTGGAAATCTTATTGTAATATTATACTAAAATGTTTTATTCTAATAAGGAGGAAAATGTTTTTAAAATTAGTTCTCTTGGTAATTTTACTAGTGCTAAATATATAGATTAATTTGAGCATATCAGCATTTTTATTTAATTAGTGCAGCCTAATCATAGGCAAGGATATTGCTACAATTATTTTGGTCTTTCATTATTTCTAAAAATATTGCATTGCAATTTTATTTAAACAAGATCTCTACACACATTGTTAAGCTCTTAGATAATTATGTGTGCTATATAATTATATTAAATGGATTTTTTCTTTTTTTCTGGTAAAATACAAAAATGCCAATTATTTTTGTGGAATTATTTTGTATCCTATTACTTTGCTGAAACTATTAGTTTTCCTGATTAGTTTTGCATTTGTTCACAAGGGTTTTCTAAGTAAACCACTGTATCATCTGCAAATAAGGATAATTTTGTTTCTTCTAAAACAGAGTTTATTAACCTGGGGCACATGAATTTATCGTTTTAATATTTTGATAGCTATATTTCAATGTTATTGGTTTCCTTTGTAGAACCTACTTTTTTTAATTTTTTGATTAAAATATACTGAGAAAAGGTCCAAAAGCTTTACTAGACTACCAAAGGGATCTGTGACGCAAGAAAGGTTAAGGAACCTTACTTTAAAAAATGCTTCTTCCCTTAATTTCTTCTTCTTCTTTTTTAACCATTATAGTTAATCTTCCTAGTACTGTGCTGAATAATAGTGAAGAGATAGGTCATCTCTTACTTCACCCTAACCTTATTGGACTTTCTATATCTATTGACATACTTACATGGGTTTTATTATGAATATAGTTAATCATGCAAATTGTTTCCCTAATATTGAGTCATCCTTGCATCCCTGTTATAAATATTTGGACAGATGACATGAAAATTACCAAAGGCATAGAATTTAGAATAGAATAGAATTTTGTAGAATTTGACTAAACAACAACGAAATTAATATGGAGGAACAAAAAGTCAAGAATATCAAAAGCAAAAATGAAAAAATAGTAATGAACTATATGTAACATTACCAGATCTCAAATTATGCTATAAATTAGTTAAAACTTTATGTTATTGGGTTTTTTATTGAGAAGTACATTTTCGTAATTATTTTGAAAAGAAAGACCTAGGAGCGAACTTGTATAGTAACATAGTGTTCAATAAATTCAAGAACTAAACTTTCAGAGGAGATAATATTTTATAAAAACAGGTGGGAAAACTGGAAATCATTTTGAAAGAAAATAGATTTAGGCTACCGTCTTACATCACATATTCTTTATTGTTACACAATTGTTCAGTCATGTCCAACTTTTCATGACTCCATGAACCATAACACACCAATCTTATTAATGAGGTTTTCTTAGCAAAGATACTAGATTGATTTGCCCTTTCCTTCTCCATTATATACTCTTAATGAATTTCTAAATGTATAAAATTCCAAATATAAAAATAATTAAAGGAGGAAATAAGGATATATCTGACAATTGTGAGTAAGGGAAGAGTTTATAATCAGATATGGGTTATATTGATAGTGTGTTTGTAAATTTTCACAAATAAAATGTATTCACAATACATCTATAAATTTAATCTGCATTATTAACATTTTCTCCATCACTTTCTTAAGTCTAGAGCAATCAACAAAACAATAAATTAAATCTTGATTTGTTGCATTTTCTGATTTCCAAATTGTAAATGTTCTCACTGAATATTTAACAACGAGTTCTCATGAGCCAGTCAAGCTGGGTCCAGCACACCTCTGAATATAAGAGATTATAAAGACAAAATATACAATTTTAGTCATATAAAATTTAAAAGGTTTTGCATGAACAAAATCAATGCAGCAATTTTTTAAAGATAGAAATTAGAAAGAAAAATCTTTGCACAAAATATCTCTGATAAAAGTCTGATTTTCAAAATCTATAGGAGATTGAAACAAATCTATAAGACTACAAGCCATTTCCCAATAGACAAGTGATCTTATTGGGGGTAAATATTATGGGACTTTGACCCCTCCTATGCACCAAGGCTTTTTACCTTATCCTTCATAGGGAGAGGGAACAAATAGAACCAGAAGAAGAAACAGATTTGGAAATTTTGTGACTTTAACACGTTATTCAGGTTATTTCTTGTTCTAACTGAAAGGGCAAAAGACTGAAAACTCAAGTGGTGAGAGTGATGAGATACATCGGTCAATCAAGAAAACTAATGGTACTAATCAAATGTTAGCGGACTTAGAGGAAACACCTATGAGTAACTAAAAGGATATCTGCAACCAAGTTGATGAAAGTCTCAAGGAAAATTCCCAGGAGAGTTCTTACAATCAGGAAAATGGATCAAAATAATGAATTAGAAAAAATATATCATATTCAATTTAGGTGAAACTATTCTGTTAAATTGCAGCCACATTCTCACTAAAGTTCAATACTTTAAGTACTCATGTGCACTCTTTCCCTATCCACTTTTTCAGCACTCAATTTTCCCTTGAAGAAAGAACAGAGAGTTCTGATAGAAGCTTGCCATTAGGTTATATTGCACGATAGAGAATTTGAGTAGGCTACTCATCATGGTTCAACAATAACAATTCACATTTATAGAGTACTTTAGGGCTTGCATTGTTCTTCTTCACAAGAACCCCATGAGGTAGATAGTACAAGTGTTATGATCCTTATTTTACAAGCAAGGAAAATTAGCCTCTGAGAGATTAAGCAATTTGCCTACAATTACATAACTAAGAAATTTCTGAGGTGGGATTTGAATTCACGTCTCTTGACTCCCAGTCCAGTACTCTATCTGTTACCCTATAACAACAGTAGTGTGAGAAGGGAGTGAGGAGATGGGAGCAGTACTAGCACACAGAACACAACAACCCCTGACATACACACTCATGCTCATGCTACATGACAACATACTTTTTGGGGCTACAAGTGTCAGCCTTAACATATGGTGATGATCATTGACCATCCAAGTTCCAGACTCCTACATATATGCCAATCCTCTCAAATAAATTATTTTTCTTTCAAACCTGTTCTTGTTCTCTCTTCAGAACCACCTGTTCTTTCAGACATACTCGTTCACTTGAACACATTTTGATATTTTAAACAAATCCAACTCTTCTCATGGACACATTCTACTTCTCTCAGCAATACTAGATATCCTGAGGTCAGTTCTTTTCCCAAAAAATCAATATCACCAATATGCCTTGAATCCTCTCAAATAAGAAAACAAAATTGAAGGCATGTGTATCTACATACTATAGCCAGGGCACAAGTGTTTCTATTTTCAAACAGGACATGCTTAGATTCCAACACTAGGAATAAGACCAAAATTTGATGAAACTATTGCAAATAGGTGGCACAGTGGATAGAGTGCCAGGCCTGGAGTCAGGAAAACTCCTCTTCCTGAGTTCCAATCCAGCCTCAACACTTACTAACTGTGTGACCCTGGGCAAGTCACTTAAGCCTGTTTACCTCAGTTTCCTCATCTATAAAATGAGCTGGAGAAAGAAATGGCAAACAGCTCCAGTATCTTTGCTAAGAAAAACCTAAGTGGGGTCACAAAGAATTGGACACAACTGAAATGACAGAACAACAACAAAAATGGACATAGCACTTTCAGGCTTCCAAAGTACTTTCCATACTATCTCATCATATTTATTTTCATAATAACCTTGTGAGGTGCTATTATTATTTTTATTTTACATAGAAGCAAACTAAGGCAAGAAAAAAAAGAAGAAGTTATGACTTGCCCATGGTCATACAGCTAGCTAGTCAAGTAGCAGAGTCAGGCTTCAAACTTAGATCATCTTGCCTTCTGAGTTGACATTTTATCAAGTATACTCCCTAGATCTTTCAAAACATACATCAGGAAAAGAATAAATGGTATATACTACCCTCATTTTAATAGGCCAAAGACCTCATTCCTGAACAGTAGGTCTCTTTTACTTATTTATTTGGTCATGGGTATGGATGGTCAAAGATGTGCCACTTCCCTTGTACCTGTGCTGTCGGGCTAGTGAAAAGATTCAAATGTAGCTTGAAGAAAGTTACAAAAACTTCAGCATTATTAATAAAATGTACCTAAGACAGTAGGACAGAAGTCAGAATCTTCTCAGAGTTGCACTGTGTACAGGGCTTTCCTTACTCCTTTCCCTACTTCCATCTGTAGCAAAAAAAAAAAAAATTCTTCCTTCACAAGTCACTAATGTATCAACTGTGGACAAACCAACTCCAAAACCTTATCAGCAACTTTGGGTTCTACAAGATAGCAGTAGCAATACAATGACACAGATTCATTAGAGATAAGCAGAAGCCAAAACTGGAGCCTATAAGGGCAGCTAGGTAGTGCAGTGGAGAGTGCCAGCCCTGGAGTCAGGAAAATTCTTTTTCCTGAATTCAAATTTGGCCTCAAACACTTATTACCTGTGTGATCCTAGGCAAATCACTTGACCCTGTTTGCCTCAGTTTCCTCATCTGTAAAATGAGCTGGAGAAGGAAATGCCAAACTGCTCTGGCATCTTTGCAAAGAAAACCCCAAATGGGGTCCCAAAGAGTCAGACACAACTCAAGAACAACAACAACCTTACCAGTCTCATTCCTAAAATATATAGAGAACTGAGTCAAATTTATAAAAATACAAGTCATTTGCCAATTGATAAATGGTCAAAGGATATGAACAGGCAGCTTTCAGAGGAAAAAATACAAACTATCTTATAGTCAAGTAAAAAAATACTCTAAATCACTATTGATTAGAGGAATAAAAATTAAAACAACTTTGAAGAACCACCTCATAGATTGGCCATCAGATTGGCTAATATAACAAAAACAGAAAATGATAAATGTTAGAGAAGATATGGGAAAAATTGGAACACTAGTGCATTGTTGGTGGAGTTGTGAACTGATCCAACCATTCTGGAGAGCAATTTGAAACTATGCCCAAAGGGTTATAAAACTGTGTATACCCTTTGATCTAACAATACCACTGCTAGGTCTGTATCCCAAAGAGATCATTAAAAAGGGAAAAGGACCCACATATATAAAAATATTAATAGCAGCTCTTTTCTGGTGGCAAAGAATTGGCAATTGAGGGGATGCCCATCAATTGGGGAATGGCTGAACAAGTTGTGAAATATGAATGTAATGGAATACTATTGCTCTATAAGAAATGATGAGCAAGTGGATTTGAGAAAAAACTGGAAAAAGCTTATATGAACTGATGCTGATTGAAGAGAGCAGAACCAGGAGAATATTGTATACAGTAACAGCAACATTGTGCACTGACCAACTTTGATAGACTTAGCTCTTCTCAGCAATACGATGATCTAAGACAATTTCAAAAGACTCATCATGGAAAATCTTATCCATATCCAGAGAAAGAACTGTGAAGTCTAATCTAGATTGAAGCATACTATTTTCTTTCTTTTTTTTTCTTTCTTGTGGTTTTTACCTTTTATTCTGGTTCTTCTTTTGTAACATGACTAAGGTAGAAATATATTTAATATGATTGTGCATGTATAGCCTATATCAGATTGCAAGCCATCTTGGGGAGGGGAGAAGGGAGGAAGGGGGAAAATTTTGGAACTCAAAATCTTATAAAAGTGAATGTTGAAAACAAATAAGTAAATATTTTTTAAAAAGAAATAAGAAGTACATAAATTTGAAAAACAGAACAAAACAACTTTACTCTACTGCTTACCTAAAAACCCTAAGAGATGTTCAGTCATTTTTTTTTTCACCTGTAATTCTGGTTTTAAATAGATTAGTCACAAACGAGCCCTGTATGTCCCTTACTCCCCAATAAGAAGCCATTCCTCAATCCTGAACTTAGAAAATGGCAAAAATAATAATAATAATAATAAAGTCTTACCCAGATTCAAGGAACTGTTTTGGTCAACATCTATTCAAAACCACAACCCACAAACTTTGATCTCTTTACCTTTTCTTTCTTTACTGGACCAAACCAGAGTATCCGAGAATAAACTTTTTCAAGGAAAAAGGGATCTGCCAAGACAGTTCTGAAGGACTTATCATGAAAAATGTTATCCATATCCAGAGAAAGAACTAATGGAGTCTAAATGCAGACCAAAGCACATTTTTTAAAATTTTTTTATTTTTCTTGTATTTTTTCTGTGTTTTCTTTTGCAACATGGCTAATATGGAAATGTCTTGCATGACTGCAAATGTATAAGCTATATCAAATTGTTTTCCTTCTCAGGAAGGGACAAAGGGAGAATAAGAATTTGGAATTCAAAATTTTATTTTTCCCTACTTAATAGTATTTTATTTTTTTCCAGTTACATGGAAAGATAGTTTTCAGCATTCATTTTTATAAGATTCTGAATTCCAAATTTTTTTCCCTCCCTCTCTCCTCTCTCCCCTTTCCAAGACAGTAAGCAATCCGATATATGTTATACATGTACAATCATATTAAACGTATTTCCACATTAGTCATTTTGTGAAATAAAAATCAGAACAAAAGGGAAAGACCATGAGAAAGAAAAAACGAAAAAGTAAAAATAGTATACTTTATGACAGTTGATCATCACACAATGTTGCTGTTACTGTGTACAATGTTCTCCTAGTTCTGCTCACTTCACTCTGTATCAGTTCATGTAAGCCTTTCCAGGTTCTTCTGAAATCTACCTGCTCTTCAGGGGGGTCAATTGGAACCAAACATAGGCCATGTCCAGGGGATGAGGGGTAGGTATGGGCTCATACCCTTCTCACAGGGCCATCTGAAATTTGATTGAGGTTAGCCTGGAAGACACAAACTTGGTTAGAAGGTTCAAAAGACAAGGTCTGAACATCAAAAGCAGCAATGAGAAGGGAAGGGGAGGTCAGGAGTGACAGCAGGAGAGTTAAAAACCAGGAACCCCAGCTCAATGATCCAGAAGGGAACAGCTAACCATAGACTTTCTTCATCCATTGGGCCTTTTCCAGGATGTTTGCAACTCATGTCTTGACCTGCTTTGAATTACTGATATAAATACAGCATGATGTGTTAACAAGAACACAGACTCCTCTTTTATAACCGTGAACAAAAGGGGTTTGAAACACACGGCGTTCTCCATTTTGATTCCTCCTAGCTTTCTGTAACTTTGTTTAACTTTCAGATCAAGCTACAAGCTTCATTCTCAACCTTTCTTCTTAAAATAAAGTCAAACTTCCTCACACCTTCTCAACCTGCTTAAACCATCTGAAGCTGGCACAAGGGAACCCAGAGCTACTATCCAGGGACAGGAGGGGCTTGGATGTCCCTCATTTGTCCCCAAACCTTATCTGACTTCCATATTTTTGATCAAGTCTTTATTTATCTTTCTAAATCTTTCAAACCCATTACTCAGACTACTCAATTTTCCTTTACATTTCAACCATAACACATGATAGCTCATAAGTTATTACTCTTCACTGACATAATTGCACTGAAATCCTATTTCTTAAACAAAAAACAAAAGGGGCCATTTCCAGTCATCCTGATGTGTGTCTGGCCTCTGGACCCAGATGGCTCCAAAGAAGAAAATGAGTCTGGTGACTTTGCATAGCCCTCCCTCACTTAAATTCAGTTCACTAGCATGTTATGGCATCACCTCCATGATGTAATGGGTCCTTTTCAAGAATAAAGGACAAACAACAAAAACAAACAAATGACAACAACAACAACAACAACAACTAGGTCTTTATCCCAAAGAGAACATAAAAAGGAAAAAGGACCCACATGACTTTAACCTCACAGCTTAATAGATTCACAATCTTTGTTTCACAAGCTTGTTTACCCTTCTAATTATACTCATCATCTTGAAAGAATGAGACACTTCAAAAATTTAATCTTACACATATGAAAAGTTCAAATAATAATTTAACTCTTGCCTAGGCCATGGAATGACTACAAATTCAGATCAAAACAGCAAGATCTCACATACTTACATTGTGCTCATATCTTTTAATGACCACTTGCTCTTACTATAGATATTTTCCATAAAAGGAAAAAGCAAGGACATGATCATACCACCATCAAACTGGTTCTTCAGGCTTAAGCCTAAGGACACATATATGACAGATTAAAGCATCCTTATCTATGTTTGATTTCAAGTAAGAGTCAACCAACTATGCAATAACAATTCAACCTCATAGCCAGACTCAGGAATAGCCAGGTGGGAAACATTCTTTTTCGAAGGAACACAATGAGGAAACTGATCTCACCTTAGATTGATGCCACGGTTGACCTCTGGGATTTTCCCAGATACAAACTTCCACCTGTAATAGTTCAGGATCATATTCCCTCTGAGTAGCTTGTGGCATTTCTCTCAAATGGTGTATTACTGCCATCAGACAACTATACCTAAATTCAAACCTCAAAATAATACCAGTTACAGTCCCAGGAGTTTTTACCTCAAATGGCAAGTTTCACTAATCACAGCTTAGGGCTAGATACAATTATTTTTACTCTCATGGAGTTGCAATAAGCAATAAACATTTAACAGGATTCACATACATAAAAGATTTCATTTAACATCTTTCACTTGTTTTTCTTTCCTTCTCAAATTTAAATTTATCATGGTGTAAAGACCAATCATTAGAAATCATTATTATATTATATATAAACTTGCAAATTCTCAGCAAGGCAAGTTCATTTCTCTTTTCCTAGGGCTGATGACCTTGCCCACACAAATGATTTCCAGAGATCTGGCAAGCTTACAAAATAAGGAGAATTGACAGGTTCCCCAGTGCCTGTGGTCAGGTCCTAGGGACTGAATTAGAACTCCCAAGGTTTGGCCCCGCCTCTCATCAATATATAAGGTAAAGGGCTTTTCCAGATTGGGCAGGGCGAATAATGTCAGAGCAATAGTTAATTTGGCCTTCAGGGTCTTAAAGACCTTAGCCCAGTCAGGTCCTCATTCTAGAGAGAGCAAATCAGGGCCCTGAGTAAAGTCATAGAGGGGCTTTGCAATAATATCAAAATTGGGTATCCAGATTCGACAAAATCTAACCATGCCCAGAAAGGTGCACAGTTGTTGTTTCAGTGTCTGGAACAGGGATGGGCAGAATTGCCTGTTTCCTTTCTGGGGTTACAGAGCAAGAGGTGGGGGTCAGTTCATGGCTTGAATACTTTACAGATTGGCAATTCCTCCTTTGTTTTCAAAGAGGACCAATGACATCACTGGTGATGTTGACTTATGGGTAAATTGGCATTAAGTGAGGCAGAGTTGCACAAAATGGTCAGCCTCAGTCTGTCTTGCAGGGATATCAAAGTCCACTGGCAAGACAAAAGTCAAGATGACTGGCAATGGCCTGGGATTCAGTGGATGATCTTGGTGTCTTAGTGTCTGACCAAGTTCTAAGCACTCCACAGCACCTGCTTCAGCCGCCTTCATGGCTATTGAAACAAATTTTTCTCATCTGTCCATTTCCACTAGGGAAAGTCTTTACATGCTTGGGGTAGACATCGCCCAACAGGTTTGAGAGCTCTTGGTTACCCTCAACCTAGTTTAGCCCATCTACGAAGACAATTTACCAGGGTGTGACCACTGTGCATGCTACAGCTTGTTAGAGCCACAGGTGAGAGATAAGAATGAGTCTTTACCTTAGCCCTTCTCTGCAAATTCTCCTCTAGTATCTACTGAGGTTAACATTGTTTTTATGCAGTTCATACTATCTAATAAGTCAGCCCTTTTAAAAAGCCAGAGAAGGCATGGTCAATATAGGCCATCCATCTACGGAAATAGAGCTATGGAAAGACCTACATTATTGCCAGACAGCCTGCATACTTTCCCCATATCTTGTCTAGTTTTCTGTATTCTTGATACTGCTCTCTTGATATCTTCAACCTAGCTTCAGTACCTTTGATATTCATTCTTCATCACTCCTTTAGCTTGGCATTCTCAGCATCTATTCCTGGCAATATTTCACTGTTGACATCCTCTGAATTAAAGAGCAGCAATATATCTGGAGGCCCTCCCTATTCCTTACTCACCTGTCAAATTTCAGCCTCTGTGGCTGTCAGCTAACCCTAAACTCTCCAACATTTCTAGTGGTGGGTTATGACAATATTTTGCATTAAGCCTAAACTCTTCTATGGAATAGGGTTGTCATAATGACCACTCAAATTCAACTAAACTTTCCCAGTAGAGTTAGTAAAGTTATATTTCAGAGGCCAAGGACCACGGAAATATTCAAAGTGAGTAATCAGGAGACTAAAAGATAGATCCACTGTGGCAGAAAGCCCCTTTCGGTAAGTGTTTCCTAGTTCTTAGAAAAATGGTTCTGTTCTCTGGTTGGCCCTGGTCTATTCATTGCCCATTGCAGTACCTTGCCCATTGTAAATACTTAGGTAGTATTTGTCAAATTTTACATTTCAATTTTTAAATCCCTACCTGGTACTAGCATCTGGCAATCAACTCCCTTCCTGTTGTTGAATTCAGAAAATCATGCAGATAAAAGGCTTTGTACCAAGACATAAAGTCTTCTACTTATGCCTCTCTGCTGTCCTCAACCTGCTCCCATCTTCTCTGCTGAGCTGAACTTTCTCAGACAGTATCCTGAAGCCCTAGTGATTGATCTGAATGCCTGCCATAATCCTATGGAGTGTTCAAGCACTCCATAGCACCTCTGGTGCAAAAGCTTGCCAAGCCCTTTTCAGGGCTGCTCATCCACCTGAGATGTCCACCTGGCACTCAACTCTCAGCTGTGGCTCCAAGAAGCAGCAGTATGCACAGCAGCCACACCCTGGTAAAACTGTCTCAGCAGACAGGCTAAACCAGGTTGAGGGTAACTGAAGGGCCTCAAACCCAAAGGTGTGTTAGGAAGGTATCTACCCCAAGCATGCAAAGACTTTCCTTGGTAGAATGGGCAGATGAGAAAAATTTATTCCAAAGGCCATGAAGGTGGCTAACAAAGGCACTGTGGAGCACTTTGAGCTTGGTCAGACATGAAACATGTCAAGGTCATCCACTGCATTCCAGGCCTTCACCAGTTGTCCTGACTTTTGTCTTGCCACTGGACTTGGATGACTGGAAGAGAGAGTGAAGCTGATGACTTTGTGGAACTCTGCCTCACTCAACTCGAATTCACACAGGAGTCAAGACATAGGGAAGGACAAACAGCAGCAAACAAAAGAAGAAAAAAAGCAGATAAATACATCATCTTCTTTGTATGGAAATGCTCACGTTTGTTAGTGTTCCTTAAGTGCAGAATCATAAAAAAGAAAAAAATTTAAAGAGAAAACAAAGCAAAGGGGGAGAATGAAGTTAGTTTGCCAAGTCAGATAACTTCAGCACAGACAGTCCTCATAATGAATAAAATTGGGAGCTGAGCATTAAACTTTCAGAAGATTTCCTACTGAGAATGTCAGAATGCTCTGTCACATTGATATGCTCCTTGCTAGCTCATTAGTATAAGACATTTCCTAGAGGTTTTTTCTCCTTTTACTTAATTATGTTAGTATAAGCAGCAGAGAAATACCAAGAGGGCACCTGTTATTAACAGGGAAATAAGAGAGGCATAACTAACAAACACTATTCTCTGGGGATACTTGTGTCTGCACCCAATGATGATATATTTCCCAGTTCACAAGTACTCTGTGCATTAAAAAGGGAGAAGACAGCAAACTTTTTAACATCCTGAATACTAAGTCAAAGTTAGAAATCATTTCCTAACGAGAAATCCAAAACTGGAATGGCTACTTCTGGAGGAAATAGGTTCTCCTTGTCTAGAGGCTGACAAGCAAAGATTTCATAGCCATTTGTTAGCAATATTGTACAAGGGATTCTTATTCAAGGACATATTGCACTCAATTGACCCTCAGGTCCCTTACAACTCAAATTCTATGAATGATATCTCCTATGTAGATCTAGAATCCTATATTACCGTGGCACTACCACCATTCCCATTTCATTTTATTTTTCTCCCTTTTGCCACAAGCCTTTTCTGGTCTACAAGTCAGAATGGGCCATTAAGAAGAGTGGTGGTAAGAAATGTGCATCCATTTAAGGCAGGAATTCTTAGCCTTTTTTTGTGTCATAGACCCCTTTGGCAGTCCTGTGACCCTCTTATGAAGCCCTTCCCAGAATAATGTTTTATTGACTACATTGATAATTGAAGGAAATGCTAAATTTCAGTTTGAAGTTATTGAAAATTAAAATGTTATTTTTCCCCATCCAAGTTTACATACTCCAGGGAAACCATTTAGGAACCCCCATGAACCCTGGGATAAAAATCCCCAAACTAGGGTAATTTACTAGCAGAAAAACTGTTCATCCCTAATTCTATCTCTAAATATTTCTTTTCTTTTATTTCTCATGTTTCCTCTGGAAAAATCTCTGTTAAGGCAGCTGCATCATGGCCATGCATCCCAGCTAGTTACCTGATTGTGCTTCAAATTTATCGACCATTGACAGTATCATTAGGGAACTTCTTGGTCATGTGAGAAACAAGATGGCAGACTAGACATTTTTCCCAATGGCCAAATTTCTCCCAAATAGAAATTATCCACCAATGACAAAACAACTTCAGATGTCTCCATGGCCCTGGACACTCAGAATTCAAAAGAGAAAGAAAGAAAGAAAGAAAGAAAGAAAGAAAGAAAGAAAGAAAGAGGGAGGGAGGGGGGGAAGGGAAGGGAAGGGAAAGGAAGGGAAGGGAAGGAGCAGTAAGTACAACTTTTCTTGATTCTTTGGTATTGGTATTAGAAACAGAGGTCCCTTCTCACCACTTGTCCAATGAAGATCAATCAGGAGGTATATTTATACGCACATAGAGCTTTATAGTTTGCAAAGTATATTCACATAAATTATCTTATTTGCTCCTTAAAACAACTCTGTGAGACAGGCTTACTTATTATTAGGGGACAGAGACTGGACCTGGTATTTCATTGGTATAGAGAACTTCCACATGAGAAAATTTCTCTATTAATGTAAGTCAGCACCTTCTTAACTATTTATAGTTTTAGTTGCCTTGAACAGAGGTATCAAACTCATCAGACCATCCAAGTGAGAGCCAAGCCAGATTAAAATGCAATTGGGAAATATTTAACAAAATAAATAAAAATACAATACAACATAGATAATGTTAACTTGAGGTTTTCTAAGTCAATATGCTGCCAGCAGGGATTGGTTTCTATTTGAATTTGACATCACTGGTCTAGAGCTGTGAGAGGTTAAATTATTTGCCCAGAATCACATAGCCAATATATTGCCAGAGATGGGATTTAAACCCAAACTTTCTTGCTTAGAGACCATCTCTCTATCCATTATATCACACTTTGCTTCTCATCGATATTATTATTATCTTGTAGTATCATGTATAAGTAATTGACAAATCTGGAATTTCAAAAACAAATTATCTGATTTCAAGATTAGGGCTCTTTCCACCAGATCATATATATGAAGAAATGGGGTTCACGTTTATAGGTAATAGGTGATGGGTTGGTAAGAGATATGAGGGTTGAAATGGAGAAGATCGTGGGTGTAGATATGTAGGTAATGGTTGTAGGGAAGGTTGGATAGGGCCCCAAAATATGTATGTGTGTGTAAAAATATGAAAATAAGGTTAAGTCTGTCCACACCTAGAAGTACTCATCTATATGCCAGTGAGAGAAGGACCTGAGCAGATGGAAGTCGGACAGCAATAAACATACACCTTAGTCCCTCACTAAGAGGCCTGTTTGTAATGGGAATCATGACCCCAAACACCAATTCCAGGGACAAGCTAACAAACACATTTTTAAAAGCCCTCCCTGTCAGTATTTATTGGGTTAACAACACTTGACATTTCCATCCCTAGCTTTCACCTTTTCTAACTTCAGAATTGCAAGATCTAATTGGAAGATACAGTTCCTGGGCAGAATGTGTTGTACACAGTCCTGTTGGAATGGTTCAGCTGCTGAATAAAACATGTGAAGGCACTTATTTGAAGGTGGGAAGTTCACTGACTTTGTTATTATTACTGTAATTAAGGTGAAATAGAACTTGCTAGAAAGGTCTGCCCACCATTAATGAGGATTTCTTAATTGCATGACCCTTTGTGGCAGGCTAACTTTATATGAAACTCTGTGTCTTTCCCCCTTCCCCGAAAACACATAGTAAAAGTTTAATAGGGGGCAATTTGGAGTAAAATCATTGAATCTTAGTGTTGGAAGAGACCTCAAAGGTCAGGCAGTCCAGCCCCCTCATTTTATAGAAAGGAAATATTAGTCTCTCATCTTGGCAAGTCAGGAGTAGATCCTTAAATTGCTGGGATAATTCCATTTGCCCTGTGATTGTCTCAACAAGGACTTTAATGCTTGAAGTCAGTATATTAAACCATTTAGGGGAGCGATGGGAAAGCCCATCTTAATCATAAACAGGGCATTGGATTATATGTACTATGATGGGGAAAAGCCCTGTTGTCCATTTGCCCTCTTGCTCTGAAACTAGGTCCTGTTCACTGCTTAGAGCTAGAGCTGCTGCTTGGTTTATGTGGTGGGAGGACCCTAAAGAGAGCACAAGACATAGGCACTGACTGTACCAACTCACTTTAAAAGGCTGGCTTTGGAATTCCAAGAAGAATAAACAAAGCACCAGGACAGTTTGGCCATGAGGCCATAGATGAAGCCCACCAAGGCCTTAGAACATTCAGATGCCATGCGTGCCTTCCCCATGGTAATATAATGATAACTATGACATCAACAACAATAATAATGATGGTTGACTTGCATGGTCAATGCGTATCTTTCTCAGAATAATAATAATCATAATGAATAAATAAATAAATAGATAGACAAATAAATAAATGGATGAATGGATAAATAAATAATAGTACCTACCTCTTAAGGTTGTTGTGGGGATAAAATAAGATAATTCTTGCAAAGTGCTTTGTAAACTACATAGCATTATATAAGTGCTAGCTATCATTATTATTATAGCAGTAATAATTACCATATAAATATATATTTTACATAATTAATCATAATAAATAATAATCATTACTGCCAATAATACTCTAATAGTTTGTATATTGCATATTATGTTATATATAATTTAAAATGTATAGTATTGATTATTACTGATATAATAATAATGATAGGTAGCACTTATACAGTACTATATAGTTTACAAAGCACTTTGAAAGTATTCTCATTTTATCCCCACAACAACACTAGAAGGTAGGTACTATTTTTATCCCTCTTTTACAGACAAGGAAACTGAAACAGAAAGAGGTTAAATGACTTCTTCAGGATCACACAGCTAGTAAGGGTCTAAGGCCCCATTTGAACTCAGGTCTTTTTGACTGCAGGTCCAGTGTTCTATCCACAGCACCATCTAACTGCCTCTCATCTCACAAAGCTACCTCTTTCTATGCAGAGAGGAAACAGAAGGTTTTCATACATACCCGTGGAGGTTTATTGACCTATAACTTTATAGGATCACAGCTTTAGAGTGGGGAGGGACCCCTTCATTTTACAGATGAAAATACTGGATCCCAGAGAAGTGAAGTAGTTTGCCCAAAGACCCACCTGTGATATGCCGCAGAGCTGGATCTCAGTTCCTCTGACTCCTAATCAAGGGCTCTTTCCACTGCTTCATGGTGAATCCTTCAATTACAAAGTAGAGACCCCCAAAACCCCAGCACAGCATAGCCACACCCTCCAAAGTCAATTCGAGTTCCAAAAGTGACAGGTGGTCACTCCCATTAAGCTTTTTTCTTTTATTTTGCCTTGCTCCTCCAGAAAGGTCAGGTTTGTTATCTACCAGAAATGAGCAGGAAAATCCTGGGTTTCTGAAATGCACCAGTCTCTCTAGCTTCAAGACAAGCTCTTAAATCAAACCCAGAAAGCTCTGGCTAGAAATCACTCAGGGTTGTCTACTATAAAGGTCACATTCTGAGCTATCAAGGGTTCATTTCATCACAGTTTATGGTAGAGCCCTATCTTCTAGGCACAACAAAATCCTCATAGCTCTATCCTCCAATACCTCCCTTGCCTCCCCACTTAGTGGCTTGGATCCTTTTGACTTGCATAGCAAAGCTATCCTGGAGATAATTGAAACGGGGAAATAATGATAAATATGAGTCTTGGGATTAAGGTGGGGATAGTTGCACTTGGTGGAGAAAAGTCAACTTGTTCTATAAATATCTTCCCAAGGACAGCATAATTCACCCTACATTTCCATTGGTCATGGGGTACTTTGTCAGACTTATGGCTTAGAATAAGTGGGAGAAGGTAGTGTACTGGATTCAGAGTCAAGGACTTGGGTTCAAATCCCACTGTGGATATTTACTAACATAAGTGTGACTTTGGGCAAATACATGCCTTAGTTTCGTCATCTGTAAAAATGAGAAGGCTGGACTCAATCAGTCCCTATAAGCTCTAAACCTATGATCCTGTGATCTCAGCTTTGAGTTCATATAGACTGGCTTCAAGCCTTGCAATAATAACTCAGTTCAGCTCCTAGAAATATCTGAATTTGACTCTGTCATTCTAAGGGCCCTTATTCAAACAATAAGGCCTATGAAATAAACAAACAATTAATTAAGTAGAGGTTTATTAGTGACTGTAATGAAACAGAAAAAAGCAATAGGAATATCTCCCTTCTCCAATGAGCTTCTTTATTTATTTTTAGGGCAGTGGGTAGAACACCAGGCCTGGAGTTAGGATAGACCCGAGTTCATATCCTGACTGATTTACTGACTGTGTGACTCTGGGGAAGTCACCTGATCTGTTTGCCTCAGTTTCCTCAACTGTAAAATGAGGGTCATAACAGTACCCACTTCTCATGGCTGTTGTCAGGATCAAATGAGATAATATTATAAACCACTTAGCAGAGTGTCTGGCATGTAGTGCCACATAAATGCTAATTATTATATTTTCATTATTACCCCTGATGTTTCAGTGAATTAGGATTATTCCTACCTCTCAGTCATTCTTCACTCCCAGATCTATTTCAAGCAGCGTCTCCCATTATCACCTGCCTCATTTTCTCTATGGACTCACCCACTCCCTCCCCACTATTGCTGGTGCAGCCCCTACTCCATTGACAACTCTTACAATTTCCCAGACCAGCTCTTCTTCTCCTGATTCCTGATCTTTTTAGCAGGCCAGCTCCCACTATGGCAGTCATCAGAGCCACGAACAGGGTGGGTCAACAGGTAGACCCCAGGGCAGAGCATTTAAGGCACCTCTGATAGCATTTGAAAGAAGGCAGAGACACCATTCTTGAGGTGTGGAACTCTAGTGGGACTGGCCTAGTACCATGATAATGAGAATAGGGATGAGAGTGGAATCCCTCTCCAGCTAGAGGAGCAGTTCAACTATAGGCTTGCCTTGGGGGATCGAAAGAGGCTCAGCTGGTAGGAGACTAACTCTGGCTCAGCCTCCAGCTGAGGAATGAGGCCCAGCATTGGCCTTGTTCCATTGAGTTGGACCTAAGCACCCACGACAGTGATCCTGCATGATGTATCTCACATTTTCTGCCTGGGCAAACAGGGAGGAATAGTTGCGAAGAGGACCAGTAGCAAACTACAGAGTAGTCTTTTTACCTTTCCTACAACTTACCCTCTAAATGAGGTGCACCCAGGCCCTACCTCTGTGGGACAAGGCCAGGAAAAGGAGACAGGATCAAACTTTTCCAAAGCACAAAGCCCCTGGTGTGAAGCAAGAGGGGATTAAAAAATGGTTGAAAGGGGGCTCTTCAAAGCTCCAGGCAATCCAAAGGACATGACCTGGATGAATAGGAAGGAGGAAGGGCTTCCCTAAGTCCAGGGATATTCAACCACCTATGGGGGATGGAAGCGGAAGGGGTGGTATATGAGAAGAGGAGAAGCAATGAGGAGTACTTTAGGTGGAGCAAGACAGAAGACCCAACCAGGCTTTCAACCAAAGGATCATAGATTTGGAGGGGGAAGGGGCCATAGCAGCCATTGATTGCATTTTACAAATGAAGAAACTGAGGCACAGAAAAATTAAGTGGCTTTTCCAGAGTCTCACAATGATTAGAATTTGAACACAGTTCCTTCTAAATCCAAGGACAGTGCCCTATCCACCATACTATGTTGCCTTTTTGGGGGTTCTTCTTTTTCTTAGGTTATATCCTTCCTTGCATCTCAAACTTTCCTGCCAACTAGATGGGTACAGGTTAGGGCTGAAGGCCCCTTACTCTCTCCTCAATTGCTCCTCTGAAAAGGTTGGTGCCCTGGGGGAAGGCCAAATTTTAACAACCCGGTTAAAAGAAGACTTAAGAAACCCAGGTTTTTGTCCACACCGTAATACCAACTCTAAGCCTCTATAAAATGAAGAAATTGGACAAAATGGGTTTAAAGTTCTCTTCTAGTTCCAATAGCTGTAAGTCTGTGAAATTCAGGCTCCTTCCAACTACACCTCTGCTCAGCCTCAATTTCCACAAAAGCTAAACAAGCCTTCTTCTGTGACCTTGGATAAGTGATGTGTCCTCCCTAGAGGCACAGTTTCCTTCTTCTAGAAAATAGGAGCTGGAAGAGATCAAGGATTCCCAAACAGAGGTTCACAGACACCCCCAGAGGAGTATGAGAATTTTGTTAAGAAGTTATGGGGGATATTTGGTAAACAACCATATTATCCTAGTAAAATAATCTAAAAGAAGTAATGTTGATTTTTAAAAATGTTCTGAACTAAAGACAATTTTATAAAAAGTGAAACTATTTTATTTCTTATGTGCATATACATGGTAAAATCTAGAATATAGAGACCTGGAAAGGAACTTTGAAGTCATCAAGCCCAACCTTCTTATTTTACAAATGAGGAAACTGAGGCCCAAAGAGGCTAAAGTGACTTTCTCAGAGTCACAAAGCTTATTAGGTAAGTTTGGAATCCAGGTCTTCTTGTCTCCAATCCAATTCCCTGATCATAACATCTCGTCCCTTTCATATTGAATAGAGGGGATGAAGACAAAAAAGGTTGGAAGTCCTAGACTTGGCCTTGATCATTGACATTATACTTTGACAGTTTGGGGGAGGCGTTAGAGTGAAGCCCTCTTTCTTCCCCCTTCCCAAAAACATCAGCTTGCTGTGAAGATTACTATTCCTCCCTCTATTACGGTAATCAGACTCCTGAGATGCCAAATAAAAAGAAAACAACTGATCTTAGTACCTTATTATCAAGAATAATTGAAATAGTAATAGTTAAAGTAGGAAGCTATCACAAATGACCCTCATGGGGAAAGGAGTCCCCTGCAGTGGCCTCCTGGCTTTCCCAAGCTTTTCTCTTCCCCCCTGGGACAGAGTTACCCCCTTCCCAAACTGAGAGTTAATTCTGTACTTTGTGGGGATCCATGAGCTTGATTCCATTACGGATTGACCCAGAAGCTTTGTCATTCTACATCTCCAACCTGAATATTCACCCTTCCTTAGGCAGCCTGCTGATCCCCAGCTCAGGGACTCACATTATTGTTGCCAAACTCAAGGCTTTATTGGCTTTATATATCATTTATATATTATATATTGGCTTTAGCCCACTTCAGCTGGGATCTCCCAAGCTCAAGCAATTTACCAGCCTCAACCTCTCCAGGTATCAAGGATTACAGGTGTGTACAATGAGCCTTTGAGTTGGATCTTGAAAAAGACTACAGATATGGATTGGGAGGAGAGGCAGGCAGGAACCATGCATTGAAGGTTGTCCAGTGAGAAGAGGCGAAAGAGATAAACATCTATATAGCACCTACTATGCACCAGGCTTTCTACAAATATTATCTCACTTGATACAACAACCCTGAGAAGTAGCTTCTATTATCCCCATTTTATGGCTAAGGAAACTGAGATTTAAGTGACTTGTCCAGGGTCACACAGCTAGTAAGTGTCTATGGTCAGATCTGAACTCAGATCTTCCTGACTCCAGGCCCACAGTTCTGTTCACTGCATCACCCTCTGTCCAAGGAAGAAATATTTACAAAAACATATAGGCAAGAATATTTATAATTTGTGAGGGTCTGACAGATAAGTTTGGCCACAGCAGAGCGCCAGTAGTAAGGAAAAAACAGTTTAAATTGATGGTGAGCAGAGAGAGCTAATAGATAAAAATCTACCCTTCCAAGCCCTAACTATCTTGATATTTTAAGAGCCTGTCCTGAAGGTAAAGAGCATAGGGCATTGCAGTAGTTCATGATTTCATGTAATACAGGAATTGTACTTATTGTGAATAGTGCCAGAGGCCAGAGTTGGGACAAGGGTGGAAGTTAGAGAAATCAATTTTCATTCAATGTGAGGAAGTTCTTCCTAGCAGAGACTGTGAACTACTTGCAAATGTACCTTCCCTACAAAATGACCTTATGTTCACATATTCTGTATATGTTTATATAGTTATGTGTTGTTTCCCCAAATAGATTGCCTTGTGACCCTGAAGCCAACTTGACCTGTCTTCTTGACTTGCCATATTTTTATGGAGTTGTGACTTTTGGTTGACACCCTGAAGACAGAATATTTTTATCTTCCCATATCCCAACATCTGTCACAGTCCTTGGCAAATGATAGGTGATTAATGAATGCTTGTTGAGTGATTGATTGTAGAGATCATTTATTTATTAGGTGGGCGGGAGGATGGACTATACCGCTCCTAAAGTCCCTTTCAATTTTAAGATTCTTCAATTCTATGATTGTATTATTAAATAGTATTAATTGGCTCAACTTTTCCTAGCAATAAGCTACTTTCTGATGACATAATTTTAAGTATAGTTCTCATTGAGAGACAGTATTGTTTAGTAGATAGGGAAGGGGACTTGGAGTCAGGAGGCCCTGGGTTCAAACCACACCTCAGAACTTATTAGTTATATAATCCCAGGCAAATTATTTTATCCCTGTGAGCCTCAGTTTCCTGCTCTGAAAAATGGGGGAGGAATGAACTTGAGTGCCTCAAAGATTCCTTCTAACCTTAAATCTAGGATTTTAAATACCAGAGAATACAGACCAAGTAAACCAGATTGTATTTTTAAACCAGTAAGCACTGACATCTTTTTAACAAGTGATGATGGTGGTGATGATAAAAAAGGTGGAGAGTGAGAGGAATAATAGCTATAAAATAATAATAGTGAACATTCATGTACTATCTCCTATCAACTAATAATCACTGGATTAAGAACATTACAAATCTCACACCATTTGATCCTCACAACCACCCTGAGAGGTAGGTGCTATTATTATGCCCATTTTAGAATTGAGGAAACTGAGAGGTTAAGTTACTTGCCTAAGGTCACACAGCTAATAAGTGTCTGAGGTGGGATTTGAACCCAAGTCCTTGTGAATCCAGGACCAGTACTCTATCCACTGCACCACCAAGATGCCTCATTTTACAAACTGTGTCAAGTCTTTCATAACAACAGGTGACTGATGACTACACCATCAATAATTTGATAAATACATTTAAAATAGCTTGTCTGCTGTCATAACAGAAATAGCTATTGCTTGTCTCATCAAAATTTGCCAGCATAAAGATAACTGATGTTTGTAACGATAACCCTGAGGCACTGCAAAGCAATAATAATAACTATGACAATTACAATAATAACAAGAAGAAGTGATAATAATAGTTCACACTACACATGTGTGTATATATACTTATACATATACACGCATGTATATACATACACACATATATGTACAAATATATAAACACTTTTTAGGTTTCAGAGTTCTTTACATCTCTTACGTTTTTAGAGCCCCACAACAACCCTGTGAAGCAAGTACTTCAATTGTTATTATACCCATTTTACATATACAGAAACTGAGGTATGAAGTTAAATGACTTGTCCATGGTTATATAGCTAAAAAGTGTCAGGGGCACAATTAGAATCCAGTTTTCCCCTTATTTTAAGTCTAGCATTCTTCCCACTACATCAGGCTGCCTCTCAGTTTTTGGAATCACAAAGAAAGATTGAACTGAGGGTTATATGTACAATAGAAAGGATGCTAGATCTTGGGTGGATTGGGAAGCACTGGGTGGGGGGGAGGGGGGCAAGAGACAAAAGGGTAGCTGATGGGGAGGGGAAATAATCCAGGGAGTGGGTCGAACTGGGAGTGAAGTGAACAGCATGGAAATAACCATCATGTCTTTGAATCCACAGGAATTCACGTGTTAACAAAATGGTGTTTTCAGAAATGAACTTTAACTATAAATAGGTATAGTGCTATTGTCTCACAGCCCTAAGATTTATTTCATGTTATTACACTATATGGGGCTTAAGGCTAGTGGTTGTTCAAAGGAGAGTCCTTAAAGAAGCATAGCTAATTCTCAACATATTAAAAAGAGTATATTAAGTTTTCCTCCAATGGGTGCTATCAATAATTACTGATGTTCCTGTATGGTAGAATCATTACTTTCTTTCATTACAGTGCATGCTTTGACCACGTTATCTTCCCTACATACCACATTGTTGAGAAACAATAAAAAGATCCCTGAAGTCCTCCCAGGATTCTGTTGATATAACATTCTGCAAATTTCATGAGGTTTCCAAAAGGGTTTATCATAATATTATCATTCATAAGTTCCCTCAAGGTTTCCTCTTAATCTTTTTTTAAATAGTCAGATATTAAACGGTAATTCCTTAGACTGGAAGGGTATTGTTATTTCAAGGTGAGAAACCAAGAACGGGGAAATGCCAGAGACACCGGTATTATGGCATCATTAAACTAATCTTACAGAGATTGGACTCAATTAAGAAACCAGATTAAGAGAGATACAGACATCATGTTGAACAGATTGTGGACTGGGTTAGTGAGCTGCAGGGAGGGGCTTGTTTCTAGTTCCAATATTAGCTTTCTCGATTCGATTCAACTTAACAAACAAGCCAGTTTCAATATTAGTTTTCTCGATTCAATTTAACTTAACAAACATGTATGAAGTGCTTACTTTGTTCTGGTCAACATGCTAAGATCTGGGAAAAGGAAACCAAAAACAAGACAATAACTACCCTCAAGAAGCTTATATTCTATTAGTCCCAATTGGCTATTTAGGTACCCTTCCCTACATTATAGCACCAGGCCCCTTAGGCAGGGAAAAATTACCTCCATAAACCCTTTACCCACTATTAAGCACACCAATCTACTGCTTTTCCATCTTCCCCAGAAAAACCTGAAAAGGTCACATTGCTGCTGTCTTTCATCCTCAAAGGAACTTTATTCCTAATCCTGGGAGTATCTGAATACACTGTCTGGTGAACAGGCTGAATAGGGAATTTCATTGAAGTTGAATTATTAGTCCACTAAAAGTCCCATTTTTCTCGAACCTCACTGTTTCCTTTGACCCATTGTTCAACAGAAACTGTGACACATCATTAGCTCTATCTCAGGAACTTGACAAATGACAACCACAAAGTTCGGAGGTCATTTGCAGCCTCCCCATGAAAATATGAAAAAGATAGTACTAAAATGAGTAAGGTAAATGAATGTGTCCAGACCAGACTACTATCTCTGTCTCTAAGAGTGATGTGGAAGAATATTGTACAGGAAAGACAGACCTTCTTTAATATCTACTTAAGAAAGCTCTGGATGCACTTAACCTTCCCACCATGAAATTTATCACCCGTTAATTTATCCAAAACCTTCTCAGGGAATTCTCCAAGGTAAAACTGAGTAAGTGGGAAACTGAATCAATTTCACTAGGAAAACTGTTCAAAATCAATTCAGTTGTATTCAATAAACATTTCATTTGGACCTGCTAGGGCACACAGCTTCTGAGGAAGGTGATATTTTCTGAGTTTGTAACAAGTGACACCACATTTCTGACTGCCGTGGAGGAGTATCAGATATTTGTCCAGGGTCTAGAGCATGGCTTCTTAATGGGTGTCATGGACCCCTTTGGCAGTCTGGTGAAGCTTATTCTCAAAATAATATTTTTAAACACATAAAATAAAATACCCAATCCTACAAAAGAAAATAATTATAATATGATTATTTAAATTATTTTTTAAAAAGTTCACAGACCCCATGTCAAGAATTCCTGGCTAGAATAAAGGAGAGAGAAATCTTGTCATTTATACTTCTATAGCATCTCTTGCATTCCATCTACTCACACAGTAACTACCCTGGTTCTGGTCCCTATCACCTCTTTTCTAGACTATTTCACTGACCTCCTAATTAATATCCTTTCTTCAAGTCTCTGCCTACTCCAATCCATCAACTGTTAAAGTGCATATCCTAAAATGCACATCTGACCATGTCACCTCTCTACTCAACTGGCTGTAGTCACTACTACTTCTAGGATCAAATATGAAATGGTTCTTTTTTGTATTTAAATCTTCAAAATCTGGTCCCTTCCTATTTTTCCAGTCTTCATATATATTATTCCACTTCATATACCCTTCAGTTCAACCAAAGTTGCTTTTCTGATGTTCCTTACACAACATACTCCATCTCCCACATCTCCATGTCTTTGTACTGAGTGTCCTGCACACCAGGGATGCACATCCTGCTTACCCCAACCTCTGGGAATCCCTGGTTTATTCAGATCTCAACTCAGCCCACCCTGATTCCCCTCAATTGCCAATGGTCTCTCCCTCCCCCAAATAACTTTGCATATACTTATTATTTTTAGGGGGATGCAATTGGCATTAAGTGACTTACCCAAGGTCACACAGCTAGCAAGTGTCTGAGGCTGGATTTGAACTCAGGTCTTTCTGACTCTGGAGCGGATGCTCTAGCCACTGCATCACCTACCTTCCCCTTTTGTATTTATTTGTCTGCAAACATGCTGAAATCTTCCAGAGAAAAATAATGTGAGCTTTTTTATAAGAAGGATCATCTCCTTTTTTTTGTTTTGTTTTGGTCTTTGGGTCCCCAGTGCAGATAATAATAGATGTTTAATACATTTTTACTGAAATGAGGACAGGTTACCTGACAGAACATGGCCATACAACTAATAGGCAGAGCTAAAATTCAAACTCATGTGTAATGACTCCAGATCCAGTGTTTCTTCCATTAGACCTTGCTGTCTCTTAACGCTGGACTAAAATGAGTTAACCCCTAAGTCCCTAAACAAAGGAACTTTCTTTATTGAAAGTCCCAGGCATTCATTTTTAATCTGCTTTTGTGCAAATTCCAGCCTCAGAAGTGTGGAATTTCAAGACCTTGCCTGATCCTGACAACAAAGGTAATATAGGCATACTGCATCCTGTGCTGCAGTTCTC
>NW_020954575.1:9933884-10034967 GCF_900497805.2 Vombatus ursinus | reverse complement strand
GGGGGGGGGGGGAGAGAGAGAGAGAGAGGGGGGGGGGGGGGGGGGGGAAGAGAGAGGAGGGGTGTGTGTGTGAGACAATGAGCAATGAGGGGAGAGGGAAAGGACAGAAAATAACAAGGTTAAATGTGGGGCTGTCAATCTCCCTGGCACCCCTGCCAGACAAATGATAGCATCTTCCCTTTTCAATAACCTTCCTGGCACCCAATTTGCATGAGTTGTGAGATAACTCCCAGCTCTCTGTCTTTCTCTCTCTCATTTGCAAATCAGAAAACAGTGGACAGGTACCGGAGCTTTTGGCAGTAAACGTGAAAGGAGGAACCTGCCTGGATCTTCTTTCCAAAGCAAATAAGGACGTATTTTGTTTCCTACAGGTGGGGCTAGACCTGTGATTTAATTGATTTAGAAATCTTTCCATTGAGGAAACCCCTTTACCAGTGCAGGTCAGCACAACCTTAGCAGATTATGGTCTTAGAGAGTTGCCTGGGGGCACTGAGCGGTCAAGTCATTTGCCTAGGATCACAAAGCTAGTATATGTTATAAATAGGACTTGAACCCATATCTTCTTAGTTTCAAGGCCAGCACTCTCTCCATTATACCATAGCTGTAGTGGAGGGAAGGGGGAAGGAGGAAAGTGAGAGAAAAGTCCATAACATTAGAAGGAAGTTCTGCTATTCAAATACTGCACCAGCCAGGAGAATGAAGTCATTTAAAAAGAGCATTAGCCATGTTCTTAACTTTCCCCTACACCTGGGCCCTGAAGTACTGGCAACCTATTTAAGAAAATGCTCAATAAGTGAAATCAAGTCAACTAGTATTTATTAAGTGACTATTTTGTGCTGGGCACTGTGATCAATGCCCGTGATACCAAGAAAGGGGGGAAGAAAAGAGTCTCTGCTCTCAAGAAGCTCATAGTCTGATGGGGGAGATAACACAGAAACAACCATGCACAGATAAAGTTTAAGGTGTGCATATGTGTGTATGTATGTATGTGTATATATACATACACACACATGCACATAATGTATATATATACATTGTATACAATATATCATGTATGTATATATAATACACATACATGCACATAAATACACGTGTGTATTTATGTGTTGTTTGTATTGCTTATACGTGTGTATATATGAGCATGTGTGAGGAGCTACATGTATGTGCATATATGCATACATGATAAATTGAGAGTTACCTCAGTTAAGTCACTAGCATTAAGGGAGATACAAGAAAGGATTTTTGCAGGAGGTGGTGGGACTTCAGCTGAGACATGAAAGAAGCCAGGGAAGTGAGGAGGCTGAGATGGAGGAGGGAATTCCAGGCATGGGGGCTAGCCAGTGTAAATGCCAAGCCAGGAGCAGGAATGTCTTTGTGAGGAACATCAAGGATGCCATTATCACTAGATCACAGAAGGTGTGTAGAGGAAAGGTGGGAGGGGACCAGGTGCTTTACAAACCAAACAGAGATTTTTACATTTGATCCTAGAAATAATAGGGTGCCACTTGAGTTTATTGAATCAGGAGGGGTGGGGAGGAGAGGACATGGTTAGAACTGTGCTTTAGGAGGATCAGTTTTGTACTGGAGTAGTTAGAAACTCAAGACAAAGAAATCAATCAGCAAACCATTTCAATAGCCCAGGCGTAAGTTGATAAGGCCTGTACCAGGGTGTACCATGGCAGCATCAAAGAAGAGAAGAGGATATAAATGAGAAATTTTATAAAAGTAGAGAAAACAGGACTTGGTAACTGATTGGATTGGGGGTGGGCAGGTTTGAGAGAGTCTCGGGTCAAAGATGACACCTAGGTTGCAAGCCTGGGTTACTGGGGAAGATGGTGGTACTCTCAACAGTAACCAGGAAAAGAAGAGGATTTAGGGGCAAAGATAGTGAGTTCTGTTTGGGGAATGTTGAGTTTAAGGTATCTACAAGATATTCCATTTAAACTGTCCCATGGGCAGTTGGAGATGTGAGTCTGATGGTCAAGAGACAGGTTAGAAATGGACAAATCAATCTGATAATCATCTGCATAGAAATGATCATTGAGATTATGGGAGCTGATGTGGTTACCAAGAGAAATAGTATAGATGGAGAAGAGGGCTCAGGGTAGAGGACTATGGGATACCCATGGCTAGCCAGCATGGAAGATACAGCAAAGGAGATTGATAAGGAATGGTCAGAAAGGTAGGAGAAGAACTTGAAGGGAGAGAGCAGTATCATGAAAACTTAGAGAGAAGAGTGTGTCAGGGAGAAGAATGTGATTTATATTGTTAAAGGCTACAAAAAGTCAAGATGTGGATTGAGAAAAGGCTATTAGAGTTGGTAATTAAAAAACAATTGGTAACTTTGAAGAGAGCAGTTTCAGTTGAATAATGAATGATAATAAAAAATCCTAATACAAGAATAAAATCCTCAACAAATCAGGACCAATCTAGTGGTTAGCCAAAGTATCAAAAGGATATTCAAGCACATCTAAGTCTGTTCACATGACCAATATTTCCATTAAAAAAGGAGAGAACACCACACTAAATGGCCTTTCCTGGTCATTTCAGAAAATCTCAGAAATTCAAAGGAACTCAGAGGTATTCAGTTGAACCTGTACCTGAACAGAAATCTCCTATACAATATACCCAGAAAGTGTTTATCTAGCCTCCACCTGAAGACCTCCAGTGAGGGAGGAAAACATACTTTTCAGAGGCAGCCCATTCCACTCCTGGATAGCTCATATTTTTGGCAAGTTTTACAACAAATTTAAATCCACATCCCTGCAACTTTGATTCCCTAAGCCTGGTTCTACTCATTTGGATGAAACAATGAATCTGATCCCTCTTTCACATGACAGCCCTAGACCTACTTGAAGGCAGCTCTCATGTGCACCCAAAGCCTATCCCTGCAACTTGTATTCACAGGATGAGGTCTTGGAGAATAATTGGCCCAGATTCAAGGTATTCAGTGGGTCAACTGAAACTATGGCTTATCAACCCCTTCAAATCAATTTAACTTCAATAGTCAATTGGCACAATTAACTTAAAGCAAATGCATTTACTAAAATGGCATAGTATAAGTAGTAATAATAAAACATTTACTCTCCAGAGTTGGGATATACTCTTTCACAAATACACACAAAATCAGTGGGAATATTGAACCCATTCACAGAATACAGACATGGAAGGGCACACACACCTAGGGAGCACATGTAGCCAAGTCGACTGGCACTTCAGGATTGCAGGGACCTTTTATCTTCTTATGATGTCCTTGTACTAGTCTCCATTTAGCATGTCACTCTGATCGGCTCCCTGGGCATGCTCCCCCTGGACACCTGGTGTCACTCCGAGCACTCCCTGGGCCCTTTGTAACTAACATCCTTGAAAAGGCCATCTTCAATAGGTTCTTCCATTTTCTCTCCTCTCGTTCTTTTCTTGACCTCTTAAAATCTGGCTTCTGACATTATCATTCCATTGAAACTGTTCTCTCCAGAGTTTCCAAAGATCTCTTAGTTGCTAAATTCAGTGGTATTTTCTTATCCTCATTCTTTTTGATACTATTGATTATCTTTTCCTCCTCAATACTCTCTTGTCCCTAGCTTGTCAGGGCACCATTCTCTCCTGGTTCTCCTCCTACTTATCTGACCAATCCTTCTCTTTCTCTTTTGCTGGATCTTCATCCAGATCACCCCCTCTAACTGTAGACATCCCATAGGCTTCTGTCCTGGCTTCTCTTCTCTTCTCCCTCTCTACTACTTTATTGGTTGATCTCATCAGCATCCATGGATATAATTACCATCTCTAAAATAAATCTAATAATTCTCAAATCCCATTCCAGCTTCTCTGCCGACCTCCAAACTCACATCTCCAACTGCCTTTCAGATGTCTTGAACCAGCTTTCCAGTAGACATCTTAAACTCAACATGTCCAAAACTAAATTCATTATCTTTCCCCCAAACTCCTCCAACCATTTTACCTATTACTGTAGAAGGGAACACCATCCTCCCAGTCCCCCAGGCTCAGAACCTAGGTATCATCCTTGACTCCCCACAATCTCTCGCCCTCTTCATCCCATCTGTTACCAAGGTCTGTCAATTTCACCTTTTCAACACCTCCCACATATTCTTCCTTCTCTCCTCTGATGTTGTCATCACTCTAATATAGTCCCTTATCACCTCAGGTAGTACTATTGCAATCACCTGTTGGTGGATGGAACCTGCCTCAAGTCTCTCCCCATTCCAGTCCATTTGCCATTCAGCTGACAAAGTGATTTTTCTGAAGCATAGGTCCAACCGTGTCACTTCCTTACTCAACAAACCCCAGTGGTTTCTCATCACCTCCAGAATCAGATACAAAATCCTTCATTTGACATTCAAAACTCTTCATAACCTACTCCTCCCCTTACCTTTCCTGTCTTCTTACACCTTATGTCCTACTACATACTTGGATCAAGTGACACTGGCCTGCTTGTTGTTCCATGAACAAGACATTCTGTCTCTCAGCTCTGGGCATTTTCTCTGGCCGTCCCCCACGCCTCGAATGCTCTTCCTCCTTCTCTCCATTTGTTGTCTTCCCTGGCTTCCTTTAAGTCCCAACTAAAATCCCACCTTCTATAGGAAGCCTTTCCCGACCCCTCTCAATTCCAGTGTTTCCCTCTCTTAATTAGGTCCTATTACCCTGCATATAGTTTGTACTGAATTGTTTACATTTTGTCTCCCCCATTAGAGTGGAAGCTTCTTGAGGGGAGGGACTGTCTTTTGCATCTTTTTGTATCCCCAGCATTTAGTACATTGCCTGGCACATAGTAAGTCCTTAGTAAATGCTTATTTTTTTAATTAATTTCTATTTGGTTTTTTTGCTTTTTGGTGAGGCAATCGGGGGTGAGTGATTTGCCCAGGGTCACATAGCTAGTGAGTGTCAAGTGTCTGAGGCCAGATTTGAACTCAGGTCCTCCTGACTCTGAGGCCAGAGCTCTATCCACTACACCACCTAGCTGCCCCAGTAAATGCTTATTGACTGGCTGGTTGTTTCTCATTGTGCATGGTATTTGTTGCTCAGTTGTGGTCTCCACCGTTTCTAGACTCTGGCTTAACTTAGAGTCTAACCTAGGGCACTGCCCTTTAGAACTGAACTAAGACCTACAGCCTCTCAAGCACAGAGTTCAGGCCCCAAGATTCCAATTTCTTTTTTTTTCCAGCTCCGTGATATAATATTGTTTCCTTAATATTATTCTGAATGAACCATTGATTGAATGAACGGGGTGAGGTGAAGCATTTACTCAGTATCTACTACGTGCCAGTCATTATGCTAAGCACCAAGGATACAAATACAAAAATGAGGCACTCCAGTCACTGTCTTCAAGGAACTTACATTCTAATACAGTGTCCCAAATGTCTTAGTGCAGATTTAAGCTTTAATAGCTTAAATCTGTACTGAGATTTTTGGGACACTTTGTAAAGGGAGACAGCATATATAAGAGTAAGGGTGGCCAGGGAAGGGAATTTTTGTCAAGGGAGTCATGGGAATAGTGAGCGAAATCATAAGATAATTGGTTGTCAAGATTCTTCCAGAAGCAATGTTAGTATTCTTTAAACTATTGTTCACCGAGTAAGAAGGAAGAGGAGATGAGGTGCATGGAGAGGGTTTAGGTAAAACCGTGTGGTAGCAGGGCAGATGACAAGATGCCCAGGGTGGGCAGATGTTAAGTAACCTAGATAGAGTGATATAGTGCATTATTTGAGTTTGCATCCACTCACCAATCAAAACAGCTTAGCTTTAGGGAAGAGCCCCAAATTTGAGTAGATCAACTCTCCCATAGATGGTGACATGGTTTCTGGTAACTTCAGAAAGGGAGAAAGGTACAGTAGTAAGGCAGATGCCAAGATGTCTGTGGTGGATGGATGGCTGAAGCCATTGTAAAAACGGATTTATTTGTTCTGTTTACTTTGCCCTGTATCAATTCATCAAGTCTTCCCAAGTTTCTCTGCATTCTTCCTAGTCATCATTTCTTCCAGAATATTAATATTCCATTGCATTCACATGCCACAACTTGTTCAACCATTCCCCCAATGAAAGGGTACCTGCTTTGTTTATAGCTCTTTGCTACTAATAAAGTACTATTATAAATATGTATAAGACCTTTCCCCCTGTCTCTGAGCTCCTTAAGGCATATATGCTCAGTAGGTTTATATGTACAAGGTGTACCAAAAGTCTTAATGCAATGTTAAGCATTAATTTAAAACTACACTAAAATTGTATGTGTATGTGTATATGTATATATGATGTATGTGTATATGTATGTGTATTCAAAAACATATATGATGTATATGTATATGTGTATATAACTTATGTGCATATAAATATATTTGTATATGTGTGCAAATATATATATAGCATATACACATATCCATATACATAGTTCAGAGACTTTTCTACTATAATTTCAAATTGTTTCAGACAAACTTTTCAAACATCCATTTGATGAAGTTCTTTTTCTGATGTGAAAAACACATGTTAAATACATTGTCCTCCCAGACAACTAACAAAGCTGACATTTTAATATAGTCCCGTGGAGTTCAGAGAGATTAATATGCCACTGAATTATTTAAAAGGAATTGACAGACCTTTATCTTACATAAATGTTGCTTGGCGATCTAGCTGGCTTGTTGTAGCAGTCATGATGAGTGAGCAAGATTTTCGAGATACAATGCATCCAAATGTTCTGTCAAAGCATTCAGATACAAATTTTAGCTCTCTAAGACAAGAATTGATCCTTCAAATATACAGGATGTCCCAAAAGTCTTACTGCAGTTAAAAACTACACTAAGACTTTTGGGACATGTTGTATATATTGCTACTCGTTTATGCTAATCTATCCCGCATTCTTAGCAGTTATACAAAGCGACACAGATTTCACTCTGGAAAAGACCCTAGAGGTCATCCAGTCCAATACCCTCATTTTACAGATAAGGAAAACGAGGCCCAGAGAAATGAAGCAACTTGCCCCAGGTAATACAGATTGCAAGGGGGTAGAGTCAGGGTTTGTATCCAGAATCTGGTAAATGTATTTGTTCTTCAACTTGACCACTCTCCACAATGAAAATAATAAAAGCTCAAATTCACATAGTGCTTTAAGGTTCACAAAGCATTTTAACATACATTTTCTCTGTTAATTCTCACAACAACCCTGTGAGATAAGCACCATTTCTTATTCTTATTTTGGAGTTGAGAAAAAGGTAGTAGAAAGAGGTAGAAATTAAGTGCCCTTGAAACTCTAGGAGTTTTTTGATCTGGCATGCCACTATTCTCCTGAGTTTCCACGACACAGACCTATGCTTTCATGATTTCATCCTTCACCCCCTGTAACTTTACAGGGACATCCCTGGGTCTGTTTTTCCACTGAAATGGATGCCCATGAAAACTTTCGGCTATGTAATATAAGTTAATTTGTACATTACTAACCTTTGGGAAGTCCTATGTGATAGCATAGTATAGTTAATTTACTATTTCAAAATCCTGGCTATAGTATTTTATTTTATTCATACCCTGATGTGATGCTGATTAAGCACCCTCTATGGATAATAAACACTCAAAAGGCCACTGAATTATTTAAAAGGAATTGACAGACCCTTATCTTACATAAACATGTTGTTTGGTGATCTAGCTGGCTTGATGCAGCAATTATGAGTGAGCAACCATCCAAATGGTTGGGAGAAAAATAGAAATGATTCCTCTCCCTGGAGTGGCTTCCACCACTACCATCTCAAACAAATATCTCTTTAAAAAAACACGTGCCTCAAGATGTCCATAGAAATGAATTCAAAACAAAGCAAATGCCCACCAACTGGAAAGAAGCTAAACAAATTGGAGTAAGTGAGTGTAATAGAATATCATTAAGCCATAAGAAAAGATGAGGATAGAGAACTCAAAGAAACATAGGAAGATGTATGTGAACTGACACAGAGTGAAGTTAGCAGAAGTGGGAAAAAATACATACAACATATTGGAAACGGAAAGAACACCAACAAATGAAACTGAATGCTATATAATTTCAATGAAACAAATATAGCCTCAGAGAGGAAATGGAAAAGTTCACCTCATTGCAGAGATTAGAGAATATTGTGGAATATTGCATATACATTTAGATGTAAAGTAATTCCTTTGGTACTAATCCCCATTTTGCAGAGTTAGGTAGGCCTAAGTAACCCCCAAACCTTCTGGAAGATGTAGTTCACAGGCAAAAGCAGAGAACTCCCTAATACTAGTTCTATTTAATCTAGATAAGGAAATCAAGGCTCAGAGAGTAGAAATAATTTGTTTGCCCATGGTTACCTTTGCAAAGGTTCTGATTCTCTTTGACCTCTCCCTAACCAATTAACTGTTACATGTAGTTGACTATTGAACTGAGTTATTTTTTTTCCTTCTTTTTTTCACTCTTTTGTTGAAAGAGATATCTCTCTTGATAGGGGAGGCAGAAGGAAAATACCAAATACTGATGAGATTTAAAAACAAAAGATGCTAATAAAATAATACAGTTTTTAAAAATCTATGTATAAATTTAATATTTAATGAAGGCAAATGATTAGAAGCACTGGCTGAAGAGAGAAGAAATTGGTGGAGAAAGCAATATGGTATAGAAGAAGCAGCAGTAGATTTGAATTCCAGCCCTGTCACTCTATTCATTTCAATTCAACCAGTACTTACTAATCACCTCCTATATTCCAGACACTTTGCTAGGCAGTTGAAATACAAAAATAAAAATGAAAACAGTCCCAGCCCTCACAGAACTATTCTACTGGGTAGAAATGACATGTTCCTACTGTTTGATCATTCTTTGAATGAGTATGTGTCAAATATGGGTAACCTCATCCAGAAGCTGTGGTATGGGTGCATGGGAAGACACTTGAACCCTTGAGGAACTTTAAGGCTGAATACAGGACAGTAGATGCTCCCAGGGGAGCAACATTAATGACCAAGCACTATACGTGCCAAAAGGCAGGACCCAGGGGGATCTTCATGGACTGCGATAAGGGTCAGTCAGGGCTTCCCATAAGAAGCCCGGAAAGGTCAAGGAGAATCAATATCCTTGCAAAGCGATCCTCAGGCAAGTTCCTTCTCCCCTCTGAGCCTGTTTTCTCATCTGGAATCAACAGACCTGATATTAGGGAATTATTTGCTTTTGCCTGTGGACTATATCTTCCGGAAGGTTTGGGGGTTACCTAGGCCGCCCTATGAGAAAAGTAATTAGTATCGAAGAAACTATGTTACAGAGTATCCATGGCTACAGAATTCAAATGTAGATAGAGTTAAGGATAGAATCCATGTCTCCTTACTTCCAATGCAGAGTTGTTTCCACTAAATTGAATGCCAAGAATCCTATTCTCTGTCACTGACTGTTTTAGTGTGACTTACAGCTTCTCTGGACATCAGTTTATCAATCTATGAAATGGTAACTAAATATATTACACCTCTGGGGGGGGAGGATGTTCAAAAATATTCAAATTAACGTAGCAATGGAAATCAGATTTTCCCAAGCCTTGGGCTTTCCATTTATTTTGTTTTATTATCATTGTTGTTCTTAGATAAAGCCATATTATTTACTGAAAAACAATCTGCAATGAGCTGAAAATTCTACAGGATGAGAAGGGTCCCTAGTGCTCTTCATATAAACAAATCTGTACAGCAAAATAAAAAATCAAAGGCAGAATTCTCAACCCAACTGAATCAATAATAAGTGCCTCCCACAATTGTAAAATCTGTCAGATTTCTAAGGATTTCTTCCTCCTCCTCACCCTTTCCCCTTCCTACAACCATTGCTGCTCTAGTGCCTCAATTGTGTCACTACTGACCTCCATCAATATAGATAATTGATCATCAAATGTTTTTCTTTATTAATCAAAAACTTGGTTTTTAAAATGTTGAAATATTGAAATGATTGGTTAACTACAGGGTCTAACTACTCCCCTCAAAGTAAATGCATAACTAATCTACCATAACTGGGGTTTTCCCTAAAGGCATCAGAAATTAAAGGGCACAAAATATATAATAATAATTCTTAAAAGTTTGTACAGTTTTAAAATTTACAACATTTTAATTTTAGCAGAACTTACATTCATCCTGGAACATTGAAACAAATGAGCTCAGCATCTACCAAGAATAATTAGTTGAAATGGCTTGATTCATCCCCCAGGCAGCTGGGGTTAAGCTCCTCTTAGGCTCAATCCTGCCCTGCTACCCTACCACCACCACATTGGTCTCTCCAACAGAGACTTTGAGGTATGCCAAATATTCTCCTTCCCAGGGAAAGGGGCAATGTTGGAATTTTCCCACCAATGTGAGGCTGGTTTCCTGAGATCTGACCACATACTCAACGATATTGAAAGTTATCAATACTCATGATTGAGTTATGCCAATGTAAGACACATGACAAAATGATCTAAATTAACTTATAGATTTAGTGCCATACCAATCAACCTACTAAGAGTTATTTTATAGAAGGAGGAAAATTATAATAAAATCAATCTGGAAGAACAAAAGTTCAAAAATCTCAAATGATGTAATGGAAAATCTTATATTATTCTGCAAAGCAGTTATCAAAACTATTTAGTACTAGTTAAAAAATAGTAAAGTTGATCAGTGTGATAGACTAGGTACAGAAGACTAGAAACAACTGAACATAGTAGCATAGTGTTAAATAAACCCAAGAATGACAACTACTGGTATAAGGATTCACTATTCTAAAACCAAAAAAAACTATTAGGAAAATTAGAAAGCAAACGGGGAAATTAGATTTAAACTAACATCTCACATAATGTATGGCAATAAGCTCCAAATGGATCCTTGACCTAAATATAAAAGATTATATCATGAACAAATTAGATAAGCATGGAAGGAGATATTTTTCACAATCAATTTATAGATTTCTTGATCAAATAAGAGATAGAGAGGATCACAAGAGATAAAGTGGACAATTTTGATTGTACAAACTGAAAAATATTTGCACAAATAAAATATTTGAGGTTAGAAGTAGAAGAAAAGTAGTTAACTGGGGAGGAAAGTTTTCAGCAAATTTCTTCTGATTATCTGGTATCCAAACTATATAAAGAATCAATTGAAAAATATAGCAAGAGCCATTCACCAGTGGATTACTAGCCAAAGGATATGAATAGGTAGTTCTCAGAAGAAGAAGGGCATATCATTAAAAACCGTATTTTTAAAAACACTTCAAATTCCTAATAATATAAGTGCAAATTAAAAAAGTCTCTGAATCTCTTCCTCATACCTATCAGATTGGCAAAGTTGACAAAAAACAAAAATAACAATTGTTAACACAATAATGCAATGTTAGTGGAGGTGTGAATGGATCCAACCATTCTGGTAAGCAATATGGCGCTATACCTAAAAAAGTCATTCAACTGTACATACCCTTTGACCCAGCAAGGCCATTGCTAGGCATATACCCCAAAAAAGGACAAAGTAAGAAGAAATGATCCTATAAGCATAAAAATATGTATAGTAGCATTTTTTAGTTATAGCAAAAAATTGGAAACAAAATGAGTGCCCAATCATGACTGAATTATTGCATAAATTATGGTACATAGAAATAATGAAATGACCAAAGGGACACATTCAGAAATACCTAGTAGGAACAGCTAGGTGGCACAATGGATAGAGCACTGGCTCTGGAGTCAGGAGGACTTGAGTTCAAATCCGGCCTCAGACATTTGATACTTACTAGGTGTGTGACTCTGGGCAAGTCACTTAACCCCAACTGCCTAACCAAAACACATATACACACACACAAAACACACACACATAAATACCTAGTAGGACTTATATAAACTGATACAGAGGGGAGTAAGCAGAAGTAGGAGAAAAAAATTATACAATGACTATAACATTGTAAGGGAACTAACTAGGAAAGTAAGAACTTCGATAAATAACCAGTCATGACTCTAGAATTATGCTACCTACATCTTGTTAGAGAGGTGACAGACTAGAGTTCAGAAGGAAATCTACATTCTCAGCCACTGCCAATGTCTAGGTTTGCCTTGCTTGACAATACCAATTTGTTACAAAAGAGGGATCTTGGTGGAGAGAGTATGGTGAGGACTTGGAAGTTGGGGAGAAAGAAAGCACAGAGTGATAGTGATTAAAAAGAAAGAAAAGCGCATCCATGAAATGTTTTTCTTCAAATTCACAGAAGAGAAAAGTGAAAGAAGTACCAAAGGTGACATGGATAAGCAATACAGAATTGTAACTACTTTGTTCAATTTATATTTTTAAAAAAGCTATCTATAACAGTTTTACTGTGTCATTTAAAAAAAAAAGGAGTGATCTTGAAAACATCAGGCTGCTCCAGCTTAATTTCCACTTTGAGCAGTCATTCTTCCTTCTTCCATAGTATCTCAGCAACTTGCTGGGACTCATACTCTGACTATACATTCTAGCTTCTCCTTTTTGCCCACATTCTACCCTTTATTGGCTTCATATGAGTCAATCACTCAACATTAGAGGTACAATCTCATGGGGAATGTAGTTCTGGCAACTTCTCATAATGACCCTTATCGCCTAAGCATTTTGGAAAATGAAAGTCTTCAACTCACTATGACCATGCCTCTTAGATGTATATTCATTTGACAAATGTTTTGGGGCAGCTACTCTATGTACCTTACTTTTATGTGCTACGGGAGATCCAAAAAGTCCTTACCTTTGGTCTAGGTTTACTCATATCCAAATGTTAAAAAAAAAAAACAAAACAAGATAAGTCAACAATAGTCATAGAAAGAACCCCGAATTTGGAGATAGGGGATACGGGTTTAAGCCCTAGATCTCTTACCTACTACCTTTGCAGCCTTGGATACATCCAGACATCTCTTTGGGCATCATTTTCCTCATCTGTAAAATGTAGGAATTAGACTAGATGATCCCCAAGACCCTTTCCATTCCTAAAACCTATAATGCTTAAACAAACAAATGAAACAAATGAACTAATCAATGAATGAATAAAAGCCAGTGTTAGAAGGTTAAGTGCTAATAAGTACTGTGTATTCAGAGGCAGGAGAGATCAATTCAAATACTTGCTCTTTATATCTAGAGTCACTTTTGCAGACAGAAACTTTGTGCTCAGAGTGCCTCATTTCAGCTCTACCTAAATAGTCTGAGAAGTCAGAGGTCCTGGATCAAAGAATGGTACAGAGGATATCCAGCAAGTCAGCAGTGAATAAAAGAAACTATTCCCATTCCCCCATCTCCTTCAGTGCATAACATCGATGACCAGGGACAAAAGAGCCTCTGTTCTAAAAGGTATACCCTTTGATGGACTGATTAGATAAGGCAAGTCAAGAGCAGTTTGTAAAGAAGATACAGAAGAGTGTTGAAAAGAGAAGGAACAAATTCAGAACAAGGTGAATGGTACAAAGAGATTTGACCCTAAAAGGGTTTGAGCTGAAAGATAGAGAGGATGTGGAAGGAAAAAAAATCAAGAAAATGATGAAACTACATTTCTTCTGTTTCTTTTAGCACCAGACCATTCAGCCAGAAAAGTTCTGCTTTTAAACCACGGGGCCCAGACTGAACAACAGATGAGTTTTCAGAGTTATAATCTGAGTTCTGAGCAGATGTCTTTTCTGAGGAGTTGCAGGCAAGACCAAATCAAAGTTCCTCCCACTTTGTAGAAAGATGCTTGCTGATGGATTCTGGGAAGCTGATGGAGGATGTTGTTTAAGGGACTGGCCACTTAATGGTCCAGGCCATCCTATGGTGAATATGGACTGGTAGAGAAAATAAATAGTGGGGGTTAAGTTTGGCATATTTGTATAATTCAGGGGGGAAATATTTTTTCTATTTTTTTCTAGATGACCATAGCAAACGATTGTTTTCTCCTATATTATCCAAGTAATTATGCCAGAGAATCAAGTCTGTTTCTTAGAAAGTATAGCTCAAGGAGCAACTAAGTGGTGCAGTAGATAGACCACCAGCCCTGGAGTCTAGAGGACCTGAGTTCAAATCTGGTTTCAGACCAAACACTTGACACTTACTAGCTGTGTGACCCTGGGCAAGTCACTTAACCCCAATTGCCTCACCAAACCAAAAAAAAAAAAAGTATAGCTCATCACAAGAGACAGTGAACAAAGACTAGATTTGTCAATTCAACTTGCACAATATCTCCCAAATCCATCCCTTCTTCTCATTCACATAGCCAACACCTTGAGTCAGATCCTCATTATCACCAGTCTAGACTCTTGCCACAGTTTTCTAATTAGTTTCCCATTTCTACACTCTCCCCTTTACAATCCATCCTCAATGCAGCTGCCAAAATAATCTCCCCAAAGTATAAGTTGTACCTGTCCTCCTCATGAATCATCAGCAGCTCCCTATTGCCTCTACTTTAAAACACAAACTCCTTGGGTTGACATACAGTAACCCTTCACAATCTGGCTTGCCAGATTCATTTCCTATCACAGTATTTACAATCAAACTGACCTATTCATTGTTCACTGAATTTAATATTTTATCTCTTGCCTCCATACTTTTACCCAGGCTATCATCCATACCTGTTAATGCCTACTTCTTCACCTCTGCCTCTTAAAATTCCTTCTTCGAGGATCAGCATTGTGCAATCCCCTAGGGAAAGTCTTTCCTGACCCCAGTAGTTAATAGCTCTCCCCCTTCCTAGCAGCAGTTATGGAGGTTATCTCGCCAGGGCAGTGAGAAGATGGGCTTGCTTAGGTAGGTCTAGTGTTTTTATGTGAGAGTTACTTCCTGACATTAATTAGGAAATTTATGTTTTTTTCTGAACACTGAATCTCAAGTGGAGAAGTCAAGAAAAAGTATTATATTCTCCTATAGGAGAATTAAAGAATAACAACCAACATAGAGATATTATTGGTCAAAAGAAATCTACTGACATACAATCAAAAACAAGAGTTTGAAAACACTGACAGACAGAGTTGAAGGTTAAGGTTGCCATTTCCAGGAACCAGGACAGCAGCATGTAGAAGAGAAGTGGTCACTGATCTAATCAGTTAGTCTTGCTTGTGACTGCCACCATGTTACAAGTGTGTGTTCATGGCCCTGTCACCTACTCATTCCTGCAAATAAAATAAACATTAATAAGTTTATATGCATCACATGTTTTATATAAATCCTATGAGTGGTAATCCAGGAAATAACAAGTTTCAGAAGCAAAAGAAATCCTTAAATTGCCAATTTTGACACACGATTCTATGTGGTGCTGTTAATCTTTCTAGGAGATCTGATTTTTGCATTATTTGAATACTGCCAATAATGTTCAATACTGTTTTCCAGTGTTTGAATGTTCACTATAGGTTACAGTTCTTTGTGAATACTACTAAACTTAATATTCCTTATTTATTAAATAACTTTAAATATCCATAATAATAAGTAAAGAGTATGAAGAAGGTTGGAAATATTTTAAAAGATAAAGGAAATTAGCTTTTCACCACATTTGTTTTCAATCATTGTCACAATATATTGGTTCATAATAGTAATAAACCATTTATTATTATTTATTATGTTCTTTTTACAAAAAAGATTCCAAAATTTTTAGTATAACCATTGCAAAGAAAAATTATTGACTGTTGAATAATATGCTCACTCATTATTTTTAAAATATATTAAGAGAATGTTATGAAAATACATAATAGTTGGTCTATAAACATTTATTAAGTGCCTACTATGTGCCAGGCACTGGACTAAGCACTGGGGATACAATTAATAAAAAGACAGTCCCTGCCCTCAACAAACTTACAACTTAAAAGGGGAGATGACACACAAAAAGAGACAGGAAGAGGGGAGACAGGGGAATAGGACACCAGGGAGAATCCAGCATGGGAGGTGGGGGGGGAGGACATGTTGTTCTGTGGAGCTGAAACCAAATAGGGCAAGTTATACAAAGTAGAGTAATCTGAGAAGACTGTTTCTGCCCTCTAAAAAGGAAGGCATTGGGAGGAGTTTGGCACTGTGCCCTCCAGCCCTCTAAACAAGGAGGCTGAGGAAAGTGGAACCAATCAAGGCTTGAGTTAGCAGTATGGTGGTGAGTTTAGAAGTGATAAGTTTATCCTGGTTGTGTGGCACACAAGAGGAAACTGAAAAGGGGTGGGGACAGGGAAGAAGAATACATCTGAACAGAGTCATGATGGAGAAGTCAGAACCAGGTGGGAAATAAAGAGATGGCTGATCTGGAACCCTTTCTCAAACGAAGGCCTTGGAGTTCATAATTCTGCCAATCACAGGGGCAGAGACAATGATGAGGTGTGAGTACCAAGGCTAATTGGATTTTGCTGAATTCCCAATGATAAAGTTTCTGGCGTCATAATGGAAAAGATTAAAGAAACCCAAAAGAGTGCAAAGTAGGTGGGAAATTAAATTTATTATTTCAGAAATTGTTTAATTCTCATAATTTCATTTTTTTGTTTCTGAATCCTGCAGGTTAATATCTATTGGGTATTTAGAAACACTAGGTAGGTCTGAGAAGGAATCTCAAGCCCCTCACTACCTCTGTTGATTTGTGTTTCTTTTCCTGATCTATTGACCCCTTACCACTCAGGACTCACACTATTCTCTGATTTCCCAAGAACCACACAAGTCTAATCTGTCAGTATTTTAGAAGCCAGTGCCCAAGACATATTTACATGCATTCTCATTTGGTCCTGGCCACAGCCCTATGAGGTAGGTAATACAACTATGACCAACCCCATTAGGTCCAGGCTCACTACATCTAAGAGTACTGAAAGGATTGGCAGATGTCATTGTCAAATGACTGAATGGGGAGATGAATGAATATTTATTGAATACCATGTGCTATGCACTGTCCTATGTTAATACAAAAAGCAAGACAGTCATTGACCTAAAGGACTTTACATTCTAATAGAGGAAGACAAAACATAAAGGATAGCACTTTCAAGGAAGGAATATTTTGGTCTGGGAAATCACAGGAATGATTAGAGAAACAATACGACAATAGATTGTTTCATTCTTTCCACAGTACCCAGGGCTAAGGAGGGAAGTGGGGTTTGGAAAGACACTGTATGGAATAGAATGAGAGTGGCAAGAGAGCAGCATCCTGACGTCTCCTTTGGACTAGATATGGAGAACTCTTGCCAATCAGGAGCTCAGAGACCCAGAACGGGAGCTGAATTCAGTCTGAATCTGAAAAGGAAGCATGACATAAAGATGCTGGAGAACAGTGTACAAGAGTCTGAGTTAGACTATAAATGGAAAATTTTCACCAGTCACAAGCCCAAGAACCAAATACATGAACTGGAGTGCTGAACAATACTGGTGACCCTTAAGATATTATGGAGAATAAGATAAGTGTCACAAGATAGAGGATAGGCAAATAGTATTCTGAGGTCAAGGATGCATTTGAAAATGAAGGCAATAGAAAAAATAAGTATCAATAAAATTAATATATATGGATGTGTGTTAATATTTTGTGCTACTAAACTTTTGACATTTAATTCTGATTAGTCACTTGTTGTTAATATAAAATATTATTATGAAATAGGAGCATGAGTGTTACTCCTTCCATTTTTAAATTGAATTTTATTTCTTCCACAAAAATCTTACCTCTCTCCCCTATTTCTTCCCTCCCCGCCGCAGTTGAAGAAGAATGAAAAAAAAAAACCCTTTACATTCAAGTAAAACAGTTCCTGTTTTGGCCATGCTCAAAAAATACATCTCAATAACCTCTGAGTCCATCAGCTCTCTAAAAGGGGATAGGTTTTGCCATGAGATCACTAGAATCATGATTGGCCATTACATTGATGAGAGTTCCTAAGTCTCAAAAAACTGTTTGTCTCTACAATTGTCAATGTACAAATCATTCTCCTTGCTCTGCTCACTTTGCTATGCATCAATTCATACATGTCATCCAAAGTTTGTCTAAAACAATCTTCATTATTTCTCACAGAACAATAATACCACTAATTTTTCAGTCATTCCCTACATAATTGATGAAGTTTCCAATTCTTTACCACTACCAAAAAAAAAATAGCTGCTACAAATGTATTTTGCATCCTTAGAGTTTGTTTTGCTTAGGACTAATCCCTCCCTCAATCGACTCTCCCTCTTTTTTGTCCCATGTCCTTTCTTCCTAAACTAAGGTCCAGTAAAGTGGAGACCATGTGGCCATGGGAATCCCCACATGGTTTCTCTGGGAATTGGGTCTGTTCATGCTCGAGTCACAGAGCAATAAACCACTCCCCAGGAGTGAATGGCTCCAAAATCACCACTCCAGAGGCAAAGAAGCCTCTTTATTCTCGTGGCGTCTCTGATTCCTATACGAAAGATTTAGCTAAAGTTGCATTTGAAATGTTCTGAGTGTTTCATAGGTTTTTCAATTTCCAGTGAAAGAATAACAGAAGCAGAACATGCAGGTCAGGGGTTGAGAGCTCCACATTTGAAAGCATTTTCAGGGAATGACTTCACCAGAGAAGAAATTGCTAGGAAATACCAAAGGACATTGAGAAATCAAATCTTTCTGAGACAAAGAAAACTGAAGATTAGGAAAGGTCAGCTGTTCTCTCCCCGATCTTAGTTATTTCAATTTGCTCTTTGTTTTCCATAGAATTTTGGTGTTTCCATGCTTACAGACCTTGGTCTTTCTTAAACACCATGGATAAGGCAGGAAAACATCTGAAATATCATTCCCTATGAACCCTGACTGTGAATATTAAATGGTGCCAGGCTTTTTACACATTCTGTTTGTAGTGAGTTCAAAGTATATTGGCCAATGTCTCTGTTGATGTTGAGCATTTTGAAATGTGTAATGCCCACAAGAAATATGTTAGGAACTTCAGAGATATGCTTTATAAATGGGTGGATGCTTTAATAATGGCTGACACATGTATAGCACTTTTATGTTTTACGAAGCTCTTTACATATATAACGTCACTTGATCCTCACCACCAGCCTATATACTGTAGTGGTCAGTGTTTTATATAACCTTTGGCCCAGGGTATCACATTCCAGGTTTACATAGTACAGAACTGGGGGTAGTTTTATTGAGATATTGTCCTCATGTTACAAATGAGGAAACTGAGACTCCCATAACTCAAATAATTTGCCCATGGTCACCCAGCCTATCTCAGAAGCAAGATTTGAGCGCAATTCTCCCCTCTCCAAACCAAGCCAGTGCCCTATACCACACTGCCTCTATTGTAGTGCTTAAAATATTTTATTACCCTCTGGCCAAGTCTCAGACCTCCAGCAAAGGCATAAGTACTGTTGAAGATGTCCCCTACAATCGGTTCTTTCTTGCAGCAGAGAGAGGACTAGATCTGGAACAACAAGCCTTGTGTTTGCATCTTTGCTCTGTCACCTGCTAATTATGTGGCCTTTAACAGATCCCTTAACTCCTCTGTGCCTTAGTTTCATCATCTATAAAATGGGAATAATGCTACTTGTACTACAGACTTCACTGGAGAATCAGGAGGGTAGTGAAAGGACCTGTAGTTTCAAAGGGAACTCCCAAGTGAGGAAACTCCCTCTACCAATGTAGGTGGATACCTTCTCTGAAACTTAGAGTCTTAGAGAGTTGCCTTGAGCACTGAGAGGCTGAGGAATTTGCCCAGGGTCACACAGCCAGTGTGTGTAGGAGGCAGAATTTGAACCCAGGTCTTCCTGACTCCATCTAGTATATCCTGGCTACCTTTCATGGGTATCATGAGGATCAAATGAGATTTTTGTCAGAGTATATTGTAACCCACTGCTGCTTACAACTTACAACTTACAAAAAAAGTCTCCCACAGAGGGAAGTCTCCATCTTCCCTGTTCTGTTTATTTATCTTGTCTCTGACACAACCTGTGTAACCTTGGGCAAGACAATTCAACCTCAGTTGCCTTATGTGTAACATGTAGAGATTGTACAAGATGGCTTCCGAGACCCTGTTCATCATGAAACTTATGACGTTGTGTTTAAGAATTTCAAATGATAAAGGATATCCTTCCTGAAACATAAGCTAACCCATCAGAGAGAAAAGGTATTTTGTCTCTGCAGCCCCACATTGGCAACTCCTGTTTCTCAGTCCTCTATTTGTTGTCTTCCTGAGTCCATGATCTCTTTTCCTTCTTCACAGATATTTCCCTCCTCCTGTAATGGAAACTCCCCCTGAGAAACAAGTCTTTGTCTTCCTGGGTGCATGAACCCTTTTCCCCCTTCACAGACACTTCCCCCTTCTCATGATGGAACTTCCCCCTGAGAAACAAGTCCTTCTCTAGAATTGACACAGTCACTGTTCTCTGGGACTGCTTGTTTAGTGCATTCATTAAAAACCAGCTTAATACTATGTCTTACATATCACAAGCTTCTACAATCCCATCACAACCCTCTCCTTTAATGTTTAATGCTAAGATGGTTATTACCGATAGGGACTCAATTTTACCCCAGGACACCTGCTTGGGGAAGAAATGTTTTTATTAAGAGCACAAGGAAAGGAAAGCCATACTAAAAAATAGACGAGATTGTATAGATTGTCCTCCAGAGACTCATTGAACAGATAGCATGGCTGGTTTCTGTTTATTATTTGATCTGCTGAAGCTAATCTATGTTGATGCCTCCTGCCAAGACACTGACATTTGTCCATGATTTCTCACCCACCAGCACACAGGGTATAGAGCCATGAATGGGCAGACCATTTGTCTACCTCCAACTGACGAGGCAACAAATTAATAGAAACACTCACTACTAACTGTACAATAGCCCAGGAAAATCAAGCAATAAAAGAAGCAGGAGCAAGGAATTCTTCTTGTGGCAGAGACATGAGAATTTTTTTTCCCCTGTTTGGTCCCAGAGGACAGAATCAGGAACAATGGGTAGACATTGAATAGAGGCCAATTTGGAAACCATATATGGTCAAATTTTTTTTTAATGACATAAGTTGGACTTGAAATCAGGAAGTTCGAGCTGTCCGAGAAAGGAATGGGCTGCCTCCAGTGATGGTGGACTCCCCCTATTGGAGGTCTTCAAAGCAGAAACTGATGACCAATTATCAGGCATGCAATAGTGAGGATTCCTTTGGGATGATGGATTGGAATAGATGGCTGTTAAATCCCTTGCCATTTAAAAATTCTATGATTCTTGGGAGATGAGGATGGTGTCCAGGGGTGGGAAACCTGTGGTCTCTGAGCCACACATAACCTCAAGACCACAGGTTCCCCATTCCTAGACTGTAGACAGAGGGATGGTGGGAGGGATTTGGCCCTGAAACAACCAGGCTATGCAGGATATAAAGCATATCTGACTAAAGCAAAAAGGAGTCAGTTAAAAAATAATATTGGGTTAGAGTCGACGACTTTCCCTAGGGTGTTCTGTATTATCTGATGCAACCAGAGATGTATTTGCCTCTATTGGCCCAAGCTAAGGATAGACATGAACCCACACTAGAGAAATTATAAGTAACAAACCATTACAGGGTTAGAGTGTGTCTGCCACACTTGAATCTCTCAGTCCACAGGAAATCAGAAGACAGAGGGCACAGACACAATATCTCAATATCAACAGGGGGTTGGAAAATGCCAAATTGGAAAGGACAGGAGGTATCTTTGAGAGCTGAAATGCTCACGACAGGGACCTCACAGCCCTGGAAGCTGGTGAAGATGATTTACAACAGGCCTTCCTAGAAGTTAAATTCAAACACATACTTTTTTTGGTCTCTTGGCTATTCACCTAAAAGAAGGATACATGTATTAATCTTGATCTTATGTCTCATTGAATGAAACAGAAGAAGCTTGAATATAACCAGCAGAGTTTTTTCAGCCCATGTTTTCATGAATTCCTCACTTTGTGATGACAGTTGAGAAAATGTAGGCTTTCAGAGCCCCTTCTACTACATGCCACCAGGAATGCTCTGGCATACATATGGATAAAGAACCCTCAGTGTAAGCATGTGGGCATGAACAGGAATTAATTTTAAAATAATTTTTATATGACAAGGACTGTTTTTAAACAGGTTAAAAATAACCATGGGCTCCTCCTAGGGTTTGGCAGTCAGTCACTGCAGCCTTCTCTGGGTAACAGAGAAAAAGACAAGATTGTCATGAGCATGAGTAGTATGAATCATAAAGAATAGTATGTAGTAGGATGATTTTTTTTTAATTTATGTGGTCATAATCCATAAAGACAATTGAGGCTCAAATGAACCTAAACATTAACAAAGACATCAGAAGATTCATCTGAGTCCAAGCATTCCAAGTGGACTTGTAGGCAGACTGCTAAAGCTTATGTATGGTCAATCTAGGTTCATGTCATAATACCAAGTGGTAAGAAGACAGCTAGGAGGTACTGGAATCAGGAAGATCTAAGTTCAAATCTGGCCTCCGACACTTATTAGCTGTGTGACCCTGGGCAAGTCACTTAACCCCTATTTGTCTCAGTTCCTCATCTGTAAAATGGGGACACACTGGAGAAGGAAATGGCAAATCCTTCCAGTACTTTTGCCAAGAAAACTCCATGGGCAAAGTTCATGGGGTCACGTAGAGTCAGATGTGACTAAACAACAATTAGAGCACTAGTTTCTGGCAGAGAACCTAGATTCAAATCCTGCCTCTGATGCTCACTACTTGTGTGATCTTGGGTGTCATTTAACTTCCATGAAATTGGTTTCTACCTTTATAAAATGAGGTAGATGAACTACATCATCTCTGTGATCCCACTTCCAGTCCTAGTCATACAATCCTATGAGAGCTAGGACCACTGCCACATGTCAATGACATGATAATTTGGAGAAATAGATGCAAAATGGCATGTAGGCTAGGTGGTCATATCCATATCCCAATGCATTTGTAAATGCTGTAATGATGGACTTAGAGTCAAATGTTTTTGTCCCAGAGGCCAATGAGGACTAATGAATGCTATGATCTCATTTTGTTAGATATCCTTGCCATGAGTGTGATTTTCACTAGCTTTTGGTCAACAAGAGTGATAGAAGCCACAACGACGAATCTTCCATAAAAGAATTTTTTAAATGGTAGTCTACAAATGGATTGCTGCTCTTGATAAGAAAAACCTTCCTATATATTTCCCAGTATGAGGAATCAGTTAGTTGGTATTCATGGAATCATAGATCACTGATGTAAAGCTGAAAAAAATCTCATGGCATCCGGTCCAATCCTCAGATTTTATGGATGAGGAAAATCAAGCCCAGAGATGTTAAATTACTTGCCCAAGGTCATACTAATATATGTGGGATTTTAACACAAGTCAGAGAAATAGAGAAAAGATTGATATATAACTACTTCAAAAACCAAAGCAAAAAAAAAAAAGGCCAGAGCCCAGTGGAAACAATTGTTCCAATTCTTAAGTATGAAATTTATATCACAAGTTACAATGCCTGTTGTGGTAGAAAATGTGCCTTCTCCATTGCAGATTTCAGCCTATCTTTTTTTTTAAATAACCTTCAACTTCATCCATTGAGAAGTATGGAGATTAATATAGTTGGTTAAGTATTTCAAAATTAGTAAAGGTTAAAAACTTAAAATATCTAAATTGAAAACAACAATTGCATGTGGCAAAGTGTATGGATTTTCTAGCTAACATACAAAAGACAAGAGGAAGAGTAGTTTAATGGATAGAAAGCTGACCTTGGAACCAAGAAGATCTGGGTTAAAATCCTGCCTCTCAAACATACTGGCTGTGTGACCCTGGATAGATCACTTAATCAATGTTCTGGACAACTCTCTAAAGCTATAAGTTGTAGAAGGGGTTGACCTGCATTGGTGGAGGGGTTTTCCTCAGCAGAGAGAGCCCAAATAAATATAATCACAGAACTTTTCCCTGCCCCCATACTAAGACAGAGAAAGAATCCTAGTCTGTTTTAGAGTTTATAATCTAAAAGAAAGATCTAGGCAGCTAGGTGGCACAGTGGATACAGCACCAACTCTGGACTCAGGAGGACCTGAGTTTAAATCTGGCCTCAGACACTTGATCACTTACTAGCTGTGTGACCCTGGGTAAGTCACTTAACCCCATTGCCTAGCCAAAAAAAAAAAAAATCCACCGACAGACAGTTCTACCAATATGGAAAGAGAATAACACAGCAGCAGTGATAAATTTGATAGAAATAATTCTGTCAATAAGAGTGTTACACCTAACAGGAGCTTGATTGGGGAGCTCCATATCAATTAGATGATAATGGTCAGTCTGCAGGCACTTGACTTGTAGTCAATGAGACTCATCTCCCTGAGTTCTAATCCAGCCTCAAACACGTTCTAGCTGGATGACCCTAGGCAAGTCACTTAACCCTTTTGGACTCAGTTTCTTCATTTGTAAAATGAACTGGAGAAGGAAATGACAAACCACTGTAGTATCTCTGCCAAGAAAATTTCAAATGGGATCACAAACAGTTGAACATGACTAAACAACAACATTGCACTTCTGCCTTTATATTTCCATTTCTGGACACAGATCAGAGGGTAGAGTTTCTTAAAATGTTATTTTTAAAATTAGATTTTCATTTATATCTTTTTTTTTATATCACCAAGATTTCTCCCTGTATCATCACCATTTCTTGCCTCCCAGAGCTATCCTTTATAACAAAGAATTTTTTTAAAAGAGGAAGAAGAGAAAAAAATTCAGCAAAATCAATCAACATCAAAAAAATCTGAAATCATATGCATTGTTCAACACCCATAACCCCAAACCCTGCAAAGAAGCAGGGATAGACATCCTCTTATATCTCTTCTTTGCCACAGGTGGCATATATTAAGTGTAAGTTAAGATTTCATAAATAACTGGAGTACCCTACTGATACCCCCCAAAATAGAAGGATCTTTTGTGGAAGACATACAGAGAAACATGGGCAAATTTTTTACAAATTTCAATTCCAATTGTTTTGTATTTGTTGTCCTTTCCATTTACATTGTTACAGTCACGTTGTCCTGGCTCATACTTCACTTTGACTGTTGTCTTTCCATGTTTCTCTGTATTCATCAAATTCACTGTTTCTTACACCAAAGTAATATTCCATTACATTCATATACCACAATTTGTTTAGACATTTCCAATTGATAGGCAGCTACTTTGTTTCTAGTTCTTTATCACCACAAAAAAATCCTACTCTGAATAGTTTGGTGTACATGGGACCTTTCTTTCAATTACTGACCTCCTTGACATCTATGCCTAATAACTGAATCTGTGTCAAAGGGTAAGAACACTTCAATCTCTTTATGTGCTTGATTTCAAATTATTTTCCTGATTGGTTATATTAATTTACAGTTCCACCAACAATGTATTAGTGTGTCCGCCTTTCCACAATCCTTTTATAATTGACTATTTCCACTTTTTGTCATCTTTGACAATTCGTAGAGTATAGGGCAAAATCTCAGGGTTGTTTTAATTTGCATTTCTCTTTTTATTTATAATTTGGAGCATGCTTTTATATGTTTGTTAATAATTCACCATTCTTTGGAGAATTGTTTCTTTATTTCCTTTGAGCAAGGGCTGTCTTTCAATGCAAAGCTGAAAGTTCTCAATAGATCAAAAGATCACGAGTTTCATAATTGAGTAAGCCTTTAAGAAGAACACTCCTTGGGGCAGCTAGGTGGCGCAGTGGATAGAGTTCCAGCCCTGGATAAGGAAGACCTGAGTTTAAATCTGACCTCAGACACATAACACTTACTAGCTTGTGACTCTGGGCAAGTGATTTAATCCCGTTGCCTAGCCAAAAACAAAAACAAAAAACCGCTCCTCAACAGTGTATGCTATAGAAAAGGAAGAGTAACACCGAAAGAACACCACCCTACAGTTGAAAGACTGATGCTATGTTATAGGCATGGGGGAAGATATCTGGAGCTTGTCAGCTGCACTTGTTTCATGAATTGCTCAGGCAATTTAGGTTTGACAACAATGATTTTTCAGCAGCAACCCAAAATGTGTTTACCTTTCAGGGATATTTAATGAGTCTAATGAACTATTTGATTGCTTTCTGTTTCTGTATTTGTTTACTGGCTCCTGTGAATCCTTTTCATTAAAGGTTGTTCCATATGCAACACTCATATTGTACATTGGGTGCCTCTGCAGGAATTGGGAATCCTGTTACCAATATTTGGAGAAATTCTGCATGAGAGCTTTGTTGTTGAGTAGTTTCAGTTGTATCTGACTCTCTGAGACCTCATTTGGGGTTTTCTTGACAAAGATACTGGAGCAGTTTGCCATTTCCTTCTCCAGCTCATTTTACAGATGAGGAAACTGAGGCAAATAGAACTAAGTGACTTTCCCAGGGTCACACAGCTAGTAAGTATCTGAGGTCAGATTTGAACTCAGGTCTTCTTAACTTCAGGGCTAGTACTCTAGCCACTGTGCCATCTAGCTGCCCCCTCAATGAGCTTTATTTAAGATATTTTCCTGGTTTAAATACAGGGGGGATAATGAATGAAAAAGTAAAAATGACCCTTTGAGATCTGATTCCCTGTGAATCAGGCCTGGTCTGTATGAACCCAGAGTCCTTGAAAGGAGATGATGAGTGATTCTGATCCATAGGTGGCATATATTGAATGTAAGTTAAGATTTCATAAGTAACCGGAGTGCCCCAGTGGTACCCCATAAAATAGAAGGAACTTTTGTGGAAGACATATGGAGAAACATGGGCAAAATTTCCACAGAAAAAGAATATGTGTGTGTGTGTGTGTGTGTGTGTGTGTGTCTCTGCGTGTGTATGACTGTGTGTGTATTGTAATTCATACCAAGGAAATAACTACACTGATGGGATTATAGATCCATTGAAATTAATGGGAGTTCAAATGAGTATAAATTTGATTTAGTGTGAATTATAAAATGATACCAAGTCACATTTAATGAAAACCAAAATTTCATTAATACAACATGATAGCTTGTGGAGGGTTTTAACACATAACTAGTTGTTGATCTGTACTTGCTTTTTGTGTGTGGATATGATATGTTCTTGTATACCATATTACCAAGAGTTATGTGAATTTTGTTGAGAGCCCTTAACAAAATGGAGAAGAGGAAGAATACCTCTGATGAAAACACTGCCGGCACAAAACAGAAGAGGCATTAAAACAAAAATGTGATGTCATAGTAACTACAATAAGGCAAAATTTTGGAATGTCTGAATTTATGATATGGAATATTACAATACTTTCAGGTGAAATAAAAGAAAAAGGCAAAATTATATGAGCTTTTGTGCTTTGCATACAATTACAAGGAATAGAAGTGTTACCATGATAGAAGTGGAGCATCTCTTAGCTGCATGGATTAAAGATTGCAATCAAACACGAACTCCTCTTAGCAAAGTAACCATTCAGACAAAAGTTTCAAATTTATTTAAGGCAGTTAAAGAAAATGGAAATGAAGGAGAGAGAGAGAAAACTTACTGCAAGTGTTAGTTGGTTCAATCTAGAAATCAAGTTCAGTTACATAATGTTAAAGTACCAGAGAGGTAGCTAGTGCAGAAGAGAATACAGCGGCTAAGTTGCCTTATGTTTTAAAGAAAATATTCATACATGGTGGATATGCCAGTCAACAAAATTTTAATGTGGATGAAACAGGTTTATTTGGAGAAAGGATGCCTATCAGGACTTATATTTCTAAAAACAAAAAAAACTCAATCTGGATTTAAATTGTCGCTTAACACTTTTATTGGGACATAATGCAGAAGCGTTTTAAATTAAAATCAATGCTTGTTTATTGGTCTTGAAAACCTCATGCTGTGAGAGGTTGTAGCCATCAATCACTTCCAGCTCTTTGGTGGTCATATAAGAAAACATGGGTGACGAAAGTTGTTTTTGAAGACTGGTTTTCAGATTATTGTAGCCCAGTTGTTGAAAAATATTGCAAGGGCAACAATATCATGTTTAAAGCATTGCTGATTTTAAATAATGCCCCAGGTCATCCAACTACACTTGGTTCATTTGGTGAGAATGTGAGCTTGCAAAATCCACTGAGATGTGGATAAAGGTATCTGCAATTACCAGCATATGTATGAAGATTTAAAGAAGACATTTCAGTGTATGTTGTTAAAATATTTTAGATGACAATAACATTTTCATCATGTTGTCGCTGTAGGCTTATCTTTAGGCACAATATTCAGTCATTTAAATTTTTTAAATGTTTAAAATGTTGCTTCTAACTGATCTATTAATGTTTGTTTAAAAAGAATCAGAAATATATTTTTCTTATCTTTTGCTGTTACATTACAATAATAGATTAAAAACTTGTTTTTAAAATTTGTCATTGCATTTTTGCAGTGGGCAAGAACCAATTACCATATTTTTCATATAATTATAACTTCAAACAGTTCAAATTCAAATAATGTGGCCACTTCATAGGATTCAGTATTCACTCTAATTAGGGCCTGTGTTCAATTGTTTTCAGTTGTGTGTGACTCTTCATAATCCCATTTGGGTTTTCTTAGCAAAGATACTAGAATGGCTTGCTATTTCCTTCTGCAGCTTATTTTACAGATAAAGAACTGAGGCAAACAGGATTAAGTAACTTACCTAGGGTCACACAGTTAGTAAGTGTCTGAGACCTGATTTGAATTCAGGTCCTCTGGACTGCAGGGCAAGCACTCTCCCCACTGTGTCACCTAGCTGCCCCTAATTAGGACCTAGCTGTACTATATTAAGGTTAATGGGGTTTGTCTGGTAGAAGATTGAGATTAAGAATTTCTGGGCATTTTTAAGCCAGAGAAAAAGATAATGGGTTTTCTCTGCTAGTTTTTTTTTCCTTAAGGAAATATATCCTTTCATGATTTGCTGGTGAGCATTCTTTATGGTTCTAAAACTTTGTTGTTAGTTTAGGAACATAAACATGAATTTTGCATAAGTAGGTCTGCTTATAAAAATTTCACGTTTGGTAAATTAAATTTAAAAATATAGTGTTTTCAGGCAATAATTACAAATTTATTAATTGAATTTTACTGTCTGATGTTTTTCATTTTTGTTATGAATGGAACTCCCAGATGCTAGACATTAAGCAATTTTGCATTCTTTGTTTTGTTTGTTGTTGTTGTTATTATAGAAAGCAGGTGGAAAAGCCAAGAACAGAAGGGCTTATCACCACTGTAGTAAAATGAAGAAAGTGAATTTTCTTAAATTTGTGTCTTCTGAAGAGTCATGTAGGATTCAGAAAACATTTATTTTTAGAAGAAAAAAAGGACAGAAATCTCCCCCTCCCCTCCCCCGGCCAATTCATTGGGTACTTTTACTACATGGAACTTCACCTAATTGGTCTCTTTCTCTAAACTGTTACTGTTGACAGTTCTGCTTTTCTTGTTGCTCCATTTTTATCATCACAAATGCCTACAAGGGGAAGTTTTGTCCCTGTTGGAACCAACATTCACATTTTAGTTTATTTATTGATTTAGGGTGAGCATTTTCAAACCTCAATCAATGTTTTCCACACACTGCAGAAGACGGAGGATTCTGAAGCAGGTGGAAAACAAACTCCAAGTCTACACTGCAGAGATCCTGCCCACTTGTGCAGGTGAAAGATGCTTATCAGGATGACTAACTGTATCCCAGGACCAAATATGTAAAGGTCATAGGTTCAAGCATGTTATATATTCTGCATCATTTGAAACAGTCTTCTCCACTAGCTGTGTGACCCAGGGCAAGTCACTTAACCCCAATTGCCTAAAACAAACAAACAAACAAACCAACAAAAAAAAAAACAGTCTTTCTCCATCTATGGTCCATCCCAAGGGGATTCATTTTGTGATGGAACCAAATACAGACAGCTAAGTGTCTCAGACCTGGAGTCAGGAAGACCTGAGCTCAAATCCAGCCTCAGACACATACTAGCTGTGTGACTGTAGGTAAGTCATTTACCTAGAGGAAACCCTCATTTTCCTCAACTGTAAAATTAAGTTTTAATAGCACCTATCTACCAGGGTAGTGAAGTACTTTGAAAAACTAAAATCACTTGACTATTAAGATTATATTCCTGATTTTGTGGGTCTTGCTATTAGCATCCACTCTACTCTTAGTCTTCCCAGGCAGCTTAGGGGGCACAGTAGATAGAGAAAGTGCTTGGTCTGGAGTCAGGAAGACCTGAGATCAAATCTTACCTCAGATCAAATCTTACCTCAGAAACTTACTAGCTGTGTGACCCTAAATAAGTAAGTCACTTAACCTCAGTTTCCTCAATGCAAAATTTAAAACTATAATAATAGCATCTACTTCACAGCACTGTGATGAGACTCAAACAAGATAAAATAATGTGCTTGGCACTTAGTAGGTGCTTAATAAATATTTCTTTCCTTCCCTTCTTCCCTCCACTTCCCTTAAAGTCCAGTCAGAAGGACAGAAACATATGCATATCAACAATAAAAAAGAAGCCAAAAGTAAAAAAGGCATCAAATCCTTCTTATGCCTTGTATGAGAATGACACTGCCCACTCAAAGCAAAATGCAGATTGATCTTACGTTTATTTGATAATTGGACTATGCACTTATCATCAATACATAGGAATTGTTAAGATAAGAACTAAATCTTGGGTTGTTTTTTTTTAATCAATATAAGAAATAGTTGGCACTTTCTCTGTAAATTACAGTCTTAGAAAGTTGCCAAGAGCCCTGAGAAAGGATAAAATGACTTGCCCAGAGACATGGTCAGTATGTGGAGCCTTGAACCAAGGTCTTCCTGGCTCTGCAGCCAGCTCTCTATCCATCTTACCAGGCTCCTTCTCTTCAGGCATTGTCATCATCTGAAATTGATGACACTTTTAGAGCTGAAAAAGGTTTTCGAAGTATTCTCATTTCACAGACAGTGAAAGGGGTTAAGCAGCCAACACAAAGGCCACATGGATGGTAAGTGGCCGAGCCGGAACTAGGATCCTCCCAGTCTTCTCACTTCCAGGCCAGGCCTCTGGATTTTAGTAGAGATCCTTCTGCAAAATTGTATCATTAGGAGTCATCTGGCAAACTAAGAGATGATAAGGTGTAGTCCAGTGGTTCTCAAAAAACATTTTTTTTATCTCAACACCCCTTCACAGTCTTAAAAATTGAGGACCCCGAAAATCTTTTGTTCATGTTGATTATATCTATTGAAATTTAACGTGTTGGAAAGTAAAACTGATAATTTTTTTTTAAAAATTCATGTGTGCATTTAAAAGTAACACAAATTCATTAGATATTGAAACAGGTATACATTTTAATGAAAAAATAACTCCATTTTCTGAAACAAAAAAATGTGTTAAGAAGAGTAGCATTGTTTTACATATTTTTGCAAATCTCTTTAATGTCTGTCCTAATTGAAGACAATTAGATTCTCATATCTGCTGCTGTAGTCAATCTGTTGTAATAGAATGTTTTGGTTAAAAATGTAGCTTTACACAGACATGTAATTCAAAAAGGGAGGAATATTTTAATAGGCCAATGACATCTTAGTATTATTATGAAAACAGTTTTGACCTGGAGGATCCCCTGAAAGGGTTTGGGGGACTATAAGGGCTCTGAGGACCAACACTTCCAGAACCTCTGGTGGAGGAGATAGAGTCCTCAGGAAGACAACCTACCTGCCTCTGATCCAATTGACTAGTTGAGTAGCCATGGGCAAATTATTTAACCACTCTGCTCCTTAGCCAGCTCCCTGATATTTATCTGAGTCGTACAGAGATGAAGACAGCCATATAGAAAGAAACACCTTATCTTGTATTTTTAAATCCTCATGCAAAAATAAAATTATTAACTATTTCTAGTTTGTTCAGTGGCCCCTCTCCTGCCCTCCTCCCAGTACTCTTCACATTTCTATTAAAAGGCAGAGATTTCATTAAGGAATTTACATGAGCATCATAGCAAAAAATCAATACCTTCCTTTCAGTTTACTGGGGAAGATGCCAATTCATATTTTTCTGTTGTCAAGAGCTTGATTTTCTCCTTACCCCACCCCCTCAAAAAAGTCCTTCAGCAAAATATATTTGGCGCCATTTTGAGGCAGATTTCTTAATCCTGAGTCTACGTGGGGAAATAGCATTTCAAAAAGCACCATGCCCAAACTGCATTGTTGACCCACTAAAGGATATTACTAAAGCAAAAGTCATGATTTCCAGGGTTAGCCTTCTGAACAGCTACTCTCAAGCCATATTCATGAGTTCTGGCGCCTTCAGCTGATTGTGCCTCCTTCAGGCAATCTGAAGCATAATAAATGCTTCCAACAGAAGTTGAGTGAATCATGTGAGTCAAGTGAATTCCTTCTGGTTATTTTCTTTTTCTGGGATTTCAGAAGCAAGAGACCCAGCCTACCCCAAAGCAGAAATAATTAACTCTCAGACTGTTTTCATCTCCTTATGTGGACTATTCCCCCAACAAGGGCCCTCAGGCTGGAAAAAAAAAAATGAGGAAGCTGTTAAAAGTCTGACTGCATGGCCTGACCACCTAGTTCTCTTCAGAGAATTTAGGGAGAAGCTCATAAGCAAGGAAAGGCTGCAGATCTCCAGCTCCAGGGCAGCTGACATAGCTCGGCACATAAATCTCCATCAGGCTACATGCATTAATCTATTAACAGAGATATAGAAAAAATGTCTAGTGGTTGGAACAGAGTTTGCTTTGGTGATAAGAGAAACAGGAGAGAAGTACTGAAAAGGGTAAATGATCTTGCTTTTCCTCTCCTGCTGTTGCCATCACACTCCATTCATTCAGCAATGCTACTCTTTGGAAACATAGCTGATTCACTGTAACTTCCTTCCTCTCCCTGCCCCCTCCTCTTTTCTCTAGAATATGTGACTGATTTTCCCTTCAAGGACCCTCCTCACACCACCAGAAAGAATCTTCAAGCCTACTTTAAAGTGTGGAATTTTGTTAGCATGGTCTCTGCCCTGAACAATACAGATTGCAACTCTCAACAATATCGTTGATGATGTTTGAGAATTGCTGTGGATGAAAAACTTCTTACGCCATAGGCCAATGTGGAGATGAGCCTCTTCAAACTTAGCAAGGTTAAACTTTTCCCAATAGATACATTATTTATGATGGGGCTCAGGGCAGAAGTAATTAACTCTTAGCTTGATTTTATCTCTTTGCATGGACTATTCCCCCCACGAGGGCTCTGAAGCTACAAAAATTATTGAAAACATTTCAAGTTAGTATGACCTCCAGGAGGCTATATTCCATTGGCATAGCCTTGAGAACCAGCCTTAACCAGCCCTGAGCTGGTAGCAGAGATAGCAGAGGACTTTCAGGGAAGATGTCAGAAAACCTACATATTGTTAGCGAAAGTCCCTTCGACAGAATATGAAAAGCTGGCAAGGACCTTGCTCCTTATAGATGAGAAATAAATGTTTTTGCAATGGAATAAAAAATTTAAATTCCAAATGCTGGTAGCCTCAATCCATAGAAATTCAGTCACATTAATATATAAAAATAAAAAGGTCAACAATTAATTAGCCAATTAAAGTAAAGATTGCCCACTTTAGATCCTGTTCTGCTTGACTTAGTGGATAGGGGAAGAGACCTGAAGAGGTTCTAGGCAGTAATGCTGGAGTGGAAAGAGCAAAGAGTCTAAAGTCAGATCATCTGGGTTGGTTTGAATCCAAGTTATGCTACTCACTGCCTGTTTGCCCCAAGTCACTTAATCTCTCCAGGCCTCAGCTTCCTTATCTATAAAAAGAGGGTTTGGACTAAAATCCTATCCTATTTGTAATCTTATGTTCTTAGGTAACTAAGAGAACCATAGTATAATAAATTTAGAGTTGCAAGAAACCTTAAAAGTTATCCAGTCCAATCCTCTTGTTTTACAAATGAGGAAATAAAGACAATAGAGATTTGCCTAAGGTAACATAGCAGTAATATCAAAGTGAGTGTTGAACTCAGGTCTTCTAATTCTTTTGCACTGGCTGTCCTTCATGCTTGGGATGCAATCCCTCCTCACCTCTGCCTCAAAGAATCCTTAACTTCCATAAAAGCACAGTGGTTCCTTCTATGGGAGACCTCTCCTATCTCCCCAATTGTTAGTGTTCTACATACAGAGAGAGAGAGAGAGAGAGAGAGAGAGAGAGAGAGAGAGAGAGACAGAGAGAGACAGAGAGATTTTAGAACTACGTGGGAGTGAGCAGAAAGAAGTAATGAAGGAGAAATAGAAAACCAGGAAAGTGTTGGTACTACCATGTTAAATAATTTAATATATAAACTTCTTTCTCAGTTATTTACATAGAGAAATGTTCATATTTGTTCATGTTTTTCAAATTATATGTATGTAAAAGAAAAGAGAGAGACAGAGTGGTATGGTGGTATGGCTAGTAAATTGAAAACTGTTAGCAATAAAGGTGAGGAAGAAGTCATTATAGTCACAAGAGACAGCCTATACAAAAACACAGACAGAAGATGGAATCTTTACATTCAAAGGGTCAAATGCAGCCCTGAATGTCAGGCAATGGAGTCAAGAAGAATTAGGTTCAAATTCTGCTTTTGCCACATATTGGCTGTGTTACATTGGTCAAGTCACTTAACCTCTCAGTGCCCCCAGGAAACTCTCTAAAACTGTAAGTTAATGGTGCCAACCTGCATAAATGGAAGAAGTTTTTTTTCAAGGGGTGATCTATATCATCAACTGATGACAGCATTTGTTTGGTGTGAAAATAAGAGGAAAGGAAAGGAGAGGAGAGGGGAAGGGAGGGGAGGGGAGGGACAGAGGGAGAGGGAGAGGGAGAAGAAAATGGAAAGGGAAAGAACTGCTCCAATGGGGTGGTGAAGGTGACATCCTGCCAACTTAGACTTCTATGGGTTTGGTTGTTTCTGTATACAGGTATTGTCTCCACCCAGTGGTACTTCTGTTAAATCCTAGCAGTTAGTGGAACAGCCTGGGCAGGTGGGAAGGGGAGAGGGTGGAGTGGCTCAGACATCTATCTGCCTTAGCCATGAAAGGACATAGGACCTGGCCACCTCTCTCCTCAAACACCTGCTCCCCAAAGCCTTGGGACTGTGGAGATCAACACCATCTGTTCCTGTCCATGTCTGGCCATCTTCCAGTGACCCAAATGCCATCCTACAGTTGGACCTTGACCATTAGGCTGCCATTTGGAGAACATTTATTTTCTGCATTGGAGATTTTGCCAAGTTAGCAAGACCTGGGTGGCAAGCGAAAATCTGCTTCTTCTAAGAATCTCTCTGAATTGGGTTATTCCCAAATGAATCACGGCAATATTGGAAACATCCCAGATCCCCCGAAAGTCAACAAGTCTATCCTGCAACAGCCAGTTGTTAGAGATAGGAAAGGTTAACTTCAATCATATCAGATAGTAATATATTCTTTATTTTAAAAAAATTTTTTTTAAATGTTTTGGCTTCAAGGGGAATAGCTACTCCAAATCCCTTGGTTGTTTCTTCCAATGTCTCGAAACCCTGTTCATCTGAAAATTTTTCTATTAATTTGCTCTACGTTGTTTCCTGATGTAATATAGATGCACTCCTAACAGCATGCTGTAAGAAACCAACATTCCACCTTACAAAACAGAACAAATCAATGGATTTGGGAGGCAGTGTAGTTCAGTGGAAAGAATGATGACCTTAGGGGGCAGCTAGGGGGCAACTAGGTGGCACAGTGGATAGAGCACAAGTCAAGAGGACCTAAGTTCAAATCTGGCCTCAGACACTTGACAATTACTAGCTGTGTGACCCTGGGAAAGTCACTTAACCCCAATTGCCTTGCAAAAAAAAAAAAAAGAATAATGACCTTGAAGGCACAGAACTTGAGTTTGAATCCCAGCTCTGCTCTTTACAATCTGTATAAACTTTAGCAAGTCACCTAATCTTCTCTGGGTCTCAGTTTCTTGCTCTGTAAAATGAGGACTTTGGACTGGATGACTTTTATGTTCCCTTCTGATTCAAGCTAAATGATTTATTTTCTACTACATCATTATAGAGTTTTCACTGTTTTATTCATTTAGATTCTAGCAATTTTAGGGACATTGCTATCCGCAATCATGGGTTCAACTTTAAAGAGTGACTTGTTCCTCTTGGTTCAGTTTAAACGCCCAAGTTAAATACCTCTATAGACTCAACTCTAGGTTGTCATGTTGCTGGTTGTGCATCTTTCTTCCAAGGAAGAACTCTTCCATGATTCATTTGTTTAAATGTCTTTAGGGCTTGAGGCACAGCACCTGCCTATTAATTTACTACAATGAACGTAAAAAACATCTGTCAACTTTTTTTTCATGAATTAATAGCTCTGTAATTAAAATCCAGTAGAGAGCTCAGCTAAGACCTTCTCCCCCTCCTCCACTTTAATTAGGACAGGAAAAACAAGCCAAGCAAGCCTACCTTTCTTTGCAAGGAAAACAAGCTTTGAACAAATCAAGGATGGCCCAAAGGTGCCTATCCATCAAGACACACAGGCAATTACTCTCCCTTTCTGAACTCCTACTTCATTGTGATTACCACTGACTGACACTGTGTAAATCCAATTCTGGGGGATCCCTCCCCTTTCTCTCTCTGAGACAGAAAGAGAAGTCCTTCAGAGGAACTAAACATTCTGCCATTTAGGTCTGATTTTCCTGGTTTGAATCTTCCCCTCTGAGGATGGCAATGTCTCTAAAGTCATCGGAATCTCAACCAATAGAAAGAGTGAAGACTTGGTCACTAATGTGAGGCTAATGTGTTGTACTGATGGGCTCACATTGAGCTTGGATTCAGGACACTTGGGTTAGAATTCCAGCATGGCCCCACAATTAGTGCTGGACTTACAGTCAGGATGACCTGAGTTTTGATCCTACCTCAGACCATAGATAACAACCTACAAGAGCCTCAGTTTCCTCATCTGTAAATGAGAAAAATACTCCTTACACTATCTACAATTCACAGGATCATAGTGAGGAAAGTATTTGATAAATCTTAAAGCTCTATATAAACTTGAGATAGTATTTATAAGAAGAGGTCTACCTATGCCACAATTAATGAGCCATGGACCCAGTAGTTCAAGAGAATGTCACCTATAAATCTTCTGAAAGTGGATATGCCTACCAAGGTCCATGGTTAAGAAAAGAAAGGGACAAAGGGCTGGCACGGAAATGATGTAATGATTCCAGCACAAAAACTTTGGGAGGGGAAACAAAGGGAAAATGGGGAGTTACTGGCATGGAGGGCTTCTCACTCTGCACCTGATTTTCTGTAATGAGATTATGATAGGTAGTTGTACCCCTGGGCAGGAGCAGGCTCATGAGGTAAACAGAGGCTGGAAGTGTGGCCAGAAGCAAGCAGATGCCATGGAGACAATAGTCAGGAGAGGAATGACTAAAAGCCAGTATGCTTGATAGCTGCCCTTAAAATGTAGTCAGAGAGCCATTGAGTCACCCCAATTATTAGTTCACTCAGTTGACCAGATGTTGATCCTCCTAGAGGCAGTAAATAGAATAGCATTAGAGGATACTCATCTTCTAGAGAAATGACTGAATAGGGAGGAAGAGTCTGGTCATGGATACATGGCCTGTGTGAGATTTTTGTTATTGTTCAGTCATGTCCAGCTCTTTGTGACCCCATGGATCACAGCACACCAATACTGTCCATGAGGTTGCTTTGGCAAGGATACTGGAATGGTTTGCCATTTCCTTCTCCAGTAGATTAAGGAAAACAGAGGTTAAGTGACTTGCCCAGGGTCACACAGCTAGCAACTATATGAGGCCAGATTTGAACTCAGGTCTTCCTGATTCTAAGCTCAGTGATCCATCCAGTGAGCTACCTAGCTGCCTCCTTGTGTGAGATTGCTTTAGTGTATTTTGATTTTACCCATTTTGATTCATGAACCAGTAAGATTATGTATGGTTAAAACATGCTTATGGATTCGACTCCAATTTGGCCAAATCAAGTCAACAAGCATTTTATTGAGGACTTACTATGACTCAGGAATGGTGGTAAGTGCTGAAAGTACAGCCATAAAAGAAAAGAAAGACAGGTTTGTCCTTAAGGAGCTTACATTCTAATATGGGAAGATAACACATAAATAGAGCTAAAAAGGTGGGGGTGGGGGGAAAGTACCAACTGGGGGACATGATGGTGAAGTCTGAAGAATGAAAGATGACTGACTGATCTGGGCCCTTCCTCAAAATAAAGGTTCCAGGAGGCATCTACCAATGGGTGAAGGGGGCTGGGGGAGTGGATTGGGATCATGAAATTGTTGTTAATTGAATGGAAATACTGCATGAAAAGAGAGATAGTTTCCCCAGGAGGTAGTGACTCAAACCAAGTGTTTAATTAGGTGAATCCATGAATAACAAATTCCTAGATAATAAGGTAAGCACAGCCACCCACAGAAGGAGTACAGTTTTCAGAGAAGCAAAGGATGCCTGACATTTCCCTCAAGCTTCCCCTAATGTTGCATGGAGCTCATAATTGCCTTGGTAAGCATGGGATTTCTGCCCAGCAGCTGGTTCTTGCTGTTGAACAGAATCAGGCTAGTGACCAATAGCACTCCCATTGAACTCGGTATGTAATCCTCCACAGCTGCACACATTTGTTCAAGGGAAACACCACGTTTTAGAAGAAATGTGTCCAGAGAAGGGTGACCAGGCGAGAAAGGAGGTTCAAATCCCCGCCAAACACAATTTAGTTGAAATGAAGAACTGGAGATATTCAACCTTGAGAATAGAATTGGGGAAACATAACTGTATTCAAACATATGAAAGCTTGCCATGTGGAAGAGGGCCTGCTTGTTTTGCTTGGGCCTCAGAGGGCAGTACTCAATGGATGAAAATTGCAGATAAGCAGAATGTGGTTCAACAAAAAGAAAAAAAAAAGGACATTCTGGGAGGAGCCATACAATTAGAGGGAGATGCTACAAGGGGCACAAGCAGGGCTGTGCTATAGCCCATTCTAACCAGTTTGGTTTGATGAGAGAGACTGTTACATTTACAATGTATTTAAACCTCAGAAACTGGAAAACTGATTTATTGTTTGGTTGATTGTCTAGACTTAAGAAAGTGGAGAAAACGTTAATAATGCAAATTAAACCTTAAAATGTGTCCTATAGCACATTTTCAGAGAGCCAGTTACTAAACATTTACCAGCAGACCCCTGGGCAGATGTTATTTTCAGAGCTGTAATGGACTTCCACGATGAAGGGCTTTCTGGGCCATGGCAGACATGGTCCAGAGGGCAGCTCCCAATATGAGACGGTGCTTTGCCTGGGAACCTTCCATAAATGGTGGTTCTGGGAAAAATCATTTAATCCAGAGGGAATATTTCCACCATGTGAATTCCAAGGCTAGAGTGAGCTTTCAGGATGAAGAAATTTCTGAGGCATGGAGGAGAAAGTCCAGAGTACAGAATTAAAAGGACTGAAGATATGATATACAATAAATAAATAAATAAATGAAGAATGGCACCTTTAAAGATGTCTTTCCCTCCCAGCTTTTCTAATAATGTTGAGCCTTTTTTTTTTAGCAAGTATGACAACAGAAAGAAATCCCTATCCAAATGCAAAGTGTCTTAAGATTGACAGCAAGGGAGGAGATCTATGTAACACTTTCAGATATGACAGAAGCAGCATTACATTCTGGTGGACATCAAGATCTATCTGAAGAGCTCATCTCAGGCTAGGGATAAGGGGAAATAAAAGCACATTGATTAATAATGCAACCTCCCTTTCAACCTGTTCATAAGCAGCACAGAGACTTGTGCTACACTTGGCTGAGAGATATGAAAGGTTTTCATCACAGGAAAGAACCAGGCAGGGCTCGCAACGAGTTTCGCCATATGGAATCCTAATGCATCACTGGGCAGTTCCGTGGGGCTTCTGGGACCTGCATATTCGAAAGGTGCTCAATAGCAGCAGATCCTCCAAGTAGAAATACCTATGTATTTTCAAGGAGGAGAGCAAAGAAATCTCTCAAAACACCTTGAAGATGCTATTCAAAAATAACTATAAAGGCAATGGGGGCCATCTCCAGTCATCCTGATCTATATCTGGCTGCTGGACCCAGATGGTTCCAGAGGAGAAAGTGAGGCTGGTGACTTTGCACAGCCCTCCTTCCCTTAAATCCAATTCACTTGCAAGTCATGGCATCACATTCCTGATGTCATGGTCCTCTTGAGAACAAAGGATAAATAACAACAACAACAACATAAATGGGAGAGAAATGTTTATTTTGGGTGATCTATGCTAATGCAAGGTATCATGACCTGACCCTCTTGGGCTTGTCTTTGCTGACTGAGGAGCAGTATGAAATGTTTGGAGTCAAAGTCAATCTGCGGTCTTGTAGGCTATCTTCTGGGTTTTAATATTACTCCTCTCCAGATCATCTTCTACAAATATAACCCAAAAAACCCAAATAGAAAAGAGCCCACTAAACCATGCATAAGGATTCCCACAGGCTGCATATCGAATTAGAAAGTCACATATTGATGTTATCTGTGTTTGATTGTATCTTTCCTTATTTTGTTAAATATTTCCCAATTACATTTTAATCTGGTTCAGGGTGATCTCAGCAGTGTTTTGGACAGCATAGGGATGCTCTGTGTGTGTGTGTGTGTGTGTGTGTGTGTGTGTGTGTGAGAGAGAGAGAGAGAGAGAGAGAGAGAGAGAGAGAGAGAGACCTCTGCTCTGCACAGCTGCCAAAACAATCTTCCTAAGGCACAAGTCTGATCATGTCACTCCCCCCCTCCCCCCGCTGCAGAAAAAAAAAAAAACAAAAAAAAAAAAAAACAAGTCCTTCAGTGGCTCCCCCATACCTCTAAGATTTTTTTTTAAATACTCAGACTAGCATTTAAATCCTTCCATAATCTGGCTCCAACCTACCTTGCTAGATTTATTTCATATTACTCCCTTTTCAGACCAACTGGCTCTCTAGCTGTTCCCCAAACCCAGAAATGCATCTCATGTATCTGTGTTTTCACACAGCTTCCCTATCCTCACCACCTCAAATTGTATTCCCTCATTGCCTTTCCTTTTCTATGCCCACATTTACCTACTCCTTATAGAATATTTAGCATCCTTTGAGGCATATCACAATAAAATAATAACTAGCATTTATATAGAACTTTAAAGTTTGCAAAGCACATTAAATATGTTATCTCATTTGCTCCTCACAACAGCTCAGTAAGGCAGGTGATATCATTATTACCATTTCACTGCTGAGGAAACAAGGGAAATTCTATAAGTCCCATATAGATTCCTTGGACCTTTCAAGCAGTAGAATTATGCTTTATTTGCTGAAGTTTTCTTGGGATTCCTCTGCTTTTCAGTATCACTTCCCCTATGCCACACTGAGGAGCCCCAGCTAGCTCTAACAAAAGTAACTTATTTGGACCACAATATGTGTGTTTAATTTGGTAGGGTAGGATAGAACAGGTGCAGAATATTCACTTTTCATATTATTTTTGACTTTTTATTTCCTTATCCAACATTTAGATATGCAGAGCTCTGCTATTGTTATTGCAGGAAATGCAAAGATAAGACATGATCTCTACCTTCAAGGACATTATAACAAAATAAGTTCAACTAGACTCAGTGAATTTTATTAAGTACCTACTATGGGGAAGACGCTGTGTTAGGTTCTAGAGTTTACAAAAATAAAATAGTTCCTACACTTAAGAAGCTTCCTTTCTGCTCCTAATCACATTGAGAGACATGAAAATTAAAACAACACAGAGATTTCTACTCTTGCCCAGAAAACTGGCAAAAGATAACAAAAGACAGGAATAGTCAAAGTTGGAAGGGTTGTAGAAAGATAGGCACACTGATACATTGTTAGTGGAGTTGTGAATTGGTACAATCATTTTGAAAAGGAATTTGGAATTGTGAAAATAAAGCAATTGAAATATTCATATCCTTAGTCCCAGAAATTTCATTACTAGTGACTGTTGATGCCAAGGAAGTCAGTAAATAACAGGAAGAAGGCCTCCATATACAACAAGTGTTTATTGAAGCATTTTTTTGTGGTAACAAAGAACTAGAAATGAAGTTCATCCTCATTAAGTGACAAATAGCTCAACACATTATGGTAGATGACAGTAATGGAGTATTACTGTGCTGTAAAAAAGGAGCATGCCAGAAGCAGACAAATATGGAAAGACTTATAAGAACTATTGTAAAGGGAGAAAGTAGAACCAAGAAAACAATTTACACAATGATTATACCAACATAAATGAAAAGAACAACAGCAAAATAATCAAAACTGAAAGTTTTGAAATTATAATGGGCAAGCTCAGCTCCCACAAAGAGATAGGTAGTAGAAGTGGGGGTCCACAGGTATAAAGCATTGTACAGTGTCAGACTCTTTGCTATGTGTTGATTGATTTTGCTGCATTTTTTTCCTTTCTTCCTTTTGTTTTATTCTTTATTATAAGGATGGCTTTCTGGAACAAAAAGGGGATGGGGGGGTTAGGTGGATTCAAGGTAATATAAAAACAAAAGACATCAACAAAAACTCTTTTCAAAAGAAGCTTACCTTCTAATGGGGGGGATGCCACATTTAATCAGGTAAGTAAATAAAACATGGGGTCCCTGGGTGGTGCAGTGGATAGAGCACTGGGTTTGGAATCAAGAAGACTCATCTCCCTGAGTTCAAAACTGACCTCAGACACTTACTAGCTGTAGTGACCCTGGGCAAGACACTTTACCCTGTTTGCTTCAGTTTCCTCATCTATAAAATGAGCTAGAGAAGGAAATGGCCAACCACTCCAGTATCATTGCCAAGAAAACCCCAAATGGGGTCACAGAATCAGACATGACTGAAACAACTCAACAACAACAAAACGACTAATAAAACATAATGTGAGGCTTAGGGCATTAACAACTGGGAAGATCAAGAAAAGCTTCACGCAGGAAGTGACACCTAAGATAAGCACTGAAGGAAGCAAAAGGATTCTAATAGGAAGGGGTGAGAAGGGAGTACATTGTAGGCATGGAGCAGAGGTTGTGCAAAGGCATCAGGGTTTGGGGGAATCAATGAATAGTGTGGATAGATAGCTGGCCCCAGGGAATGGACTGTGAGGCCCTAGACAAGTCTTTTAACCTCTCAGTGCCCCCAGGCACTCTCTGAAACTATGAACTATGGATCAAGTGTTGATATCATTGGTAGAGAGAGTTTCATTATCTGGAATTTCTTATACCAATGAATCACAGGTCTTTTAAAAAAATGCATGGGGGATAGAGATAGAATGTTGAGTTTGGGGAACAGCAAATAGCCAGTTTTGCTGAAACTTCCAGTACATGAAAAGAAATAGGAAAAAAGTCTGAAAGGTAGATTGGAGCCAGCTCATCCAGGACTTTAAATGCCAGATAAAGGAGTTTGTATTTTATCCTAATGTCAATAGGGAGTCAATTTCTCTCTTATTTATTGGTTTTTTATTTATCTTTCAATAGCACTGTTTTCAGGCTTGTCCTGGGGGAGAGAGCTCAACTCAGACAGAGGGCTTGATAAAGAGATAGGTATCACCATTCCCTACTTAAGTTGCCAGGGAAGATCACTCAGACGCGCTTAGACTCATCACATCCCAGGACATTTAGTGCAGCTAGATGGAGACAAAGCCTTGCATCTGCACCTCAAAGAACAATGCCTTTGTCCTTGGGGGTACTCCCCCAGCCTGTTTGGGTACTTATGGGCAACATCCCACATCCCAGCTGATGAATGATGCATGCAGCCTTTGATGACTGGGATTCTTATCATAGAGAGTTACCTTGAAACCAGTAGGATGCTTTTGGTTAAAGAGCCTTCAACAGTGCTTGGCCAAACTGGTCAGAAATGAAGGGGTTTCAATACCATAGGGTCTAGACACCGAGGGGATTTGGACACCAATGTGCTAAGGAAGCTGTTAGTTGACATAGGCTGTTAGTTTGCAGTTTTGCATCTTACAAGATAACAGCAGTTACTCTTACCCAGAGATCTTTGAGAGAGGAATCACTTAGAATTTATTGGCCCAGTTGGGACCTACCACAGTTAATTTGGGAAATGTCCTTATATTTCTCCTTGAATATGCACAAAGTTCCACCTGGAAGTATTACTAACATAGGCTTAAGCTAGTGTTAAAATAAAAGGTTCCTACCGCCCCACAAGGCAAGTAATTGGGGGGAGGTGGGGAAATGAAGCAAGACAGAGGTTGGCCAAGATTTGCTGAATAACAGGGAAAGCCTATGTAAGATAAGCCATTGTGGATAAGCCACCTAGATTCCATTTATGAGTTAACAATGAGGTCCTTATATTACCCACTTATTCTCATTATACAATCCCTAAGTGCCTCAGTTCCTAAAATAAGCCTTTTTTTTCCCCTTGTACAAACAGCAAGAAAGGGTGGGGAAGGTCGATTCAAAGGTGAACTGGGTGTCAGGGAAAGCCCATTTAGAGTAGAATTACACACTGATTGTGAAACACGGCTGATTTATCCAAGGTTGATCAAGAGCTAAAGATGAAGTTGAAAAGGACCCTAAAAGAAAACAACAGTAAGTCTTTGGGACTCCGGAAGCTTCATTACTGCTCATGACTGGACTTGGGCAGCAGCAGGTTGCTTTCATGACCCCCAAGTGAATTTATCAATTTAGAAATACAGGCATGATGAGTTGTCCAGAATGGAGTGCTGGAATGTGAGAGCACAAAGGAAGAGATTTGAACCCTCACTGAGAACCCTGGGGCAGGAAGTCAAGGAGAGGGACACACAGGGGCCATGAAAGCATCATAATGGTCATGAAAATATTTTAGATATTTAGATCTGGAAGGGAACTGAGGGTTCATATACTGTAATCCCCTTATTTTACTGATGGGGAAACTGAGATGCAAAAAAAAGAGAATATGATTTACCCAAGACTGCAGCAGAATTATATGAAGAATTTGTAAACATCAAGACAGATTGAACCAAAAAAGTTCCGTTTCAGACATGTGAAGACCTCTAAATAAACCCAGGCTTCAGAATTCCCATATTTGTCATTAAGTATTCTATAACACCCAACTACTAAAACACAGAGAGACATCTATTGTACAAAATCCCATGCTGAGCTGGTACCCGGGGAAAAAACTCAATTTCATATAAAAAAGGATTGCTTTGACTTAGTTCAGTAGGGTCTATCCACAGAAAGCCCTAGAAGTTTCCCTTTGTTGTTGTTCAGTTGTTTTAGACCCGTTCAACTCAGTTGGGACCCCACTTGGGATTTTCTTTGCCATTTCCTTCTCCCACTCATTTTACAGATGAGGAAACTGAGGCAAACAAGGTTAAGTGACTTGCACAGGGTCACACAGCTAGGAAGTATCTGAGGTCTGATTTGAACTAAGGTCTTCCCGACTCTAGGCCCAGCGTGCTATCCACTGTATGATCTAACTGACCCCCGAAAGCTTCCCCTATAGCCATCTTATTCAAAAGCAACAACCTCCAGTATTTTCTCCACAGCAGTAGGAAGAGAGTAGGAACCAGGAGTCTGGTGGAACTAGCAAGGTCTAATGAGCATGGAGGATCTGGAAAGTAAGAGACCATCACCAATAAGTTTATTAGTAAAAGGATGGTCTCAGGAAAAAACAAAAGAAAACAAAAACTGAAAGACCAGGCCAAGAAGCAGATTATAGAGGGTTTAAATCTCACTAGTTAATAAAGCAGATTGAGCTCTGGAATTGAAATCAGGAAGACCTGAGTTCAAATTCTGCCTCAGCCACTTACTAGCTATGTGACCCTGGGCCAGTTATTTAACCCTGTTTGCCTCAAGTTTCCTTATCTGTAAAATAATAGCACCTACCTACAAGGGTTATTGTGAAGATTATATGAGGTAATATTTATGAAGCACTTTGTAAACCCCACTCCATGAATGTTATTGTTATTACTTTAAAGTTTGGAAAGTCCTTTTTAATATACAGAATCTTATCACCTCCTCTTAACAACTCTTTAAAGTAGGTTTTTCTTAACAATATATCACACTGGATCCTGATAATGACTCTTTAAGGTGGATGGTAAAGGGATCATTATCTCCCTTTTGCTGACAAGGAAATATTTTAGTCTTAGAGAGGTTAAGTGACCTGTCTTGCCTATCAATGGACACACAGCTAGGTGGTATCAGAAGCAGGATTTGAACTCAGGTTTTGCTGACCCCCAAGTCCACTACTATGGCCATTATATCACACTGCCCCCCATTAAATAGACAATAAGGTCTTCTAGATTAGGGGTGTTAACAGCAAATATTTTAATCATGGCTAGGCTCTTCAGTGGAGAGAGGGGTCTTACTGGTTTTCTTCCTCCATCCAAGGGTCCAACTAACTAGGGGAGAATTACTTCCAACCACAGAGGATAATGACCCACGTTTACATCCCACTTTAAGATATGTAAAGCACTTTACATACGTTATCTCATTTGATTCCCACAAAAACCCTGTGATGTCAGAACTATTGTTTATCTCCATTTTACAAATGAGGAAACTGAGGCTCACAGAGGGTGATTTGCACTTGTCGCCGCCAATCATTCTAGAGATTCCTAATATAAAGGAAACCCAGCAAGAAGCAGCCATGTATTTCTTTACACAGGCACCTGGCCATCAAGGGTAAAGTATACTCTGTGAAATGAAGGACTTGGGATGTTGGGACCCTCTTTAGTAAATCACTGTACCAGAATATGGCTACTGTGCTCAGCCAGTGCCTGAATCAATTCGTTAAACAAGGCTGCCCCCTAGTGGTAACATTATGCAATTCCACATCTATAAAAATGACACGTTCAGAAGCACAGGAAGAGTCATACTGCTTCCCACTAATAGTAAATTTTGAATTGAGTAGTGGGCTATTTTTTCCCTAAAGCAATTTTACTGCCTTAAAAAAATAACATGGGTTACATATAAAAAATATAATTAAATGCTAAATAAAAATTTAAGAAATTAAAGACAAATGATGGTATGGAGTAGAGGTGTGCTGGTAAATATTTAACAAGCTCTTAGGGTGGGGGAAAGAACATTTGCAGGGTACATTTTTAACTTTAATCTGAATTACTAACATTCTCTCCATCATTCTCTTAAGTCTAGACAATCAACAACACAATAAATCAATCCCTGATTTTTAGTTTGCTGATTTCCAAGGTTTAAATGCCTAGACTCAAAATTTGACAGCTGCTCTTACAAACATGTTTGAGCAAGCTCCAGCATACATCTGGTCTGTATAAAGTTTATAGAGTTTTATTAAGTTTTACAGAACAAATCTTTTTATTAAGGGGATTTGTTCTGTGAAGTTTGGATTCAGTCAAAGAGCTGCCCTTGAAGATCTAGAGGGCCACTTGTGGCCTCAAGGTTGCAGGTTCCTCACCCCTGGTATAAACCACATGTAGTGAGTACTTGGAATGTTCCTCCTTATCCTTCTCTCATTGAAGGTAGGGAAGAATAGCAGGCTGGTAATGAGCAAAGATCATTGAGAGGCTTAGATAATTTGAATAACCATGAAATCAGAGGACTCTTGAAGAGATTGTCTAGTCCATTTTACAAATGAGGAAGCTGAGGCATAAAGAGAGGTGAGATAACTTGCCTAAGGTCACACAGTTAGAAAGGGGTAGAGTGGAGAATCCACCTAAGTACTTAAGAGAACTAATTGTGGAATAGATAGGGTGCTTTGTTGGCTTCTGAATGAGATGCCAGTTTTTCCTAGAACTGTTTTTCCCACTGGTGTCAGGTGGGGGGAGAGGGGAAGGACATCAAGATTTGTACTCATCATATCTGAACCTGGAGTCCATGATAAAAATTCTTCTAAATCTGGAAAATAATAGGAGACTGCCCTGGGCCATCTGGTAAAGAGCCAGAGGCTGATGGGGCAGTGACCTTAAGAAGAGGAAGGTCTACCATCATCATCATCATCAATGATAATAGTGTTTATATATCAGTTTACATATTTCATCTCATTTGATCCCCGCAACAACCCTGTGAGATAGGTGATACAGTGGATAGAATTGGGTCCGAAGTCACGATAGACATGAGTAAAAATCCAACCTCAGACGCTTACTAGTTGTGTGACCTTGGGCAAGTGACTTAATCTTTCTTTGCCTCAGTTTCCCTATCTGTAAAATGGGGATAATAATAGCACTTGTCTCTCAGAATTGTTGTGAGAATCAAATGAAATAATAATTAGCACAGTGCCTGGCACACCGTAGGCACTATAGAAATATTAGCTATCAAAATTATTCCTATTTTATAGATGAGGAAATGAGACTGAGGAAGGTAAGTGATCTCTTCCCCACTTCATGCAGCTTGTGTCTAAGTGTCTGAGGTGGGATTTGAACTCAGGTCTCCTTGACTCCAAGTTTATCTCTCTATCTAAGAAGCCAAGCTGCTTCATTTCATTAGGTCTACTGTGCACTCCTTGAAGAATCTTATCTACTGCCAGACAAGGATTACCCTTTAAGTTTTTCCACAGTGTGGTAAGAACTACCATCGAATGATAGGAGAAGCTGTTGTCCAGAATAAAAGTAGTTTGTGACTTACTATTCAAAGTGAAAAACAAGAGAGAGAGGTATAGGAGTCCTTGCCCAGAGTAAAACATAGCACCTGAAGGAGCTACCATAAAAGACAATGACTGGTGACACCTGCTGGTAGTCAGAGGAAGTGCAGAAGAAAAGCTCAACACTAGAGAACTCTCCAAGGAGCTTCAGGGAGAGGAAATTGTGTATTTGCTATGGTGAATTATTCTGAGGATGTACTTAGATCTTTGGGAGAGAGGTACTCATTGAAGGATTTTTGCTTATTTACCAAAGGTTCTTATTTGTTATTTCGACAAACTCACCTCCATTAACACTGTGAATTCCATGCCTAGTTGGCATCCGTATACTCTGTGGTGTCAGAGATTTATCCAGATTTTCATCCAGAGAAGTCAGAAAAGTTCCCCCAAGCTCTCCAATCACCCAAAATGCACTCAGGCCCTTTATGCCCTGGGAATATTGGGCAGAAAGGTTAAATATAAGAGTAAATATTTAAGAGTATATTTCTGAGTCCAGAAATAAATTCAAGTTCAAGAATTCCTAAATCTTCTAAAACTAATTTCAAAAAATTTGTTGATTTCAGACTAGATACTCCCTTCAACATCAACAACAGTGGCCTAGGACAATAATATGTGGTAAATGAAATTTGTTTCTTTCAATGTTGCTTCCACTCTCCACTCCTCACCCCACTTCAGTACCTGTGATCCCTCAGTAAAGCCTCTAACCTAAACTTATCCTTTATCCCCCACTTTGGGTTAGCTTCTCAATCTGTCAGGCAGGAAATAAGCCCACAAGCTTAGATACAACTAAGCCAGATAATTCTGAGAGCGTTTATAGATGAAATTTAAATTTCCATAGAGATCTATTTACATAAATTACATATTGAGTTTTAAAAGGGATCTCAGCAGCCATCTGATTCAAACCATAACCAAAAGGAATCCCCATTATATTGGAACTATTGCATTTGGATAAAACTGGAACTGTTGTTTGAACTCTCCCAATGTACTATGATAGAAAGTGGCGATGATATTTAAGAAGATAAAGATGGGAAGAATATATGAACCTTACCAAAGAAATGCAGAAACAATTTATGCTGGAGGCAACACAATCTTAAAGGTACTCAGATTCACTATTAGATTACATCAAAGAGAGAAAGAGTCCAAAAAATATTCAATATATCACTAATATACTGGGGAGGAGGGGATGGTGTTGGGGAGGGGGGTCAGGGAGAGGTGCTGAGAAGATAACAACTACCAACCCATGTTCCTACTTGCTCCTTTCTATAAAATCTTCTTCAGGATACAATCAACAAAAATATGAGATGGAAATAGGCAGGTTTTCACCACATTTTTTTCTTTTTTGGGGGTGTGGGCTAGGCAATGGGGTTAAGTGACTTGCCCAGGGTCACACTGCTAGTAAGTGTTATGTGTCTGAGGCTGGATTTGAACTCAGGTCCTCCTGAATCCAGGGCCAGTACTCTATCCACTGCGTCACCTAGCTGCCCCCCTCACCACATTTTTATAGTCATACAAATGTCTCTCATATATATTAAAATTTACAAGATTCTATGAGATGCAACTATGGCAAAACTATAAACATTGTTCAATTATCTGCTTAAGTATTGGTATCAAACAAGGTGTAAAACAGGGAAACATATACTCCCCTATAAAACAAAACAAAAAAAAACAAACAAACAAAAAAAAAAACAATTGTTCACCTGTGACATGGAAACTGTTCTGTGCTGGTTCCAAATAGAAGCAGAGGGAAATTCTTCCCAGGGACTGAAGGAGAGGAGGATATGGGCAGAAACAATTACAGTAACTGGTCATGTGTACAGTCATTGACCACCAAAAGAGTATTACCAAATCAGTCTTCCATATTTATCTGGTTTACTTCTGATTGGCATAATCTAATCTATCTGGGTTTTTCTTAGGCTGGTACATTTGTAAAGTATATCAGCTTTCACTGTTTATTTCTAAGTATAAAAGAGTATGAGCCACAATGTGTAGAGATCCGTCAAATCTGTCTGCACTCATGGTAGATCTAAGAAGCTTCCGGTAAGAAATCATCTGTTCTACAATATGCCTTTAATCATAACAAAAGAGATCCAAGTGGTGAAGTCATAGGGTGAGAATGAGATGTGTTTCTTTTAAATACAAAACAAAACTGTTACAAGGGTTACCTTTCAATCATGAGGTCTTTCAAATACTCCTATTTGAAGATAACATTGCACAACAGGCAATATGGTGGAGTGGGAAGAATATTGAATCAGGAGAGTTTGTAAAGATACCCTACTCTACTAAGAAATCTATATATTCTTTAATGTTGTCATTCAGGAGATGACATGTCTTTCAGCTCTAAATTCTAAAACAGTTTGTTCTGTTCTTTATTTATCTTTTCTGAATAGCTACCTAATAGATTTGCATAACTCTGACAAGAGAACATTATAGTCTCCTGTAATTATTGTGTTACCATGTCTTTTTGCAATTCAATTCATTTTGCTTTATTAATTTAGATGCTATGCCATTTATTTTTTGTATAATTAGAAAAAAACAAGAAGAAAGAATAATAATGAGAAAAATCTATGGCGTGCAATTAAAACAACTTAATCATCAATTATTTAAATAAATAACTGAAAAATAAAAAATTAAACATTGACAACAGAAATGGCATTAACACCAACTATAATAATTTTATCCAGAACCTATTACAACAAGGAGACCAAAAGAGCCCAGAAAGTTAGTCAGCAAACATTTGATTTACTTGCCACTTGGAAAGAGATTGCTGCCAAAAGCAATATCAAGTTAGAAAATAAACTCATTTATAAATCTTGCAAAGAAAGATGATGGATGATATCATCCATCAGCAATATGTCTTAAAGTAGAGAAAAGCAGTGGAGGGCAAAAACCAGTTTAAAGAAAGTTTGGCAAGATATACACTCAGGGAAGTAAGGATGAAAAGAGGGATGAAATAAGGATAAAAATGATGTGAGTATTTAAGCAAAAAAAAATGGAAAAGATTCTTTAAATGCATTATGACACACTTTGTCCATAAAAGAGACTGGAAACATTACGATTGCACTTGGATCCTAAAACCATAGTCCTAGATGTGTTTTAAGAGGAACTAAAAATAGACCTAAAGAGAACAAAGATGAGAAAAGCAACCCAATTGGACCAAATGTATGTTGAAGAAGGCCATGATGGAGGTGATATAATTGTGAAGGCATTGAGGGATCAAGGTATCTGAAGAAGAGAAAGACACCGAGGTATGGAATGAAATGTTGAGTTCTGGTGGGGTTTTTTCATCCATCATTTTACTGGATTATTTAATCTATTTACACCTAAAACTAGGTCTATTTGGTTTGTGCTTCCTTGAGACTAGTCTATTCCCACAGATTCTCCTCTTCTACTCCCATTTGTCAACCTGATATCAAGTTCTTTAACTTTATTTAAATTGTTAATTCCTTCTCTTTTCTTTTATTTAGTTTCAATTTATTATGTTTAGTAACTGTCTTTTAATGTGTCTTCTCCCAAGAAGTTTTCCTTTACATTGTCTTCCTAGTTATTTCTTTTCCCTTCCAGTCTATTCTGAATTTTATTTTCAGATTCATGGGTTCTACTTTGTTACTTCTGTATGTGCTCACTGTGTCCCTCAAAGTTTTTGAAGTATTAGACTTGAGCTTCCTCTTATATCTAATTTCTATGTTATTATCTTTGTAGATTTTTTGCCATCCTTTTTTTTCCTGCTGTGCCTCACTTTTAGAAATATTAATTTCTGAGGGGGATACTTTTGGATCAAAGCACTGCCATCTGGTAAAAGTTATGCCGTCCCAAATTGTGAGGCTTGCCCTAACCCCTGCCCTTACCATGATTAGTCTCCATCTCCCCCAGAAAAGTGTCTTCTCATCTCTGGCTCTACGTCCTTTAACCTGCCATTCCAGTACTAGCTATCCCTAAAAATTCATACAGCCCTTCTCCAGAGCGAGATACTGCCCATGAAGGCACAACACTCAGATAAGGCAGCTTCCAAAACATAAACTCCCTTTCAGACTAAACTCACCATGAGGTCTCCCTCTTCCACCATAGACACATATCTTTCTCAGAGGAATGCTCTTCAATGGTACCCCTACTTATTTCTGGGGCAAAACAACCCCTCTCCAATCCCCCAGCATTATTCTTTCCCCTCTGCAACCCCCATTCCATTCTCCTACAATCCCTACCTCTTGTCAAGAGAACATCCCTTTATTCTTAACCCATAGCCCATGATTCATTTCCCAATTGATGGGCAACCCCTCAATTTCCAATATTTTGCCATCATGAAAAAGGCTGCTATAAATATTTTTGCACATGTGGGTCCTTTTCCCATTTTTATGATCTCTTTGGGATACAGACTTAGTAGGGCTATTACTGTATCAAACAGTATGCATAGTTTGGTTGCCCTTTGGGCATAGTTCCAAATTGCTCTCCAGAGTGGTTGAATTATGTCCCAATTTTCTTTTGTCCTCTCCAACATTTATCATTTTCCTTTTTTGTCATATTAGCCAATCTGATTGGTGTGAGGTGGTATTTCAGTTATTTTAATTTGCATTTCTCTAATTAAAAGTAATTCAGAGCACTCCTTCATATGCTGGTAGATATCTTTGATTTCTTCATCTGAAAACTTACTATTCATATCCTTTGACTATTTATCAATTGGAGAATGGCTTGTATTCTCCTAAATTTGACTCAATTCTCTTTATATTTGAGAAATGAGGCCTTTATCAGAGATACTTGCTGTGAAGAATGTTTCCCAACTTTCTGCTTTCCCTCTAATATTAGTTGCATTGATTTTGTTTGTACAAAAGCTTTTCAATTTAACATGATCAAAACTATTCTACATTTTGTAATGTTCCCCATCTCTTGTTTGGTCATGAATTCTTCCCCTCCCTATAGATCTGACAGGTAGGCTATTCCTTGCCCTTCTAATTTGATTGCTTCATTGTCTATGGTACCTTTTAGCAAGATGCTGTTTCCTTCCTTATCTCTCTTAATTAGTTCTATTTTTGCTTTTACTTTGTCTAAGATCAGGATTACTACCCCTGCTTTTTTTTTTTTTACATCAAATGAAGCATAATAGATTCTGCTCCAGTCTTTTACTTTTACTCTGTTTATGTCTTTCTCCTTCAAATGTGTTTCTTGTAAGCAACACATTGTAGGACCCTAGTTTTTGATCTACTCTGGTATCCACTTCTGTTTTATGGAAGAGTTCATCCCATTCACATTCACAGTTATGATTACTACCTGTGTATTTCCCTCCATTCTATTCTTTTTCCTGTTTGTTCTCCCTCTTTCTCCTTTCACCAGTGTTTTGCTTCTATCATTTACCCTGATCTGCCCTCCCTTATGTCAGTCCCCCTCCTTACTTAATCTCTTCCCCTCCTGCTTCCCTGTCAGGTGAGATAGATTTCTATATTCAACTGATTTTGTATATTATTCCCTCTTTGAGCCAATACTGATGAGAGTAAGGTTCAAGTGATGCCAATTGCCCACCCTGCCATCTTCCCTTCCACTGCGAAAGGTCTTTCTCACCTCTTCATGTGAGATGATTTGCCCCATTCTACCTCTCCCTTCCTTCTGTACCCTTTGTACTCTTCTTTCTCATCTCTTATTTTTTTTGTCATTCCCTCAAATTCAACCTATTCCCATATTGTCTGTCTATGTATATTCCTTCTATCTGTACTGTTAATGATACAATTTCTTAAGATTTACAAGTATCATCTTGCCATGTAAGGACATAAACAGTTTAGCTCTATTGAATCCCTTATGTTTTCTTCTCCCTTTTTACCTGTTTATGCTTCTCTTGGGTCTTGATGCTGTAGGTCTGTGTTTTGGTTTAGCTCTGGTCTTCTCCTTATGAAGCCTTGAAATCCTTCTATTTCATTAAATGACTGTTTTTTTTCCCTTGATGTATTATACTTACTTTTGCTGGGTAAGTCATCCTAGCTCTTTTGCCCTCCGGAATATCATGTTCCACGACGTCCAATCCTTTGATGTTGTAGCTGCCATGTCTTGTGTGATACTGATTGTGACACCTAGATATTTGAATTCTTTCTTTCTGGCTACTTGTAGTATTTTTCCCTTAACCTGATAGTTCTTAAATTTGGCTATAATGTTCTTTGGGAATTTTATTTTGGGATCTCTTTCCTGAGGTGATTGGTGGATTCTTTCAATGCCTACTTTGCCCTCTAGTTCCAGGACATCAGGGCAATTTTCCTTAATAATTTCTTGAAAGATGCTCCTTTTGATTATGGCTTTCAGGTAGTCCAATGATTCTGACATTGCCTCTCTTGGATCTATTTTCCAGGTCAGTTGTTTTTCCCATGAGGTATTTTACATTTTCTTTGATTTTTTTACTCTTTTGAATTTGTTTTGATTGATTCATGAGCTTCCACTTGCCCGGGTCTAACTTTTAAGGTATTGTTTTCCTCAATTAGCTTTTGTACTTTCTTTTCCTTTTGACCAATTGTACTCTTTAAGGAGTTGTTTTCTTCAGCGGGTTTTTGTAACTCCTTTTCCATTTGGCCAATTCTACATTTTAAGCAGTTTTCCAAATTGTTAGCTCTTTTTTCATATGAGATCTTCCTGGGCTTGAGACCACTTCCTATTTTTTTTGGGGGTTTTGCCCATAAGTCTTTTGACACTATTGTCCTCTTCTGAGTTTGTTTCTTGGTCTTCCTTGTGACCACAATAACTTTCTACGGTCAGATTTTTGTTGTTATTGTTATTGTTTTCTGCTCATCTTTTTTTTTTTGGCCTTTTTCCTTTTAAATTTGAGCTCTGCTTCCAGGGTGGCAGGGGCACTGTCTTTAGTTTCTTGTGCTAGTGACTGCAGGCCCTGGCTGTTTACCTGTTGCTGCACTGATGTTGCCCTAAGGCCCACAAGGAACCCTTGTGTCTGTGCTGAGCTGAGGGCATGAGTGGGGATTGGCTGGTGCTGCTGAAGGCCATAGGGTTAAGCTCAGCTTACTTGGTGTTGAGCTGGGGTCCTAGTGGTGGTGTCTGGTGTGTGCTGAGCCCTTGTGGGGTGTTTCTGAGTTTCCTTGTGCCTACACTGAAGCCCATGGAGGTCTGGCCACTGGAGGCTACCTGTTTTCCTGGGGGGCTACACTGAAGTGTGGTAGGGCTGGTGCTGACTGGTGACTAATTGTTTGCTTAGGCATCCATAGGTAGGTGTCTACCTGTTTGCTGGGGGCTACACTGAATCACGTAGTGGTTCTCAGAGTTAGAGTCTGCCAGTTCCCTGGCTATGCTAAGGCATGTGGGGGGGGCTCCTGGTGTTGGCATTTGCCTTCTTTACCACACTGGGGCTCAGGATGGCCCCCTGGTTTCCTGAGGTGGAGTTTGCTGCTAGCTTGCTGGGATGCTTCTGGTCCTGGGCTGCTCTCTCCTTTCACCCAAGTGAGATGGACTTTTCTTACTGATCATCCAAATTTCTCGGGCTAAAAGATTGTTTCACTCCATCTTTTTGCTGGTTCTGCTGTTCTGAGATTTGTTTTGGGGTTCTATTTTATGGTTGTTTGGAGGTGAGTATGGGAGAGTTGCAGCAGTTTACTGCTTACTCTGCCATCTTGGCTCTGTGACTTAGTTTTGAGGGAATTGGGGGAATTGAGTGAACTACGCTGACTCTATCTTGTGACTCAATTTTGGATCTAGCTCAGTTCTCTTTTTCTTCAGTTGTGGGAATTGTGAGAAAACTTTATTGCATTGTTGGAACCTAGTCCTGTGAGGCTGGGAAGCAAGACCACCTCCACCTGTTGTTTAGAGACCCTTAACTCAGGACCTAGGTCATGCTGACCAGAAACTCAGTCAGATCTGAAGATTGATGCAAGGAGTTTTCTTACAGTTTTACATCTCAAGCAGCCCATATGTCTTATTTGAAAACTGGACCCATACTGGTCAATCAGTTACAGTTTCCTTGTTCCTTTGTTTCCTCAGTCATTTCAATCAATCCACCCCTCACAGTTTCACAAATGAAGAGGAGTTAACTACTTCTAATGAGAGCTTGAGCTGACTCTTTGAACTTTCTCATAACCAAAATATTGTAAAGAGTTTTATCACTGATTTCACTTGTTAACAAAAATCACATACAAACACACACACACACACATATTCAGCAATTTTAATATTGATTTACTATGTAAAAAAAACAATTAGAATTACCATTGGGGAAAGAGATTTCTCAAGTTCATTAAATGCATATTTAATGAACCAAAATGAGGACTCAACTAATTAATTTAGAATATTACAATTTTAATAATATGGAAGAAACTATTCAATCATATCTTGGATTGCTTTAGCAATTGAGATGATAAAATTAAATATACCAACAAGTCAAGTGGAAAGCTGAATACCTGTAGTCAAACCCCAACAATATTTATTATGTAAGTATATACAACATAGACACCAAATAGAAGGTAAAGAGGGGGATGGTAATAACAGATAAGGGAAGAAGCAGGAAAGACCACATGTGGAAGGTGATGCTTGATCCATGTCTTGAAAAAACCTAGGTATTCTAAAAGTTAGTGGTGAGGTACAAATATATTCCCTTCTTGTGAGATAACCAGTGTAAAGGCACAGAGATGAGAAATAGAGCACTGTGTAAGAGCAACAGTAAGAAAGACAGATTGACTAGATGGTGTAGCATGTGAAGATGAGTAGTATGTAATAATGATGGAAAGGCAAGTTGGGTAACTAGCAAACCTGAGTATTGGAAGCATACTAAACCTGGATTAGTGGAAGAAAGGTGGTATCCTCAACAGTAATAGAAAAGTTCAGAAGAAGATGTGTTTGAGGAGAAAGATAATGAATTTTGTTCTGGACACAATGAATTTCATATTCCTATGGAACATTCAGTTGGTAGTCAGTTGGCAAAATGGGACAAGATCATAGGAGAAAGAAATGGACCTGGGAGTATCAGCATAGAGATAATAATAAAACCCATGATAACTCACAAAGTCATCACGTGAGAATGTGAGAGAAAGTAAAAGGGGTCCAAGACAGAACTTTGAGGTACACCCACACCTGTGTGTGTGTGTGTGTGTGTGTGTGTGTGTGAGAGAGAGAGAGAGAGAGAGAGAGAGAGAGAGAGAGAGAGAGAGAGAGAGAGAGATTTGTTAACAAGTGAAATCAATGATAAAACTCTTTACAATATTTTGGCTATGAGATTATTCAAAGAGTCAGCTCAAGCTATTAGGGGGCATGATATGGATGATGACCCAGTAAAGAAGACTTAGGAGAAGTCAGATACGTAGGAAAAGAGCTAGAAAATAACATTGTCATGAAGGAAAAAAAAAAAAGGATAGGACAAGAGTTACAATGTTTGAAACAGTTGCTGTGGGGAATGGAATAGAAAATCAATTTGGGAGAAGGTCCATCTTCCTATATAGCAAGGACCCAGTTGAGATCTGAAGACATAAATTTATAGTGGACCCATGCAGCAAAGTACTGTGATTTCCTCTAGTTTTGTTCAGTAACATAGGAGAAGGAGCAGGGAAGGCAGATGGTGGGAATAAGCCGAGGTTTGAATTTGGCAAGGCATACGGAGAAATAGGATGAGGAAGTGAACAACTGCAGAATAGAGGTATAACATTCAGCTTGTAACTAAAAATTCATCTATAATCAGTTCACATGTCTGGGAAGGCTTCTTTGAATTCGACATACATATTGATTTTTTTAATGGTGCAGTAATGTCATTACAACCATGTTTAGCTACATTTTGTTTAGCTACTACCCAGTCACTTTGGAAAACCCATCTTTTAAATACCAATATTCTCTCAGTAGTAGAGGTAGCACTACTGAAAGTGGAAAGAGTGTTGGACTTGGAATCAGGGAGACCTGGGTTCAAAGTTTGCCTGATATTACTAGATATGTGACCCTGGGAAAGTCACTTAACCTCTTAAGCCTCAACTTCCTCATCTGTAAAATGCGGGGGATTGTACTTAATGATCTTTAATATTCCTTTTGGCTCTAATTCTATAAGCCCTGGGTTCAAATTACAACTTTAACATTACTAATTGTATAACTCTGGAAAAGTCATTTTACCTTTATGTGCCTCAGGAACTTGTCTCCCTGATGATATGCTGATGAAATTACAAAAATCAGAGCTTTTTTATGTTCTTAAAGTGATGCTATATGACTGTAAACTCTGAAATACCACAGACTTGGATGAATAAAATATTCCATGGAGCGGTGGAAAGATGAATGGACAGTGCCTTTAGGTTGTAGAATGGTTATTTAAACTAAAGAATTAAACAAAATTCAATTATATTTGGTAAATTTTTATTAAGCAATTTAATTAAGCAACTTTATTAAGCCAGGCACTGTGATGTGTACTGGGTGGGGGGGGAAGACAGAAAAGAAAATAGTCTCTCTCCCCCCGGAGTTTTTATTCAGTTTAATTTAATTTAATCTTATTCAAGAAGCATTTATTAAATACCTCCAGTTTACCAGGCACTGTGCTTGGTGGAGATATAAAGACAAAACATAAATTATTCTCTGCCCTCAAGGAGCTTACAGTGGGGGAGGGGAAGGGAGAGGAGAGAGGAAGGGAAGGAACCACTATGTAGAAGAAAATTAAATATAAAATAATTTCTATGTAAAGTTTATTAGAAATCAGGGGAAATCAGGATAGGCTTAGTATAGATGATGGTGCTTGAACTGAGCTTTAAAGGAAGCCAGAGGTAGAGAGGTGAGAAAAGAGTGTATTGCCTGCAAGGAGGACAAAGAAAAGAAATGAGATGGAATGTGGTCAGCAGGAAACAGGAAGTAGGCCATTTGGCTGGAATGTAGAAGGTCTAGGTAATAAGCCTCCAAAGGTAAACTAGAATCAGATAACAACTAGCATTTAAATGGAACTTTAAGGCCAGCAAAACATTTTTTTGAAATTTCTTTTTTTTATTTAATGTAATCAAAGTCATCCATTTCGCATTTCATTTTGTTTTTGCAAGGCAATCAGGGTCAAGTGACTTGCCCAGGGTCACACAGCTACTAAGTGTGAAGTGCCTGAGGCCAGATTTGAACTCAGGTCCTCCAGATTCCAGGACCCATGCTCTATCCACCTAGCTGCCCCTGCGAAGCATTTTATAAACATCTCATTTTTATCTTCACAACCACCTGGAAAGTGGATACTATAATTATTCCCAGTTTACAGACAAGGAAACTGAAGCAGACAGGGGTAAAGTGACTAACCCAGAGTCATACTGCTAATAAGTGTCTGAGACAAGATTTGACCTCTGGTCTCCCAGAGTCCTTACAAAGAGTTTAAAAACAAATAAACAAAAACCCCCAAAACCAAGTTTTAATTTTATGCTAGAGGCAAGAGGGAACCTCTAGAACTTCTGTAGTCAGGGAAGTCACTAGTCAAACCTGTGCTTTAAGAACATCAATTTGGCAGTGGAGGCAGGAAGAAGGCTATTGCAATAGTCCAGTTAAGAAGTGTAGATGACCTGTATTAGGGTGGTGGGTATGTGAATAGTGAGAAGGGGGTGCATATGAAATATATTGTGGAGGTAGAACTGTTAAGACTTGGCAACTTATTGGAGATGGGGGTAAGAGAGAATGAGGAGTTGAGGATGATTCAGGTTGGGAATCTTGGTAACTACAAGAATGGTGGTACCCCCAACAGAAATAGGGAAGTTAAGAAGAGGAGAGAGTTTTTATTTACTAATTCCTACCTGCTGTTGTTGTTATTCAGTCATGTCTGATTCTCCAGGACCCTACTTGGGACTTTCCTGGCAAAGATAATGGTGTGGTTTGCCATTTCTTTCTCCAGCACATTTTACAAGTGAGGAAACTGATACAAACAAGGCTAAACGACTTGCCCAGGGTCACATAGCTGGTAAGTGTCCAAGGCCAGATTTAAACTCAGGAAGATGAGTCTTCCTGACTCCAGGCCCAGCACTCTATCCACTGAGCCAATCTGGCTACCTTGAAAGGAGAGAAAATGGAAGGGAAATATAATGAGCTCTGTCTTAGACATGGTGAGTTTGAAATATGTTTAGGCCATTCAGTTGAAAATATCCAGGAGTGATATGGGACTGGAGTTCAGTAGAGAGGCTAGTGCTAGATATATAGATCAGGGAGTTATTTGCATAGAGGTGATCGCCGAAGCCATGGGAGATGATGAAATCACCAGGAGAGTCAATGGTGAAGCAGCATGAGTACTGATATCAGTTTCCTCATCTGTAAAATGAGCTGGAGAAGGAAATGGCAAACCACTCCAGTATCTTTACCAAGAAAACCCCAAGTGGGGTCACGGAGAGTTGGACACGACTGAAATGACTGAACAACAACACTGATATCATTGAGAAATATATGATCGTAAAAGTAAGTGGGTTGGTCACGTAGCAAGAAAAAGACAGTAGCTCATCAGTTCCCTCTTACACCGGTACTCTCAAGATGTTAAAAGATTAAAAGGAAGTCCTCCAGTCCATTAAGACAAGGACAAGAACTACACAGGATGAAAAGACATGGAGGGGTTGTTATCCTAATGCAGTGAAGGGAGCACTACACCAATGAGATCAGAGTGATTGAGTGGAAATATCATTGGATTTAGTGTCAGAGATCCCAGGTTTGAATCCTAGTAATGCGGTTTAGGGGTTCAGGGGTGCTGGGACCCCAAAATCACAACACATGGGTTCTGCCTGAAAGAATTCAACCCAAGCCTTCTTTCAGCCAAAGACAATGTTTATTAGAACATCCATCATATTGGGCAGACCCTTTAGGAGTCTGAACATTAGTAAGCTATTGGTTAGATTGTAAGAATCTGAGCAGTGGCTAGATTATAAATCTGAGCACCTTAATGGAGACTAGATGGACCTTATGTACAGAAAGCCTGTGGGAGGGACCTAGGAGTGACCAGTAAGCTGGGGTGAACAGAACTCCAGGGACCTGGACTGCGTGGCCAAAGGAGAGTGTAGCCTAGCTAGGATTAAGGGTAGGAAATGGTCTGGGGCCATAGGGAGGTAAGACAATGGAGGGGAGGTTGGGTGTAGCCACAGTGAAAGTCCAGTTGATGGGATTATAGCCTCAGGGGAAAGCCAGAGATTTGGCAGTGTGGGAAAGTCCAGGGTTTTTCCTTTCTGGGGCCCAGATCCCAGCCCCATCATTAGCACTGCCACGTGCTGTACCACCTTGACAAAAATCATTTAACTCCTCTGGGTCTCACTCCTCTTACCTTTAAAATGAGTGTTTCAAAATAGATGACCTCCGAGGTACCTTCCAGCTCTGGATCCATGGTTTTAAATCTATGACCTGTGACAGATTTATCCAAATAAATGCCCCCAATCCCTTTCTCTAAGTGGGTTCAAAGTATGACAAAAGAAATACAGATAATGAAACCACCAAGTGAAGAAGACCCTGCACAGCAGCAGTTGGGAAACTATTTTGTTGATCTTCTCTCTCCAACTCTGCTGCTTGTTGGGATCTACTCTATACTGAGGATGGACAAATAACCGCTCAGACTCATGCAAAGCACAAATCGAACCAAACTTCACTTTCCCTCCAATTTTATTTTCTTTCTGTAGGCAAAAAGGAAGATAAGTACATTAAGAGCTTTGGTTTATGGGAAAGTAGTTTCTCCTGCGTTACCACAGGCTACAGACTGAAATGGTGCCCGGAGAACTGAGAGACAGTGACATCACAAAGAAAGGGTCAACAATGGAGTTGTAAGCAGCAGAAGCAAAGTTACAGGGAATTTAAAAGTAAGAATGTATCTTAGGACATTCAACTTAAGTTATATAGATAGCAACAGAGATGATATCACATCAGAAATTGTTTCTTATCTCGAATCTCTTTTGATTTTTCACCATAGAATTTTAAGCTCCTTAAGGGCAATGCCTGTTTTGTTTTTGTCATTGTGTCTTCCCAGTACCTTCCCATATAGTAGGCACTTATGAATGCTTTTTGAATGAATAAATAAAAGGTGAGAAGAGAGTAGAATTAACTGGTTGGTCCATCCCATTCTATGATATATCATAATAATAAATACAATAAAGTATTATAATCATAGTAAAATATCTGACCCATTTAGTTCAAGAAAAATGTATATAATAAAATCAAAACATTATATGTATATAATAAAATTTAAAAATAAGGTAGTATATTATTAAGGGGGTTGAAATATACGTATATAGAAATAGTCTAAGATTCAACCATGCAATCAAGCAACACCCACTTATTAAATATTTTCTATTTGTTCTTATTTCTCTCATCGCCACCTCCAGAACTGAAAAGGGGTTTGTGGCACTGGGCCTAAATTCATGGAAAGAAAAATGGGAAAAAAGGCAGGGAGATGAAGATCAAAGAGTCAAGCAGCAGTCATCTGATTGAGGTCTTATACCACTTTGATTTGTGCAAGAGACACAAAGATGCTCAGTACTAATCCAAGCTGCTCACTCTTGCCAGTATTTCCCAATCTATGGTTAACTGGGGCAAGAAGAAATGGAAATGAATCTGTAACTTTTTCCAGAAGGTAACAATTGAAGGGTGTATAGAGATTGCCTACCTAGTCAGCAAGTTTAACGTTCCCATAAATCCCATTCCCTCCCAGCCCCAGGGCCAGAAGCCTGGACAGGAACTCATCCCAGAACTCATCCCTTTTTGTTTGTTTTTCCATGCAGTTGGTGGGGGGGTTGGGGGGGGAGGACTAACATTTTCCTTCCCAACAACCACTTCTCCCCACTCCCTACAGTTCCTGGTTTTCACAGTTTCCTAATGGTCTAGTCTAATTATTTCTTTCCCTTGCTATTATTTAGAAGGTAATTTCCAATCACAGATCACAGCTACACAGTATGCAAGCTGTCCAGGTTAGAAGAGTGCCTCTCCAGGCACAGCAGGAGAGCTTCCCTCTTTCAAATTAATCTCACGCCCCTCCCTCCCAGGAATAGCTTTCCCCTGGAAACACAGATTGCTCCAGTCAGGCAGGCGATGCCCCAATGTCCAGGAGTTGGGAACGGGAGCCGGACTAGGAAAACAGAGCAGACCCCTCTTCCCGAGAACCCGGCGGCCTCGGTCACGTCACACCCACTGGGCTCAGCGCTTCGCGGCGCCCCGCTACCTCCGCTTGTCCGGACCTGCGGTATGGGCAGCGAACTGCTCCGCCTCTTGGCCACCCTGGGCTAAGCAGCCCAGAGAAGGCTCCTGGCCGCTGGAGGCAGTGGGTGAGCCGAACCACCCCAGCTTTAGGGAGGTTGGGTGTGCCACAGGTGGGCTGGGCGCCTCGGAACGCCCCGCCCTGCTAGGAGAGGGGGAGGAGGCGAAGCGCAGAGCCAGGGATCCCCGAGAGTACGGGAGAATACGGCTGGATAGGAGGAGCCAGGGGCGCGGAGCAGGGGAGGAGCCGGCCACTGGAGGAGGAGGGGGAGGAGGAGGGGGCGTAGGCGGATTTCCTGGGCCCGGCTTGGAGGGTTCACCATGGCGTTTGGGAAGAGCCACAAAGATCCCTTCGGGACTTCCGTGGGCCACCTGATAGGTAAGAGGCGGGGTGAGCACCTCAGCGAAGTTACCTGAGCCAGGTTCCTGCGTAGTCCCCTGCCAGCGGAGGACTGAGTTCATGGCACCTGCACTCTTCAGACCCCTACCTTGGCTGTTGAACCTTAGACTCTAGTCCATTTCCCTGTCCCAAACACCTCTACTCCCTCGTAGGCAACGAGCCCATGTCTGCCCCCGTAGTGTGGTTTCCAAGATTTATTTCTATTTTTCCTGGTCGCGGGGGAGAGAAGTGCGCCAGGTGAACCTGGGATTGCAGGGGAAGAGCCCAACCTGTGGTGCCCTGCCTCAGATTTTTGGAGCCTGGGGGATGGGGAGGAGAGTCAGCTCAAGGAGAGCCCAGAAACTTACTCCAAACCTTTGTCACAATGGGGCCTTTCTCATTAAAAAAGGAAATTGGCACCATGAAAGCCTGACCTGTGGCTTTCCTGGATAAACAAAGAGTAAAGATTAGACCAATTGCTGGGCTTAGGAGGGAGGGGTCTGAAAGCCACTGGTGGCTTGGGGAGCCAAACTTCAGAATTTATTCCTTTTCTTTCCCTGGGACGTTCTAACCCTAAAGTATAATAGAATAGAAGCCAGTGCTTAAGCACTTTAATGGAACTAGCTCAGCTCTGCAAGTGTTTTGTTCCAGAGACATTTCCTGATTTCTCCTGCTGTCAAGGGTACTTCCTCCATCATTGTGTAATTTGTCTTGTAGATATCCAATATTTAGGTATCTGTAAACATTTTTTTATCTCGTTGTAGAATGTAGAATAGGGCATCGACTTTCTCACTTTTGTATCCCTAGTGCCTAGAATGTAGCAATAGGAATTGGACCTGCAAATTCATTGGTATTGGGAACTTCTGGATGAGAAAATTCCTTCTCACCTTGCAGTTTGGTATCTTCTATGCAATTTATATAATTAGTTGCCTAGGGCACAGAGAGTTTCAGTGACTTGCCCATGGCAATATGGCAGGTGTCTGAGTGGAGGCCAGCTCTCTATCCTAGCCTCTACTTTGTTTGTAGTTAAGTGCATGATAAAAGTCTGTTGACTGATTCATTGGATCTGAGGAACTAGGAAGATGGTATGATATGTTAAGAACCCAGTGTCTGAGGTGTTGACAATCATGGTCTGACCGGTGATCTTAAGTATTTGGCTGTGGGGTGGAGCCCTGGGCAGAAGTTTTGTGTCAAGTACCATCAATAGTAGCTGGAGGAACCTCATCCAGTCTTGGCTAAATGTTGTTGTTCAGTCATTTTTTAGTAGTGTTTGACTCTGGGTGACCCCATTTGGAATTTTCTTGGGAAAGATACTGGAGTGGTTTGCCATTTACTTCTCTAACTTATTTTACAGATGAGGAAGCTGAGGCAAACAGGGTAGGTGACCTGCCCAGGGTCACTCAGCTAGTCTGAGGCTGGATTTGAACTTGGGTCTTCCCAACTCCAGGCTGGTGCTCTATCCATGGTGCCATTTAACTGCCCTTGGCTGAATGACCCTTCTCTGAAACCAGATGTCTTCCACCACCCCTCACCAATGCCAATGAGGGATGGCCCTAATTAAGGCTGTGATGGACTCAAATTGACATCACGAGTGCTTGGAACTCCTTTGTCATCACCCATTTTGCTCTCCTACCCTCCAACTTCCCAGTCCTCCCTGTAGAAAGGCAGGATCTGATAAACTTATTCACATAGTTATGACTGACTTTTTAAAATTGATTTACACAGAGTTGCAAGGGACTTTTTATACTCTTCTCTACATGTATTTGCATTTTTAAAAGACTGCCTTTGAATATCAAAGCAATGACTCTAGTGGTGGAATTATTAGGCAATTTCAGTTTCTGCTGAACCTGAGTATGGGAAGATTTTATTTTCAAGGCAGCCATGCTGAGGCCCCTCAAACCTTCTTCCCCTCACCCTACTCCCTGACTATGTAGACTCTGACATGCCTTTGCAAAAAAAGCTATCCCCTGCCTTGTTCTCCTCCCCTTTACCCCACGATGAATGGAGTAGAAAGTTCAGATCACCCACCTGGCCAAATGCTGGCCTGAACTTTGGGGAAAATTATAGCTCTGGGTTGGCCTTTATTATTTTTTTTCCAAAGTTTTTCTACTGCCAGGGGAGAAGCTAGGCCTTGTGGATTTAGCGTTACCTAAAATCTTCTTGTCTGAAGTTTCACAGGAGAAAATGTGAAGGAGACTCAGCCTTGCCATTCTAGTCACTGCATTTCTAAGCAAATTAAGAAGCATTTGGCATGCTGGGGGATTTCTCAGCTAGCCACTCTGGCCCTTGATGCCAGTCACTGGGACCTGAACTGCCTTACTAATAGGCCAGCTGATGGGGATTGCCAGAGCAAGGAACAGCAGCAGTTGTACTTGGATGCTGACAGATTTTAAATCATGCTCTCTGTCCTCAACTCTGCCTCTTGGAATCCCCAGCTCCCTTCATGGCCCTGCTGTGCTACCTCCCACCTCCTTCTGGAGGCATTTCCAAGTTACAATCTCCTCCCTCTGTGTCCCTCCAAGTATTCACCCCTATTTCCTCAAATCACTACAAAAAATAGAGATAGGTAGATTGTATGTATGTATATTTGTTTGTATGCATGTATGTATCTGAGGGGAAACTAGGCGCATGGGATAGCAGGAAATTCTGTTATTGTCTATGTGATCTTTGAGAACTAAGTCACTTAAGCACTTAGGAAATTCTCTAAGACCCTAAGTTACAAATAAGTTGCCTATTTGCATTGCTGATGAGAGAATTTCCTACAATAATGAATGATCCAGTTCAGATAATTTTGTATTTATGTATCCCTAAATAATAGTAATTAATAATAATAACAACTAGCATTACAAAGATCTTTTAGGTATGCAAAACTCTTTTGACTCATTTGATACTCACAATCCAGTGAGGTAAGTGCTGTTATTTTATGCTTTTTACTGACAAGGAAACTGAGGCTGAAAAAAGTGAAGTGATTTGCCCAGGGGCATGAAGCTTGTTAGTTGCTGAAGCTGAATTTGAAATCAGGTCTTTCTGACTCCCAAGTCTATTGTGACCACCTAGTTATATTCCTCAGTAGAATGCAATCACCTTGAAGGCTAGGACTTTGTATAATATGTACATAATGATCCATATTTGCATTTTTTTAAAAAATAATGCCATTAAACAATATAACAATAACTCTTCAATGGTTAAATTACAGTGCAAATCAAATTTAAGTGGACCTCAGTTCCACTTGTTAAACATGTTAAACAAAATCCCCTGTCCTTGAAGCACTTAATTCTGCTGGGAGATACCACATATACAGAAAAAAATAAATACAAAATGATTCTAAACTATGATATCTATTTATATCCCTAGGGGTTAGCACTTTCCTTTGTATACAGTAACCATTTAATAAATGTTTCTTGAATGAATGAATCCTTTTGCTCACTTTTGATGATTTCAAATTAATGAGACTTTCCTATCAAAATTTCAGACTGTGCTTCAGGAAGATGAAAGATTATCTTCAAATTGTTCTTGCCAAGAGTAAAAAACAGTTGCTTTTTCTTTGCAGAAAAGGCTACGTTTGCAGGTGTTCAGACTGAAGATTGGGGCCAGTTCATGCACATCTGTGACATGATTATCACCAGCAAAGACGGGTGAGTACGTACAGGGGGCCGATGTTGCCTGCTAGAAGAGGGGCATCTTCAAAGGACCTAGCTCATTCTTCTGAAAACAGCCTGCCTGATTCACTTGTTCAGAAGCTTCACACATAGCACTGCCTCTGTGTTTTCTAGATTTAGTCCAAAAGAGATTATCCTAGAGATGTATGACCTGAAAGGGAGGTAAGTAGGCTGGTCATGTATTGAGAGTAAAGGCTAATGGACAGTGTGCATAGCTTACATACTGAACTGGTACCTGAATCATATTAAAAAACCTAGAGGAAGCCCCCATCACATTGGGAAGACCAGTTGTAGATGATTTGAGGCTGTGTGGACAAGCATGTCATGGGATAGGAAGGCATGAATGGATTGTAATCTATGCCTGTTGTGTCAAACTTAAGTAGAAACAGGACACATAAGAATCCCTGCAGGCTCTCATGTTGACTTTGAAAACCATATATTAATCTATGTTTTATTGTAGTTTTATTTATTTTGTTAAGTATTTCCCAAATCCATTTTAATCTGGTTCTTCAGCACTTGAGAATGTTGTAAGCCTTGTTGCCCATGGACCACATTTGACACCTCTGATCTCGATGATACAGAGAGAAATCTCTGAGATCGCCAATCCACTGAAGTTACCCTATGGAGTTTCACTAATCAGAACTAAGGGAAGAAATTAGTCTGGATTATAAATTATGTTGAGAAATAGAGTTTGATTACTCTCTGGTCCATAGTTCAGCTGTCAAGTAGAGGTCCCGACTATTATACTTTAATACAAAAAATTTTTGTAGCTGACATCCATTTATTATATGCAAATGGAGAGTGCTAAGGTACTTGAAAATGGTTTGCTCTTCATTAGTTTAAATGTTTGCCATGTAACTAATTAATTTCTTTAGTTAAACCTTTCTTCCATGGATGAAATAAGCCTCAGAGAAATGTTAACAGGTAATAAAAACTTTAGCCTCTGAATTCTGATTAGTTCATTAATTTTTTGCTACAAAATAGTGGTTCCTCACCTTTTCAAATGTGAGGATTTCTTCTCCACATCAAAAAATTTTGTCAACACTTATATGATAGTAGTTGTTCTGTGAGTGCCTTTTGATTGAGAAAATACCTGATGACAAAAATCCGATCTGGGGTCTGTTATACTTTTTGCTTGGATTTTATTCATTCCAATAGCATCTACATTTGAAAAACAGTAATACTTGATTGTGCAGGGAATTAAGCATACAGCTTACAGAAGGCATATTTATTGTACTGTGTTAATGCTGCATATTTCATTGGTACTAAATATTAAAGGCAACTATGGTATGGTGGATAGACATCTAATATTGGAGCCAGGAAGACCTGGGTTCAAGTCTCACCTCTGTTAAACCCTGCTGTGTCATCCACAGGTATCTCACTTAACTTCTCAGTGACCCCAGGCAATTCTCTCATATTATAGTTATAGTTGCTAATCTGCATTGGTAGAGGGGGTTTTCTTAGAGGAAATTTTCTATATCCATGAAATTCCCAGGTAGGTTAAAAAAAAGAGTAAAATGTCAATGTTTGGTGCATGTAAGATTTTCAGACCCCCTTGCAATAACTTCTTGGGGTTTGGCAACCATTGCTTAAAATGGCAATCATGTAAGCTGATCAAAGTCATTCCTGTGGCGTGTTACCTGTTACAGCAAATAGGTGGTCAAGAAACATTCTTTAATGGGGGAGGTGATGAACAAGCCTCAGTGTTTTTTGAAGGATATTTCACTATAAGCTGCATAATGTGGTGAATAGAAACTGATTTGGACTTGGTAGTCCAAGGTTTGGACTTTCATCAGCCTTGAATTAAGTGGTATGATTTCGCCTCTGGTATTCCCATAGTTCTGTAGTTTTCCTTAATTGGCATGGGAAATTGACTCATGATCCCACTTGGGTTTCTCTATCTCTGAACATTTTTAGAAATCAGGAAAATTGATTTGATCACTGTGCTTCTCTGTTGTCACAGGCCAAAAGAGGCCGTAAGAGCTTTGAAGAAAAGGATTTCTAAAAACTGTAATCACAAGGAGATCCAGCTTACCTTATCGGTGAGTACTTTAACACAATCACAATAAAGACTTAAAATTCCTAGTTCTTTGACCTCTGAAGGATTTTTTAAAAATTCAGCAGGAATACATACATATAAAATATACATATTTATGTATATACATGTATATTTGTACAGATACAGAGAGAGAGCTCTATCTCTTATCCATGTATCTGTCCTGCCTGCCTGCCTGTCTGTCTGTCTGCCTATCTTTCTATCTGTCTATTTATCTATCTATTTATCTGGCTGTCTGGCTTTCTATCTACCTACCTGTCTATCTAACTTATCTGTCTATCTATTTAACTTATCGATTTGTCTGTCTTTCTACCTATATATGTCTGTCTATCTAACTTACCTGTTTGTCTACCTGCCTACCTACTACCTATCTACCTACCTGTCTATCATATATCTATCTGTCTGTCTATCTATCTATCTATCCATCTATCTATCTATCTATCTGTCTATCTATCGATCCATCCATCCATCCATCCATCCATCCATCTATCTGTCTATCTATCTATCTATCTTATCTATTTGACTATCTATCTATCTATGTCTATATAATTTACCTGTTTGTCTATCTGCCTACCTACTGCCTATATGCCTACCTATCTAACTTATTTATTTGTCTATCTTTCCATCCATCCTATGATTTCATAGTATGAGTGATGAGATTAACACCTGCTTTGCATTTTATAGTCATAGGGAATTGCCTGGGGCACAGAGAGGTTAAGTGACTTGTCCAGGATCACGTGGCCAGTATGTGACAAGGGCAGGATCAGATCACCATGCTGCCTCTCTCCCATGTGAGAGGCACATATTTATGATGATGCGTGATATAGTGCCTACATAGCTGGTTTCAGAGATAGGAAGCACTTGGGTTCAAGTTTTGCCTCTGACACCTACTGGCAGTGTGACCCTGGACAAGTCACTTTTAGAGCACCAGGTAATGTTCCTATGACTATAAATTGCAGAGCAATTGTCAATCTGCATTGGTAGAGGGAGTTTCCTCACTGGAAGTTGCGTATGTGTGTATACATGTGTGGACACGTATGTATATGTATTACTTTGTATGGGTTTTATGTGTGCATGAAAGCAGGTATGTATATGCAAGTATGTGTATACACACAGGTGTATGTATACATATATTTATTGTATATACACATGCATATATATGCATACATATAAATATATATTATTACTTAGAAGGAGGTAACGCTTAAATCAGCAAAGAACTCCATATTTATAGGGAGCTAAACAGTTGAGTGAGGTTAGCAGCTGAGGAAGTTGTACTTGTCCTGCTTAATTTCATGGAGCAGTAACTTACATTTGATATGAATTTTAGTTTCAACAGGATTCTGAGAAAGTCTTAATTTGTAATAAGGAGTAAGTGATTTCAGACCAGCATCAAGGCCCTTAACTCATTCAAGCCATTTGTGTAGATGTTGCTGAAAATAGCCCCTCTCCCCACCCAAATACACACACACACACACACACACACACACACACACACACGCATGCATGCACACAATACTTTCTATTATTTTTATACAGTGACATATTCATGAGCTTCATCTTCTATTTCAATTACATTTCCAAGTCCTGTAATATTAACAGTTTGTTGTATTTGAATCAAGATACCTCTGATGTTCAGGTTGTTTCTAGGAACATTTGGCTTTGAATTAAGGGTTTTTTTTTTCCTTTGATATTAGTTTCTTTTTCTTTACTGTTTTGGATTATCCATGTTTTGGATGTGGAAGCTTATTTGACTTGTCCCCCCTTTGTTCTCTCCCATCTTTTTTCCATATGACCTTCAGTAACCTTGGTGAGTTTCTTTTTAACTGGACTGCTTGCAAACTCTGCCTTCCTTCCACCTGAATAAAAACCGTATTGCTTTCCCTTTCCCTGCACGCCTCTCTCTATTTATTCTAGCATTACATCAGTGATGCATGGTTACAGTACTAATCAGGCAGAATCACGCCTCACCTGTGAGCTTTGGAAGTGTTTATCAAGAGAGCTGTTGGGTAAATATTGGAATGTCTCAGATTTCCAATTTCAGTCACTAACAACCGTTTACTGTGGCTCTATTACATGGACAACAGCCTGATAGCAATACAAGGACAGCCCTAAATAGCCCTAATGAATCAATGAAATGACTCTCCAAGTTGAATTCCAGAGATGTTTTATCTCTATTCTACTCCATCATCCTCCTTTCCTGATTTTCTTTTTTCTTATATTCCCTTTCTGTTGGGGTTACAACTAGTGATCATCCCAAGTAGTTTAGTCTCTCTTATTCCTTCTTGTCTCTCCAAGCCTTAATGGCAGCTCATTTGTTCCGCCTTAGAAAGAACTACATGTTCTTAGCGCCGTGATGCCCAAATCAATACTTGGCAATAGTAGTTTCTGGTATAGGAATGAAGCAGAGAATCATAAAATCATAGAGGTAGAGGAGAAAATTAGAGATTATCTAGTTTGCCCCTCTCATCAAAGAAACTGAGGCCCAGAGTTGTAAATTAGCTTACCCAAGTTCACACAGCTAGTTAGTCTGGTCCAGCTGGAACTAGGACTTTCAGCTCAGTGTTTCATCCGGGCGCAGCATTTTCCTCTGTAGTCAATGGAGCAGTAGCTGTAACTTCAGACTGATTATTGTCCCAAAAGTGTGTGCTCAGACAGTTACTTTATAATTTCAGTATTTGCTTAAGCCAAACATAATTTTGAAGGAAATTATACTTGTAAAAAGATCATATAAAAATTTTCAAGCCAAGTTTAAAGACTCCTGTATTGTTTGCTAATTTGGATTACTGGTTTTTCTGTTTGAATATGTGAGTTGGAGTTGGCTTGCTTTGGTATCTCCCTGCTGTTAATTGTAGAACCATAGTGTTCTATTTAGATAGTGATTTGCCAGCAAACATCCTCACTAGGTTCCAAGAAGCTGAGCTGGGGATTAGTCTTCCTTAAAATAGTTAACAGTGATGGAAATACGTCAGGTGACATTATTGAACATTGTTATAACCAATCTCCATGGAGAGGGAAGAGGATGCTTTCCATCGTCAAGTATTCGTCACCTCCTGTGTACTCATAATGTTAGTAGATGCCATGAGATATTGAAAAATGTATAAGGCATGGTCTCTGACCTCAAGGAAGCTACAGACTAGTTGAAAAGACAAGACTAATGCAGAAGAAAAAATACTAAGTAGTAATCACAGCGATTCAAAAGTTCCCTCCCACCAACAGAAATCACAGCCCAGTGGTGCCTACTCATCATGTGTAACCCTTGTTCATCTTCTTCTCAAAGCAAGAAAGTGTATCAAGTGTTAAAATGTGAAATGGACACTAAAAGTTGGTAGAATTCAGAAAAAAATAAGTGAGACTTGGGATCTCACTGTGTACATCGTCACCAGTATCTAAATATATAAAAAAATAAACAGACATATTTTTCATTTTTTTCTGTGAAAATAGGTTAAGTTGCAGGGTATTTTGTTTTTATTTTAAATCTGGGCCATCAGTTTGAAAAAGTCCAGGTATGGAAACTCTCCACCACACAGATACTCAACACTTGGACAGCTTGTCTACAATTTTAAGAGTTTTTAGAGTCAACTCTAGTCTCAGTTCTTGTTTTCCTCAGATGTTAACTGATTGTAATTTCATATGAAGTTTCTCTTGGCTATTTGTTGTCACACAAAGGTTATTACAAATTATCCCAGAATCTCAGTGCTCTAAGAAATAAATAAGGACCAGTTTGTGAGTTCCTTCATGTAACCCTTTTCATCTTTGGAAGATCTAAGAAAAAGTGCTTATTTTTCAGAATATAGTTTCATAGAAGCAACTTCTTAGAAGAACCTAGCTAATTCCCTTAGCCATTAGTGCTCTCTCCAGCCTTAAATTTTCCCCTATGTACTGTTTACATATTGTTTCTCCAAAGTAGAATGTAAATTCCTTGAGGGCAAGGACTGTTTTTCCCTTTTTTGTCTTTATATCCCCCAGCCCCCTACAGGTCTTTTCACATGGTAGATGACTAAACACTGGGTGGACTGGGATCAATCTAGGTTGGAATCCCAGCACATGTTCTCTAAGTAAATTCTAATTTACTCTACCTTCCATTGGGTATCTAACCTGTTTGGGACCTCTTAAGTCAGTCAGTCAGTTGAAAAACATTTAATGAGTGTCTACTAAGGACCAGCCACTGTGCTAATAGGAGATACAAAGAAATGCAAAAGATAGTTCCTGTCCTTGAGGAGTGCAGGATTTAATGGGGGAGGCGACATGCTAACTATATACAAACAACAGAGGATAAATGTAAAATAATCAACAAAGGAAAGGCACTCAAATTCAGTACAGCATTTTCCTATGGCAGGTCCAATTTTTGGCATAAATTTCTGAGATTAAATTTTAGATTATGATGATGATACCAATAAAAATAGAGCTGGCATTTATATAGCACTTTTAAGGTTTGCAAAGTCCTTTTACAAATATTATTTCTGTTTCTCCTCATAACAACCTTGGGAGATGGATGCTATTATCTCCATTTTACAGATGAGGAAAATGAGGCAGACAAAGGTTAAGGACTTGCCTGGGATCCCACAGCTGTTAAGTTTCTGAGCATCTGGAGAATTCTGAGAATCTGGACCTCAGGTCTTCCAGATTCCAGGTTCAGCTTTCTACCCACTTGCCCACCCAGCTGCCAGTAGAGCTGTTGGCTGTTCTGGCTTGGCCTGGTGAAGAGAGGAATACTTGTACTGATGGGCCCTGCTGTGGCTCATGTTTTGTTTTGTTTTTTTTTAGTTTTGATCTTGGTTTTAGAAGAAGAGGCCTAGGTTTAAATCCAGTCTATAGTGCTTTCTGTGCTTTTTCATGCTTCTCAGTTATGTAATCCCAATCAAGTCATTAAACCTCTGTGTACCCCCAGTCAACTCCCTAGGACCTCAAAGAAGTTGTAAGTTCTCTACCCTTACCTCAGTGAATGGGTTCCCACATAGAATTCAGAGTTCTTCTGTGTGTCCTAGGCACTATATGTCTTTGAAACAGGCAGTAAAGCCAAAACTAGGAAGCAAGAGTCTCATTTAGAGTTATGTTATCTGGGGAAACATGAGCAAATAACACTCTGTCTGTGGTCTTCACACGCGGACACACACGGACACTCCGCTGGCTTGCTTACTGAGCATCTTCTCTTTTGAATGAAAGCAATTTGAGACTAAAAGGATTTTAAGCTAGTCACTCACGCCTTTTCATTGCCTCCTGGAGCACAGGGGTTAGTTTGGAGTCCCTAGTGAGCTTTAGTTAATGGATGGCTACAGATTAAACTGAACTAAGAAAGAAGAATCCTTAATTCCACTCATAACAATGACAATAATAAATTACGCTCCCATCAGCTCTTGCTAATTGTTTCAAGAAATAAAGTAATTAGTAACTAGAATTCAGGCAACTAATTCTATCCCAAATGTGTTATTCTGTCCCAAATGATGAGAAGAAATGGTTTAAGCTCTCTCTAGTGGTGTTGAGCCTCTTTTACCATTATATGTTTTTCATTAAAATACTACATCCAAGAGTCATCTGTTTATCTAACCATGTTCTTGCTATCCATTCTAAAGTACAGTGGACTTATCCTACTATTTTCTTTTAAATTCTAAATAGTTTCCCCTTTTTTGTTCTGGCTACATATTTTTAGCTGCTATTGCACCCTTGATGTTTCTGACCAGAGCAGCCAAGCCCAAATCAGTAATTAAATTATGTCCTGATGAAGAAACCTCTGTTCTCTTGGCCTTTTTACATTATGATTTGCTCAGCACTACAGACTACCTACCATCTCTTACAGACTTCCTCCTCCCTTGTTTTCCATGGCATAATGTTCTTCCAGCTGTTCTCTTATCTCCCAGGCTGCTTCTCCATCTCTTGTGGTGGCTTCTTCTCTTCCTCCGCCTTATAAATGTAGGAATAACCCCTGAATTCCTTGACCTTTTCATGTTCCACTCTCTCCTAGTTTCCATGATTCCAACTGAATCTTCTCCATCTCTCTCAATTCTGTTTCAAGTCTTTTTCCCTGAACTGAATTTCTGCTTTTGAAGTTGCTTGCTGGATTGCAACATATCTAATGCAGAATTCCATTTTTTGCCTCAAACTATTGCCCCATTCTATTTTTTCAAAGGGTACCTACCATTGTTCTTCTAGTTACCAGACCTCAAGCTTTCCTCATCCCTCTTTATATCCAGTCGTTCACCAACTCCTGTTAATTCTTTCTTCAAGGATCCCACATTTGTCCCTTTTTTCTGTTTCAGTTGCTGCTATCATAGTCTTCTTATCACATTACATCACATCACATCACATTTGGTCTATTGAAAGAGCCTCCTAACTGGTAACCTGCTTTTAGGATCTCAATCCTCCAATGTGTCCTATACTCTACTGACAGATATCAGATGAGGTGGGGGTGGATGGGGAGCCTTAAGCTTTAGTAACTTAAAACTACACTAAGCTTTTTGGAACACCCTATAGATAGATGAAGGAAATTGCTTTTATGAAAACTCCCTCAACTGATGCAAGTCAGTTACTTGAAACTTATCACCCACCTATATTCCACTCCCTCTAAGATTTCCCAGGCTGTCCTTCTTGCTGTAGCTGAAAAGACAACTAAGGGGTATAATAGAGTACTAGACTTGAAGTCAGGAAGATCCAAGTTCAAATCTTGCCTCAGATACTTATTACCTTTGTGATTGTAGGCAAATCATTTAACTTCTCTGGGCCTGAGCTTCTCCCTCCATTATAGTGAGAGGGTTAGACTCAAGGGTCTCTAAACGACCTTCGAGTTTGAAATCTGTAAGATCTTACTCCCTTCAAAACCTTTACCCTGTAGTAAACTAGTTTAGCTTTACTCCATCCTCTACCCTTGAAGCCATTGTCCCTTGTCTCTTGTTATATCAATTATCCCTTTCTAAACCCCAGTTCCAAATAACTCCTGCCATCTACATGTGTGTTGCTGAACACTGATGGAGGAAGCAGTTCACTTTTACTGACTGAGTGTAATACAAACGTATGTTTGTGTGCCAGTCCCTTTACACTTTGCTGACTCTCTGTCCCACTCCCCTTTAGCATCAGTTCCAAACCTGCTCTTCTTTCTTCAGTCCACCTCTATTACACTCTTACCCTCTCACTTTAACAGACCACCTCTCTCCAATTATCCTTGAAATCACCTCTGCTTCATCTCTCCCCTCTCACAACACTCACTCCTATTTTACTCTAGTCTTGGATAAAGAGATGGCCCTTCTCATAAATACCAGCCCCTCTCCTGTCCTTGATCCCATCCCTCCTGTCTCCTCTTTGAGTTACCCCATCGGTCATCTCTTTGCTGATCATTTTCAGTCTCCTTATCCACTGCTTACAAACATACCCAGAACTTCCCCATTCTTAAAAACAACAACAACAACCTTCCTACAGGGTTCTGAATTCTAATCCTAAACATGATGATGACTTGCTGTGTGACTTCTGGGCAAGTCCCTTACCTTCTCTGGTGCTTCCTCATTTATACAATGAAAGTGTTGAACAAAATAGCCTCTAAGGTCCCTTCTGGCCATAATGCTTTATGGTTCAATGAATTTATTCCATAAACAAAGGGAAACCACTGAAGATTTTTGAGTAGGAGAATGATGTGTACAAAATAGCACTAGGGGGAAGGGGGTGTTAATCTGACCCCGAGAGAGGTAGCATGGCATCACAGAGTGAGGACATTGAAGTCAGAAAGACCTGCCATTGTTTCCCTGAAGCTGTTGTCTTATATTCCTTTTCATAACCACTCCTAGAAAAAGTTGTATATACTCATTGCCTTCACTTTCTTCCCTCTATTTACTTTTCAGCCGCTTACTATCTGACTTCTAATATTATCATTTGACTGAAAATGCTTGCTCCTAGTTTACCAATGGTCTCTTAATTGCTTAATCCAATGGCATTTTCTCAGTCCTCATCCTTCTTGATCTTTCTGTAGCGCTTGACAATATTGACTAATCTGTCCTAGGAGATATAATGACTTCCCTGAGCTTTCAGATATTGCTCTTTCCTGGGTCTTCAATCATCTGACCCTTCTTAGTCTCCTTTTTTTTTTTAAATTTTTTTAAAATTTTATTTTTAGGCAATTGGGGTTGTAACTTGCCCAGGGTCATACAGCTAAACATTTTATTATTTTTTTTTTTTGTGAGGCAATTGGGGTTAAGTGACTTGCCCAGAGTCACATAGCTAGTGAGCGTTATGTGTCTGAGGTCACGTTTGAACTCAGATCTCCCTGACTCCAGGGTGGGTGATCTATCTACCGCACCACCTAACCGCCCCACCCTTCTTAGTCTCCTTTGCTAGGTTATTATCATATGTTGTCCCCTTTGCATTTTTTTATATGCATATATTAATTGAAAAGAAAAGGAAAACTCTGGCTTTTAAAAGTCTATATGAGCTGGCTCTAGCCTACCTTTCAAGGCTTAATGAATCTTACTGTCCTTCATATGTTTTGCATTCCAGCCACATTGGTTTGCTTTCTGTTCTCTGTACACAACATTCCATTTTCAGTCTCTCTGACCTATGTCTAGGCTTTCCCTTGCCTGGGATGTATCCTCCTCAGCACTGCCTTTTACAGTTCCTAGTTTCCTTCAAAATTGATCTCAAGTACCACAGCCAATAGGAAACCTGTTCCGGTCACCCCAGTTGTTTGTGCCCTCCCCCTTTCAAAAGTTATACTGTTATCTACTTTGTGTGTATTTTATATTTAATTTTATGTGTATAAGATGTCCCTCCCCCTCCCCAACAGAATATAAACTCCATGTGGGCAAGAGACTCTTTGTTTTTTTATCTTAATATCCCCATCTTATAGTACAATATTAGTACATAGTGGATGCTTAACAAAAGCAGTGAAAGAATAAATGTGTAAATTACTGCCTGCTCTTTCCAAATGTGAACAATGTGGTTGCTGAAAAGGTCAGGAAAAAAAATTTGTGTAAGGAAGACTGATAAAGATCATCCTGTGAAGAAACACAGGCTCTCAGTTAAAATGTTGAACACAGATTAGTCTGAGGACCAGACAGAGTAGGGAGAATAAATGTAGGGAGAGGACCTATATGAAAACAGCAGTGACTGAGGTAGTGACAGCTGTAACATTATAGGTCCATCAGCCCATTTGCTTGTGACTGTTTTTAGAGTTTTGAAGTTTATAATTGACAAAGCTGTAGGAAGGTTAGTATAGGTTCAGACCTGACAGAAAAGATGTATTTCTTGAGTTTTATCTTAGAAAGTGAAGATGAGACACTAACCAGGAGAAGATTCCTATTTGAGGAGTTGTTAAGAAGGTATCAGGAAGGGAAGCTGTAAGAAGAGATAGAAAAGAGGAGGAGGAGGAAAGTAAGAAAATAAACTTAGCACAGGAGGAATCACAAAGACCTAGCTACAGAAGAGATGGAAGGGCTCCCCGCTGGGACAAATGAGCCTTCATCTGCTATGCTGGGGACTTGCTGATTGGAAGAGAGGCATGGTTTTACTGATAGACGGGAGTAGCTTCTGGAAGTTCATAGGGGGAGAGCTGAATCCGGCTGCTGTGTCCAAAGTTTGTTTGCTTTCTGGTGTCATTTAAAGCCTGAAAGAGAGGAAACCTCTTACTGCCATCTACTGTACTGTCTATTTGAAAAAGAAAAGCAAAAGGGAACGTCAGGCTTTGCATTTGTCTTGCAGGCTTTGGAGCTGATTTGACAAAGCAGAATCTCCTATGATTTATGGATATAAGGAGCTTGGCCATTATCTGATTTAAGGTTACTGCTTGTCAGTACAGTAATATAATACTTTTTCAGCAACCATGTGTGGCTGCAAGGTAAAAGAGCATATCAGTGCTTCATTAGGAGTAGAGCAGAAGAAAAGTAACTTTTTTTCCAGGAGAATAATTGTAAGGAGCAGGAAGGAAGCAGCTAAAAGAAAAGTGGCTTTGTGCAATGTGAATTGTTCCTCAGAGGAATAAGGACGTTAGTGCCTATTGTGCAGCATTGTGAGCTGCTCTGGGCATGTGGGTTTCCTCATTTATCTGCCCTTTCTCTCTTTTCTTTCTGCTAGTTTCCTAAATATATGTTCACTCACCCCAAAAGACGCTATGGGCATTGGTGGGAGAGTATGACCTGGTTTTATTTATGGACTATGATGCTTTAATTATTTTTACTTTTTGCCTTCTAGTGAGCAAATATTATGATTATGCTTGCTTCTTCTGCCTTATAGCTTAGTAACTGTTTAAGTGTAAGAATTAATTGTGGCATAGTAATCAATTTTGTGGAAATGGGAAGCACACCAGTGGAGACTCAGAAAAAATAATAGCAGTCTATCTCCCTACTCCATTGTTATCCTGAGGATCTTAAAGAGGAGTAGACTTGTGATATACCTGTCTCTGGAAACCCCTGACCTGCCATCATGTGTGCAAGAACAAGCCAGCCCTGAAGAGGATCCAGTGCCATGCCTGGGCTATAAATGATTGATGTTAGAAAGTTCCCTGGGGGCATTTAGAGGTTAATTGACTTGGCCACATGTCAAGGGAAGACCTTGAACACAGGTCTTTCTGACTTCAATGTCCTCACTCTGTGATGCCATGCTACCTCTCTCGGGGTCAGATTAACACCCCCTTCCCCCTAGTGCTATTTTGTACACATCATTCTCCTACTCAAAGATCTTCAGTGGTTTCCCTTTGTTTATGGAATAAATTCATTGAACCATAAAGCATTATGGCCAGAAGGGACCTTAGAGGCTATTTTGTTCAACACTTTCATTGTATAATTGAGGAAGCACCAGAGAAGATAAGGGACTTGCCCAGAAGTCACACAGCAAGTCATCATCATGTTTAGGATTAGAATTCAGAACCCTGACTCCTAGTGCTCTTTTCAATATGCTGTACTGTATCCCCTTAGCTTGACATTCAAATCCCTCCAGGGTCTGGAGGATCCCTCTTTAGCCCTCTTTTGTCATCTCTTAGTAGTATCCTATATAAACCTTCTGGGACAGTCAGACGTTCCATATGAACCCTGAAAATACCATTTTGGTCTCCTTAACTTTACTGATGCCATTTCCTTGCCTAGAATGTGCTCATTCCTCTCTGCTTGTTTAATTTTGTATTTATTTATTTATTTTTGGCTAGGCAATGGGGTTAAGTGACTTGCCCAGGGTCACACAACTAGTAAGTGTCAACTGTCTGAGGTAAAATTTGAATTCAGGTCCTCCTGACTCCAAGGCTGGCGCTCTATCCACTGCCACCACCTAGCTGCCCCTGCTTGTTTAATTGTAACCTTTCCATCAAAGGCTGCCTTAAATTTATCCTCCACTATGAAGCCTTCCTGGACTGCCCACTCCCAGTCACCACTCCCTCCTCTCAATTCCTATAGTTCCTATTGTTTGTGCTGCTCATATGGTGCTGGGCATATGCTACCTTGTATCATTGTTTGTCTTCTTTATGTCTATGCCCCTTTTATTTAAGTAGATTGTAAGACACTTAAGGATAGGTGCTGTGCTATGGCTTAGATTTGTGGACTTTCTCAGCACCCTATCATAATGCCTTTTATGTAATCAGGCACCCAGACATTTATTGACTGTGCTGATGATGTGTGCCATGACTCATCCATGCCTGGAGGGAGTGTTGGCAAATGGGTACTATTTGTCGTGTTTTCTCTTTAATATAGCTTATCGACATGTGCATGCAGAACTGTGGCCCAAGTTTCCAGGTGCTGATTGTGAAGAGAGACTTCACTAAAGATCATCTAGTTAAGCTGCTGAGTCCCAGATACAACTTGCCTTTAGACATACAGAATAAGATCTTGAGCTTCATCATGGTAAGTCTGTCCTGTATCTCTGGGGATGGTAACTCGTGAGTTGTTTACAAACCTCCAAAGAATTGGAAACTCCTTATACAGCCTCAGGTTGGTTTAGTGATCTTTTTGCAAAGCTGAGGTTTGAGTTAAAACCTTGTTAAAACTTCTGTTTCTTATGTTAAAAAAAACAAAAACAAAAACACAAAGCAGTACATATATATATATATAGTCAACAATTACCCAGAAATGGCATGGTAACTTCCTCAAGAGCTCAAATAGTTTCCTCTTCAGTTTTATCTTATTTCACATAACGTCCAGATGAGGTTAGGAGAGCTTGTATGTCTGTACCCTTTTTTTTTTTTAAATGGGGAAGCTGAGATCCAGGGGGTTTAAGTGATTTCTTCAAGGTCACTAGCTCCAAGTTCATGATTTTATTTTCTCCTCCATGTTGACTCTTTTTTTGCCAAATTAATCTCCTGCAAATACCAGTGTGAGCACTTGTTCTATTGATAAATCTTTAGCGGTTCCCTTTTGCTCAGCACGGGAGTGGCAAAAATAAGACTACAATAAAATCAACAATAATAATAGCTAATGTTTAACTAGCACATGCTTTAAGATTAACATTAGCTTCTTTGACCTTAGCATGGTAGGTCTGATATGTGTGATCCCATTTTTACAGAGGAGGAAACTGAGGCAAAGAGAGGTCTCACTCCAAATCTACTGCCTTTTCTAATTATCTTACCTCTCTTGACTCTTACTGATCAATAGTATATATTCTTCAGGCCATCTTATGCCAGGTTGTTTAGGATTGAGAACATATGTTACCATCTAACATGTATTAGAACAATATTTGGGCCATCTTAAATGTATGTACAACATGTATACATTGTGTACCTTTTGCATAGTAAGTCCAAAGTAAGTGTTGGAGTGGAATTGGAGAGATCTCAAATAGCTTGTTTTCTGACTAGGCTTCATGTTTCTATATTGCTTGACACATCTTCTTTCATTAAAGATTTTTCTTAAATTTTTGTGATTCTCCTCTTTTACACAGACTTGGTCACGGGGTTTCCCTGGGGGTGTGGATGTGAGTGAAGTCAAGGAAATATACCTAGAGCTGCTCAAGAAAGGAGTCCAGTTTCCCTCTTCAGAGACAGAGATTGGAACAGAGAAACAAGTGGTAGGTAGCCTCATTACAGTCTGCCAGCCACCTTCACCACTTTGTATTAAGAGCTAATACTAAAAGAGGGCCCTCCTTACGATAATCAGAAAGGTTGGGTAGAAGCCAATGTGGTTTAGTCTGTGTCTGTTCCATGTAAAAATGTTCTCAAATTTAAATTCTGATCTGTGATTGGAGAAATATGGGCAAAGAATTCTTGTTGTATAGGAATTGTGGAAGATAAGAGTTGCTATTTGATGTAGGCACTACCTCAGCATTCTCAGTGCTTAGAAGCATGGGGTTAAACTTTAGCTAAGGGTGAAAAGTAGAAGTAGAGAAAGCTAAGAGAACTATTCACAGACATTGGAGCCAGAAACAGAAACCACTCTAACTTAGTAAGAAAAAAAAACTGAATCATAGAATATTTTAAAGGAAATGCTATTTAATTAGTTTTAGCCAGTTGTTAAGAAATACTAGAAGTGAGAATGACCTCAGACATCATCTGATTCAGCCCTTTCATTTTCTCAGTGCAGGAATAGAGGATCACTGAGGGGAAATGTTTGGCCCAACATGACAAACAGCAAAAATTTCATCAGAGAAATAGAGAACATAAAATTCATTTAGTATGTGAATGTATTGTTGGATCCATACACATTAAAGAAATCCTTAATTTTGAATTAATAATAGCTACCCTTTTTTTAGTATTTTAAGGTTTGCAATATGTGTTACATCACTTGATCCTCTGGGAGGTAAGGAACTACTGCTATTCTGCACTTTACAAATGAAAACACTGAGGCTGAGAGAGGTTAAGTGACTAGGCCACGGTCAAATGGATCACAATGAATGTCTGAAACAGAATAACTTGGGTCTTCCTGACTCTAAGTCTGGTCTCTAAATCCATTGTACCACCTAGTTCCTGTTAATGAGTGTTAATTAGTGAGGTGTTTTCATTTGTTTTTCTAAATAATAGTAATAGCAACTAGCATTTTATATTACTTACTGTGTGCAAGGTTAAAACAGAGAGACAAGAGGTAGGTAGCCTCACCACCAGCTATCAGTCCACCTTTGCCACTTTGTGGTAAGAGCTTATATTGATTAGAACAGGAAGATCCTTCTTTTTAAGATGTTCACAAATGTTGAGTTAGAAGTCAACGCAGCACTATGTGCTAAGTAGGTACTTTACAGTTATTTGATTTGATCCACACAAAGCAATCTTGTGAGATAAGTGCTATTATTATTCCCATTTTACAGATGAGGAAATTGAAGCAAAGAGAGGTTAAGTGACTTGCCCAATATCATACACTTAGTTCATGTCTGAGGCCAGATTTGAACTCAGGTCTTCCTAACTCTAGGCTCAGTGCTCCATCTACTGTGCTATCGGGCTGCCCTGCTATATGATTGAAAGGATGCTTTATTCACTAGAATGACTAGTCCTAGGTGACTAGAGCACACAGAATCATTCAGGCCTGCTTGTCTTCTATATCTAAAAGCTGAAATAACTAGGTTATGTCATTTTGTTTGGATGTGATATGTATATGAGCATATAAAAAAGATACTCTTTTTTTGCTGAATTTAATTTTAATAACTAGCATTTATATAACAATTTGAGGTTTACATAGCTCTGTAAAAATAAATAATAATAAATAATATTTGTATAGTGCTTTAAGGTTTGCTACACACATTACTTATCTCATTTGACCCTTGTGACAACTCTTCGAGGTATATGCTATGCTACTGTTATCCCCATTTTATGGATGAGGAAACTGAGGGACAGAGAAGTTAAGGGACTTGTCTAGGATCACCCATTACAGCACTATAGCAGGGGTGGGGAACCTGTGGCCTGGAGGCCACATGTGGCCCTCTGGGTCCTCAAGTGTGGCCTTTTGACAGGATCCAAACTTCACAGAACAAATCCCCTTAATAAAAGGATTTGTTTTGTAAAACTTGGACTCAGTCAAAAAGCCACACCCAAGGACCTAGAAGATCACATGTGGCCTCGAGGTCGCAGGTTCCCCACCCCTGCACTATACCAAGCTGCCAGGGCAATTACATCTTACCTTCTGGGAGTCTCATTGCTTAAAGCTGTGCTGTAACTTAAGAAAGGGAGGTCAGGCAGGAAAGAGGAGGTGATACTATTGTTTAAAAAATAAAAAAGAAGCAGCTAGGTGGCACAGTGGATAGAGCCCTGGCCTTAGAGTCAGGAGGACCTGAGTTCAAATCTGGCCTCAGACACATAACACTTACTGTGTGACCCTGGGCAAGTTACTTAACCCCGATTGCCTCACCAAAAAAAAAAAAAAAAGAAAGAAAAAAGAAAGAAAAGAAAACAAATGTCAATTGAAAAATGAAAAAGACCTGAGGTTTTGGTTTTTGGGCCATAGTATTAAGCTATCACAGACACGGACACAGACATGGATGAGGGGTGTATGTGCTCCTCTCCCCTCATACACAGACAGCCCTCAGACGGCCTCTTTGTGCAGGCTGTCAAAGTTATCCTTGATATTCCTTTTACCTGAACTGTTCCTAGAGAAAAATGGAGATGAGAGGATGGGGAATGGTGGGGGGTGGGGGGGGGATGTTGGGAAAAAGATCAGATGATGACTTCCCCTGGGGCAAGTCCTCTAAGAGTGGCACGAGTGAGGAAGTTGAAGGGTTGTTGCTAGAGTTGGGTGGGAAAGCTGGGATAGGTTGGCTTGGCTTACTCCAAATAAGCAACATCTGTTGTTTGTATTTTAATAGGCCTTGTCTCCGAGTGTAACTAAGCCACCCCCATTTGTTCCATCTACATCAGTACATTCGTCTGCCGCTGCCTGCAAGGCCCCAACCATTCTACTGGTTGCTGAACAGGTAAAATCAGTTTTTATATATACATATATATGTGTATATGTGTGTGGATGTGCATTCTTTTTTTTTTTAAATTTAATTTTAATTTTTTAATTAGGGCATAGGTATATAGGGAGAGATTGAACCTGTGATTTCACTGGTATGGGGCATTGCCTAGCGAGGAAACTATTGCAGGTCAGCACCTTCTCTGCAATTTATAGTCTGAGAGAAATGCCTAGATAACTGAAAGGTTAAGGAGCTCGCCCAAGACCACACATCTAGCCTGTGTGAAAGGTGAGACTAGAATTCAAGTCTTCCTGGCTTCAAGGGCAGTTTCCTATGCCATGCTGCCTCTCATTAAAAAAAAAAGTTTTAAATTAATTTAACATTTTAAAAAATTGATGCATTTTGCTTTGATATCATTTTTTAATTCAATATTTGTTCAATGCCTACTATGTGCCAGGCACTGTGCATTTTCTGCATGTGACTCCTTCATACCCTCCAACACTGACTCTCTTCCCCACCCCCTCCACACACACCTCCAAGAGAACCTTCCATAGTAACAAATTGTTAAGTCACAGCCCAGTGACCACAGTTTGTAGTGCATGAAACATTCTTCATCCTTCATTCCCCACCTTTCAATAAAAGAAGGCCAAGGTATTTCCTCATCCCATCTCAGAGACCAAGCTCAGTGTTTTAATTATAAAGCATTTGGCTTCATTTGCTTGTTCTTTGCATTTGTATTACTGTAGAAGTCATACTGTTCTAGAATGTGGGTCAAGGGGTGGATATTGAGTCATCTGGACCATCCCTAGCCTTCAAACCATTTTAGAGCATTCTCTTCCTTTCCTTAAAAAAATATAAATTGCCAAGAAAAGAAAGCCAAAAACTTTTTATCTTTCATTTGTTGTTCAGTCATTTTCAGTAGTGCCTGATCCTTCATGACCCCATCTGGGGTTTTCTTGTGGAAAATATTACTGTAGTGGTTTGCCATTTCCTTCTCCAGCTCATTTTACAGATGAGGAAACTGAGGCAAACAGGGTAAAGTGACTTGCCCAGGGTTACACAGGTAGGAAGTGTCTGAGGCCAGATTTGAATTCAGGAAAATGAATCTTCCTGACTCCAGGCCTGGCACTTTACCCACTGACCCACCTAGTCACCTTTTATTTTTTATGATGACTGGCCTCTAACGATCTGGAAAAGAAATGAATTCCTTGGAGAAAAAGCCTGTTTCCCCCCACTAGAAAGACCAATAGATTTTTATGAGTAGAGGGAGACAAAGGGAGAGATAGCAAGTCAGCGTTTGAAAAGATTCCCTTTATTTCAGTGAATTGTCATCATTAAATATTGCAGGTCCTGGAGCACCAAGTCTATGAATAGCAAGAGAACCTGGGCTAACCACAGACTGTGACTGGAATAACTTTCTGACTTGTTCTGGGGCCGCATTCCTTCTGGGCTCCTGGTAGGGAAATGGGAAAGCTATACACAAGTCTTGAATGCTGCTTGCTTAATTAACCCAATTAATTATTAACTAGCATTAAGCTAAGGAAAATAGCTGCCTTTTCTGTTGTGAAACTTGGCTTTTAGAAATTTCGCCTTTTCTTTTCTTTATGAATAGCCTTCTTCCTCTGACATCTCCTGCAGTTGTCCATGTAATAGTTCAGTATGTCCTAAGCCTCCCCCTCGCCCCAGGTCAAATCCTTCCTCCTCCCTTCTTTTCTAAATGCATTATGTTAGACTGGAAAGAAGGCAACAACTATAACAATTGTTTCTAGAATTGTCATCCTGAAGGCTAACTTTTACATTTTCTAAAACTGAAATTTCAGACCTATAGTTAGATGAGCCTCTCTTGTATTTTCATGGAATGTTAGAGCTATAGAGGACCTTAGAGAATATTTCTTTTTTTTTGGTGAGGCAATTGGGGTTACGTGACTTGCCCAGAGTTACACAGCTAGTAAGTGTCAAGTGTCTGAGCCCAGATTTGAACTCAGGTCCTTCTGACTCCAAGGCCGGAGCTCTGTCTACTGTATCACCTAGCTGCCCCTGAGAATATTTCTGACTGGTATATTATTTCAGGTGAATCTCAGTTTTTTCTACATTTCTAGAAATTACCTACTGGGGACCATTATTATGCCATAGATCCAGACCAAGAATGGATCTTGGAGCTCATCTATCTAATTCAGGGGTTCTTAATCTTTTTGGTGTCATGGGCCCCTTTGGCAGTCTGTTGAAGCCTGTGAACCCATTCTCAGAATAATGTTTTTAAATGCATAAAACAAAATACATAGATTGCAAAGGAAACCAATTATGTTGAAATACAATTATAAAAATATTACCAAAAGAAGTAAATTCGCAGACCCCAGGTTAAGAACCTTTTAGGGGATTCTAGACCAACACCTTCCACCCAGAGTCCCTCCCAATTTCACAGAGGAGAAAAGTATAGCTCAGAGAGCTTAACTGACTTGATTGCTCAAAATGGTATCAATTGGGATTTGAACCCAACTCCTCTGACTATAAGTCCAGTGATCTTTCTATTTCCATACAAGCTGTGTGCTGAATGAGTGGCTGAATGAGTGAAAAAGTCAGCAAGGATTTATTAAACACTTACTGTGTCAGTCATTGTGCTAATCTCTGAGGATTCAAAGAATGGCAAATTCAGTCCCTACCCTCAAAAAGTTCACAATCTAAAAGAAAAGATCACATGTAAACTGTATATAAACCAGCTACATACAGGATAACTTGGAGGCAACTTCAGAGGAAAATCATTAGGATTAGGGAGGGATTGGGGAAGGCTTCTTGGCACAAGGTGGGATTCTAGCTGAGACTTGAAGGAAGCCAGGAAGTAGAGATAAACAAGGGAGAGCATTCCAGACATGAGGGACAACAATAAAAAGACACAGGTTTGGGAGACAGAGGGTCTTGTTCTAGGAACAGCAAAAGTGTCACTGCGTTGGCATAGTATGTGAATGGGAATAAAGTATATAATAAAGATTAGAAAGATAAGAAAGGGGCAGATTATAAAAGACTTAACCAAGCAGAGAATTTTATATGTGATCCTGGAGGTAATAAGAAGCTGCCGTAGTTTATAAAATTGTATTAGACCTATGCTTTAGTAAAATAGATTTGACAGATGAGTGAAGAATGGACAGGAGTGGGGAGAGATTTGAACCAGAGAGATCAACCAGCAAATTATTGCAATAATCCAGATACAAGGTAATGAAAGACTGCCCTACTAGGGTGGTGGCAATGTTAGGAGAGAAGGGGTTATATATGAGAGGTGTTGCAAATATACAATGAATAGGATGACTTGGTAACCCATTGATTATTGGAGGTAGGAAAGTGAGAATGATGCACCTCAGTTGCCAGCATTCCTTTGATAGTAATATTCAAGTTAGGAAGAGAGGAAAGACAATAAATTCACTTTTAGATATTTTGACATTTCAACATTAGACATTCTGATTTTAAGATGTCTATGGGACATAGAGTTAAAGATTTCCAAGAAGTAGTTGGAGATGTAAGAATAGATGTTAAGAGGAAAATTAGAGGAAAATGAATAGATTTGAGAATCATCTAGATAGAGATGATAATTGAATCCACAGGAGCGGATGACATCACCAAGTGAAAAAGCGTAGAAGAGAAAGAGAAGAAGGTCCAGATAGAGTCATGGGGGATACCTATTGCTAGCAGGAGAGATCAGGATGAATATCTGGGAAAGTAGATTGAAAAGGAGTGGTCAGACAAATAGGAGAACTAGGAGAGAGCAGGATCATGAAAACCTAGAGAGAAGAGAGTATCCAGGCAGAGAGGATTATTGACAATGTCAGAGGCTGCAGAAAGGTCAAGAAGGATGAGGATCAAGAAAAGGCCATTAGATTTGGCAATTAAGACATCACTGGTAACTTTAGTGAAAGTTAGGTATGGTTGAGATTGGAAGCCAGATTGCAGAAAATTAAGAGAGTGAGAGGAAGGAAAGCAAAGGCACCTGTTGTAGATAGCTTTCTTAAGGAGTTTAGCTCTAACAGGAAAAGTGAGATGTGAGGATAGCTAACAGGGATGGAGGGATCAAGTGAGGGGTTTTTGAGGATGGGAGAGTCATGGGTGTATTTGTAGGTGGTAGGGAACCAGCCAGTAGAACAAGGAGAGATAGATTAGTGAGAGATTGGGGATGAGTGCTGGGAAAGATAAATGGAATGGGATGACTTGTGCATGCAGAGGGGTTTGCCTTGGCAAGGAAGGAGGCCAGCTTAGCATGTGAGACAAGAATAAAGGAGAAGATAATAGGGGAATGCATCAGAGTGATGTGAGATGAGGAGCAGGGGAGAAGAAGGAGCTCACAGGTGAATGGAGTCTTTTTTTTTTTCCAGTGAAATTTGAGGCTTGACTCTCAGTTGAGAGGGTAAGGGAAGGGGACTTATGGAAGGTCTGAGGAGGGTTGAAGAGGTTTGGAAAAACTGCAGTGGCTTAGTAGGATAGCGAATCAGGAAAATTAAAAAAGATTGCCTTGCCGCATTGAGGGCCCAGTTGAGATTATGTAACAAATTTATGTGGATCCAGTTAGCGTGGTTTTGTGATTTTCTCCAATTCAGTTAAGCCTCATGAGAATAGGAGTGATGGCAGTATGTGGTGGGCATAATCCAAGATGGTGCTCATTAGGTCAAGATTGCAATATGATAAGGGAATGGAAGAGAGAACTAGAGCAGAGTTGAACTGGTTCATCAAGGGTTCAGGATGGGGAAGGCGTGAAAGTATAGCCTGTGAGGGGTGATAGTCTGGGAAAGAACTGAAGGGATAGAAGGATTAGAGATCACCATGAAGAAGAACTGAGTTAGAAGTAGTAAGGCAGACAAAAGAATTTTGGAGTTTATGAACATGGAAGTGTAACACTTATGGCTTATGGTAAGATTAAGGGTAATACAATCTCTGTGTCTAGATGAGGTGGAGTAGAGCACTTATGGAAAGTAAATAAATTGAGGAACTGGGAGCTTATGTTGTTTGAAGGCTGGAGTTGAGAAGGAGAAAAAGATGGTAAGCCAGGGACTGAATCCAGGTCCTAGATGTCAGTAGATTCCAACTACCAGAATCTTGATTGGGTGGCAAAATAGACTGAATGAACTTCAAAAGGAGGAGAGGTTACTAAATGATAGTGGCCAAGAGAGTGTCTTGCAGTGGCTCTGGGTAGCAAGAGAAATAGCATTTATTAAGCACTTGCCACTTTCCAGGGACTGTGCTAGGCGTAGGAATGGCCAAAATAAGTCATCAAAATAGTCCTTGTCCACCCTTGTGGATAGCTTACATTATAATAAGGGAAGATAAATAAATGTAGCTAAAGTTGGAAGGGGTGGGGGGATGAATGAGGAGAGTATATGCACAGCAACATGATATAGTTATGAGTAGAAAATGGAGTAGTGGGCAGAAAACCAGAGAAAGATGATGAGGTGAAAGCTCACATATGAGTGTCATAGGGATAGGAGGTTAGGATCTGGGTTATGCCAGAAGAGAAGACTGGATGTGGCATGAATATGGCCAAAAATTAGATATGTATATATTTTGTACATATGTGTATGTATATGCATGTGTGTTTGTGTATATATGTACATACAATGGTGTCCCAAAAGTCTTGGTGCAGTTTTAAGATTTAAAATCCTAAATGTGACTCTCTGGTCATCTGTTTTGCTTTTTAAATTTTATTGATCTTTTGTTTTCAACTTTATTTCTAAATATATTTATTTCCTCTCCCCTTCCCCAGCAAACTGTCCTTTGTAGCAAAGAATAGAAAAGGAATTAGAGGGGAAAAAACAGTTCTGAATTTTACAGTATAGGCAACATTCCATACCCATACTCTCTAAAGAAGGGAGCTGCATTTTCTCTCATTTTCTGGGGCCAGCTTGCCTTTTATAATCACCTAGAATTCAGATTTTGGTTTTTATTCATTTCATTTACATTGTCACGGTCATTGTGTTTATTGTTTTCCTGGTACTTCACTTTGCATCAATTCATCTAAGTCTATTTGAATTTGTACCAAAGCAGTTCATATGAGAGCACATACCTCTGTTCTCTACACATTATCCTCACTAACTTTATTTCTCTCAACAGATTGGAAAATTGCACAGTGAAGTGGATATGGTGAAAATGAACGTGAAAGTAATGTCAGCTATACTGATGGAGAATACTCCTGGATCTGAAAATCAGGAAGATATGCAACTCTTAGAGGTATAATGTGGTGTTGGGGGTAATTTTCTATTGAATTTGGGTTCTAAAATTCTTCCCTAAAGTCGGAATCTTGGAAATGGGAGCAACGGGCATCTCATATGGTGCTTTCTCTTCATTTCAATCATAGCCAGGAGGAGAGAATGGGTCAATAGTGTTCAAGGCTTCAGAGCAGTCCAAAATGAAGAGGATTGAGAAAAGGTCATAAGATTTGTTAAAGAAGAGCTCATCAGTTCCATAGCTGTTTGAATGGTGAGGTCTGAAGCCAGATTGCAAAGGGTTGAACAAGTAAGTGCAATGAGAGTAGGCAGCTTTTTTCTAGGAGTCTGAGAAAAGGAATATTAGCTGTAAGATGATAGTTGTGGGGGAGAGGAGGGACTGATGGCATCAAGTGAAGTTTTATCTAAGGATAGGAGAGACCTGAGCATTCTTGTAATTGGCAGGGAAGGAATCAGTAGATAGAAATTGAAGATTGCAGGGAGGGGCAGTGATTTCTGAGGCAATTTGCTGGAAAAGATGTGATTAAGAGTACTTGTCTATAGAGGGATTGGACTTGGTGAAGAGAAGGGCCATTTCTTCATTAGATACTGAATTAAAGGCAGGGAAAATTGGAGATAATGTCAAGGGATTTAGATAAGTAGTTGTTCAATTGTTTTAGTTGTGTCTGATGACCCCTTTTGGGATTTTCTTGGCAATTTGTTTGCCATTTCCTTCTCTTTCATTTTCAGATGAGGAAACTGAGGCAAACAGGGTTAAGTGACTTGCCCAGGGCCACACAGCTAGTAAGTGTCTGAGGCTGAATTGGAACTCAAGTTTTTCTGACTCCAGGCCCAGCACTCTAACCACTGCACCACCTAGCTGCCCCAAATTTTGATTAAGTAAAGAAGGTGAAATAGGGAATTCATGATGAATGAACTCTATTTTCTCAGTAGAGTCAGAGGCAGTATCTTCAGAGAAGAGGTAGTGGAAAGAGGTGTTACAGGAGGCTTGAGATAAGATATTTGAAACAATTGCTATAGGGTGGGCAATAGAGAATCAGAGTGGAATAAAAGCATTCCTTTGCTGCATTGAGGGCTCAAGTGAGATTAGATAACAAATTCATGGCAGACCCAGTCAGCATATTGTGTGTGTGTATGTGTGTGTGTGTGTTTTTCTCCATTTCTTTTCAGCAGCACATGAACAGGAGCAAAGGAGGCTGATGGTGGAAGTAATCTGTGGTTGAGATTTGGTAAAATTTGTGTGGAGACTACACAAGGAGCAAGGAACTCAAGTAGAAGTTGTTCAGTCATTTTTCAGTCGTATCCAACTCTTCATGATCCTATTTGGGGTTTTCTTGACAAAGTTACTGGAGTGATTTGCCATTTCCTTTTCCAGATCATTTTACAGATGAGGAAACTGAGGCAAGCAGGGTTAAGTGACTTGCCCAGGGTCACACAGCTAATAAGTGTCTGAGGCCAGAATTGAACTCAGGAAGATGAGTCTCTCAGACTCTAGGGTGGGTACTCATCTACTTGCTACCTAGCTGTCCCTCAAGTAGAGAACAACATTGTATACTATAGTGCTAAAATGTCAAAATAGTGAAAGGAAGAAAGTGAGGCCAGAGTGGGAGTGACAGGCTGGGAGATTACAGAGGAACAGAGAGATTTGAGGTCATGGTGCAGATGAAGAACAGGTTTAGAAAGAGTGAGGCATAGGGGGAGGTAGAATCGATAGGAGGTTATAATCAGTGAAAGGAATTTAAAAATCCCTGATCATGGAAGGAGAACATTTTTAGGTGATGCATGATCAAGGTTGTGGCCAATCCTTGTGTGTGGCTGAGATTGAGTGAAGGATTAGGTCAGGGATGGGGAACCACATGTGGCCATCTATATAATAATCCTTAATAAAAGGATTTATTCTGTAAAACTTGTACTCAATCAAAGGGCTGCACTTGAGGACCTAAAGAGCCACATGTGACCTCAAGGTCACAGGTTCCCCATCCCTGAACAGGGTCATATATGTTGAGATCCTCTGGTATAAGGCAGGGGTTGAGATGAAGAGGAATAATGTGAGCCAGGTATTGAACTTGAGAAAGGCTGTAGAATGACTCAGGGGCTGGTAGATAAATTCTACCAGGGTCTAGATTAGGTGATATATTTAGATTGAATGAACTTCAAGTGAATAGAGAGCCATTGCAAGGATCAAATGAAATAAAATGCTTTGCAAACCTTGAGGTAATACATAAAAGGGATGTTGTTATTTGTAATTATCAGTGTTTTCATTACGGAGCGACAGTGTTGCATAAGTCTTGGAGCTGAGAAGTTCAACTCAAGTTAGTTCAAATCCTGTTTCTTACTCATGCTAGCTGTATAACCATGAGCAAGTCACAAGAAACTCAGTGCTCTATGCCACTGGTGTCAAACTATTATAGAAACAGATCCATGCTAGAGACTTGGAAAACCACAAATTAACATTATCTTTGTTGCATTGTATTTTTATTTTGTTAAATACTTCCCAATTACATTTTAATCTGGTTCAGGCCCAGAGTTTGAAAACTTTGCTCTAGGAAACTTTCTAAATTCATAAATTGCAAAGAAGGTGGCTACCTGTATTGAAGAAGAGATTTTCCTTATCCAGGAGCTCACTTCCCCAGTTGAGATACAGGTCCAGTCCCTATCCCTGCTATTAATTATCACTATTAATATTGTTCTGATAATCCTTTTCTGAAAGTGCTCCAGCCTGTCAGATATAGTCAGAAGAAAGTATAAATTATAAATAATAAAGTATAAAGTATTAGAAACATGCCCAATTCCGGGCTATAGCTGAAGAGGCTTGTGAAATGATGTCTCCTTCCTTTTACCTCCAATACCATTTTTTTCCCTATACCACTCATGGTACAGTATAGTTTAGTGCACAAAATGCTTGGGTTGGTGTCAAGAAGACCTAGGTTGAAATCTTACCTTATACACTTAGTGTCTGTGTGACCATAGGCAAGTTACTCATTCCTTTTTGATCTTCAGGAAACTCATTTAGACTCATCTAGTAAAATATTGACAGGTTGTGACTGTGCTTTGTTGGAGGGAGTTCCCATACTACAAGGAAATCACAGATCATTGAGATATTAATAATTTATTGCCTAATGTTATTAAGTTACCTTTTCATGAATCTAACTTTGGAGTCTGAGTTGTGGTTTCAAATCTTGACGCTGCTACTTAGGTATTTAACCTTCCCTTCTTTTGGCCTGTTTCCTTCTATGTAAAATGAGAAGATTGAACTAGATACTTTAAAGTATCTTCCAACCCCTGAAGCTATGATCTTGTGATCTCAGCTCTCAAAATAGATTGTTGGCTTCTTAAGAGCAGCAACTGAGTGTTATATTTTTTTATATTCATCACATGGCCTAGCTCCTTGCGTATAGTAGGTACTCAGTAGGTTCTTGTTGTATAAAGAATGAAGAAAGAGAACAGGGGGTTGGAACATATTGAGGATAAAAAGATTTTGAAACTAAGGCATCAAGATTATTCAAAAGAGGATTGATAGGGGAACGGAAGTGCAAAAAGTGTTAATACGATGACTTAGCTGCCGAGGTTTGAGCAAGAAGAAATGGAACAACTTAAAAAGGAGGTGGTTGGCTGCTACCTTCTCATTGTGGAGGTTGTCAAAGTTATATACAGGTCATAATAATAATAGTTTACATTTTTGCAGTGATTTATGATTTATAAAGGGCTTTCCTCACCATCCTGTGAGGTAGGTCAGAGTAAGAATTATCATCTCCATTTTTCAGATGAGGAAACTGAGATGCTGAATATTTAGGTGACTTATCCACAGGCACATAGCTAGGAGCCAGGATTCGAAACCTAATCTTTTTACTCCAAGTCTAGTATTCTTGGCAGGATGAATTAACTCTTACAACAAGGTACAAAAAGGTTGGTTAGAAATTCACTCCAGGTCTCTTCCAGCTCCTAGATTCTGTTCTTCCAAATTGTAATGGAATTTCAGTAGCAGTAGCAGCATTGAGAGAAGAGAGACATATATGCTTACCCAGGTTCTTTGTATGACCAGATTAATATGCAGTAAGATGTCAGACTGTCATTCTTTTCTTCAGTTTTTTCAACTTTTCTTCCAATTTAAACTTTTCTAGAGAGCCAGCCTGGCACCTTTTTTCTTATGCCTCTTAATTGTGCCCATGTGGTTGAATGTGAGAGAGTGATGATTAAAATTAGGCCTCTTTCCCAAGCTGTAGTGACCTTTGAAGAAGTGAGGGTCTTCTGATCATCAGAGTATAATCCTATTAATGAGCTACTTTTCTCTTTCTGTACGAACTTTTGAGCTGGTTGTTAAATTCACTGTAACCTAAAAAACTGTCTTTGTTTCAACACAGTACAAAGTGAGGGTCTTTCAGGGGCACACTGATTGACGTATGCACAAGCAGCTGTTAGCCTGGGTCTTTGAGAGCTTGGATCAATCTCGCTTCATTCCCCTTGAAACTACCAAGACTGATAGAGTGCCAAGCTGTGGGAAACTTTTGACCTACCTTTTTCGCCCACATTACTTGATCTAGTCTAGGTTCCTAGTGGCTTGGCCTTCCTTTGAGATAGATATCAATTGTGGAGATCAAAATGCGCTGGTTTTTGAAAGGGTTTTCAAAATTCTCATTCCCAGTCTTGCTGAGTATTATAGGAGACTTTTCATATTCTACATTTGGGTTGTCTTTTGGAGAGACGGGGAAATTGAGCAACATATGGCAGAAGTCATTGATATTGGTTCCAAATTAATCTCAAATTCATGTCTACTGTTTTGTCCTAGACTTTTTACTGTAACTGTATCTCCTTGATCTTGACACTACTGAGCGAGGCTGTCAGCGCACTAGTTAGGATTGATTGCTAGGGTTTTTTCTCTGAACAGGAACAAAGGGGAAAGTTCTTTTATGCTGAAGGATTTCTTTTGGATTTCTTCTCCAGCTTACCCTTGATGTAAAAAACTTGACTGCAGAGAATTAGAAATGGATTTAATGCTGAAACCTAGAAGTTTCACTGAACCAATAGGGAAGTCTCTGTAGGCAAAGAGGTCCTTGAATCATGAGACCCTAAATTTTTCCTAGAAGGTGATCATAGAGGTCATATAAGTCCTGTCTCTTCATTTTTTCAGATGAGGGGAGTGAGGTTCAGCAAAGTGAAGTGACTTCCCTAAGAGCACAGAAGTAGCAAGTGGCAGAATCGGGATTTGAACCCAGGTCCTCAGAATCTAGATCCAGCTTTTTTCCCACCACCCCTTTATATATACGGTTTTCCAAGGTTCTCTGAATTCTGTATCTCTCTCATTTCTTGCAATATAATAGAACATTAAATACACATATACTCAGTTTTTTAGCCATTTCCCAATTGGTTGGTTCTTGTTTTATTTATAACTCTGCAACTACAAAAAGTTTTGCTATACATATTTTTGCATATTTGGGACTTCTTTCCCTGCCTTTTACCTTCTTGGAGAACACGCTTAGTATTGGTATCCTGGATTAACAAATCCATATGTTTTAGCGACTTTGGAGGGATATAATTGTTTTCCATAAGGATTGGACCAATTCATAGCTCCACCATCAGTGCTTCAGTGTATCAGTCTTCTCCCAGATTCTGCAACATTTACCAATTTCATCTTTGCAAATCTGATAGATGACAGATGAAACCTTAGAGTTGTTGTAATTTATATTTCTCTTATTAATGATTTGGAGCATTCTTTCATTTGGTTATTGGTAGCATTCATTTCATATAACATTTGTTATAGATGTTGTCTGCAAATATTTTTCCAGTTAGTTGATCTCCAAATATTAGCTGCATTGATTTTGTTCATGCAAAAGTTTTTCAATTTTATTTAATTGAAATTCTGAAATTGTCCATTTTATTTTCTATGCTCATCCCTTCTCCTTTGTTTAGTTAAGAATTCTTACTCTGGCTATAGTTGCACAGTATACCTCTTTTCAATTCTAGATAGAAAAATAGATAGATAGACAGACAGACAGAAAGAAAGAAATAGATAGGCAGGCCTATTTATCTATGTCTTATCTATGTGTGTTCGTTTTCATCTTGACCTCTAGTGTTTCTAGCCATCCCTACTCTCTCACTTGATCACCCCTGCTCTGCCTACACTTCCTTCCTTTCTACTTAACACCCTTTAGTAAACCAATTCTATGTTGTCCTTGACTATCAAATTCCTTGCTTCCTCTGCCAGACCCTAATCCTAGATTCTGTCGTTCACTTCCTCTACTCACATGCTACCAAATGCATTGGAAAGAGGTAATATAACCAGCTGATCAGGTCCACTACATATCTATTAGCTAATCTCACTTGGTCCCTCACTTCAGCAAGGCAGTCTTTTCATTGCTTTCTGAGTCTCTGTTAATCTGTCCCAGCAGTGACTGTTCCAAACCTCTTTTCTCCTCAAAATTCATACAACTTCCTCTCCTACCACACTTTGATTTGAGGACCTCATTTCATGCTTTACTGAGAAAACAAGTCATCTGTTGTGAGCACCCAGCCTATCCCATCTCCATACACAGCTAACCTCTGCAATAATCTTCTTTCTAATGTCTAATCTCTCCCTATCTACTGGTTCCTTCCCTGCTTCCTACAAACACTATCAAGGTTCCACCATCTTTAAAAGAAATCCTCAGTAGACCCTGTCATCTACTCAAGTTATCATCCTATATCTCCCCTCTCTCAGCCAAACTCCTTGAAAAAATTGTCTACACTGATATCTTAAAAGTTTTTCCTCAAAATATATCTTATGCTGCTCCTTCATCTTTATCATAAACTTAGGACAATTGGAAAAGTCATTGAACTCATTTTTTAGTAGGTGAACAGGAGGTAGGATAAAGTTTCTTATAATTTAAGCCGTATATATTAAAATATTATTCCTCATTTTCTGATTCTTCCTCATTTTCTTCTTTCTTCCTTAGCATCTGTCTATTAGGATATATTGCTATGGTGAGCATCTAATGTTATATCTTAAATATGTCAATCAGAGAGAGAAAGAGATAAAGTTGAGCATTTAACCTAAAATTTTATAATTAAAACATAAAGTGAGAGAACCAGGTTCTAGAGAGAAGGCTAAATTATATTGCAGTATAGATTATGCAATAGATATAATTATTGTAGTATGTGTATTACATACATATTGATAAATGCCTACTTTAAGGGAAAAAAGCTGTTCACACTCATTGACTCTACTTTCTGTCTTCTCACTCCTAAACCATTTGCAATCTGTCTTTTAAACTCATCATTCAACAGAAACAATTCTCTCCAATGTTATCAGTGATCTCTTCAGTTAAAAAAAAATTCTGTTGGCCTCCCAGACTTCTCTGTAACAATCAACTAATAAGTGCTTATTAAGTCCTTATTATGTTCCAGGCACAATGCTAAGCACCAGAGATACAAAAGCAAAGAATGAAACCAACCCTGCTCACCAGAAGCTTATATTCTAATGGAGAAACAAGTCTACCTAGAAATACATAGGAATAAATAGGAACAAATAGATAGTAATTACTCAACACTGTTGACTACCATCTCCTCCTAGATCCCCTCTCCTCTCTTTGGTAAGCAGGAGTTTTTTTGGTCATGCTTTCCCTGGGATCCAATGGCTCTTAAGCGCAAATCTGACCATTGTTGTTTCTCTGCTCATGAAATTACAGTGACTTTTATTGTCTATGATAGAATTCAAGACTTCAAGACTCATCTCAGGATGCCTTTCATTATTGCCTTGGTGTTAGGACTCTCTCCCTTCCCAAAGTACCTTGCTTTTACTTATCTGTATTCATATTGTTTCCCTTCCTACAATATCAGCTCCCCGGGGACAGGGAATGTTTTTCGTTTTTGTCTTTGTGTCACCCGTTGCCTAGCACAATGCCTTGCATAGAGTTGGCACTTAAAACGTTGTTTCCTCAGTTCACATAAACTATATCTCGTTGTCCTTCATAAACTTATTATTTATAGGCCTGTGCTGACTTAGATTTTCTCTTTTTCTGGATAGAAATTGTATAAGACTGGTCGAGACATGCAGGAAAGAATCATGGACCTGTTGGCAGTGGTGGAGAATGAGGATGTGACAGTGGAGCTCATTCAAGTGAATGAGGATTTGAATCAGGCCCTTCTTGGATATGAGAGGTGTGTATAAGTGGGGCTGTCTTCCTCCATTTCACTTTGCTGTAGTCACTCAGCCCCACTGGACGAAGGGTTCTGTGCTGGGTCTTCCAAGAAAGAAAAGGGAGAAATGGATGCCTCTAGGAAGCTCCCAACTTAATGGAGAAAGGCATCCCCCTTGCTTTGTAGGACCTCCCTGGCTGGCTGGAGATATACAACATACACACTGAAGGTCAAAGATGTTACAGAAGGCAGTTTTACATTTATACATCAGTCCATGAACAAGCATTCATTAAGTACCTGCTTTCTGCCAGACGTTGTGCTAGACAATGGGGATACAAAGACACCCCCCCCCCAAAAAAAATCCCTGGTCTCAAGGAACCTATGTGCTATCAAGGGAGGGAGTGTGTGTGTGTGTGTGTGTGTGTGTGTGTGTGTGTGTGTGTTTGTGTGAATTTAGGTGACTTGTTCACAGTTGTACAGCTAAGAGCCAAGATTTAAAACCAGATATTCTGACTTCAAGTCTAGTGTTCTTGACAAGATGAATTATCCTTTGCAACCAGTCATGGTAAGGTGGGCTAGAGATTCTCTCCAGGTCTCTTCCAGCTCCAAGATTCCATTCTTCCAGATTACCATTTGCTACCTGTAGGACCTTGGCAAGTCACCCAATTTCTCAGGTTCAAATCTAGGATAATAGTAGCACTTACTTTCCAGGGTTGTTATGAGGATCAAATGAGGCAATATATGCCAGGGATACCATGCAATGTGTGGCACTTATCAAAAGACTTGGTACCTATCTTCCCTATCAACAGGAAAGGTTCAGGTTCACTCTGGCATTAACTATGTAGGTTGTTAAAAGGGAAGTGAAGGGAATAAGCATTTTTTAAGTGCCTACTACATGCCAGATACTGTGCTAAGTGCTTTATAAATATTATCTCATTTGATCCTCACAACAATCTTGGGAGATATATGCTATTATTATCTCCATTTTACAGATGGGGAAACCAAAACAGACAGCATAAGTGACATGCCCAGGGTCACACAGCTAGGAAGTGTCTGAGGCTGGATTTGAACTCAGGTCTTCCTGAGTCCAGGCCCAGCACACTTTCCACTGTGCCACCTAGCTGCCTCTGAATAAGTTTAAGTCTAGTCTTCATCCTCTCTCCCATTTTTACAGATAGGGAAACAGGCCTAGAGAAATTGGGTGACTTGCCAAGGTCACACAAGTGGCATGTCTTGGACCAGGCTCACATTGGTTGTGACAGGTAGGATTTGAACCTAAGTTGAACGTCTGACTCCAAATGAAGCATACTTTCCATTGTACCACAGTATGATGGGTAAAAAAGTAGGAATCCCTTCCCTATCTCAGTTTTGTAAAGATACTTAACCTGAATGACATGTATTCTTGGTATGGAGCATATGTAGAATCAGATCAAGATGCAAATCTTTATTAATGAAGAAGTAACAAAAAAAAAA
>NW_020954575.1:9813065-9933874 GCF_900497805.2 Vombatus ursinus | reverse complement strand
TTTTTTTTGGGCTGCCAAAATGGAGCTACCCTTTTCTAAGGCACTGTTCTCCAGTTTTGCAAAAATGTAGGTAAGGAAACTTTAATAGAATAAAAGGCCTGGGGCACAAGCTCATCCTTAAAGGCTCACTGAAAGCCTTCTCAGGACAACTCCAAGAACAAATAGGCTGACAGGGATGCTATGTAACCTCATCCTGTTCCCACATAGTTTCAATTTCTTCTGCAAGATCTCTATTCAGAAAATTGCATTTCCTATGTCTTGGAAATATTTGGTATGGCAAAAAATTGAATTTTTCATTTTTATTTTCAGTACCAAATTCTCTCCATTCATCTATCCCTCCCCTACCCATTGAGAAGGCAAAAAATATGACACTCATTATATGTATAAAGTCATGCAAAACATATTTCCACATTAGCCATATTGCAAAAAAAAGAAAAAAGAGAAAGAAGAAGATGATGAAGAAGCCGATTAGGTGCCTATGCTAAGTTCCGTATCAATGATGAGCTGTGGGGGGTGGGAGGGGAAGAGCGGATAGGCCCAATTTGGAACTGGAACATAATGGAAGTACTTATGTCTTTACTTCATTCCTCTTTCCCAGTGCATTCCTGGTTTACTTCTTTTGGTGGTCCCCATCTTCAACCAAATATTTCCAGCAGGTGGGACACTGGTGTTGCTGACTTATTCCATTATGTCTTATCTTCTTATAACGTTTATACCCCTTGTTTTTCTGTCCCTTGTGTTAAGCTGATCATAATGACATTTTTGAGTTAATCAGCCTGTAATTCTATGCCAACATATCTGTTATTTGGATTTCTAGTACTAGTTTTATCACACAGATTTAGGTGCTGACCCAAACAGTAGAATCACCAGAGCTCCTCTGGCCAGGATTTCAGGGTTCCAAGACTTTCCAGCTAGTAGTATGGCCTCAGGATCTACATCACCTGGCTAATACTCTCTTATTTTGCCACTGTCCATTCTTCTCATGACATGGACCATGGGTTGGGATTAAAGGGAGTTATTATTATTATTATTATTATTTCTGTTATATCTGTATTATTAGTATAAGCGCTTGGGTGGGGAACCTGCGGCCTCAAGGCCACATGTGGCCCTCTAGGTCTTCAAGTGTGGCCTTTTGACTGAATGCAAACTTCACAGAACAAATCCTAGACTACTAGGCTTGGGAATATTTAAAAACAAAACACGAAGCTTTTTTTTTTTAAACTATTTACATTCAAACTTTTATTTAAAAACAGTGACAAAAATAAACATTAAAAATCCATTTGGAAATATTTACAATCTGGCCCTGGAGAAAAGAGGGGAAGGGAGAGAAAAACTGTTATTCTCCCCTATTGTCAAACCCTGCCTACACAGCTTTGGATCTAGGGTGAAACCATAGAACCAGAAAGCAGGCAAGTTTACACCCACCTGAAATCTACCTCCCCCACCCACCCAAGAAGAAAAGGTGGGAAGTGGAATTAAGTAACAACCTTTCCAAGTTACAGTGGAAGTTGTCTTTAGCAGCCTGTGAGTTAACATATCTAATTGTGATCATAAATGATTGTGGTGTTTCATTATTATCATTATTACTACTAGTATTAATAAACATAAAATGATGTGTTCATCTGTGATTAGAATGACGGTGCCTCAGGGAAAGATGTGAAACATCTCCTGTGTAGGTGGAAAATGTTTGCTTGTTCAACATATACTAGACTTATTGTTTTACAGGGAGATATAAGGTACCATTGTTTCAGTCTTATGGTCTGAAATAATTAAGCCTTTAATTGAGACTTCAAAGCTGACTGTGGATCGCATCTGATTTGCCGATTACACCTATTTTACAAATTACATGAAGAAGCTGAATAGAGGTGTTGTTAGTCACACATTGTCTTCCCAACTAGGTCTTAGATTTCTAACTACAAAAGTGTTACAGAATTGGCCACATCTATGTTTGTGTGTGTGTGTGTGTGTGTGTGTGTGTGTGTGTACCCATGTGTGGGTTTTCCTGTTAGTTTTGTTTAATCTTAAAAATTAGCTAAGATATTACAAATGTTAAACTATTTAAACATAGAATCCCATTTCCTAGTTGTCTTTTTGCATATTGGGTATGCACCCCTCGTCACCTACAGAAATACAATGCTGTTGATACATTCTTAAGAGTGATGTTGCTAATATGTTAATGTTATAGGATACTATTTCAGTTCATTCACTAGCTGGGGGTTCTTTTTCTCCATCTCTTGTATCTTAGGAGGAATGGTGATGCCCCTGAATCTAAGTAGGAAGACCAGTCAAATCACAATTTGTTTTGAGAGTTAGGTGGGGTGAACTTCTTTTACTTCTAGTAATCTACTGGTCGACAGCTAGGTGATGCAGTGGATAGAGGGCCTAAAGTCAGCAAGACTCTTACCGAGTTCAAATCTAGCTGTGTGACCCTGGACAAGTTGACTACTTAACCCTGTTTACCTCACTTTCCTCATCTGTAAAATGAGCTGGAGAAGGAAATGGCAAACCATTCTAGTATCTTTGCCAGGAAAACCCCAAATGGGCTTATGAAGAATTGGACACTATTGAAACAACTGAACAAAATAAATTCTACTGTTGACTTAATATAGCTAAGACTTGTGGAACCCTGCAATTTCTGAAGGATTAAACTCGCATACCATTCAAGGGACAATAATAGATAGGCATGTGATGTGTGAATATGCTGCAACATCTGTCAAATGAGGAAATACTAAGAAATATCCCAAGGAAGGGAGGACATTAAAGAAATGCATGGTGAGGGGGAAAAAAATGATGGGCTGGCCATTTGGCAAATGAAAAGGATAGCTGTTGGGCATGTTGTATGCTCCACTGGATCCTTACAATGTCAAGAGAAGGTACCTAACATGTTAATAGACTTAGAAGAGGACATGGACCAGAGTCATACAGGATGGGCAGAAATAAATGAGTTCTAGAAGGAATATCCATGTCCCTGAGCTCATGAATCCATTTGAGCATAAGGTCTAGACAGCCATTTTATCTCAATTTGTGAATGGTGATACTATAAAGATTCTTCAGAAACCCAGAAGTATCTTCTAATTGGAACTGCAGCACTGTGGAAAAAACCCTGGAAATGATGTTCTTAGGATTTGAATTCAGATCCCAGTTCTGTCACATAATATATGTGTGAGATCTTGAATGAATCTCTTGGCCTCAGCAAAGGAGACAGAGAAAGCAGACTCAGACACAGGTCTTTAAAGGCATTCAATGACAGCCTGTCCTTGTTAACTGCTTGAGATCCTGACAACTCCCACCAGATGGATTGGAGCCATCAGTACAAAGTACACTGTATTATAACTTTTAGTTCATCAAATGTTATTTTGAGAAATGAATTGTAAAGAACTTTTGAAATCAATGAACAAATGAATACATTATACCAAGATAAAGGAATAATTTCAATTTTCATTGTCACATCATCTGTCCAGTTTATGCAGGGTTCTTATATTATAGGCTGATGGAATTGTGCCACAAAAATCAGGCAGGTCAGCAGCTGCTTTGAGAGAGAAGGGGTGGAAGGGAGAGCCAGACAGAGACAGAGAGACAGCTGGAAGGAAGAGAATATCTGAGGAATAGGGAACTCTAGCAGGAGAGCTAATAGTGCAGACCCTGACATACACAAGTGTACCGTAGGTGATCTGCAACTTACAAGTTTGGAACTTGGAAAATATTTTCCTATAGAAACAGTGCTGTGAGGATCTCATTTGATCTTCCCAACAGCCCTTTCAGGAAGGAAGGACAAGAATCAATGTATGTTGATAAAATTTGTGCCAATTTGTACCCACAAGATGATATTCCTGTCTCTTGGGGAAGGATTTGTGCTATACATGTTCTAGTTTCCTAGGATTCATGTGGAATGTGTGCTGTGAAATACAGGCAGTCAGGGTCCTTTGAAATGTGGCTTAGAATGTTTCTCCAGCAACAAGGGATTTAGCTGCACACCTACTAACAGTGTTAGTCTGGGCTGGGTTGGAGCCAGCCTTTAAGTGATTTATTCAAGTTGGCAAAACATTACATGACTATTATGTGAAGACGAGAGTAAGCGAAGCATAGTTCCTAGAGCACCAGCTGTAGAATCCAGAAGTCCTGCCTCTGACACATAGAAGCTGTGCAACCATTGACAAGTCCATTAACCTCTCAGTGCTGCCCAGCCCCGACCCCAGACAACTCTGAAAGACTAAGTGACAGGAGCTGCTGATCTGTGTCTATGGAGGGGTTTTAGGGGGGGCGAGGTGGAGTTAACATCCTGGGGAAAATGATGAAATGGAAGATCTGGAACGCTTTCCCACCTATCCCTGTGAAGACATTTTAAATTAAGAGCACTTGTCTGCTTTATTATGTTGGAGATTCATTTCAAGTGTGGATTAGACTGGGTGGCCTTTGTCATCCTTTTTAACTCCAAAATTCTGTGATTCTGTTACCACGGGACTGCTTTGTTCTCCCTATCAGTTGGAGGCAGACACTGGTTCAAAATTGTTACTTCTCCCTTTCTACAAGAAGCCACCATGCAATGCATTCAGAAGTGGATTAAAATTCAGCCTCTGCTCCCTGTGTGACCAGGGACAAGTCACTTAACCTTCGAGGGCCTCGGTTTCTTCACCTGCAAAATGAAGAGACTTAACTAAATTATCTCTAAGGTTCCTTCTCATTTTAGATCTAGTATTCTGTGACTATGGATCTCTGCTCTAGAACTTTGTAAGCCTCTGCTCTAGAACTTTGTTGGCCTATGCTCTAGAAGACTCTGTTTCACTCCTGTCAACAGTGTCTCCTTGACCACGTAGGAAATGATGGAAGAGTTAAGTATTCCCTTCCCTTATTAATTTGAAAGAGAAGTGTCTCACTGATACAGTTTTCCCCACGAATCTCTCTTTTCCTGAATGAGGGACAAAAGGGGGCTGGCTGAGGTCTCCCCACCAAGTGATGGAAGCAGGTGAAAGCAGAGAAGGAGGGATCCCTGATCCCTGTTATTTTCAACCAATAACACTCCTTGTTAATTGAGAAATGGAGGGAGTCAAGGGGTAGGGCAGCTCTCCAACTTGTACTCGTCTGGGAAAGGATTAAAGGATTTAGCATCTAGTGAGCCAACTCCCTCTTCCAAGGGAGGGAGCTGCCTCCTGAACTCTTCCCATGGTCAGGGAGGCAGGAAGTAACCACACAGGGTAATGAAGGAAGAGAGCTGAAGTCTAAAGATCTTGGAACAGTATATTTGGGAGCATCTAACCTTTGGGTTAAGGGCAGCTAGGTGGTACAGTGAGTAGAGTGCTGGGCCTGGAGTCAGGAAGACCTGAGTTCAAATGTGACCTCAGACATTTACAAGTTGTTTGACCTCAGGCAAGTCACTTACCTCTGTTTGCCTCAGTTTCCTCATCTATAAAATGAATTGGAGAAGGAAATGGCAAAGCACTCCAGTAGCTTTGCTAAGAAAACCCCAAATAGGGTCACAAAGAGTTGAACTGAAAAACAATTGAACAAGGCTAGGTAACCTTTGGATAGGACAGTATGTGGCTCCAGAGGAGAAAGTGAGGCTGGTGACTTTGCACAGCCCTGCCTCACTTAAATGCAATTCACTTGCAAGTCATGACATCACCTTCTTGATGTCATGGTCCTCTTTGAGAATAAAGGATAAACAATCAATAATCTGTGAGTATTAGTAGCTGCCCTGATGGGGACCCAACTGGCCAGTTCCAGTTGGGCAACGCAGCTTCTTTCTTCCTTCCTTCCTTCCTACCTTCCTTCTTTCTTTCCTTCCTACCTTCCTCTGTCCCACTCTCCCTCCCTCCCTTCTTCTTTCCCTCCTCTCCCTTTGCCCACAAAGGGAATCATACCCCTTGCCCTCAAGTGTTTTGCCCAAGGAATATAAATTTTGGTCACTGAAACCTCCCAAGGTATCTTGGGGTTTACTGGCTAAATTTCTTTTTTAAGGACTATGACTTAAACCTAAATTACTTTAGCTCTCATTGATTGGCCAACCATAGGTCCCAACCTAAGCCTCATTTGGTCATTGTTTGGGCTCTGATGATGGTTCAAAGTCAGTGTAAATAGCAGTTGTTTCTGTTTTGGCCAGAGACCCTGAGGGTCTTCCCCTCTCAGATTGTTGTTTTTTTTTTTTTTTTTTTTTTGGACTAGATAAAAGAAGCCATTCTTTGCCTCATTTCTTACCTAGGCTTAATCACTGAATAGGCATTGCCCCTTACAAACTGAGACCTGGAAAAGACCTTTGCTTAAAAGGGCCAAGGTATACCACTGTATCTGAGGCCATCTCCATTAATCTTAATCTGTGTCGTACCACCTGACCCAGATGGCTTTGGAGGGAAAAGTGAGGCTTGTGATTTTGCACAGTCCTGCCTCACTTAAATCCAATTCACTTGCAAGTCATGACATCACCTTCCTGATGTCATGGTCCTTTTTGAGAATGAAGGACAAACAACAACATGGTTGTAGCAGAGAAGAAAGGAAATCTTATTCTAGTAAAGGAAGGCAGTTAGATACTGAAAAGGGAAAGGGGGCTACCACACAGATTGGCTTCCATGCCCCTTTGCCCAGAATAAGGCAGGAGGACAACAGTGCTTGGGGATACTCTACCCAGATGGGTTCACAAGGGTATATGGCTAAAATTAGGGATCTAGAGTTGCTTAGGGTCCATGTTGACAATGAGGAGACTGAGGTCCAGGGAAATTAAGTGACTTATTGAAGGTCACATAGGTTAGGTAATGATTGAACTAGAATTTGAACCCAAGTCCTCTGACTCCAAAATCAATGTTGTTTTCTTTGTGTTGCACTGCTTTGCCAGAGCCAATGGGAGCTCAGAGGCTTGGTGCCCTTCTTTAAAGACCTCTCAAAGTCTGATCAGCACCAAATATGAGATGAAGGAAATAAGGCAGCTCTCTCAAAATAGAAGTTGCCGAGCCATTACAGATACGTAGAGTTTCTCAAGGTGGATGCTGTTTCACTCTGATCTTTGTATTCCAGCACTTAGCCCAGTGCCTGGCACATAGTAGATGTTTAATAAATGTTCATTGACAGATTGAGTGACTGTGCCCAGCACAATGTGTCATCATGGCTGCCTTAATAAGTGCTTGTTGAATTGAGAAGAGAAAAAAGAATTGTCCTTTCTCATCTCTACCCCCCTGTGCCTTCCCTCAGATTCCCTTACATTCACACTGTATGTATCTTGTATGTCCCTGGTTATTTTCATGTTACTTTTCCTCATTAGAAGTAAGCTTCTTGAGGGCAGGAGCTAAGTTTTTGCCTTTCTGTGAATCTCTAGTGCTTAACATAGTGTCTGTCTCATAGTAAATGCTTGTTGATTGACTGTTAAGGTCAAGGACTGCATTTTTTATTCTATTTTTTTTTCTTTTCTTTGCATCCCTAACACTTAGCATAGTACCAGATACAGAGTAAATACTTGGTAGATGTTTGCTGATGGATTGAAGAAGAAGAAAAAAATACCCATTCACTACATTCTTTACCATTAACTTCAAATTTACAAGAAGAGGAGAAGGATCCAGGGTTTCCTCAGTGTGGAGAATTCCTAGTGTGAGAATTGTGTCTATCAAAATCTGTTGTGGTAGATAAGTCCTCAGGAGTTTTTTGAGGCACATAGAGGTTAAGCAGCTTGCCCGAGTCTCACAGCTACTAAGTGTCATTGGTGGGATTTGAACCTAGGACATGTCTTCCAGGCTCAGCAATCTTATCAGATATACCACATTTTCTCTACCTTCAAATCTTTCCATCTTCAGATCATAGATTTAGAACAGTAAGAGATTGAAGAGAGCATCTATATATAGTCTAATCATTTTACATTTGAGGAAAGAACTTAAAAGATTAAATGACTTGTGTAACCTTATTAATTTGAAATTTGAGTCACTAAAAATGGCAACCAAACATTTTAGAAAAGTGGAGGCAGAATTACATAATGAAAAGAACCATTGGATTTGGAGTTGAAAGACCTGGATTCTGATCTCAGCTCTGTTATTTACAACCTATGTGTCCTTCAACAATTGATAAGTGCTTGTTGATAGATTGAATCTCTGAACCTTATTAGTATCTTTATGCATAAAATAAGAAATTTGGACTACATGACTTCCAAGGTCCCTTCCAGCCAGACTTACCACTAGGCATTCAAGCACCTGGGATAAATTTATCTGGAGTTAGGGGGTGGTCTGAAGGAGCCTCACACTACTGTAGGGAAACCCTTTTCTGTCCTTGGAACAGACTCAGCCCCACCTCCAAAGAATCCAGAACCCCAAAGTACCTTATCTCCCCAGGGCTGAATAAGATCCAGAGAAATATACTTCCTCCCCAGAGAAGTGGTGGTCCTAAAGGCCCCCGTCTCCAACAACAGAGCAGTTGTACCCCTATGTTGTCCCTAAGCTGCCTGAGAACTGTGCTGCCCTTGTGCTTGGGGCCACCCCAGTGGGGAGGAGCAGCATTTATCCATCCGATGCTGTTTGTCCTTGGTCATCTCCCCTGGAGGGCCACTGCAGGGGAGAAAGCATGCACCTCTATTTCATTAGGTGGAGCCCTAATAGCCTGCAGGAGTTGTGGGTCTGTTTTTGAATTCTGAATAATCCTATAAGCCTAAATGATCCAGACCCATTTTTATTAACAGTTGTTTCTATTTCCCTACTAATTTTAAACTAGTTGAATCCAATTTCTGTGAAAGCATTTTGAAAATCTGGGGTGAGCCACAAAGGGTGTTAAATATTCAATTATATCACTAGCCAAATTGGGGAAAATAATTGGTACATATATACATTTATTTCCATATTCTAATGAGATTCGTTTCTCTACACTGCTTATATTCACGGACAACTCTCTTGTGGTCCTTGGTTTGCTTTTTAACGTTTTCACCCTTCACAAAATAAAAAAAAAACTATCTTCAAATTTGAACTCATTCATCTTAATCCAAGCCCTGTGGAAATTCTAGGACTAAGGTTGTTGGAAAATTTCCTCTTCTTATTTGACAAATTTTTAAAAGGCCCACTTTTTATTTTATTTTATTTTCCCACTAAGAATACATTAAATGAATGCCCTGTAGATAAGAGAGCAAGCTACCAGAACCATCTACAGAGAAATACCCAACATACCAGCCATCCAAACTAATGTCGTTTTGCTACTTCTTTATGTCTTTAACACTTTATAACCCAAACCTGGTGCAGAACTATAAAACGGTATCATTTGTTGGACCTATCATTCCTCTTTATTCCTGTGTAACTAACTGATCCCTAAATAATGTAGTTTTATTGATGCCATGCTTTTGCAGAACCAGTTAGCACAGTTAGGCAGATATAACTGTACTTTGTTCCTTATACTTCTCTTTTGTTCTGAAACTGCAATAAAGTAGGAAGTCCAGAAGCATTTAAGTCCAAATGATGTACCAGCCACTGTGCTGGGCACTAGATTATGAGCAGTTTGGCCTGCTTTTCATTTCACACTGTCCCAAGTCATATGTATCTGTGGTGCTATAGAAAGAATGTTTGGGTTTGGAATCCGAGAATACGGATTGGAATTCCTGCCTTGCTACTTACTGTCTGTGCAAGCATAGGCAAGTCAGTTAAACTCTCAACTTCAGTTACTCAACTGCAAACCGAGGAAATTGGACCAGATGACCTCTAGGGTCCTCCCAGATCTATGTCTCTGATTCTCTGATTACTGAATGCCATGGAACTATAACAGGGTGATGATTCAAGGACTTTTGTAGGTATTAAACAACCATGAAGTTTATAATTGGCTCATAATCAGATCTAAGAGAAACAAAGCAAGAAGGAAATAATATTAAAAAATAAAAATGGGATTGTTTTAAGTTTACACAAAAGATTTTTTTATTTCTTAATTTATTTATATTTAGTTTTCAACATTCACTTCCACAAGATTTTGAGTTCCAAAATTTCTCCCCATCTCGTCCCTCCTCCCACCCCAAGGCAGCATGCATTCTGAATACCCCTCCCCCTAGTCTGCCCTCCCTTCTATCTCTCCCACCTTCTCTTATCACCTTCCCCTTCTATTTTCCTGTAGGGCAGGATAAATTTCTGTACCTCATTGCCTGTATATCTTGTTTTCTAGTTGCGTGTGAAAACAATTTTTAACATTTGTTTTTAAAACTTTAGGTTCCAAATTTTCTCCTTTCCTCCCTCCCCACCCACCCTCATTGAGAAAACAAGCAACTCAATATAGATTCCACAACACATTAGATTTTTGATGTATCAAAGTTTACCTTTTACCTTTTTTTCCTTTGCCCAAGGAAACCGTCACTCTGATATCATATGGAAGAAGCTTTCATTGAAAGTTGGTGATAGGTTTTCCCAACAAAGTGCATAACCATCGTGATCCTACTAAGATCTTGTATATCTTAATATATATAACAATAGTACATTTTGTCTGGATTCCTCACACAAAGGATGGGGGACTGTCCACATGAAGTAATTATCTGCCTCTCAAAGGAATATGTAGTTAACAGTTGGTAGAACTGTAAAATCAGCAGTGCTTCAAACATTGATGATTTTAAAATGCACAGGATTATTTTCCCCATTCAAAGAGGGACACAGATGGCTGCTGTCTTCCTATGCAATTACCCTTCGGGGGGAAAGCATTCATTATGTTGTTTACGTTGTGATTCACTTTACTGTGAGAATACCTTGTAAATGATATCAGAAAGAAGATTTTCAAAGTGGGTGAACCTGATTTCAATGAATAATCATTGGGGGAAATTAGAAGAATGTGGATAGCCATTTTTCTTTTATGAGCATGGGTTTTGTTTTTGTTTTACCTGCCAAATTTTTGCTTATTCTTTATCAAGTGAAGATAAAAAAGAGTAGGCTGATAGGAGTGGAAATGATCACTTCCTTCCATTCAAATTATGAGTTAGAACTGGTTTTTAGTACTGGATGCTAAGAATCTGAGCAACCCTTAAGAACTTCTAGCAAACAGGGTTGTAGTATTTGGGGGATCAAGTCCTCCTGGGATTTAGATTTGCTGTTACCTTAAACAAAGCTCCTTGAAAATGGCCTTCATCCATATCCTTAATCTTTCACTTTCTCCTTTTACTTCTCTTTCAGTCTTTCTCTTGCTCTGTTGATCTTAATTATTATATTTATTTGGCCAAATAGCAGCCCTAAATTAGTCTTAAGTTTTCCATTGGAAGGGGTCTGCTTACCTCACTTTCCATCACTTTCCATATTTTCTCGTACTAACTTGAGTTCTTCATATTTTTTTTTCCTTTTTTAGGCAATTGGGGTTAAGTGACTTGCCTAGGGTCACATAGCTAGTCATATAATTTTTTTAAAATAAAAGTTTTATTGGTGACTTGTTATATTGTCATCACTTTTGGATTTGATTCCACTCCAGGAGAGCCTTACTTTATAACAAAGAAAAAAGTTAAGCAAACACAGCCTACACAGTGACTACTTTGAACAAGTAGGTATGCAAGATACTGCACCCATAATCTTCCCACCACTCCAATTTAGAAAAGAAGTATATTTCTTCTTATTCTTCAACAACTAAGATTGGTCATTATAATTAAACAGCACTTGTCTGTGTTTGAGTGTCTTTTCCTTTAGACTGTCATAGTCATTGCTTATTGTTTTTCTGCTTCTTAAATATTCTGCCTCATTTTCACAGAAGTTCTCGTGTTTCTTTGAATTCCTCATATTTACTGTTGCTTGTGGCACAATAACATTCCAAGTCTTACACTTTTAATGTATATTCACAGAAGTGAAAGGTAGTCTGAAAACTATCAATTTCACTGCATAATCACAGATTTTATGCCAATTTTTTTTTGCAGAAAAGTGGTGTACGACCATGATATGAAGCTTTTTTTTTTTTAAATTGTGCTGGTATTACTTGAAAATCATTTATTACTAAACTGTCTTTGGTGCAAGATTAGGATACACAGAATACTCGTGAATATATGTTAAAATTGAATATTGACAATGCAGGTGTGCTGAGAATTCTAGGCTAGAGGCTTGCAATGTGCTAGAGATAAATGCTGGTGAATACAATGATGCTCTGTTTACCTTTTAAGCGGCATGACAAACAGAATTATACCATGTGATGATTATACTATGAAAGGTTATAAACCAATTTTTGGACTGAAATAACAAAACAAAACAGGTGCGTCGATTACGCAGTGAAATATGGTACTGTTAGGCTTCAACCTGCATGCGTGTACTAGTCACAGCTCATCTGTGTGGGTAACATCCCTCTATGAGATGATGTAGTAGATGGCCAGTTAGAGTGGCTTTCTACCAAAAATGTGTCATTCTGCACTAACCTGGTAATCAGTCTCTCTGACCCTAGTGAGGCTGTTCCTTGGAGAGCTGATATCCAGTCTATCCCCAGGCCTATGCACTAAAATTTTCATCTCAGACAGCTTACATTCCACCTGCGTAGCCTTTGAGAATCCAAAGTTACCACTACTCCACCATGTAACGTCAAATCGGTGACATTGAATAGAAGGGTTGTCAGAGATCATTTTAATTTGATTCCCTCATTTTAGATAAGGAAACTGAGGCCTGGAGAGGTCAAATGACTTGTCTTTCCAGATACCCCTTAATTCTAGTGCCTTCCCTCTATTAATTATTTCCATTTTATCCTGTATGTAACCTGTTTGTACATGGTTGTTTGCTTGTTGTCTTCCCCATTAGACTGAACTCCTTCAAACCAGGGACTGTCTTTTGCCTTTCTATTCTCAGTGTCTAGAACTGTGTTCCGCACATAAGAGGTGCTTTTAAAATGTTTGTTGACTGACTGATTGCCCAAGGTCACATGTGGGAAGTAGCAGAACCAAGATTCAAATCAAGATCTCCAGCTCCAGATCCATCAGTCTTTCCATTTCACCACCTTTTGGTGCTTAATAAAGATTTGTTGAATTGAATAGGTAGCTTTGTGTAGAGACCTGGGTTTTACTTTCATCTCTAACACTTAATGAGCTGTGTAACCATTAGCCATTCACTTAGCCTCAGTTTCCTTATCTGCAAAATGAGGGTGACGAAACCTGTAGTACTTGGCTCATAGGTTTATTATGAAGCTCAATTGAGATAATGCATTAATACATGTAAAGTGCTTTGCAAACCTTGAAGAGCTATGTAAATATCAGTATTAAATAGTTCTCAGAGTGATGAGAAAAAGGTTCTGTCTAGTGAGTTTCTTATTACTTATTTTAGTTTTTCTACAACACACTTAAGAGATTTTTAATTAATACCTGAAAGTAAAGGAGATGCAAGCATTGGCTTTCATGGCAACATGATGGGCATGCCATCTTTCAGCATTTCTAACTGAAAAAGTGACATTATTTTTATACTTTGTAGCATTTTTAATTTCCTTTTGCTCATTTATCCCTCAGGGAGAAGTGATCTCTCCATCTTATAAACTCTCAGCTCCATTTTTTGTACTTATTTGGGCTTTGACTTGGCAAGTGGGACCAAGTCAATGGTAGGTGGCTGGACCCAAGGTAGGGCACATAAACGTAAGGGATAAAAAGGCCTAAACTTTTGGAAAGCTTCTTGTGTTCCACAAGACTTCCTGTAGTTCAGATCCCTACATGTCAGGAACGGGATCAAGCAGCAAGCATTTAAAGTATCTACTATATGCTCAACACTATGTTAGATACTGGTTATACAAAGGCACAAATTAAACAGTTTTGAGTATTAAGGAACTTTATTGGAGGAGATAACATGTACACACTTAAGTATATACAAAGCATATGCAAAATAAATACAAGGTAATTTGATGGAGAGGAGCACTAGATCTGGGAATCAAGAGAGGCTTCATGTAGGAGGTAGCATTTGAGCTGAGCTTTGAAGGAAACCAGAAAGTCTAATAAATGGAGGTGAGGAAGGAGGGCATTCCAGGAAAAAAGTAGAAAGTCATGGCAGCAGAAAATGGAATACTGGGTTTGAGGAACAGCAAAGTCTAGTTTGGCCAGGTTGGGAAGACCTTGAGTGCTATACAGATAGGATGGTTGTTTAAGGCTAAAAGATAGGTTGGAACCAGATCATGGAGGGACCTAAATGTCAAAGTGAGTGATTTGTCTTTTATCCTTTGGAGAATATACAATTCTTCAAGGTTTTTGAGTATGAGGAACAAAAAATATTTTGGTAGCCGTGTGAAGGGCAGATTACAGCATAGAAAATATGTGAAGGAGAATAATGCGTAATAAACTGGAAAGGTATTTGGAGCCAGATTGTGAAGTGCTTTAAATGCCAAACAGAGGAGTTTGTATTTGGTAATAGGGAATCACTAACAGATTTGAAATCAGTAAATGTTCTTGGTCACAAGGAAGAACACTGGATAAGCATAAATGTATTAGCATTCTGGAGAAATCAGCTCCAGAGAACTAAAACTTATGGATCATACAGCCAAGCTTAAATTTTTTTTTATGGCAGTTTTTTTAAAAATGTATCTCTACATAGGTTTATATGAACATTCCTTATACTCTACTAGATTTCCTGCCTAGCCATCCACTAGATGGCACACTTGATCATTTTTATAGAGCGGGATGTAGTGTTCATCTTTCCAGTTCAATAAACCCTTAATAAGCATGTGTTGTATGTAAGTCATTGGGTATATAGAGATGAACAACAAAACCGTGCCTTCCCTTAACGAATTTACAATCTAATAGGAGGCATTTGACCCATACACAAATAAGTGTGATACAAGGTAGAATGTAATAGGAGCAAAGTTCTACAGGAAAGTTGTCTAGGAAAATTGCCTCACTTTCAATGGAGGAGATATCAGGGAAGGATAGCTTCATGGAGGAGCTGGCTACTGAGTTAAAACTTGAAGGAAAAGGAGGATTTCAGCAGGAGGAGAAAAGATGGACCCTCTATGGGGACCTTATGTGAAGGCATGGTCTAGAGTTACAGAGGAGAGGCAAGCATTGGATGGGTTGGGATCTCCATCTTTTGGAGGGCACTTCCAAATAAACGAGATTATAGATCCATTTGAGTAATCCCCATTTTATAGATGAAGACAGAAGAGAAATGATTTGCCCGTGTTTACACAGCTCATTTGGTGTCAGAGTTGGGGCTTGAACCTGGGTCTTCTGATGCCAACTCCAGTGCCAAGTTGGACCTCTAAGCTGAACTGAAACTCAGAGAACTTGATTTTAATCTCTGACTTCTCTCTTTTATTTGGGTAGGGGTATTTAAATATTTTAGGAGCCATTACCAAACAGTATGAATGTCCTTAGCCTTATATCTAGGAAACTAGCGGCAGTCTGTCTTTTAGCTGATAACTTTTCCAAACCTGGGCCAAACTAGACTTTGCTGTTCCTCAAACCCAGTGTTCCATTTCCTGCTGCCATGACTTTCTACTTTTTTCTGGAATGCCCTCCTTCCTCACCTCCATTTATTAGACTCTCTGGTTTCCTTCAAAGCTCAGCTGAAATGCTACCTCCTACATGAAGCCTGTCTTGATTCTCCCAGATCTAGTGCTCCTCTCCACCAAATTACCTTGTATTTATTTTGCATATGCTTTGTATATACTTAAGTGTGTACATGTTATCTCCTCCAATAAAGTTCCTTAATACTCAAAGCTGTTTAATTTTTGCCTTTGTATAACCAGTACCTAACGTAGTACAATGTGACAGTAGAAAGAACATTGGATTTGGAGTTAGACCTGAATTCAAATTTGAGTTTAGCCCCTTAATAGCTGAGTGACATTGGGCTAGTCACTTAGCTTCCCTTGTAAGCTAAGTGAACTAGCTTACACCTGTAAAGCTAGTTACCTGTAAAATAAGCCTCTTAAAACTAGTTCTTTTTGTCCCTTCTAATTTCTAAGTCTATGTTCTTATTTGTGGAATTCCTATTTAGGAACCGCCTTTTAGGTCTATTTATGAGCCACATAAAATTAGTCTCATTACTTTATGATTGTGGCTTGTATATAATTTTTGTTGTGCAGTAAAATGCCTCTACCCGTGTACTTTGTAAAGCTTTTGTCTTCTCAAAGACTTTTTTTTTTTTTTTTTTCATTTTTAGGCTCACTTTTCTGTTCCATCATATGATTGAGGCTGTTAGAAATTTGACTTCTGGATACATGAAATGCTGCTATAATTATTAAATATTTTTGTTAAAACTCATATGTTTATAAACTCATGACAACCGTATGAACCCAATTGGATAAATATTGTCATGATCAGGTGTTGAGATCAGAACTTTTTGATGATTTGATAGCTATCCAAATAGTCCTTTTTTTTCTTTAAAAAAAAATTTACAAGCATTTATTCTGTCTCCCTGGCTCCCCACTCCCCCCATTAAATACACACACACAAATAAAAACTATTGTAGCATATATGCACAGTCAGGTAAAGCAAATTTACTCATTGACCCTGTCCAAAAATGTGTATCTCATTCTGCTTTTTGAGTCCATTACTCCCTATCAGGAGGTAGGTAGCATGCTCTGTCTTTAGTCCTCTGGAATCATACTTTGTCATTGCATATATCCGAGTTCTAAAGTCTTTCAAAGTTGTTTTTCTTTATATTGTTATTCTAATTATATACAATGGCCTATTGATTCTGCTTACTTCTCCTTCCAGCAGTTCTTCAAACTTTTCCTGTTTTCTCTTGAACAGTCTATTTTGTAATTTCTTATGGTAGAATAATTTTCCTTCCTATTCAGTAACATCTAAATGGTTCTTAATAACAACATGCAACTGTTGTTACCAAAGACTTATTCTTCTTTTTTGGACAAAGAAGAGAGGTTTGTCACCCACTGTAGAGCCAGCCATGCTGCTAAATAGTGGTATGACATTGAGCAGGTCTCTTCTCTCTTGGCTTCAGTTTTTATTCATCTACAAAATGAAAGAGTTGTAATAAATACAGGGTTAATACCCCTTTTTTCTCACCATTATTTGAGTTCTAGAAATGTTAAAAATCATAGTGTGTCAAGAGGAAAACATTAAAAGCAAACATTGGCAAGTATGAGATGAATTATGTGTATTCATAGATAACCTGGAAAGAAGGACCACCTAGGTCTTATTATTATCACCATTTTATGGTTGAGGGAAACAAGGGCAGACAGAGGTTAAGTGACTTGCCCAGGGTCGCACAGCTCGTAAGTGTCTTAGGTCATATTTGAGCTCAGGTCTTCCTGACTCTGGTCATGCCCTCTATCCACTGTACCACCTAGCTGCCTCTAAAAACATCAAGGAATCAGTAAAGAAACGAAATTGCTATAATAGCTTCAGTTAAGTAGCAGAATACAAAATAATTCCCCCAAATCATCGGCATTTTTGTCTAATGTTACATTATATACATTACCTAAATATAAAAGATCATGTCATTGAAATAAAAGTGGAAGAAAATGGAAGACAGTAACTTTCACACCTATAACTGGGAGAGAATTTTTAACCAATCAAGGGATAAAGATGACATAAAAGATAGGACAATTTGGGATGGATAAAATTGATAAACTTTTGCACAAACATAATAGACATCTAGGACAAAAGGGGGAACTGTTGATTAGGAAGAAAATCTTTCATTAAATATCTAATAATGGTCTGATAGCCAAGATATGTAGAAAATTAACACATGTATGTAAGTCCAAGAGCTATTCCAAAATAGATAGGAGGTTACAGGATATTAAGAGAGCATGTCAAAAGAATTGCGAACTATTAACAATCATATGAAAGATTACTCCAGATAATATGACAAATGCAAATTAAAATAATTCCGATATTTTGCCTTTTTACTAGGCAGCTGGCAAAGATGACAAAAAATGGAAATAATCAGTATCAAAGTAGCTTCAGGAAGACAAGCATGATTGATATATCGCCAAACCTACCTTCTTGCTGTACCACAATCAGGATACTTCATCTCTCATCTCAGTGCCATTGTACTACTTGTTTCTCATGCTTGGGATGCACCCCCATGTCACGCCTACCTCTTAGGGTCCCTCATTTCCTTCAAAGCTAAACTCAATGGCCACCTTCTTCATGAAGACCCTTCCTGGTCTTCCTAGGACTAGTGCCTCCCCTGACCCCCATTCCCTTCTACATAAAGAATATCAGACTGTCTTCATTTTGTACATGTTTAATGTGTATATGTTATTTCAAGCAATAGAATGTAAGCTGTTTGAGGGGAAGTCGTGTGTCATTTGTGTTTCTTACACCTTACACAATGCCTGACACATAGTAGAGAGATTGGGCCTAGATATTAGGATCTGGGAGTCATCTGCCTAGTATGAGCCCTTTGAGAGCTGATGAGATCACTGAGAAGGTATAGGATTAGAAGAGGCCCAGGACAGGCTGGGACATGAATGATGATGTTGATGATGATCCAGCAAAGGATCGTGGGATCATAGATTTAGAGCTGAAAGACACCTCAAAGGCTCTCTAATCCAACCCTGTCATTTTACACAGAAGGTAACTGAGATCCAGGAGTTGCCCAAAGTCACATGTTACAAGCAGCATAGGTAGAAACGGTCCTGTGATTCTGGAATTGACGTACTTACCATTTTACTACACTGCCTCTGAGAAGTGGTCAGATAGTAGGACTGCCCACTTTGAGTGAAAGTAAGGTGGAACTTCAGAGTTGTTTTCATTTGCGTTTCACTTATGAGTCATGATTTAGAACAATCTTTCCTGTGGTTGTTGGTTTTCCAGTTTTGCAAAGATTTCTAGGTCCCAGCACTAATTATCATCATTAAATAGAGCTTAATGCCTTTTAGTGTTTGGATCTCCTTGCTTCCCTCTTTATCAGTTAATGTAGATGGCTTTTCTCAAGTTCTCATATGTCATTTTTTATAGCATAGTAATATTCCAGTGCACGAATACAGCATAATCTGTTCAGCCATTCCTCTAATTAATGAACAACCATTTTGTTTCTAGTCTCTTGCTACCATAAAGATTCCTGATATGAATATATATGTGGGGAGAGGGAGGTTTTCTTTCGGTCTTTAACCTTCTTGGAATATACACCCTGATAGAGTACTGGAGTGTAAATGGGTTTAACAAGTTAGTGACTTTTCTCACAATTATAGATTGTGTTCCAGAATGGTTGGACCAATTCAGAACTCTACTGTCTTCAGGGAGCTCCTTCTGCATTGGTTTTTTTTTTTTTATCATTTTTGCCACTCTGAGGGGAAAATGAGTTGTGGAACCTTGGAGTTATTTTAATTTGCATTTCATTTATGATTAGTGATTTAGACCGATTCCGTGGTTGTTGATGCCTTTCCATTTTTCCTCAGAAAAATGTGCTCTCATATCCTTTGACCACTTGTCCACTGGGGAAATCAATGTATCTTCTTTCCCCAATTTGAATCCAGATAAGATTCATAGGTAGCCTGTGGGAGTCCTTGTACTCTGATGATAGATTCTTACTTTTTGTCAGTAACATAAAGGATCTGTAATTTCCCCAATTTAAGTATTCCCTTCACTGTTGGAGTTCACTACCCCCTGCCACCCAACAGCTTAGTAGATAGTCTAAAGAATTTATCTATCCAAAGTCTGGTGATAAGTCTATCCAACTCAGCTAGGTGGTCCTCAGTTGACATTTGGTCCATCAATGGGTCCCTAACAAATAATCTTTCCAGCTCTGTAGGACATGCTTTTTATTCCACTGGCATAGACTTTGAAAACCCAGAAAACTGGATACCACGATGAGGCCTTCTGCAAGAACCTTAAGAACAGTGCCAATCAGTGACTTATTTGGAGTGAGCATGCTTCTAGACAGGATTCTCAAGTGACAGCCACATGTTTTATTGTGTCTATTATTTGCGAATCTCATTATAGAAGCTGCCAGTGGGGTCTAATCTATTTTTAGTAGTTACCACTAGTTTGTGAATGTTTGCATCTTGAGACCACTAGTTTGTGAATGTTTGTATCTAGAATTAAGCTATATCTAATTTAATCTTCTTCTATTTGAGATTAATATGTTATCCCTTCTTCCAACTGTGTAACCACACAGGGTAAGGACAGTAAGAATACAATAGAAATGTATATATTTGTGATAAGCAAATGCTCCCTTAATCAATCATAAATAGAGAATTTGAGCTTTTCTCTTGCCATCCCTCTCATTTTTACTGATAAGGAAACTGAGAACTGTAGTGATAAAGTACCTTGCCTATGGCACACAGCTAGTAGGAATAGAACCCAGTCATTATGTGTTGGTTCATGTTAAATAACTGCATAGGCAATAGATATTTAAAAACATATAAACATAATATAAATTAGCCAACTAATGCAACATACTTATCCCAAGGAAGTTTTTCAGGGTAAGATTTTATATTATAAGGAAAGTTTGATTTGCTGTGGCCCGAAAAGTAGGCTTAAAGATAGAGGTGATGGCCTATTATTAAAATCTGGATGAAAATAAACATCGGATTTTTGTTGTTACTGTAGTAGTTGTTGTTTACACATCACTAGACATACTCAATATTTAGAAATATCCAGATGTTTATTTTGCGGATTTCATATGGATACTCGCTCTCTCTGTGATAATCTGTTTTAAAGGTTTATTGTCAGTCCCACAATTCTACATATGTAGCCATGGGAAACCAGTCCACATTTTTCTACATTAGCTGACCTTTAAAAGCTTTTGATTTATAAAATTTTTCTCTGAATGTGTATGTTGTTTTAACTTAAAACTAATATACGGACATTTTGCCTACATTGCAAATGATAGTTCTTACTTTGAGAATCTTTCTTGTCTGCTGTTTCATTATGCAGGTGGATATTCTGTTCTCAGAGGATTAAGAAAATGAAGGATTGAAATTGCTGTGAACTAACATTCTGCCAGTCACTCATCTATACATAGCCCAGCATTCTTATTTGCAAATCACACCATTAAGGCTTTCATTTTACATGTTTTTCCTTTTTCCTCCCTGCTTAACATTTCTTATTAGATATTTTTCAAGAGGAAACAAATTTCTGCCTGAAGATGATTTTTTTCTGGAATGAAAAAAGCACTTGATGAAGCAAAATCTGGTATTTCCAGTATTAGACTTGTTTTATCCTGAGACTAACTGTGAGGAACAACACTTAATTAATCTTCCTTATTTTTTCAAGGAGCTTTGTTTTTCCTATCAGATAGAGTGTGTCCCATTTAATTCTTAAGATTTGTTCTGCATCCTAAAATGTTTGCAAATGATTTCTACAAAAATGACATTATCAAATTAAAGTTTCTACCATATCTTTTAAGCCAATGAATTTCCCATTTCTTTGTTATTCATAGCCATTGTGATATAGTGTAATATAGTGACACTGAACCCAGTACAGAGAGATAGACCCAAGTTCTAGTCCTGATTCTGTCACTAACTTGTCTGATCACCTAGAGCAAATCATTTACCTCCCTTGACCTCAGTTTCCTCAATTAAAAAAATAGATTTTTATTGATATCCTTTATTTTTATATTATCTATATTTCCCCCAGTATTCCACCTTCTACCTCTCCCCAGGAATCTATTATTATAAAGATTTTTTTAAAGGAAAAAAAAATTAAAAATCAACAAAACCAGTCAGCTCATTAAAACAATTTGACATTAGAGTATACTCTAACGTTCCATACCCATGGACCGCCACTATTGCCAAGGAGCCCAGGCTGATATCTTTGTCTCTTCTTTGGTGCCAAGCCTGGTCTTTGTAATTTCTCAATGGGCAGTTTCATTTATTTTTTGATGGTTGCTCTTCCCATTTACATTCTGGTGGTCATTGTATTTATCGTTTTCCTGGCTCTACTTAGTTCACTTTGTACCAGTTCATAAAAGTCTTTCTATGTTATTCTCTGTCTTTGTCATGTTCATCATTTCTTTCTGTATAGTAAGGTTCCATTACACTCATAATTATGCCTGTGTAGATCCTACCAGGAATCCCTTTCCAAACAATGAAGCCAAGGGCTCCTGGGTCTCCCCATCACTCCTGCAGTTGGATTCTTCCTCATGTGCTGTCTTCCCCACTTATGACATGCATTCTTTGAGGGATGGACTGTCTTCCCTTTCTATTTGTGTTCCTATCATTTAGGAAAGTGGTTGGCACATAGTAAGCATGTTCATCCCGTGTGAATGTAGAGGCAACTAGGACTTAATCTGAGTTACCATTTCCCTTTCCTGACTAAAACCTCTTTATCCCTCTTGCCCACAGTCCAATGCCCACGTCAGCACCGCAGATGCTGGATCAAGCCCCAAATGTTGTTGCTTGGTTTAGAAAGGCTGCTAGGTACATATCACAGCCCTTTCTAGAACCTCATGGTCTAAATTTCACTTATGGAAACCCTAGTGTTGTGAAAAGCAATTCTTGCTGTCTTCCCCTCAGTGTCCCATCAGCCCTTCAGAGGCATCAGGCCTGTGAGGATCAAGTGCTCACTTTCATTGCCTTCCATGTACAGGCTTGTCTGCTTTAATGGAAAGACTGCAATGTGAGGTCAGGAGAACTAGGTTCGCATCCTGTCCTTGACTAGCCAGATTACCTTTAACAATTCCCGTTATCTCTCTGGGTCTCAGTGTTTTCTGTAAAATGAGATGATTTTTAAAGATCTTTCTATGGCCTGGATTCAAAGGAATCTTTTTGTTGCAGAAATTTTCATTGTTAATTAGGTTTCTCATAATGTTGTGGTCATTCTATTTATGACTTGGAGTTTATTTAGTACTTGGATCTTTGAATAGCATCAAGGGCACATCTGTCAGCAACTCTATTGAGATGTTTCAAATACTACAAATGAAAGGCATTGGTATTATTTAATAAAACTTGGTTGGTTCCTGCACTTTGGGCATATTTAGTTGGGGCACAAAAAAGGTAGCATTCTAGCAAACGGAAATGTTGTTCTTGCAAATAGTCCAACCACAGGCGACATATGCCTGGAGAAGAGACGTCCATCTGTGACCTCTGATGAATCCCTTTACCTCCTTCCTCATCCTCTCCCTTCAGCCACTTTCCCTTCTAACCCTTGTGGGAATAAGGGTTTCCGGGTATCCTTTGAAGTATGAGGAAACAGTAATCTCTGAACTGCTGCTCCCAGAGAAGAAAAACGCTATACTCTCCACAGAAAAAGTGTGTACATGTTGGTGCCTGGGACAAAGCCACCCTTCCCTCATTTTAGTTCTGAAGATTATTTGTTGCTTTTTTTACTTTAAAAAAAAAAAGAAAAGAAAAAGAACTCAACTGAAATAACAACAGCTTGTGCCTCAGCAGGTGTCCAAAGATACAGCCTATATATCCAGATAGAGACACACACACAAAATTACTGAGTGTTGAGTGCTAAGTCTTAGGGGTCCTGCTGAGCTGAGGTGGGCTGCCTCCCAACCCTATCTAGGGAGAAAGTTGAAAATGGGGGTGTTGGAGATGACAGTTTTGAGCCGGCCTTGGATTTCTTAAGCCTGCCCTTTTATAGAGTTATTCCTGACCCTAAACATTACTGTCTAACTCCCAATGTGAAAATGAACGTTTAAGTTTTAAACAGACCATGCTCTCTTAGAGTTGGAAAGTTGCCAAGGATATCTGACACCCTAGCAGAACCTGATGCATACTGAAGACATGTTTGATGTCTAAGTTCACCATCTCTGTACTTTGTGGTGGGGCCAGTTTCTTCAAATAATAGGGAATTTTAGAAACATTAAATTATAGTGAGAAGACAAAGGATGGGAAGGATAAGTTGAAACAGAGTAGGCCTGTGGATTTGGAGCAGTCGTTCTCATTTTGTTTCTGTGGGAGGCAGTCCTATCTCATGGGACACTGGGTGTAGTTAACTAACAAATGATCTAACGACTTCAAGGAAACAACTAAAGGAATCCTTCTGCAAAAGAAAGCATCATACTGTCTTTGATTAAAACTAGATAACACCCAAGGGCTACAACCAATTCTAAAAATCTCTCTAGAGAAACATTTTATAATACTGGAATAGAATTAACCTATGTGACATTTTATATTGTCCTATATTCAAGAAGAAAGGTTGATGTTACATCATTATGTTGTAATAAAACAAAAACATACTAAATATATAAACTGATACACTTTTAATTCTTTCATTATCCTGTGGAAAAAAATTATAAAGCTTGAGTGACCAGTATAGAATGTGAAAGAAGTTTTTCTATAGTCTATACCAGTAGTGTCAAATTCAAATAGAAGTGGATCCTGTGGCTACATACTGACTTAGAGAACCCTAAATTAATATCATTGTGGTATTGTATTTTTATTTATTTTGTTCAGTGTTTCTCATTTGTATTTTAATCTGGTTTGGGCTGTACTTATGATTTTGTGGTCAGTGTTTGACACCTCTGATCTATGCCATCTCTAGCCAGTGAGTCAGTATTGGACATTTATCTGTTTTCCAGCACTGAAATGTACAAAAATTCTGTGGGTATCCTGACAACTGACTTGTCTGAGGACCAGCTCTTTCCCTAAGACTGACTTTAAAGAATTGTACGTGTGATACCAGTGCAAACTGGAATAGCTAGCTCAGGTTGATTTGCATCCTTCCATCCTAGGGAGTTGTACAGAAAGAGATTTCGTTCACACTTCCCAAATGTTAAAGGCACTCGCTGAAATGCCAGAGCCCAAAATACACCAAGCATATCTACCATCCATCCGTCCACAAGCATATACGCATATACGTATGTGTGTGTGTATTTGTACCAAATGTACCTAGTGACTTTATGCAAAGGCAAAGTCTAATTTGGGGCAGTGGTTTGGATCAATTTGGTGGTTGATGGTTTGTTTTCCAATTTTTCTCTTTTAGGAAAAACTGTTGAGACAATTTCTTCAGGATCATCAGCGAGGTCCTCATAGACATTAAATCCAAAGGATACCATGATGACAGGCACGAACGGGAATAGCACTGAAGCAACAGCATTCAGTCAAGTTGCAATGTAATTTTTGCATTAAAATTTGTTGTCTTTCTTAAATTAATATAGCTTGAAATAATGACAACTGAATTAAGATGGTGTTTTTTGTTTTCCTCTAGTTACTCTAGGCATAATCTAGTAAATGCCTCTAAGTGTGTGTCACTGCCAAATTCTGCACCCCTTTTTCAAGTCATTTGTTTGAATACATTTGATATACTGGGTGTGTGACCCTGAGCTTAGTGACAAACTCAGTGTTCTAGACATTTCTCTAATACTGTAAGTTGCTAAGAAGGTACTGACCTCCATTGGTAGAGGGAATTTCCTCTCTGGGAGTTCCTTACACCATTGTAATCACAGGTCCAAACCCTGTACCTGTTCCTTTCAGTATTTTAATAAGAATTACAATTCACAGTGGATAGAGCACCGGCCCTGGAGATGGAAGACCTGAGTTCAAATCCAGCCTCAGTCACAAAACACTCACTAGCTGTGTGACCCTGGGCAAGTCACTGAACCCCAATTGCCCTCACACACAAACACAAAAAAAAGAATTACAATTCAGTAAATATTGCAGTTTCCATTTAGACGAACAGATATTTGATAAAAGAGAGAAGGTATGTGGTAATATGTAAACAGTAAAGCACTATCCCTCTGTTACTGATAACAATTATTGTTAACAGTTATTAATTAACAATTAACTGATTAACAGTTATTAGTTACTATTATTAGCTACTCTAATTTGTTAATAACAAACAGTAAAATAGCAAAGCACTCTACCACTATATTGATGACAATTATTGTTAACAGTTATTAACAATTAACTAATCAACAGTTATATTAGTTACTATTATTAGCTACTATAATTTAACAGTAAAATAGCAAAGCACCCTACCACTATTATTGATAACAATTATTAAGTTATTAATTAGCAATTGTCTAACAGTTATTAGTTACTATTATTAGCTACTACAATTTAACAGTAAAATAGCAAAGCAGTCTACCACTATTATTGATAACAATTATTGTTAAGAGTTATTAATTAGCAATCGACTAATTAACAGTTATTATTAATTGCTATTATTAGCTGGTATAGTTTATTAATAAAAATAGTTAATGATAACAATAATGACTTAAATTTTTATAGCACTTTACAGTTAACATTTTTCTATATATTATTTCATTGTCACCAAATCATTACCTATAATAACAGTGGGTTGCCTTAATAATAACAGCAGCCCACTATAATATTATCTAATAATAATGACCACCTTAAAAATTCTTTACTAAATCAATAATGTATGTAAAGGACATTCTGATGTACATCCTTCATTCTATCACTAGGGTGCAGAGTCACATTTAATAAGAAGCCCCAGTGTTTTTTCTGCTGTGTGTAGGGTCACTGGATTTGGAGTCAGGAAATCTGAATTTGAATACCATCTTTGCTATTTACCACCTCTGTGACCTTCAGCAAGTCACCAAAGCCTCCAAGGCCTCAGTTTCCTCTTCTGTAAAATTAGAGAGTTCAAACTAGTGGCCCCCAAGATCCCTTCTAACTTTATAAATCCCTGCTATAACAAAGCAGGATCTGAGAAACAAACCAGTTCTGTATGAACTTCCTTCATCTTTCACTTCCCTCTTTCTCTCATTCCCTGCTGCCCATTCCAATGGACCATACCCTATGCCCTGGCATCCAAAGTACCTGGTGACAGTACAGATTCCTGGCCCATCCTCTCCACTTCAGAATCTTCTTACAATGTAGATAAATCTAGCATGCTATTAGTGGCTCACAGAGTAAGGATTCCCCCCCTCCTCCAAAAAAAAAAATAGGCAGTCATTTTTTAAAAAGTAATTCCCTTTCTTGCAATGTTAGTATATAGTTTAAAAAGATATAGGCTTGGGGCAGCTAGGTGGCACAGTGGATAGAGCACCGGCCCTGAAGTCAGGAGGACCTGAGTTCAAATCCGGCCTCAGACCAAACACTTGACATGTACTAGCTGTTTGACCTTGGGCAAGTCACTTAACCCCGATTGCCTCACTAAAAAAAAAAAAAAAGAGATAGGCTTTAGATATTTGTTTTGTTTTAGAGCAGTGAAAATATGTCTGACTAGTGGTCTTAGAGTCAGAACTATGTGACCCTAAGGATGTCACTTAACCTCTAAACCCCAACTTCCTCATCTATACAGTAAGAGCCATACTTGTACTTCTGACAAGTTAGAGCCCTTATAAGCTTTATATCAGTGACATTATCTGATCAGAAATTAGGTTAAAAAAAAGAGAAAGAAAGAAAACTCTTTTTCATTGTACATAATGAGCTCTGTGATTCAGAGTAGATTTAATTTTCCAACGCAAATTGAAATTTTCTTCCAATTTATTTGAAGATAACTATGGAAGTCCAATTGACAGGAGCTTTGCACTTTGATATCAACTAAAATGTTTCTTATTTAATGTCCTTATTCAACCCAGTTCTACTCCATTTTTGCACTTCTGTGGGGGCAGGTAGCCTTGAGTCTTTCATCTGGCTTTATTCAAATTCTTTTTCGTAGCTTTGAGACTCTTGTGAAGTATTTTGGGAGTAAGCATATGTCCAGCTTCATAATTTTATAAAATATAGTTAGTTCTTTGAAGGCTCACTTTTTTCCTCCTTTTTTGAGACTGAGTATTCCCTATCTCATCCAGGCTAGAAATGCAATAGCCACGTATGGGCCTGAACTCATTACTGATCAGCACAGGAGCTTTGACCTGCTCTGTTTCTGATCTGGCCCATTTTGCCATCTCTTTAGACAGTCCCTCAATCCTGGGGGCTTGCCATATTGGTGCCTGAATTGTGGACACTCAATCTTCTTCATGCTTCTCTATATGAGCTCAGGTGATCCACCAGCCTCAGCTAGTAGTAGGGATTATAGGCAGGCACCACCTTGCACCAACTTTCTGTAATAGAATAATATTTTCCCTGTTTCTTGTGAAGTACTCTCATTTAAAATGAATACTTTGTACCTTCAAAGTCCTTACATTCATGGGCATTTTTGCATTATGCCAACTTTAAGTGGAGATCTTATTTATTTTGCTTTAACTAGCAATCAGTCTACTTTTTAATGACATTTGATGATGTTGAAATATTTCTTTTTAATTCCTAAACTCAATTAAAGCCAATTCTTCCAATTAGTTCTCAGTAAACCTGTATAAATCATAACTTGTTAAAATTTGATTTAATGCTAAAGTCCTGACATTTTAATTATTTTAAAGAGAAATTTAAAATATAGCCCTGCAAATCTATGGATTCTGAAGTATGACACACATTATTGAAACTAGTTGCAAGTGTCTCTTGATGGTTTAAGGACTGATTGAATCTGAGCATGTGAATTAACAGTTAACTCAAAGGTATGCCTGTATTGGTCTCTAGGCCAATCTGCAAGTGTTAATTTATTTTTTCCTAGGGACCCTGCATTTCAGATGATAACAGTTACCAAGGAAATAGGCTTAGGCCTGAATATTGTGGGAGGAATTAACCGGAATGAAGGGCCCTTGGTATATATTCAGGAAATAATTGCTGGAGGAGACTGCCATAAGGTAAAAATACAACAGAAAAAATAATAATCTATGTTCATTTTCTTTTCATCAATTAATAATATTAACTGAGTATCTTCTGTGTTTAGAGGACTGTATTAGGCACTGTTAGAGATACAAAGTAATTATAAGTTGCAGTACTGCCCTGATGCTGTTTTTAGTCTAATGTATAGAGGAGGCTTGCTTCACAAAGCTCATAAATTCTTTGCTCTTGTGGAGTTCTGTAGCATGAGAAAATGACACCTTTAACAATAAACCAACATTTTCTCCACAATTATTTCTAAGTAATCACCATATCATAGGTTAGGCCTGACACAGTCTGGTTTGACATTTCGAGTTCAAGATTGCACTGAAATGAGACACTTGTGGAATATTTAGCAGTTAACAATAGAAATTTTACTTAGCTGTGGCATGGAAAAATACTCAGCAGGGCTATAGCTGTTGGCTCATGTAATCTCTCCCTCCCAACCACATACCTTCACCCCCAAAACACACCTGGTCACCAGGGCAGGGTGTGTTAAGTTGCTGGCCATGGGATATCCATCAGATCTGAAAGATATTAACTCCACATGACCTGGATTCTTTTATATCCTTGGGCCACCAGGACAGGGCTTGAACTTTAGATATAAGCTCCTCTCTCTACCTCTCCCCTGCCAGTCAAGTCTTCCTTGACTTTTAGGGAAAGAATTAGCCTTGACTAGTTTCATGGTGGGAATCCCTGGTTAGATATATTTATTCTTCCTACAACCAGGATTTTCTAAAAGAAGAAACCATTTGCATTGGTTGATTTTGACATGCTTTTGCCATATAACATTTGTTTGGCTAACAATTTAATTGTTTTATTGTCTCAGTGTTCTTTCCTGGGAAAAAGGAAAACTCACCAACCTAAGTTTCCAAAAGAGTAGCTATGATTACTATTATTTTGCAGCTGCTCAGTTTCCCAATCATCTTTGAAGTGTTCCTACCCATCATGTCCAAAGCAGAGTATCACCTATGGTGATAAGCCCTCAATTGGGAATCAGGGTGGCCTCTGTGAAAGGCTTAAATTAGCCACTAACTAGTTGTATAAATTTTATTAAATCATAACTTCTGTGTACTTCTGTTTCCTCCTCTGTAAAAGTAGAAGATTATACCAGAGCATTCTGAAGGCTTATACTAGCTCTTTGATTCATAGTGCAATTTGGTCTCTTGGTAGTGGGAATTTGAGTGTGTGTGTGTGTGTGTATGTGCTGTTGCTCCTTTAGATTCTTAATCTAGTGATATTTTATTTTAGACACACACACACACACACATACAGAGTTCATAGGTGGATAGAATACCAGAAATAAACTACTGTTATTAACAGATAGCATCCTCATAGTAAAGTTTGTCATCCGGGGACTAGAGTATGTGTGCCCTATTTAATTTCAAGCTGGGATAATTTTTTTTTTTTAGTTTTCACTCTAGATAAAAATCAGTCTTTGAATATACTTGATACAATTATAGTTGCTAAACCAAAGAAATGGATAAGTGATGACATTTTATTGCTAAAAAGGATGTCAGGTTGCATGTTCTTTTGGATACCACTAAAATAATCTTTCAGATGGAATAGTAAATTTGTGGTTGTGGTGATATGTGCCTTCTTTGCTTCTGCTGATTGCAAGATATCTTCAGTATGAATAACTAGGTGAGATATTAGCACATTTTCAAATCTGTCAGCAAAACAATTTTGGTCCCAAACAATTAATGGCTATCAGACAACTTGTTAAAAAAAAATGTACATCTACAGCTGCTCTGTGTAGTTTGACCTTGAGGGCAAATAACAAATGTGAAGCTAGGAGGAATGTATGTCCCAACAAGTAGGCTTGCATTCTTTTTCCACTGACCTTATTTTAAAATGTCTCCCAACCCTTTTACTACCAGTTCATTTTAGCAGAAAGTAGATTAAAATTAGTAGTTAGTTCAAAAACAGTATTGGGATAATTCATTGGTCCAACATTACGTAATTTAAGTATTATTAATTTTAGAAAATAACTTTTTTTCCTGTTACTTCTCCATCTCTTCAAATTATCTAAAAGATACCTAAAAATTTCCTAAGAGTTCATTCAAAGTAAACTATCAAATTTCCTTAAATTCTGCTGGGCTTTGTTTTTTTTTTTTCTTATAATTATTTTTTCATTAAAGTAATGATAACCCTCTGGGGGTAGGGGAGGCTATTATTACTATGTAACACAGGCTATTATTAATATTACATATTTTCTATGTTTTCTTTCTTCAGACCTATCAATTTGGTGAGGGGGAGGGGAAGAATTACAGCATTTACCACTAGAGAGCAGCAAAAAGTTATTAATGTTGTTTGTTTCAAGCCTAGCCAGATAGAAGAAAATTGCCAAAACAAAACTAGGTTGGGGAGAAACGAGAGAGAATAGAGGAGAGAAGAAACCGAGAAGACATTGTTAAGGAGAGCAAATCATTCTTCTAGATCACCGATTCTCACCCTTGTTAAATTTGAGGACACCTTTTGAACATCAAAAAATTTCTCAAGTGCCACTAGATAATAGTTATAGTTAGCACCCTTTGATTAAAAAAAAAAAAAACACTGAAGAATTTCAGAGCTGGGGAGCTCAGAGGTCATCTAGTCTAATTCATACCTGAACAAGGATCCTCTCACTAATATACATGACAAGTGGTCATCTAACCTTTGATTAAAGATGACAAAAAGCTACCAAGTATTTAGTAACAACTTCCAATAAATTTTATGTATTATAATTTAAAAAAATAACACATATATTTTATGCATTATTAATATTTTTATTCACAAAAGTAGAAAGAAAGGTCGTATTTCATTCTTAGAGACTAAAAAACAGATTTTTCATCTTATATACGAGTGAAGCATCAATAACATAAAGCCATGGGCATAAAATCCATTGTTGATTCATGCTATATTTTTGTTGAAACTGAATAAAGAGCAAAATGGCAATTCTCGATGTGCATGTGGGTTCTTGGATCGTTTGCAGGTAACTCTTCAAGGCACCCCCGAGAGAGTCTTTGGCCCACAGTTTGAGAACCACTATTTATTGCATTGGCAGCATTACATAGTACTTTGCTGTCATATGAGTGAGCACTTCCTTTTCTTGTTTGGGTGGAATTTCAGATTTAACATAGGCACTCAGTAAACACGTGATGAATTTATTGAATGGTCTTGACAATAAATATCTTCTCTTAGGGAGTTGATAAAATCATTAAAAGAAAAGTGTATAAGAGAAGACAGCCCAGGACAGAGCTTTGGACCATGATATGGGTGATGAGTTGGCAAAGAAAAGTGAGGAGTTTTTAGCCAAGTAGGAGGAGAACTAAGGGAGTAGAGTCATGAAAATCCAGAAAAGAGAATATCCAGGAGGAGAGAGTTGTCACAGTGCAAGATGCTACAGAGGTGTCAGGATGGATGATAACTGAAAATGAAAATGAAATGTGGCCAAAAAAAGTAAAAAGGTTTGTTTCAGTGTGATCTGGAGGGGCAGCTAGGTGGCACAATAGATAGAATTCTGGCCTTGGAGTCAGGAGGACCTGAGTTCAAATCTGGCCTCAGACACTTGACACTTAACTAGCTGTGCGACCCTGGGCAAGTCACTTAACCCCAATTGCCTCACCAAAAAGCAAAAAAAAAAAAAAAAAAAGAAAAAGAAATCAAGGAAATAAAGATAGGCAGAGAGGAAATCAAATGCTTACTTTTTGCAGATGTTGTGGTTTACTGAGAGGACTCTAGAAAATCAACTAAAAACTTAATTAAAACACTAACTTCAGCAAAGTTGCTAGTTATAAAATAATGGCATGTAAGTTACCAGCATTTTTGTATATTGCCAACAGAATCCACCAGAAAGGGGTAGAAAAGAAATTCCAGTTAAAATAACTACAGAATACATAAAATGCTTGGGAATCTACCTGCCAAGACACAGACAGGATCTATATGATAGATCTATCTGATAGATACAACTAAAGGGCACTCTACAGAAATAAAGACAAACCTAAATAATTGGAAAAATATTAATTGCTTGTGGGTAGGCTGGCCAACTTAATAAAAAATAACAACTCTACCTAAATTAATTTGTTCATTGCCATATGAACCAAAGGATTACTTTATAGAGCTAGAAAAAATAATAATGAAATTCATCTGGAGGAACAAATCGTCAAGCATCTCAAGGGAAACTAGTGGAAAAAAAAAAAAAGCTAGAAAGGAAAGAGACCCAGCAATACTAGATCGCAGTCTATACTACAAAGCAGTAATCATCAAAAATATTTTTGCTGGCTAAGAAATTGAGTTTGATTAGTGGAACAGATGAATTATAAAATATAGAGAAGCAAATAAACACAGTATGCTAGGGTTAGTAAATGACTCTAGCAACTGGGGTAAAAACTAACTACTCAGCAAAAACTACTGGGAAAATTAGAAAGCAGTTTGGTAGAAACTCAGTATAGACCAATATTTCACAGCTTATATACCAAGATACAATGTGTACATGACTTAAATATAAAGGGGTGACATTATAAACGGATTCGAGAAGCAAGGAAGAAATTACCGTTCAGATTTATAGGTAGAACAGTATGGACCAAAAAAGGGACAGAGATGCTCACGGAAGATAAAATGGACAATTTTGATTATGTAAATTTTTTAAAAGTTTCTTATATAAACAAAACCAATGCAGCTAAAATTAGAAAGATAATTGGAGGGGGTCTTTGCAGCAGATTTCTGTAGTAAAGGTCTCATTGCTAGGATATAAGGAACTGGTTCAAATTTATAAGAATAAGTGCCATTCCCCAACTGATAAATAGTCAAAAGGTATAAACAGGCAGTTTTCAAAGGAAGAAATTCAAGCTATGGATAGCCATATGAAACAGTTAACTAGTTGACAAATCAATTGACAGATAACTTACTCTCCTTGGGCCTTTTCTGTTTTGCTTTTTTCTTTCACCTGTCATATGAGAGGTTACTACTAGTTTACCCCTAGAATTGTTTTCAGTTTTAAGAATCTGTGAGGAAATTATTGTTTAACCTTTCTTAAACTGATTCAGGAAGCACTTTTAGGTTATTACTGTACTTCGAGGGCATTATTTTGAAGTAAGTTGTCATGGACAGTTGTTGCGTAGGAGGGCTAGTTCACAGGGAACATTGCTTGATGCAATTCCCCTGCATTTAAAAAAACTATCCTTGTGTGTCTTCATGCACAAATCACAAGCACGCAGAAGTCCATGTGCAGAATTATTATGTAAATGGGTCTATGTTGTTGATCTGAACTAAGAAAATTCTAACTAGAACTGAGCCCATTCCAAAGTACAGAAGTTAAAGAAGAACCTTAATTTGGGACTTTAAACATTTAAATTAATTATCTTTAAAATTAATTAAATTTTAATTAAATTAATAATACATTAAATAATACCATATAATTAAATTTAATTTATTAATTAGTTTTCAAATAGGTTCTTTTAATTAATTTAAAGTTCTAAAGCATTTTTATTGGGTTAAAAAGTTTAGAAATGATTAAGTTATTTTCATGAAGACACTTATTAAATTAGCACATAGTGAATTTAAAAACTGTACAATAGATTTTTGAAAACTGATTGAATGAGTATGTGTAATGATTACATGCTGTGCAATAATTTTGATCAGATAGATCATTCCTTAATCCCTCCCTGATGAAAGTGATCTCTTTAACCTCTAATTTTGATTGAGCACTTTGTATCTTCTCTTTTCAATTATACTTGAGTATATTATGTATGCTCTCCTATAGGTTATAAGGCAGGGATTGTGTCCTTTTTTGTCTTGATACTCTCAGGCAACAACTTAAAGACTTGCTCCTGGTAGGCATTTAATAAGAAACATTTACTGAAAGGATGGATGTTGAAATAGGCTTCATTAGAATACTCTGCCTCATTTTTAATGAATCGTAAGGTAAAGTGTATTTGTTACAGCCTGTATTCAGGAACTTTTCCATTGTAGATGCATACAAATCTAAATGGCCAGTGGTTACTGTTGGACACCACTCTTTCCTGGTTTTTCTCCTACCTATCTGACTGTTCCTTCTCTGTTTCCTTTGCTGGATCCTCATCCAGATCACTCCATCTAACTGTAGGTGCCCCTTAAGGTTCTGCCCTGGGTCCTCTTCTCTTCTCCTGCACTACTTCACTTGGTGATCTTTGAGGTGTAAGGGGTGTTCGGGGAGGACTACCATCTCTGGTGTGAGGTCTTGCTGAGCCATTTTCAGGGCTGCTTATCCACTTTTAGTGTCCACCTTTCACCCAACTCTCACCTGTGGCTCCAAGACGTGGTAGCATGTGCAGCAGCCATACCCCCGGTAAATCATCTTGACAGATGGGCTAAAAATCAGGTTGAGAGTAACAGACAGGCCTCAAACCCATCAGTGAGTGAGAAGGATGTCTACTCCAAGCATGTGAAGACCTCCCGTAGTAGCATAGGTGGATGAGAACAATTTGTTCCACTGGCCATGAAGGCAGTGTTGTGAAGGACTTGGAGCTTGGTCAGACATGGAAGACACCAAGGTCATCCTTACGTCCCAGGCCATCACCTGTCATTTTGACTTTTATCTTGTCACTGGACTTTAATGACTCTGGAAGAGAGAGTGAGGCTGACTACTTTGTGCAACTCTGCCTCATTTAAAGCCAGTTCACGCACAGAACATCACCCTGTGATATCATTGGTCGTCTTTGAAAAAGAAGGACTAACAACAACAACTTGGTGATCTCATCAATTCCCATGGATTTAGTTCCCATCTCTATACTGATGACTCTCAGATCTACCTATTCTGCTCCAGTCTCTCTGCTCTCCTTCAGTCTTGCATCTCCAGTTGCCCTTCAGACATCTTGAACTGGATATCCAGTAGATACCTCAAGCTAAACACGTGCAAAGCAGAACTTAATATCTTTCTCCCTAAATCCTTTCTGTCACCCTCCTCACCCCCTACCACTTCTGCCATCTACCTTCCCTGTTACTATTGAGGTCAACACCACCCTCCTAATCTCTCAGGATCACAACCTCAGCATCATCATTGACTCCTTACTCTGCCTCACCTCTTTAGAATAATGAGGCCCTCATCACCTCATACCTGGACTATTGCAATAGCCTGCTGGTGGGTTAGCCTGCCTCAAGTCTTTCCCCCACTCTAGTCAATGAAAGAGCTAAGTGGCACAATGGGCTTAGGGCACTGGGCTTGAAGTTAGGATAGACCTGCTTTCAAATCATGCCTTGGACACTTACTAGCTGTTTGCTTTAGTTTCTTCAACTGAAAAATAGAGATAATAATAGCACCTACATCTCGGGGTTGTTGTGAGGCTCAAATGAGGTAATGTATTTGTAAAGCACTTATCATAGTGCCTGGCACGTGGCAGGTGCTATATGAATGCTCGCTGTTGTTGTTATCCATCTTCTGTTCAGCCAACAGTAAAGTGCAGGTCTGACTGTGTCTGCCCTCAATCAGTAAACTCTAATGGCTCCCCATAACCTCCAGGAGCAAATACAAAATGCTTTATTTGACATCTAAAGCCCTTCATAACTTAGCTCACTCCTACTTTTCCAGTCTTCTTACATCTTACTCCCTGACGCTACTCTTTGATCCATTAACACTAGCTTTCTTGCTGTTCCCCAAAAAAGACACATCACTTCTTGGCTAAAGACATTTTCTTTGGCTATCCTCCATGCCTTGAACTCTCTCTCCCTGTTCTACCTTTTTCTTTAAGTCCCAACTAAAATCCTGTCTTTTATAGGAACCTTGTCCTAACGCATCATAGTTCCAGTGCCTTCCCTCTTAATTATTTCCCATTTATCCTGTATATTGTTTGCTTTATATGTACATATTTGCATGTTGTCTCTGCCATTAGACCATAAGCTCCTTGAGGTCAGGGACTTTTGCTTCCTTTTTGTATCACCAGCATTTAACACAAGCGTAATAGTAGGAACTTAGTAAACATTGATTCATTGATTGCTATCAAGATAAGCAAGTCATTTATAGGCATATTCTCAGATGAGTTCAGTTTATATTATTTTCCTTTTGTTGTTTTTCTGCTTTAATCTGGATCTATGATATTCTTGGTTTGAGGACCTCCTTGTGAAGACACATCCTCTCCTAATGCAGATCAATGGATATTCTTCATCTAGTGGTTTTAAAGTGTTGCCTGGACCACCAAAGGATGAAGTGACTTGGCAGGGTCACAGAGCCAGGGAAGGGAGGCAGAACACAGAAGTCTTCTTAACTCTGAGAATAACTTTCTATCCACTATGCCCTGTTGCTGATTTCCTTTATATACTCATGGATGCACCAGAGTGTATACATGCACATACCCCCTCTACCAGTGTAGATACAGAAATTGAGCAGCAATTCATAGCTTTAGAGAATGCCTAGAACACAGAGGTTAAATGATTTTTCCAGGGTCACATAGTCATTATGTGTCATAATCAAGACTTGAGCCAAGGTCTTCCCTGACTCTTAGGCCAAATATCTATCCACTGTACCGTATTAGCACAGCTACATAGTACGATGGATAGAGTACCCCAGCCTGGAGGCAGAAAGACCTGAATTCCAATCCAGCCTCAGACACTTACTAGCCGTGAGACCCTAGGCAAGTAATTTAACCTTGTTTGCCTCAGTTTCCTTATCTGTCAAATAATCTAGAGAAGGAAATGGCAAACCGCTCCAATATCTCTGCCAAAAAAACTCGAAGTGTCAAACTCACCTGAAACAACTCAACAACAAAAGCATACCATAGCTCCGCTCATATGTCTCTATATTTGTATATAAATAATTTAAAAATAAATGTTTTAATAGAAACAACATAAAACATCACTTATAAGCACTTAGTCCTGATTAATACTTCTTTACAATGAAATGAACAATGCATAAAATGTTTTTTAGTCAGTTGTTTCTGGTCCCCGTCAGGATTCTCTGTCCAGTCTTACTTTCACATTTGTCTATTCATCTCATATATGATTGTTGTTAGTGTGTACTCCATCCTTCTAGTTTGCTTTTTTGCTTTGAATTAAGCATTTGATACATATTTTATACTTTTCTTGTGGAAAATAGAGTTCTGTGGACCAAAACAACACAGTTAAATGAATCAGGCAGTAGTTTAGACTCAACAGTAATCATGTCAACTGGGCAGGAAGTATCTAATGGAATCTTCTAGGATCTTCCTTAGCCTTATGGTATTTAAGGTTTTTTTCAGTGACTTGAATAGAAGACAAGCTTATCTGATTTGCCAGTGACACCAAGAAGGGAGTGATAGCTAACACAGTGGTCAAGAGCTAAAAAGATCCTGACAAGTTAGTGCATTGGGTTGAATCTGATTGAATGAAATTCCATGGGGATAAATAGAAAGTCTTAAATTTGGACCCCCAAAATAAATTTCACAAGCTCCAGATGAGGAGGAGGCATTGTGAGAAAGCTATTTATCCTAAAAAGAAATGGGAATTTTAGTGGACTGTGAGCTCAGTATGAGTTAGTGGTGTGAGGCAGTAGCCCACAAAAGCTAAGGCACTTTTGGACTAAGGAAGGCAGCTAGATGATACAGCGGGTAGAGTGCTGAGCCTGGAGTCAGGAAGACCTGAGTTCTAATCCAGCCTCACACAAACACTAGCTGTGTTACCCTGGACAGGTCCCTGAAGCCTGTTTACCTCAGTTTCCTCATCTGTAAAATGAGCTGGAGAAAGAAATGGAAAACCACTGCACTATCTTTGCCAAGAAAACCCTCAATGGGGCCATGAAGAGTCACACACAACTGAAATGACTGAACAACAACAAAAACAAGTAAGGCATAGCTTTTAGGAATTAGAAGGTGATTGTCCTTTGACCCTCTTAGAACTCATTTGGTATACTGTGTGCAGTTCATTGTGTCAAAGTTTAGGAAGGATATTGCTATTTGAAGATTGTCCACAGGATGACAGCACGTTGATGAAGAGCACTGAGCCCCTCATATGAGAATGGGTTGAAGTAGGAGTTTTTTATCTTATTTGTGTGTCAGGAATCCCCTTGGTAGTATGGTAAAGCCTGTGAACCTCTTCTCAGACTAATATTTTTAGACATATAAAATACATAGGATTACAGAGGTAACTGATTATATTGAATTATATTATATTGAAATACAATTCCTAAAATGATAAGAAAAACAAAGTTCATAGACTCCAGGTTAAAAGCCTCCTGGGAGGCAAGAATTGTGAATGTTTAGCCTGGAGAAGAGGACAGTCAGGAGAGAGATGATACCTGTGTTCAAGTGTTTAGACGACTGATGTGTAGATGAAGAATTGGATTTACCCTTTTTGACCTCAGAGTCTAAGAGAAGGGTCATAGAAGTTACAAAAAAGGGCAAATTTAGACTTTATGTCAGGAAAGTCTTCTAACAAATAGAGCTATCCAAAACTAGAATGGACTGCCTAATGGGCACCCCCTTACTCGTGGTCTTCAAGCAGAGTTTGGATTACTACTTGAGGGAAGTGGTAGAATAGTGATTCATTTCTGACTGTTGGATTAAGCTACATGGCTACTAGGATTCCATGCCCCCTCTGTCAGCCTCCAGCCCTCTTCTGGCCATCTTTTTTGTGCAGTTCTGGAATGAATGATGGTGCTTCTGCATCTTCTGATTTCTGTATTGTTAATCTTTCTGGAGCCATTTTCTCATTTTTCTGGAATATCTTTTGGAGAGCTTGGCTCCTTTATGATCTTTCATGTTACTATCTTTCCTGGAATTCTCCAAAGTCTCTTAAAAATACAATAACATTATCTTTAGTCTTTGTGGGAGAAGCTATTGGTGTTACAACTCATCGATGAAATCACAAGTCCATCAAAGTACCTAGTGATTTGTTCTTTTTTTTTTTGACAATAGTCATTAACAAGTACACTGCTTGTTTTGATGGAGAGCAAAATAGCCATGGATTTGCCAGCATATGCTTAATACTTTAAAGGTGCACAAATTTATCAATGTGGTCACTCTTTCCACTAACCATATTGAAACCCATCTAAAACTTAGTAGATAGTCTTCTAAAGTGGTCTTGCTTGATGGGAAAAATGTATCATACTGTGGTCAGTCTAGAAATGCACCTTTGACTGGTCCTTCAAAAACTGACATTATATCACCAAGCTCAAACTTAAAGCTTTGTCCTTTTTGTAGACTCTGCCAAGGCTTACTTTCCACTCCCACAGCCTTTTAGAACTCAGAGTCAACTCCATGCCGTAATGAGATATCAAGAGCAAGTTTAGTGAATGTTACCAGACTTTCTTCAGACATAATTCCATTTTCATCATCTTCAAATATACAGGGTGTTCCCAAAGTCTTAGTGTGGTTTTAAACTATTAAAGTTATCATCATCATCATCATCACTGTCATTATTTAATAGCTATTAGACTCTTAACGCTTAAAACTGTGGTAAGACTTTGGGGACATCCCATATTATGCAATTCAATTTTATTGTCATACATATTTTTAAAAGAACAGGGATAGGGGAGGAGGCCGTGTAACATAGTAAATAGAGTTCAAATCCCATTTCCTGTACTAACTGTGACCATGGATGAATCACTTATCCTCCCTGAATCTCAGGCAATGCTTAAAGAGTGTGAGGCATGGGGGGTGCAATCCGCATGATTGGAGGGAAACCCTATACTGAAAGTCTCCATATTTTGGAAATCACCAGGTCATTAATATATTAACCTAGCAAAAATAAATAAATAAATAAACAAACCTGTGGGATAATTTTGACCCTGCAGAACAGCAGGGTTTTGGGGTTTTTTTTAGGTTGTTTTAAAATGACATTTTAAAGACTCCACTTCAAAAGTTACAGTCACTGCCCCAAGGAGAGTCACCATCCCAAGTAGAAAGGTGAATTTTCCTTACCTAGAGACAAATTGAAGTGCAACTGAAAACTTCTAAAGAATTCTTCCTGAATGACAACTGAACCTAAAGCATTATTTTGGAGGGAAAGGAATTATATAATGTGAATAAGAACTTAAGATGAATTATTTTTTCATGGAAAAACCATTTAAATATATATGTAGAGACATATTTCTATGTACATATTACCATCAATTTTGTCTAAGAAGAATCATTTAAAACCTTTAAAATAAAAGTGAAACAATTTCACTTATTTCTGAAACCAAATTCCAACTTAAGAAATCATAAAGATCAAATCCTTTATCTAGACTTTATAAATTTACTGTTTGTACAACCTATTATTATTACTTATTATTACTACCACTACCATTATTATTTGCATTTAATCATGTTGGTTTTGTTAATTTTTTTAATGAACTTTTTTTTAAATTATTTGCTAGGATGGAAGATTAAAGCCAGGGGATCAGCTTGTGTCTATAAATAAGGAGTCATTGATTGGTGTTTCATTTGAAGAAGCTAAAAGCATAATTACCAGAGCAAAATTAAGGTAACTATCTTAACTCTAAAAGATAATATAGGTTACTTAATATGTCTTTTAAAAATAGTAATTGTAAATGATTTAGTTAAATACTTCACACTTTAAGTATCTCTAATATAGTAAAATAATAGTTTGAAAATTAGATAGAAATAGGACCACCCAGTGTACATTGGGATCCCTGCAGGCCACCTATTTACTTCAAAAACCACAAATTAACATTATCTATGTTTTGTTTTATTTTTATTTCTGTTGTTAAATATTTTCCATTTACATTTTAATCTGGTTCAGGCCATAGGCCTCATGTTTGACATTTCTGCAGTAGAGTACATTGAATTATTTTTCAAATAGCTACAAAGTCTTATTACATTCATAAAATGATTTATCTTTAATTCTAGATCAGAATCTGCTTGGGAGATAGGGTTCATAAGACAAAAACTTGGCTCGAGTCAGCAAGAAACCACACAGTGTTCATCCCTGTTGCCATCTTCAGCAGGATGTGAGGCCCAGATTTCAGCATCTTTTAATATCCTTTCTCATCAAGAGAACTCTGATCAAAAGATGTCATCCACTCCCAACACTGTAAATACCACCTTAATGGCTTTTAAAAAAAATCAAGTAAGTGTTTTCATTTATAAATTTACAAATACAATTCACAAATTCTTTCTGTGTTTCTATCTATGTTTCCCTCCCAAGATTTCACTTTCTCAAATTAAGTCAACTAACATTTATTAAGAGCTTATCATGTAACCAGGCACTGTGCTAAATGCCAGGAATAGAAAAAAAAAAAAGAAGCAAAAATACAGTCCATTCCCTCATGGAGCTTATATTCTAATGAGTGATAACATGTAAACAACTATATATACAAGATGTATACAGCATAAATAAGAGGTGATCTGAAAGGGGTGGCACTGAGGACATGGGGATGGGGGGGATGGTATGACAGGGGAGGTGTTCCAGAGAAGACCTCTTGCAAATTCTCCATTTGTATTCTCAAAATATAAAAAGACCTTGAGGAACCCCTTCAATATTTTGGGTGAATCATCTTTGGAAGATCCAAGGAAACACATGAGCAAAAAAGAATTGAAAGAACACAGATGGGTTGGTATTTATATAGCTGGAGAGAATAACCACCTTGGTGAGGTCATCCATCCATTGCATTGTCGATGTGCCATGGGCCGAGCCCCTGTGATGCTTGAGGCAGCATCGATGTGACCCAATGGCAGCGCATATCAACACATAGCCAAGAGATCCTGTTGAGTTTATGGCAACCCCTGTTGTGATTCAATTTATCGTCATCTCTTTTGGTGCCTTGTATGAACTTAGACAAGTCGCCCTTTTGATTCTCTTGCTTCTTTGCTGTACACCAACGCTACTCTTTAGTGTCTGTCTGGTCATTGCTGTCTCCTCTATAGACCATATTTCCTTGAATGTGGTTCTGCAAAATTAGATTCGGGCAGAATGATAGAATTTCAGATCAAACCCATATATCAAGAGTTCCCTACCACAGAGCTCTGACAGCTGAAAGGAACAAAGAGAAGTATTTGTAGTTGAAACCTATGTTCACTACAAAGATTAAAAAAAAGAAATACAGGCAGGCTTTTAGATAATGGGATGACAATTTTCAAAGGTGAAGCCAGCCATAGGTCCATGCTGTTCAGACATAGCACATAAAATTTTCTAGCTTCTATAGCTCCTGGCTTTTTTTTTTTTGTATCGGGTTCTGTTACTCTTTGAAAGCAGCAGCAAAGAGCCTTATATTTTGTTGGCCTTGGACAGAATAGGATTCAAAGTAATTGTTACCTTTAATTTCTTTGATTTTATAGCTATTTATTTGAAGACGAACACACCCAAATGTTATGGTTTGACTCATGTTTTTCAGCATTGCCTCAATCTCTTTAACCATATTTTTTTATGTTAACATGTCCTCCTAGCCTGGTCTTTGACCTACTTTAGAAAATGCCATTTCATGTTTCTCATTTTCTTTCATAGATAAAAACTGGATTCAAGAAAAGAGAGCCATCTCCAATTACTACTCCAAACAACAGCCTCACGGATGTGTCTAATACGAGTAAATGCCTACTTAATTCCTTTTTCCTGTTGTTGTTTTTCAATTCTTCTTCTGTGGGGAGGGGTATATAATGTAACTTCATAGAGTTTCCAGAAAGGTGCAGTATACTTTTTTATTTACTTTCATTGGATAAATGACCAAAATGAATGGACTATTGAGTAGTCCCTGTCAGATTATCACTTGAATTGGAAGTGTCTCTGGAGAGGTAGTTAACATTTTTAAATATGCATGACCATAATCTTCTCTGTGTTACTGTAATAATCGATGAACTATGTTGAAACCAGATAATGAAAATTCTCCTATAAATAAAGACCTGGTTGCTGTGGAAACAGTACTTGTCACTTTAGTGAGGTATGTTAGATTTACCTTTTAAAAACTATTTTTACAATTCCATTTGGCTTGAGAAAAGAAATACCTTTATGAAATAAGCACATAGAATTTCTTATGTGCTAGAAAATTATTTACCTATATCTGAATTATACCTATGCTTGCATAATATTGGATTATTACAGTTTATAAAGTATTCATGGCTAAAAGATCAAGAACAGAAATGTTAATGGAATATAATTATCACTGAAATGTCTACTACTGTGTCTTGAAAGAAAATTTTATTGAAGCATTTTGACTAAGTTTTTGGAGTAGGTAAGTGTCGCTGTGCATAGAGCACTTGGCCCAGAGACAGGAAGACCTGAGTTCAAATCTAGTTTCAGGTACTTACTAACTTGATTATCCTGGCAGGCAATTTAGTCGCTGTTTGCCTCAGTTTCCTTAACTCTAAAATGGGGATAATAACAACACCTATCTCCCAGGATTGTTTTCAGGATCAAATGGGATAATAATCATAAAGTATTTAGCACAGTGTTTGGCACATAGTAAGCACTATGTAGATTTTTTTTATTATTGTTATTATGTTGGTTTCCACAGAAGTTCATCATTTTCATCAGTGGTCACTTGCCTTTTCACATTTGTAGGTAGGCTTGAATTCCCAAATGATGAAAAACAAATTGAAATTTAAAAACAGTCCAGCTTATGAAGGAGTTTTTTCATTTATGTTAAGGCCATAGTGGTTTCCATTAATTGGGAGAAAAATTCACCATTTGGTTAGAAATCTTGCATTTCTTGTATTCATCTAAAAATTATAGTGGTAGACATTGTCACTTGGGAATCTCCTCATTCAGTGATTATTTCTGGTCTTTAGATATATCATTTTTATTTCATATTGAAAACCCAAGTAAGAAAAGAAACAGGTCAAAGTTCCATTCAGCAGTGGTGGGATGAAATGGAAGATGAATGAGGCACTAAACATACTAAGAACCAACCCACTGTTTTTTTTTTTTGTTTTGTTTTGTTTTGCTTCAATTTCATAATAAGATGATAGTGATAACAGTAGCATGTATTTTACATTTTAATTTTTTTCTTTTGAAAATCATTTAATACTTCCATGACTCTATATTATTCATCTCCTTTTTCAACACACCTTTATCCAATGCTTGCTTTATTCAGTGTACTGGGGAAGAAAGAGAGAGAGAGAGAAGGAGAGAGAAAGAAAAAGAGAGAGAGAAAGGAAGGAAAGAAGAGAAAGAGTTTTCCCTGAGGACACTTAAAAATATAATGGAGAATTCTTTATGCGTTTAAAAATTACTACCTTATTCATTCCATCTAGACTTGATTTTTTTTTATAATGCAAGACAATATTTCAAGAGAAGTATTTAAAAATAGAAGTATATACCTGAGAGTTCTGACTTAATTTCATTTGCCCAATGTGGCACATCCTTACATATGTCAATAATTAAGAAAAAGAAGCATGGCTTTAAAGGTCTTTTGTGGTGAAAGTCTCAGTGTTCTCCAAGGCCAAAAGGATATGGATAGCTACTCCAGAAACTCTGCCTTTTCTTTCTTTCTGGGTACAGAATAGGGTGTCTACCTATGTATGTTTTTCTCTCTCTCTCTCTCTCTCTCTGCCAGTCTTTCTTTCCATTTTCACTGCCTATGTGCTCTCTCATCTTCTCATGCCCTTCTATTGCAGCAGCCTCCTAGCAGGTCTTCCTGACTCCGGGTGGATATCCCTGTACTTCTCTGTATTCTTCCTATCTATTGTTTCTTATGGTATAATGATATTGCATTACATTCCTGTACCATAATTTGTTCAGCCATACCCCAATAGATAGAAAACATCTTTTTAACACTGATATTCTTCAGAAGATGTCATATCATGGAATATTGCCTTCTTCAGAGAGCTAAAGTTTTGGGTAATCCATTAGGCAATGGACAGGCACATGGTCGACATAAGTACACTGCGGTATATTACCCACAATAGTAGCTCCAGGAAGACACAGAAAATATATCATTTAAGACAGTGGTGTCAAACATAGATAGAAATGAGGGCCGCTAAACTGTACACAAGGATCCCTGCAGGCCACACATTGACTTAGGAAACCATATATTAACATTATCTGTGTTCTATTGTATTTTTATTTATTTTGTTAAATAATTCCCAATTACATATTAATTTGATTCAACCAGACTCTGGAATGTTGCATGTTTGACTTTTGCATGTCTGATATAAGAGCTACACGAATGGAAAGGAAGGTGGGCCAGTCATTTAAGGAGAGAAAGCTTAGGTGTTTTACTGGTACACATGTACTTTTTTTAGTCCTATTTTTATTGATATCTTTGATTTTATATTCCCTTCATTTTTAGATATGACTTTTCCCCTTTCCTACCCATTGAACTATCCCTTAACCTTTGTTTTTTTAAATTCTGAACTTAAACAACAACAAGGAACATTTCCATACATAAAGCAGTACACACAAGGAGATTCTATATGACACTGAATCTCCATTTCACATTACTTCTTTTTGAAGAAAAATATATAATAAATTCTACTTGTCATTTTCAAAACTATCCTACTTGTCTGTTTCCTTCTGAACTTCCTTCTCCTCTATGCACCTTGAACAATGTTAGAATGGCCCTCCTTTTTTTCCCTTTTGTTTTTGGCATCACTATTGCTAACCTTCCAACCCCCAACCCAACTGAAAACCAAGAGTAAAAAAAATTGTAGCAAACAAATATAGTCAAGCAAAACAAGTCCAGACAGCAAATCTGTCCAGAACTGTGTCTTCTGCCCCTTGTTTCCATCACTTCTCTGTCAGGAGCTAAGTAACATGCTTCATTATAGGTCCTCTGAAGACATAATTGATAATTGCATTGATTAGCATTTGGTATTGCAGTCCTTCTTTAAATTCCTTTCAACTCTCTGGAGCTCAGTTTTCTTATCTCTATAATGAAAGGCTGGACTCAATAATTTTTCAGATCTTTGTCATGTAATATACTGTGATTTAAATGAGATAATATATGTAAAATGCCTTGTAAACTTTAAAGTCCTATGTAAATATCTATTATTATTGTTATTATTATTCTGTCCTTCTAGACCACCCACCTCAAAAATTGAATTGGTATGTACTCTGAGAATAAAAATATTTCAGTATTAACCTAAGTAATACCCAATTAGCAAGATTTCAGGAGGTCTGTAGAATTGGAATTGGAAAAATAATTATGTTCACTGACCTCTAACTGAAATTTATCATTTCCTCAATTTGTATAAAAAAACAAATAAACAAAAAACATGATTCTGAGGAGTCTATATGCTTTCCCCGACTATACCAGAGGAGTTCATGAGACCAAAAAGGTCAGGAACCCTTGCTCTATAGCAGGAACAGTTTACTCAAGAAGCACCAAACTAGTCCACAAAAAATTTAGTCAGTCATTAAACATTTATTAAGCACCTACTATGTGCCAGGCATAGTCTTAAACATTGGGAATGCAAAGAAAAGTAGAAAATAGTCCCTACTCCCAAGGAGCTTACAGTTCGATGGAGAAGATGACATATAAACAATGATGTATGGACAAATGATATACAGCATAAATTGTAGGAAATAATCAACAGATGGAAGGCATTAGAATTAAGGGGTAATTAGAAAAGACTTCCTTTATAATATGGGATTTTGTATATAGATTGGAAAAAAAACTTGTTATTGCTATTAATATTATTCCTGAATCACTTTCCATATACATTCAAACTATCAATTCATCAGAACTAAGGTCAGAATTAGGGACAAAAAAGGGAGGGGAGCAGTTAGGTGGCACAGTGGATAGAGCACCAGCCCTGCAGTCAGGAAGATCTGAGTTCAAATGTGACCTCAGACACATGATACTCACTAGCTGTTTGACCCTGGGCGAGTCATTTAACCCTGATTGCCTCACTGAAAAAAGAGAGAGAGAGAATTACATAGCATACAGTTGAAATATAACTCAATCCTGAACTGTTTAAACAAGTCGTTGAAAATCAAAAATGGAAAATGGAGAAGAAAAATGACACTGACACTGACTAATGATTTTATCCACAAGTATAACCAATGCCCATTAATTGCCACATTAAGAAGATCAAGAGTCTAGACTATACCTTAGTTAGCAAACATCTGACCTACTTGCTAGAGAGAGCTGGCTGCCAAAGACAACTTTGGGTTACAGTATAAATTCATTTGTTAAATCTTGTATCTTATTGTGAAGCAGGATGGATGATTATGAGTAGTATCATCTGTTAAAGCAGATAGGGAAGTGTTGTTTTAGTTGTGTCCGACTCTTTGTGACCCCATTTTGGGTTTTCTTGGCAAAGATGCTGGAATGGTTTACCCTTTCCTTCTCCTACTTTTGTAGATGAGGAAACTAAAGCAGAAAGGGTTGAGTGACTTGCCCAGCATCACACAGCTACTAAGTATCTGAGGCTGAATTGGAATTCAGGTCTTCCTGACTCCAGGCTCAGCACTGTATCCACTGAGTCACCTAGCTGTCCCTAGATAGAGAGGTAGTAGTTGGTAAAAACCAGTCCAAAGAAACCTTGTTGAGATATGTAACTAAATAAAGTTATCCCAAGAACCTTCTGGTTGAAAATGGAAGAACTACTACAAAATGAGAAAAATGGAAAAGATTTGCAAAACATTTGGACCTTAGCATCACAATCCTGGATATATTTACTGCAGATGTAGAAATTACATTAAAGAGAACAAAGATGAAATCAACCTCATTTGACCAAATGAAAGGAGACACATGGTGGAGATGCCATTGTTGCAATGGGATCAATATATAAGGTGGCTAAAAGAGAGGAAAATACCAAAGCATGAAAAAAAAAACATTCAGAACTTATTAATACCAAAGAAAAAGTAAATCAAAAGAACATCAATAACTACTGACCTATATACCTACTCTCCCATCTATACAAAACCTTTATGAGAGTCACCTCTATACAAATCAAGAGTATCCTTGATGTAACTTTTCAGAGGTAACAAGCAGGCTTTCACAAGCAAAATTCAACAATGAACTTCATTTTTACAATTAACTAAATGATTCAGAGAATGTAAAATCCCATTGTATTTGTTTGTTAAGTATGAAAAATGAAAAAAGTATTAGATTTGGTAGAAATAACCCTTTATAGTGACTCAGTTAATGAACATCAGGGATGGTATAAAATAGGGGGGTGTATACTAGCCAATCAATAATGAGAGAAAATTGGTTAGTCACATGGCAGTGGTGAGGGATGACAGGTGGTCAGCCAGAGTGCTTTACTGGTATCCTCACAGTGTCTGGAGGAACTAAAAAAGGCCTTAAGTATGTTTAGTGGATCCCTCACAGTTAACTTTGGGGAACACATGGATGAGGGTCTTATGAGATTGGTAGCTATGGATATTGGTAGCTATAGATAGGTTACATCATTAAAAGGAAATCTCAAAGATATCACATATCCATTTAAGGAATATTTTCCTTGGGAACAGTATGGAAATGGCTGTGTGACCAGACAAAAGGCAATACAATAAAGAGGTTTGTTTACATAGCGTATTAGAATTGAGAGAGAAATCATGGAGTCCAGCCTTCTCATTTTTCCCCCTACTATAATGTAAGCTCCTTGAAGACAGGGACTGTCTTATTTTTATTTATATTCCAGCTTTTAGCACAGTGCTGGACACATAGTAAGCACTTAATAAGAGTGCTTTTCATTCACTGATTTATTCATGAAGAAATTGATATTCAGAGGACAGATATGATTTGCCTGGGGTAACACCAAGAATGGGGGTAGAGTCCTGTCTACAGCCCAGGTCTCCTAGCCCGTGGTCCTGTGCCATTTCCAGTACACCAAGTTGATGAGCCTAACTGTTGTTGTAGTAATCAAAATTTCTGTTATTGCAGTACTCCAGTGGTCTATGGTCTCATCATTGTGGGATTTCTTCTATTCATCACAAGTGAAAGAATATTTCTTTTATAAAGATAAGCCTTTGTTTCAGAGAGCAGTGTTTTTGTTGTTTAGTCATTTCAGTCTTTATGACCTTATTTTGGGTTTTCTTGGCAAAGATACGGGAATGGTTTGTCCTTTTCTTCTCCAGCTCATTTTACAAATGAGGAAACTGAGGCAAACAGGATTTGCCCAGTGTCACACTGCTAGTAAGTATCTGAGGCTGGATTTGAACTCAGGTCCTCCTGACTCCAGGCCCGGTGTTCTGTCCACTGTACCACCTGGCTGCCCAGAGAGAAGCTTAGAGGTGATTAAAAGATTTTGACAATTTCCCAAAGATAATCTAGCTTTCTATATTTCTCCTTTTCAGCATAGTTACAGCCCACTGTCCATTTACAGTATTTGTCCAAGATATATGTTGAGCTCCTTAGATTGTTTATGAAAATGCATATTATATTTTGGACAATAGACATTCTTCGTCCACTTAGTTTTTCTTATGTGGATAGTTGGTTTAAATTTTTTAGTCATGGCAACCTCAAGTTTCTTTTACCATGTTAAAAAAAAATTCCCTCGATTGCATGGAGTTTGATTACACATAAATCTTTGCCTTAGTAACCAGATATTGTGATCTCAACACCCATATCTTCAGAATTCTGCACAGATGCGTCAGGTTTCCAAGAAGACCAATTGTTTTCATTACTGTTTGTGTTCTTGAGAAATAAAAGGAATGCAAATCAGGTTGTACTTGAAGACAGATGCCCTGTGAAAGCGAAACTCAAAGAAAAACTGCATAAAGATGTGACAGTTTCAGAAAAGGATTTCTGCTATTCTCTTGTTTCCATGAAGAAGTAGCAAAATTGCTTTCAAAATTTTATTTAGCAGTGATAACTTAAAGAGTAAGGATTGAGCTGAGTTACAGGAATGGATTATTCCAATTTGGCAATTTAAAAGAATTAATTCTCCAAGTCCTCAGTCCCTTTTTGCACTACATTCTACTTTGTTCATTTAGCAGGGATGAGGTGCCCAAGTTGGTATTTCAGAAGGAGTCAAGAATAGCTAGGATCTGTGGCTCTGTTTTCTTTCTAGAGCACTTTTACCAAATGTATCCAGCAAGCATTTATTAACTGCCTACTATGTTCAAGGCACTAAAGATAAAAGTTAGGCAGTCCCAGTCTTCATGAAATTTCCATCCTACTTGGGGGGAGGGGGAGGGGTTTGGGACCAGGATGAGGATACAGTAAGTCCACAAAGAAGGATATACATAGTCACTTCAAGGGTGGAGGGAGAAAGAAGTATAACAACTGGCAAGATTAAGAAAGGCCTTGTGTATGAGGTGGCACTTGAATGGAGCCTTAAAGAATATTGAGAAGTTTAAGAGATGAAGGTGAGTCAGGAGAGCATTCTAGGGATGGAAAGGCAAGGAGGTAGGGAAAAGAATATTTTGTATGGGGAATAGCAAGTAGGCCAGGTTGACTGGTATAGAGTATATAGAGTGGGAAGCTAAAGTGAAATAAGTCTAGAAAGATAGGTTAGCAGAAGCCAAATTGTGACTCAGCATTTATTAAGCACCTGCTGTGTGCCAGGTGCTATTTTAAGTACTGTGATACAAAAAAAGGCAAACTGCTGTCAAGGAACTTATGGTCTTATGAGGGAGACTGTACGTAAGCAACTATGTAGAAGGAAGATATATACAGGATATATAGTCACTAGAAGTAAGAGGGATTGGGAAAGGCTTCCTGTAGAAGGTGGTATTTTAGCAGGGACTTGAAGGAAAGCAGAGAAGCAGGAGGTAGAGATGAGGAGGGAGACCATTCCAGGCACACATATCTCACACCCCTTTCTGTTCAAAAGTGCATCATTTTCTTGAGAAAGAGGAAGAGGAAGGATAAGTATTTTCACCAGATACTTCTATGTTCTCCAGTCCTTCAAAGAACCAAGAATGATACCTCCATGGTTGTCCTTTTTTTTTAAACATCACAGTTGAACCGTGTGAATGATCCAGAATGAGTTGCCTCTGTTGTATCTTGAACATGTTTTCCATGTGAACGATTCACTTGTGATTTTTAATTTGACCAGGTAACATCGTTTTTGCACTGCTCACTTTTCTTTCTTCTCTTGTGTTCGCCAAAATTCTCCAAATATGAAATCCATTTGAGATGAGCCAAAGGGTCACCAGCTGATAAATTTCATGTTTTTCTGAGCCGTAACAGACAGTAAGATATCAACTCACTTTAGAACCCAAGTCACTCTTATTTTAGACTTAATACTCCAACATGCCTAGCTTTCACACCACCCATTTTAGTGATGTCTGATATTTTTTTCACTTTTAAAAAATTTATTTTTATTCTGAACTCAAATACCCAATAACATGAGCATTTCTATACGTAGCATACTAGAAGAAGAGAATGATATCTTCTTTAGGTTAAATTTGCTGACAACACAGACTCATCTATCCAGATTTTTGAATGAATGAATGGGACTAAGCACAATTCAGGGATATGAAAATCCATCCAGATAATCCAGAGATATTCCTTAGGACGTTTTCTGCTCTGTACAGGAGAGGATAGTGATGAGAGGATAGTGACATTTATATAGTATATAATGTGCCACACAGGCATTTCTTCAGCATGTGTGTATGTATGGAATTAATAAACACTCTCTTCAATAGAGGGGTGGTGATGTCTTCTTGTGCAATCTGTGCTGTGTGGTAAAATAATCTTGAACAAACCAAGATCAAGATAGGCAGAGATGAGAGAAACAAGGTCACATTCTACCCAAATGACAAAAATCTCATCCTCTGATTTCCTCTGGATGTGGCCGAAGCTTTGTCTAATATCTGAGGACCCTTAGCTCTTCTAGTATGTAGCTGCATCTACAGTAGGTGAAGTGGGAGGGAACAAGCATTTATTAAGCACCTACTATGTTCCAGGTACTATGCTAAGTACGTTACAAATATCTCATATGATCCTTACTACAATCCTGTGAGGTAGACTATTACCCTCATTTTACAGTTTATAAAAAACTGAAGGGCAAACAGAGGTTTGGAGACTTACCCAGGTTTGTACACCTTATAAGTGTCTAGCCAGATTTGAACTCAGATCTTCCTGACTCCAGGCCTGGTGCTCTGTGCACTATGGCACCACCTCGCTGCCCACAGTTAACCTTTGAACATAAAGCACCATCATCACATGATGGTGTGAGTTGTCATCACTTGACAGATGAGTCTGTGGACTCAGTGCTCAAGGTGTTATTCATTTTCATTGGAATAATTTACCTGCCATTAATACCTGCAGCCAGTGAAGCAACTGTATCTTGTTCATGGCTTTATGTTCCAAGAAGCCAGGTTTTCAGTTTGGCATGGTTAACTAAAGTTGTTTTCTTTTTCTAGTGTTATCCTTTAAAAAAAAAAAAGCTTTATTAAAACAACTGTATATAAACTTTTAAAGTCTGGAAATGCAAATTTTGAAAGATGAAGACCTCATAGGTAAAATTAGATATCTTTCTCACTGATCTTTAACTTTTACCTTTTCCTCTAATCCTCAATCCTATTCACAGACTGAGATTGAACTATTTCTTTTCCAACTCATGCACCTTTTGGCGACATATGCTCAGATTGAGGGCTTCTTTCTGCAGCTTGACTGGGCATCAAAGGCTCTCCAGTCTTTATTCTTCTGCTGCCAGTGGCTTCAATTCTAGGTTCTTAGTGAGAGAAGATTCTTTTCTATATCTCTTCCCAACTAATCAGGAGAAAAGCCTTTCCAACTTCCCTACTCTCAGCTCTTATTTCCTTGCATGTAGCTGTTAAAAAAAAGAATAAAAGTTAGATATGATACTACAGGTCTACTTGAAATCTCATGATCTGTTTTTTTTTCCAATCAAAACATTTCTCAGTACATTTACTAATTCACTCCTAGTTTCTCACCTTTCTTACAGATCTATATTGTTGACCAGTGAAGTGTGAACTGAAATTGTAATATAATTATGCTATTGGCAATTAAACCTTTACAACATACAGAATTTTGAATTGGAAAAATCTCACTTTTTGTCACCAACTTTTCTAAAAGGTTTGGTTCATTTTCTAAGACGTGCCATTTTTAAGTTACATATGAACAGAAATTTTAACAAGGTTTTTTAATTCAGTGTAAACATTGTTTGATTAAAGACTCATAATATGCAGGAACACAAAACAGGGAATGGATTGGCTGATTAATTTTATATCCCTTAGATGGAGGCATGGAGAACATATAGGTGAACACTGTATTTTGGTGAGCTTTTATCTAAGATGGCTTTCTAGCTAAAATGGTTTCCATAATCCCTCTTTTTGACGTAACTAATGTCAACCTGTCGCCTTCCACTTTCCCTACCAACAAGGGACCATTCATTTTAGAGAGGCATCTGACTTGTTACTAAAATTGGAGCAATACTAACCACCTCTCTGCCTTTCCTATTGTCCCATCAAGCTTGTTTATATAGCATCTTTCATGGACATTGTTAATTGTAGCATAACATAAATAAGTGTACTTAGGCCAATTTGTTGTTGTTGTTGTTTAATCATTTTTCAGTCATGTCTGACTCTTCGTGACCCCATTTTGGGTTTTCTTGGTAAAGATGCCAGAGTAGTTTGCCATTTCCTTCTCTTGCTCATTTTACAGATGAGAAGACTGAGGCAAATAGGGTTAAGTGACTTGCCCAGGGTCACACAGCTAGTAGGTTTCTGAGGCTAGATTGGAACTCAAGTCTTACTTGACTCCAGACCTAGTGCTATATCCACTGCACCTCCTTATTGTCCCATATTAGGCCAATTTCATAGTACTTAAACAAGTTGTTTTTTGTTTTGTTTTGTTTTGTTTTACCTGTTCAGACACAGTGGAAAACCAATTCGCAATATCAAAAGGAATTTTTAACAACAGGTCCTCCCACCAGGGTTCAGATGAGCGGCTTTCCTAAGTGGGATCAGTGTCTGTAGTACAAAGAAAACTTTCGTCCACATGATATCATTTGACCTGTTCCCTGGGAAACGCTGTGTTTTCATAAGTCTTTTCTTCTCTCTACCCATAAAAGCTCAGGAAACAGGACCTTTCCCATACCTCACATGTCAGTTTTTTCCTGATTTTAGGAGCCTGTCTTGTTTCTCTGTAAAATGAATTTTTCATTCCCACCTGTCAGTCCTTGGGGTTTTACTGTCAGGGCCTTCTCCTTGTGGGATGGCTGGGGTTCAGTTGGCATGCAAGTTCTTATGCATTGTAATGTATATACCTAAAGACTAATGTTGTTCACTTTGACTGTCCTTTGAGTTGTGAGCAGTGTCTGATGTGGACCTTTGTACCTCAGCAAAAGGGTAGTTTTCTTTGGTGGACTATTGTGTATACCAAATCCCCTGTATTCAACTGGTAACAAGAATTTTGTTTGGGTTCTGTTGGGAATGCTGTCTGGACCTATAAAAGAAAAACTTTTATATTTTGTATTAGTTTGACGCAGCTCATTGTCATGTTGCTATGAGCAAAATTCAAATCATGGATTGCTAGCCAGGTGAACAAAAATCTCATACGCTGGCCCGTTTTGATTTCATAAGAGCTAAATCTGTGTTTCCTGGCCAAAATTGGGCCTTATTGCCATAAAGCTTGGAGTTAAGGCAATTCTCCAGAATCTGGGCCTATACTTCCACAGTTTAACAAGTTTATTGGTATCACATTCCATGTCCTCTCTCCCTGCCTTTTTGAGGATGGTAAGGGCAATGGAGGTATTGTTTTACATTATAGAATTTTAGGAAGTGGTTGTATTATCTTTCCTATGGGACGTGTTTCTTGATCACTCAAGAGGGATTCTAAAATATCCCCATGGGGATCAGGTGATTGAAGATTCTTTGGTATCATCATGGAACCGACTCTTTTTAATTATGTGGAAAGATTTGTAGCCATCTAGAAATCAAGATATATTATTACTCTGTACATTTTGTCATCTGAATGAAATCTATATGTAAGCTAAGGAATAGGCTTATTAGCAGGGGCCTGTATCCTGCCTCTACCTTTGCAACTTTGCCCACATTGTGAGATTAAAGTATAGAACAGACTATGGAATAGGACTCTGCAACTGATGCACATTTCAGAGTGTACCATTTTACTTGCGAGTTTCCTATGTCTGCTCCTTGACAATATCTGCAAGATCAGGGAACATGGTGGCTAATTGATGATACAAACACTACAGGTCAACGAAGGAGCCATTTGGGTGGCACCACAGTGTATCTAGGTACAAGTTACTTCCTGCAAAGTGCCATTGGTTTTTGATGTTGGTTTTTTGTTCGGACTTCTGGGTGACTCTGGTATTATGGACAGCTCTTTGGAGTGTTGGCGTGGTGTCTGCACAGAAAGTGTATGTAAGTGAGCATCTGCATGAGGTGACAGTCCGGTTGCTGACTTGTTTGATTAATCAGTCAAGTGGTTCTTTTGTCAGTTTCATAAATATGGGGACCACTGGTTTTATATTTAATAATAGCAACAGACATGGGAAGTTAAGTCAACATGCATTTATTAAGTGCCTACTATATGCCAGGCAGTGTACTTAGCACTGAGGATATGTAAAGAATGTCCTTACTTTCAAGGAGCCAGCATTCTAACAGGCAAGATAAAATTCAAACAACTATGTACAAAATAAGACATATATATATATATACATATATATATACACACACACACACACACACACACACACACACACACAAGATTCATTGGAGATCATCTCAGAGGGAAGGAGCTAAAATTTAAAGAGGACAAGGAAAAGCTTCTGTCTGAAGGTGGAACTTTACCTGAAATTTGAAGAAAACCAGAGATTCCAGGAGGCAGAGATAAGGAGAGTTCCAGACATGGAGGACAGCCAGTGAAAATGCCCAAGAGATAAGATAGAGGGGGCGCCAAAAGACCAGAGTTCATCCTCCTTCCAAAATCACACACTACATCAAATCTCTAACAAGTGTCAGTAGAAATGTTGATAAAGTGGTTGTTCAGTTGACATTGGATGAAGACTATTAGTTTTCTTGAGGAGAGGTGACATGAAGGAAAGGATTCACCTCAGTCATCCAGAAGGCACCATATAACCTCGGATACTAACATGCCTGACCCATCTTGAAAACAGGACCCATCCTTGTCCCCCTATTCTGCCTGCAGCCTCTTCCCTCTGGACTGTTGAGGCGTTGTATTTGTAGGGACGTAAATCTGGTCTCATTTCCTTTTTGAGCTTACTATTTTGCAAAATGGATAGTAACCTCAACAAGTTAGTTAACTATGGCTTATGCTCGCCAACTCACATTCTTCTTTTGGAGGTGACTAGAAATTTCCAGGCTTAGACCTGTATCTGCTGGTGCTATTGCTCCCTCATATTTTCTTTTGGATTTTCCTTACCTGAGTGTTGTCCTGAAGGTGTGTATGAAGTGTGCTTCCTTTCAGTAGCAGGAGTCTCTTGTTTGCCCTGTCTACATGTAGAGATCCTGCTCTATTCTTCCTTCTTATGGAAAGTTTGTGCAACTCCTTTAATGAGTTCACCATATAATTTTATTTTGTAATCATAAGGATTTTGGATGTGAAAGATTATCTCGGTAGTTAGCTAGGCAGAAGTGGTAAATAATGTTTGTAATTGGGCTTTTCTCTCTTAAGTAGCTACATCATATTTCTCCAGATGAACTGGTAAACCTGTGTCACCAAGGTGAATTCTTCCTGGAACTTGAGTATTCATTAATTTTAGGGAATTCTTCCTAAATAATTGTTTTATTACTCTATAATGACATATCAAACTGAATGGGCCTGTCATCCTTCCTTAAAGGGAATTGGTATTGTGAAATCATACTAAATACTACATCCTTTCCAATCCACTCTTTTAGAAATATTGAAATTTTATTTTTTTTAAGCGTTTTTCTCAAAAGTCCTTGGTCTCATCTCTATTCATTTCTATCCCTTAGCAGAGAGAGAAATTCTTGTCAGTACTTAACAACTAGGAAACAATACCCTAGTCTAAAGTCCTCCAGATGCATTCTTTTTGAAGGCTTAACAAGTTTCTAAAAGCAGAGAGGCCTGATCATCTTTGGAAGGAGTCCTCCCTGAAATTGATTAAAGTTATGACCAAAGAACCCCTTTGATTAATTCATTTTAAAAAAGCATCTCTTGAGGTCACCCTTTTTCAGGTTGAAAGGAGAATCCATAGAGAAAATGGCTAAAAATGCTTTTAGGAAAAAAATTCTTTAGTGTGACTGAAAAGTTACTATTCTTTTTAATGAATTAAAAAACTATTCATTAAACTTTGTCTGATTGAATCTTGTTTATGAAAATTTGTCTTTATTCTTTAACCCTATAAAATTGTGGTTTAGAAATGGCGTCAGAAGAGAGATTTTCAAGGTGAGATGGAGCTTTCCTTTGGATTTCCTCTCTGAGCAGAGTTGCACTTAATAATTTAATTAATACATCTGTCTATGGCAGAGTACTGAAATTTTTTTTCCACAGTTTCTTTTATTTCCCCTAATTCATTCTCTAACTGATCTGTACTTTATTGGAACCAACTGTAACTTTCACCAACTGCATCCATTTTGCTGCTTGGTAGGTCTTTAAAGTTCACTTCTATTTAAGTTTCTTGACCATTTGAGGACTAACTATGATCCTGGTTATTTTTGTTGGACCATTAATAATACTTACATGACCAGGGGCTGTAATGGCCATGGATGTTTATAAATTCGTAGCCCTGATTGCTGATAACTCCCCCACCTTCCTCTCTGAGGCTCCTTCTTCCTCTGACTATTCAGTTACGTGATGGAGGCCTAGTTTGGGACAGAGTGTAGAAAGAAAAGGCTAGTCATGAAAGCCAAGCAGTCTGTCAATGACTTCTGAACATTTAGTTAACTTTTGGGTTAGTTCCTACAGAGACACCATGTGGACTTTTGTTAAAAGTTTGGATGTTTCCTCCTACAATAGTTATGCTGACTCCATTAATCTTTACTAATTCTGTTACTTCTATTTTCTAGGATACCATAAAAATAGACAATCTTATATACATTAAATGTTCTTAACAGTGGGAACTGTTTGGAAGGGTCATCCTTGTTATAAAGTTTTATTTAATTAAGAACTTACAAAATTTGTGGCTATAATGATTATACATGAAAACTAGTAGAGTGCTCTTTGGTGGGGTCAGAATGCAGTTCAATTCTCCTACTGCCATATTTAAGCAGACAGAACAGTCAGATTTTCAGTGTGTGGATGTCACCAGAAGTATACAGTGAATTTCCAAGTTTCATAAATAATCATTCATAGCCCATGGGTTTCCTGAGGATGCCAGGACACAGCTATACATATCAACAATCCTATTACCTGTCCTTTTTTTCCCAGGGAATAAAAGAAAGTTCCTAAACAGGTCACAGGGTTTTCCAAAGGTTCCTACTTTCTGTGACTCAAGTCATTTCACCATGGTCCCTGAGAATAAGTGCGGCTGAGCTAAAGGATGAATCCCAGACCTGTTCCACAAGAGTGATAGTAACTAAAGAACCTAGTAGTCAGAAAGGATAGACAAAATAAATTAAAAGTACCTTTTATAAAGAAGCAGATAGTAATTCCCACTTTTTAAGGTACAACAGGACCAGAACACCTAAAGGCTAAGTATAAACCAAATGGTTCAGTCACCTAATCCTACTTAGCTCCCTTGCTCCCTGGATCCTCACCGTGCCTAGATTTAGAAACTTATAGCTGCCTAAAGGAGCAAGTACTCATAATTGGAGGAACAGTGTGGAATTTTGTTAAATATTTGGATGCTTCCTCATACTTAGAACTATTAAAGGGTCAATATTACTTAAAATGAGAGGCAGCAGAAGTGATAGAAATACATATACATCTCCTGAAACATTTTATTATTGAATTTAGATTCTGTGATACAAGGATTTATCAAGCATTCAGTTTTTTTCCACTTTTGGGAAACTCTCTAATAATGCTTCAGTAGCTGAATTAGACACATTTATAACAATGTAGAACACAAAATAGTGAGAGGATTGGCTGATTAACATTTCTTACAAGGAGGGATAGGGCACACATAGTCAGACATTGCCTTTTGGTAGACTTTTTTAAAAGTACCTTTTAATTGATAATCTTTTGGTTTTACATCACCTAAATTTTCACCTGTATCCCTTTTCCTCTTTCTCCCAGAGAGCTATCCCATATGACAAAGAATTTTTTTTTAAGGGAAAAGAGAATAGAAGAGGGGAAAATCAGCAAAACCAATCAATACATCAAAAAAATCTGACATCATATTCAAAGTTCCATACCCATGGACTTCCCATCTCTGCAAAATAATGAGGGAAATGTCTTCTATCTCTTTTTTCGAGCCATGTGTGTTCTTTATAATTTGCAGCATTCACTTTTGATTATCTTATGGTAGTTGTTCTTACTGTTTACATTGCTGTACTCATTGTTTTCCTGGTTGTCCTCACTTCACTTTGCATCAATTCATGTTTTTCTATGCATCTCTCAGTCATCACATTCATCATTACTTACAAAACAGTCATATTCCTATTCCATCCTTGTACCACAATTTATTTAGCCATTCCTCAGTCAATGGATATCAGCTTTTATTTCCAGTTCTTCACTACCACAAAAAATGCTACTGCAAATATTTTTGTACACATTGGAATTTTCTTGTTGTCAATGACCTCCTTGGAATATAGTCCTAGTAGTGGAATCTCTGGGTTAAAGGGTATGGATGCTTTAGTTACTTTATTCAATTAATTCCAACTTGCTTTCCAAAACTTTTGGCAGGATTTTATCTAAAATAGTTTCCCTAAGATGACTTCCACAAAATAAAGCCAGTTTCTTTTTCTCATTCAAATGAGTAGGTTTTGTGTTGTTGGTTTTTCTTTTCTTTTTTAATAGTTCTTGAATGTGTTTTGAGAAAATATGATTTCCAAATACAGTTCGATTTTTTTCAAACTATACCATTTAGGGCTTAAGTGAAGATGTTTTATGTGATATATTTTAGATTTCTAAGATAGTATTTATTATTTAAACAAAAGTTAATTCTGCCAACTGATTAACCTAAATAATTTTTGAGCAGCAGAATCCCAGAGCATATTTTGTCAAAACAAGATGTTCAGTTAAATTTCCAATTAATATGCACCCTCTTGTCTCCTTAGATATTAACCCCAACTGGCCTGATGACTCTGGACCACAAGGAGAGAATATTTCCTTAGATCCCTCCATTCGCCTTAAGGTTGAGAAGCTGGAGATGGTAAACACTTCTAATTTCTTTTTTCTCCTTCAAGATCAAGAATGTTAATTTCTTAAAAGTTTATTTATTTGTAAAAACTGAATGCTAGTTTAATGTTATCATCATCATTATTATGTGTGTGATAATGCATTTCTCTAATGGTTTACAGTTTACAAAGCACTTTGATATTATTTTTTTCATTTGATACTCAAACAGCCCAATGAGAAAGGTAAGGCACATTATTAAACCCATTTTATTTTATTTCGTTTTATTTTATTTTATTTTGCCTTTTTTTGGTGAGGCAATCAAGGTTAAGTGACTTGCCCAGAGTCGCACAGCTAGTAAGTGTTAAGTGGTGGAGGTCGGCTTTGAACTCAGGTCCTCCTGACTCCAAGGTTGGAGCTCTATTTACTACATCACCTAGCTGCCCCTTAAACCCATTTTAATATGTTGTTAGCAAACTGAGACTCAGAGAGAGTTGCCAGCAGGCCTCAACCCTGAAGTCATTGAAGTCACTGCCACATTCATATTTGAAGATACTAGTTCACAGGAGATCGTTGTGCAAAGTAACAGCGATATTGTAAGGATGATCAATTGTGAAAGACTTAGCTACTCTGATTAATACAATAATCCAAGATAGTGCTTATGATGAAAAATGCTGTTCACTTCCAGAGAGAGAACTGATGAAGTCTGAGGACAGATTGACATGTAATCTTTAAACTTCCTTAATTTTTTTCTCTATTTTTTTTCAACGTGGCTAATATGGAAATATGTTTTGCATGATTTCATGTGTATAATTGATATCATATTGCTTGCCTTTTCAGTGATTGGGGGAGGGGAGGGAGGAAGAGAATTTGGAACTCAATTTTTAAAAGAAGAATGTTAAAGAAAGATGCAAGTCCAGTGGCATGGGATGCGAGGAGTAGGGTGGGAAGGGGGGGGGAATATGGCCTGAAATGCAGTCCCCAGGGGTTAAAAAAAGAAAAGAAAAGAATGTTAAAAATAAATAATACAATTTCTAAAAAAGAAAATGTCATTTTGATAAGAGAATATACCACTTCACTGAGAACATGGGTTGTGTAGTGGAATAGAGAGCCAGTCTAGGAGTCAAGAAGACCTGGGGTTCAAGTGCTACCTCTAACACATACTTACCACAGGTCATTAAATCTCTCTTTTCCTTAAGTGACTATATGACTAAGTGCTGCTCTGCAGTTTCCATACTATGAATTACCAATAAAGTAAGGATTCTTGATTCCTTAATTTTTCTACCACTATTATTTAGTCAAAATAATTCTCCTTTGAGAGTTAAGTCACTATTTAAGATAGTCAATGACATAATAATGGGACAGGAAGGTGAGCACATTGTCTCTGTCTACTATAGAAAAATAGTTCAGGATGCCACTTCTGGACATCCAATCAATCTTTGATGATTGATGTGCATGAGCCATAAATAAATATTCTTTGTAGTTATTCAATGGTTTGGTTGAATTAAATCTCTTTAAACTGCAAACCAAAGTTAGCTGAAAATCAAGATGACAAAGAGAAGCAAATCTTGGTGTGGAAAATTAATAAACAGAAAGAAGTAATATTAAAAGAAACTTTTTAAAAAGGGAGGCGAAATTTTAAAGAGGGAAAATAATCGTATGATCACAAAGTCTGAGGGAATTGTGAAGCACGGAATTAAGATAAAAAGGCACAGAGTCATCCTGAGAAGGAGAAACCTACTGAGAAAATTTATACGAGTAGGAATCTGAGATCACAGAGAAAATGAAAGACAGAAAAAACCCTTAGAACTGTTAAGTAGGGAAGTAAGCTTGTGACAGAGAACAGACAAGGAAAATGGCCCATTCATTGTTGTTTTTAACAAAATGAACAGTGTCAGAATCATTCACTTGCTGCCTTCCTCCACTCTTATGGGAAGATGTTTTCTTTTTTATTTAGTCCAAGAGAGAAGGCAAATGCCTCATTGGGATCCATAGTGCTCATTCCTGTCTCCATTCCCTTGCTCTTCCTAGCCTGCCCTCTTTGCCTTCCTTTATCCCTGTCCAAATCCTTCCTGTCTTGTACTTTGGGGTCTATTTTTTTCTGAACTCTTATTGTACTTAGCCTGGTCAACTTAGTACTGGACTATATACTGTTTTGTATTGCTTTCTATTATATAATTAAACTTGTCTTGCTAATTAGATTATAAATTCCTAAAGTTTGGCTTAGGGATTGAGCCTGGACCTAAGGTTTCAGTGATATATAAAACTCCTTTTTTCCATTGCAGGTCAGCACATTCTCTGCAATTTATAGTCTTCCATATTTGTCCTGAGCACTGAGAGGTAACTTGCCTAGGGTCACACAGTCAGTAAGTGTCAGAGGCAAGACTTGAACCCAGACCTTCCTGGTTCTAAGATTTAGTTCCCTATTTGCTATGCCAAGCTGCCTCTGTCTACTATAGATACACCAGCACAGTTCTGTGCACATAAGTAATGTCCCCAAAATCTTGGACAATTGACAGGTATAAGGGAGCCATAAATAAATATTTCTTGGGTTTATTCAATGGATTGGTTGATCTGATCATTTAATACATCTGCTTTCCATTTATGCAATTATTCCATTTATAGGATATGCTATATCTTGTACCAACCACTCTCCCCTTTTTAACATGTCATTATGATATAAAATCCAAGTTCTAGCTAATTATGAATATTGTTAATCAACAAAACCTAACTGTGGGTTTAGAAAAGTATCATTGATATCTCTAAAAACTATGGATACTAGACTTCAATAGTAAAATTTAATGCAATGTTTCTTTCAAGATGAAAAATTAGCCCCAACTCTCTGGTTATGGGTAAGATTTTCCAGCTAATGTTGTCATAATACAAAATTTCTATATCGGTTCTAATATTTTTCTCACCTGGATGTTTCTGAGGGTGTGATTCAGTTTTAAAATGAAGGCTCCTGTCCTCTCTTCCAAATATGACTTTTTAATAAAAATATTATCTTTTAATCTAAATTAGGTTAAACTTTAAATAATATATATACATACATATATGATATGTATAATGACAGAATAGGAATTCAGTGCTCCAACATTTGTTTTAAACATATTCCTTCTCTCTTTTAAAAACATTTTTTTGGTGAGGAGATAAAGTGGAGCATATTTCTTTTTTGAAAAAATTTTTTTTGGTGAAAAGATAAAGTAGAATTTCTGCCACAATGGAAAGCAATCTGAGACTACAGTGTTATCTGTTCTGTTTTTCTGTATACCATGCATTTCATGATTTCTCTCCACTAGGATTTCTTGCTTTATGAATGCTGAAAGGTTGTGTCACCTAACAAAATGCATCCCTAAAATTTAATCTTTCTTCACCTCAGCTATTCCTAGAGCAGTCAATGTAATGATGTCAGTCAATAAACATTTATTAAGCACTTACTACATGCCAGATACTGTGCTAAGCACTGATATCAACATCTTTGCCATTAGATGAGGGCTTTTTCTACCTCAGTTGTTACCTGGTAGATAGATCAGATTCTATTACCCATTATATATACACTTTGCAGATAAGATCAGCGTGATAAATTATTTGCTCTTTATTTTGTTGTACAGGCGATATGAAAACTCTAAATTCTCAAGATGTGTAACACAGATAAAAATATATATTCTGTTTGATTGTCAGACATACAATTTATGATTTAAAAAAAATTAGTAAATAATGTAAATAAGCTGATGTGGTAATAAAGTCTTGCAAGGAAGAAAGCCGTTGGCTAGCTATGTGGCTGTTAAGTAATTAGGCCAGTCAAATAGAAGAAATTTTTAAGGAGAGGAGAGAGGAGAGAATTTGAGCAAAGGAAATTAAATTGCCTGTCAAGGCAACACTTTATACGTTTCCACTTATGGTAGAATGTATAAAGAGAATCCAGATGTATTGAAAAGTGATTTCTAACAGCTGTTCTGATATAAAGCAAGTCATTTGTTATTTCCTGATCTGAAAAATGATGGTACCACTACCTCTTCAAATGAACATTCTGAGAATTATTTTGTGCCTATGCAAGCTCAAAAGTGACATCACCATCACCATCTTTTTATGTACATTCCAGATGATTTAAAATATGGCCTGTTGCCCTATTTGATCCATATAATAAGCCTGTGATATAAGTAGAATAAAGCATATCTAATAAAGAGTACTTTCTTCTATTTGACTGGCCTAATTACTAACCTTGTGCATTAAATGTTTCTATTCTCCCCATTTCAGAAATGAGGAAATTGAGGCTTAGAAAAGTTAGAGAATCTTACCAGTGGTTCCTTGATTATGTAGCTGGCTATTAACAGGAAGGTTTTGGACCTGGCTCTCTCCTGATTCTTGGTCCAGCAGTCTTTCCACTTTATTGTATTGCCTTTCATTACACAATCACTAAATATATTGGGGTATTAAATTAACTGATACATAAGGTTCAAATACTTTCATTATTAAGCACCCGGTATGTGTCAGGCATTGTGTTAGTTGTTATGCAAAGACAAAAATAAAAGCTCCTGCCTAGAAGGAGCCTACATTCTACTGGAGAGTTGATACAACCATGGGATTGTATTGTTGTTTTTATTTTAAAAAAGAGAGAAAAAAAGAAATTTACATGATAACTATTATATATTTAAATGAAATAGCAAGTTGTACATAATGGTTTGGCAGTTTCATATGTAATCATTTTTTTTTATTATGCTATGCTATGGAAATGTTTATTTTATCCCATAAATTAAAACTAAAGAAAAATTTAATTAAATGCTTCTTTTTAGTAATTCTAATGTTTTTTCTTTTTAATTGGTATTAAAGGCCTGGTTAGAGAAGTAGCCTTCTCCCTTAGGGTATAGCATGTTTACAGAGTTTATCTGATATTTATCTGATTTAAATGAGTATCTGATTAGCTAGCTGCTTATACCTATTAATGATAAGAATTCAGCAAACATTTCTTCAGAGCTTTGTGTACAAGCACTAGGTGCTGAGTATACAAAGACCAAAAAAAAATATAAACAAGTCCAACATTCTACCGGGCAGGGCATGAGTGGGGGCTGGAGTGTGGATACAAAATACATATAGGTAAGTAAATGTAAGTTAAGTGAAAGGAAGGGGAAAGAGAGAGCATTAGTATCTGAGGAAAGGAAGGGAAGGAAAGATCAGGGAAGTCTTTATAAAAAGTGGTACCTGGGGGCAGCTACGTGGCACAGTGGATAGAGCACTGGCCCTACAGTGAGAAACTCGACTTGAAATCCAGCCTTAGACACTTGATGCTTACTAGCTGTGTGACCCTGGGCAAGCACTTAACCCCATTGCCTAGCCAAAAAAAAAAAAAAAAGAAAGAAAGAAAGTGGTACCTGATTTGAAACTTAAAGGAGGACTAAGCTTCTGAGAGGGATTGATTGGAGAAGGGAATGCGTTCTTTTACAAATACACAGAGATAGCAAATCGAATGTCTAGTTTAGGGACAGCTAATGATCCAGTTTATCTGGAACATAAAATGTAAATGAGAAAATTGTGAGATACTTACCGCAAGGGGTACGTTGGAGCCCAATTCAATTCCAGTTCATTTTTATTTTATTCTAGATGCAAAAGGGAGCCTACCTTTTAATATGAGTTCATCATACTCAGACTTTTGACTGAGGAAGATTATTTCTACCTCTGTATGGAAGACAGATTAGAGAGACTGGAAGTAGGAATATCAGTAAAGGGGCTATTACAGTCATACAGGTGAAGGAGAGGGGATGGTCAATGACAATTCCAAGGTTACCATACAACTGGTGGATAGTACTAGGGAAATTTGTAGGAAGGGCATATGTAGGGGAAAAAATGATGAACTCTGTTTTGAACATATTGAGTATAAGCTGATATACCATCTAGACAGAGAGGTCCAGTGGGAAATTTGTAAGGTGGGACTAGCGTTCTTTAGGGATGAATATGGTATTGTGGAGTACACCCCAGCTGTATGTTGTCACCTTATTTATTGTATTTTCAGAGTACATCATGCAAAATGCGAGGCTGGACGAATCAGAAGCCAGAATTAGGGTGGCCAGGAAAAACATCAACAGTCTCAGATATGTAAATGATAGCCCTCTTATGGCAGAAAGTGAAGAGGCATAAAGGAGCCTCTTGAGAGGGTGAAAGAGGAGAGTGTAAAAGCTGGTTTGAAGCTTAATATTAAAAAAAAAACCTAAGATTGTGGCAAATGTTCTCATCACTTCCTGGCACCTAGAAGGAGAAGGAATGGAGGCAGTGTCAGATTTTTATGTTTTTGGGCTCAAAGGTCACTGCAGACAGTGATTGCAGCCATGAAATTAAAAGACACTTGCTCCTTGGAAGGAAAGCTGTGGCAACTCTAAACGGCATACTAAAAAGCAGGGACATCACCTTGCTGACACAGGTCCATATAGTCAAAGCTATGTTTTTTCCAATAGCATTGTATGGCTGTGAGAGTTAGACTATAAGGAAAGCTGAGTGCCATAGAACCTACACTTTTGAATTGTGCTGGAAAAGACTTTTGAGAGTCCCTTGGACTGCAAGGAATTCAAATCAGTCAATACTTAAAGAAATTAATTCAGACTATTCACTGGAAAGTCAAATACTGGAGCTGAAACTTAAATACTTTGGCCATGTAATGAGAAGACTGAATCACTGGAGAAGACCCTAATGTTGGGAAAGAATGAAGGCAAAAGAGAAAGGGGTCTTCAGAGGACGAGATGAATAGGTAGTATCATGGAAGGAACAAACATGAGCTTGGACAGACTTCTGGGGGATAGAAGGACCTGACGTGCTATAGGTCCAAGAGGTCACAAAGAATCTGAGATAACTGTGCAACTGAACAACAACAACGATCTTGTGTTTTGTACAATGCAATGTATCTTGTATTGAGTAATACAGAGTAATTTTATTGACATTCTGGGGTAGTGTTGTAGAAACTGTTTTTTCTGTTTTCTTTCCTTATCTCGTTTTGGTCCTATTTTCTTGCTATCCTTCTCTTACCTACATATATAATTTTCTAAAATGAAGGAATCATTTGTCCTTGGGGCAGTTGCTGTGCCTATAAATTTTGCTTTGGCCAGAAAGTGCAGGTTTAGAAAAAAAAATTATTTAGAAACTCAGAAAGTAAATATTTGATGGACAGTTAATCCACAAAGGGTAAGCTGAGTTGACCCATCCATGTGTCTTATTCATCAATCTGGTCACGGCACCTCCTATTGATTTCTGTATTGGCTAATAAAATGAAGCTGTAATGGATAGGGTTTTATTCTGTGGTGGTGAAGATGTGAAAATTCTCCTCTTTTTCTTCCAGGCCCTGAATTACCTTGGTATTCAGCCCACAGAGGAGGAGCACAAAACCCTGAGGCAGCAAGTGCAGATAGACTCCAGGGGAACTGTGTCTTTTGGAGGTAATGTCTGGCCTGTAGCTCTGAATCACAGTGTGGAAACTGGTTAAGAAGCATTTTTATTGAAATATCTTGCCCTCCCTCCATTTAGAGTTACAAACAGTATCTCATGCGCTTCAGTCACTAATATAACAACACAGCCTTACCTCATTTGTAAGGCAGGCATCAGCTTAGGACCAAGAAGCTGATGTAATTGGTTAGAAGGTGCACCATGCGTTCTTTTTCTCATTCAGCCTGGAAAGTGTAATGTTTTCATATTTTGCTAGAGGCACCATGGCATATTGGTTAGAGTGCTAATTTTGGAGTTGGTTCAGATCTTGGATCTGGGTTCAAATCTCACCTCCAGCACTTACTTACTGTGTATTCCAATGAAAAGGACTTAACCTTTATGTGCCTCATGCATCTTGAATCTTACCTAGTAAATAACGGATGGGTTGTGATCTATGAAAGATATTGCCACATCAGGAGCTAGTTACCCCTCTCCCTCTCATGCTGATGAAATCATAGATTTTGATACACATACATACACTTCTATTGCTACTTTTAAGAGGATGGGGAGAGCATGTGTGTATGCATACACACATGCACATACATGTGTATATTATGTATGGTCTCCCCACCCTTGTATATATGCATATGTATGTACTGTATACACAGATATATGTGTCTATATTTATATCTATTTGTATCTATTTATAGATACATGTACATGTGTTTGAAGATATGTATGTACACACACATACACACATATACACATACACACACATACTTTTGTAAGGAAAAAAGTTCCCAAGACACCTTCATTTTTGCTCAGAGATCAGATATTCATTAACAAATATCTTATTAAGCACCTACAATGTGCAAGACGCAGTGCCAAGCAATGATAAGGATATAGAAATTAAAAAGACATGGTCCCTATTTTTAGGGAGCTCAGCAACTGGAAACCCCCCATGTTATTCCATCCAGCAGCCCCATAAATTGTATCACTCCACTTGATTTCAGAAAGAGCTCTCTGTATAACAGAAAGTTTAGAGAGTTAAATATATTCATTTGGGTTTTGTTTCTTTGTTTGAATTCATATGAAAGCAATGTTACATATCAAATTGTTCAGTGTTTCTGATTTCTTTATAATTTTTTTACACATTCAAAATACAATTTTATTTCACACTTGTGTTGAGAGCTCTATTAGTTTGCAGGTTCTATGTCAAAGAAGTGGTAGAATTTGAGAATATTTATACTAAGTAACCATTCAGTTTGATGAAAATAGGTAGAGGCTGGAGGCTAAATCCACATTTTGGGGTTATTGATTTGGTTTGGTTTGTTTGCTCATTTCTAAATCAAGATATATTTAGTTTGTCTTCTCAGTACCTTTCTGAAGTTCTAAAACCTATTAAAAGACTTAATTAAAACATAATACTATGTAGTCCTAAAATGTTAGGGAGAAGTATATTAAATTCAGCTTTGTTAACAGTACCTCTGTACCATTCTAGATTTTGTCCAGGTTTCCAGAGAACTATTCCGCTTACAGCTGAATGAAGTAGGCATTGGGCAAAAATCCACAATGCTTGATGCCCATGAAATTTCCCATTTATTAAACGCACAGGTATAGTATATACTCTATATAGTTTTCTAATTTGCAGTTAATTAATAGTAGATCATTACCATTATGAGTGTTATAATTATTCTAAAGTTCTATATTAATATTTTTAATGTAAGTAAAACAATGCAAAATTACTTAAATGTCTGATTTCTTTTCTAGTTCTTTAAGTTTACACATTTGAAATACAGTTTTATTTCATGGTTGTATTGAAAGCTCTGTTTTCAGGGAGGTTATCAAAGAAGTAGGAGAACTTGAAAACATTGACATTATACTATTGAAACTCTGTAGATCTTAATGGTAATAATCATAATCATAACTTCATTGAGAACATTAACATTATACTATTGAAACTATAGATCTTATTAATGATAATCATCAGCTAGTAGTTATATACAGCTTAGTTATCAAAATAGTTTATAAATATTATTTCATTTGATCTTCAGAATAACCCTGGGTAGTAGGAGATATTATTTTCATTATTATTATTATTTTAGAGATGAGGAAACTGAAGCAGGCAGAGGTTAAGTGACTTGCCCAGGGTCACACAGCTAGTAAGTGTCTAAGGTTAGATTTGAACTCAGGTCTTTCTAACTTCAAGGCCCACTGTGCCACTTAGGTGCCTCCTTTATAGCTGACTCCCTATGTTGGGGGAGAGTGGGGTGGAGGGTGCTAATTTGAAGCTAAGAAAATCCTTGATGAATTGATGACCAGCCATCATGAAACTAAATGGGCTTTGTCCTGTGAGAATAAGAATGTCAGTGACCTATTTTCAAAATGCATTAACTCTTTCAAATCAGGTTGTAATCCTTGACAAATTGCTTATTTGAATGCAGTGAATTACATTGAGTGCAACTATGACTAGAGAATTGCTTTAATGCATACAGTAGGTGGCTCTTAAAAGAATATCTAGTCCTTCCTACTTTAGGACACTCCATCATCACTTAAACTCTCCTAGCATTAAATGGAGAGGATTCAAGCTACAGTAGCCCAGTTTTTCCTCCTGCTAGGCATCTTTGCATGCCTTCAATTCAGATATTAAGCAACAATAACAAAAAAAATTAAGTGTTGAAGGACCCTTTTTCACCACTGCTTAATACTTCTGGCTTCCATTGTACCCATTTTTTGGGAGCAAAGACAAAGGTGCTTGAGGGACTGACCAACTGCCAGGTGAGTGGGACACTCACTGTAGTTTGATCCATAAACATAGCTTTCTTTGTGGTTTCACAGTGCCACTGATATTCCAAACAGTGAGCCTAGCAATTCCTTCCTACCCCTAGGATTTTAGGTCAGAGAAGGGTATGTTCAGTCTCCTATACTTTGATAGCAAAAATGAAGTGCCAGTGAGAATTATTCAAGATTTTTCTCTATGCCAGTGATTTCCTGCTTCTGATAAAAATGATACACCAGAGTTGTTAGATTGTTTTATTGAGACCTCACTTCATCTTAGCCTTACAACCATCACCAAAAGATGGAGGATATCCTGCAGTTGTTCTTCCAGAATAATCTTCATAGCACCTCTTCCTGTTTATGAATCACCCCATGAAAATGGCAAATGTCCTCTGTAGCCTTTTTGTTCTGAGGTGCTGTTTTGTTTCTTACTTGAAGACTAACAATCCAGGAAGGTTGAGAGTCTTTTGGAAAGAGCACTGGAAAAGAGAGATGCTATATCAGTGCCTGCTGTATGCCTTACCAGTAGTTCAATAAGCAAAAAAGGAAAGATAATCCAAGGGCTTATTAGTTCATTAAGCAAATATTGATTGAATGTGCAATATATGTCAAATACTGTGCTGAGAGGAATGTAAAGATGGATAAGCTCTGGTCCTGCCCTCATGTAGCTGATATCTGAGATAGACCTTATGGGATTTAAGATAGGCCTATTGGATTTCAACAGAAAGAATTGGGAAGGAAAGGTGGTAGAGGAGAACTAGCAAAAATGAAGAAATAGAATAGTCTGAAGACTATACAAGAGATGGTGAGAGTTCAGTTTAGTTGGAGGGTAGGGTAGGTATAAGCAGTAGTAAAAAATAAGACTGCACAAGTGGTTTGGGGGATATTGGGATTAGGAGTCGATGTACTGTCATTCTGGTTCCCACTAAAAGGCATGTTGCCCAAATCACTTACTTTATTATGTGCCTCATTTTCTCTGTTTGTAGAATTTAGAGATTGGGCCATGATTTATTAGTCTCCTTCCAAATGTAAAATGCTAAATTCTTGATCCTGTTCCCTTTTACTCTTTTCCTGTGATCTATGATTTTATCCAGCAGGCAATGGAATTTTAATGTAACAAAGCATTGCTGTAAGATGATTTATTTGGTGTCAGTGTGATGTCCTAGACTTGGGAGAAGGGAAAGTTTGGAGGAAGAAGGCCAAATTAGCAAGCAATCCCATTAGTCCAAATGAGTTAATAAGAGCCTGGACTAGAGTGCTTGCACTTAAAAGAGAAAGAAAGGGATGGATAGATTTGGGAGAAACTGCCAACAAAGAATTGAAATGACTTGGGCCAGAGTCAGGATGGTAGAGTTGAGGTGGCGACCTAGCTCAACTCTCCCAACAACTTTAAAATAACATGTCAAATCAAATTCTAGAGTGGCATAGACAACCAAAAGTTGGAGTAAGACATTTTTTTCCAGCCCAAGACAGCTTAGGAGGTCAGCAGGAAAGGTCTATGACACTAGGGTGGGGGCCAGCCTGGAGCATACATAATGGCAACACCAGCTGTGGGCTTTGGAGGCGGCAACAGTGGTGGCAGCGGCTTTGGGAGCTCTTAGCCCAGAGTCAGTAAGAGAGTCAGAAAACTTAGAAAGAGATCACAGGGGACATTTTGCTGGCACTGGAATCAGGACCTGCTACTGTTTGGCAACTTCTTTGCCCATATGCAGTTCTGGGTCACAATTTTAGGGCAGAGAGGAACACTTCTGGTCAGTCACAAGGGAGCAAGGGCCCTGGTCACAGTTCCGGGACAGAGAGGAACACTCTGTGGAGATAGGCCTGTTGGATTTCAACAGAAAGAATTGGGGAGCCAGGGCCCTTCCTGGGTAGCGACTAGAGTGCAGACCAGGAGAGCAGTGACCATTCCTCCTCTCCCAGGATAATACCACCTTAGAAGTACCAAAACTTTGCAGACCTTCCCCCCCACCCCCACCCTGATCTGGCTCTTAAAATGGCAGCATGAAAAAACTTGAAGATTGGAACAATGCCTCCCCACCCCCTGGTGAGCTGAACCCAACTTTAACATAAAGTTCAAAGTCAAGAAATAGCCTAGAAAACAAACAAACAACCAAAAACAAAAACAAACCTGGCCTTAAAAAGCTACCATGGTCAGAGGACAGAGTGAAAACAGCTATCAGCAAAACCTCAAAAATGCAAATTGGATAAAAGCCCAACAAGAATTCCTAGAGAGCTAAAGGAAAGAGATAAGAGTGGTAGAGGAAAAATTGGGGAAAGAAATGAAAGTGATGGACCAAAAATTATGAAAAGATAATTAACAGCTTGGCAAAAGATGCACAAAAAAAATTAGTGAAGAAAATAACTCCTTAAAAAATGGAATTGGCAAAATGGTAAAAGAGGCACAAAAATTTACTGAAGAAAAGAACTCCTTTAAAAGCAGATTAGGCCAAATGGAAACAGATTCAAAAATTCATTGAAGAGATGACTTAGCAAAAGATTGAATATGGAGGACAGGGAGTAGTTGAGGATGTTGCCTAAGTGCCTGGCTGACTAAGAAAAATGATAGTACCATTAAGAGGAATTCAAACCCCAGAGAAAAGAACTGAATGGGAGTTGTAAATAATAATAATTCACATTTATATAGTACTTTAAAGTTTACAAAGTGATTTCTTCACAACAGCATTATGTGTAAGTAGTACAGATATTTATAGTATATCATATTATATCATATCATATTATATTATTCCATTTTAGAGATAAAGAAACTGAAGCCCATAGAGATGATACACAAGATTTGCATGGCTAAGCCATTGACTGCTTAAGTCATGATGCAAAAAGATCGAACAAGCTAAACATGGCAATTAATCTCATAAGAAGAAATGTAATAGGAATTAAATGTAAATTTGTGGTTCAAAAATTATTTTTGTAAGTATAAGATAATAATATGAGATGTAAATAGCTAGTTTTCTGAAAAATATCCTGAAGTTTTGGAGGACTCCAAGCTCAATATGAATTGACAATTATGATTTGGCAGCTGCTAAAGTCAAAAAGGATTTATTAAGCACCTACTCTGTGCCCTAGTGCTAAGCAGTAGTGATAGAAGAAAGGCAAAGGAAACCAAAAAACAGCCCCTGAATTCAGAGAGCTTACAATCTAATTGAGGAGACCACCTGTGAACAACTGTGTACAAGTGATTGCAGGCTGCATTGAGACAGATCATTGGTAGGACTAGGAAAATTAGAATTCTCCTGTTTTTTATTGTCATCGGTCTGCAGCTGGAGCATTGTGTTCAGTTCCAGGTGCCATCTTATAGGAAGGACATTGATAAGCTGGAGAGTGTACAGGGAAGAGCAACCAGGAGAATGAAGGGCCGCAAAATTTTTTCCGTTCAGTTGAAGGAATTGGGGCTGTTTTGCCTGAAAAAGAGAAGGCTTAGAGGGATATCAGTCTCCACAAATTTGAAAGTTTGGCATGTGAAGGAAAGATTCAATTTATTCTACTTGGCCCCCAAGATCAGGATTCAGAGCAATGGTTTGGGAATTGAAAGAAGGCAGATTTATTCTTGAAGTGAGAAAAAACTTTCTGACAATCAGAAGTAGAGTGGGCATCCTCAGAAGGTAGTGATTTCCCGTTCACTATGTATCTTCCAAACAAAGTCTGGATGATCAGTCACTGAGTCAGTAAACATTTATTAAGCACCTGCTGCGTACCAGGCACTAGTTTATTTTTCGTATTTGTTTTAGAATATATTCTTGTTCATGTTTATGTTGGGCCAAGTGGCCTCTGATGTCCCTTGAAATGTTGACGTCCTGTTAAGTGAAGTGATTTGCCCGTGGTTACGCAACATACAAAGATTAGAACTGAGACTTGAACCAGGTCTCTGGCAGCTTTAAAAACTTAGAGTTTTTAAGAAGATAAGATTATAGATTTTATGGCACAAGGGACCTTAGAGACCATTTAGTCCAATCATTTCAGTTTAAAGAAGAGAAATCTGAGGTTAAGGGAGGCCAGTGTTTATTACATTGAATTGCCCAGGGTCAAACCTACCCTTGGTCGTAGGATCTTAAATGTAGAGCTGAAAGGGTGCTTTAAAATTATTTAATCCAACTCCTTCGTCTTACAGATAAGAAAAACAAGGCCTCAGCAGGGCAAGTGACTTACTCGAGGTCAGCATTTGGGAGCTGGTAGCAAAAATTCATTTTGCATGGCATATAACACCATGATGTAATGATTAGAGTGCTGGGTTTGCACTCTGGAAAATCTGGGCTGAAATCTGGTCCCTGACACTAGCTTTGTGACCCAATGAAAGTCCTCCCCCTACCTCTGCCTCTTGGAATCCCTAGCTTTCTTCTGGGTATACTTATCTCACATGATACCCTCCTGGGATACCTTTGTGCTCTAATGAAGAAATAATGGAATTTTTAAAAATCCAGAGAAACTTAGAAACATACTAGCTGTGTGACTCTGAGACTAAGATGACTATGACCTCTAATTATCATCTTCATTCATTTATTTATTTGTCTCCACCACTAGAATGTAATCTCCTTAATAACAAGGACTATTTTGTGTTTCATTTGTCTTTATATCCCCTAATACCTTAGCATTTAGTAGGTGCTTAATAAATGCTCATTGGATTGAACTGGGTTGGAACTTGATTGAACTGGGTGCCTCGGGCAACCCCCTAGGATTTTATCTACTAAGTCATAGAAAGCTTACTTTTTAAACTGATGGGATGGAGTTTCCACAATGGATATTCTCTATAATTAAAGGATCACAAATGTTTAATATTTGCATATGCCATGCAGCAACATGGTTCAGCTTCTTTGATAACATTACACAAGAGAATCAGCAGCCAAAAGATAATCTCACAAAATGGGCCTTTTGGTAGAATTTCCATGCAATATCTGTGACTTGCTTTTAGGGTTCAGAATTGGAATAGTACACAAACACTAAAATGATGTGAGAATATAAGAAACATGATATTAGGTCCAACAGATAGACCACGCAATCCAGTATTATCCATCTTTCAGTGGCCAAAGGAATTTGTGTAAAGATAAGAGTTCAGTGTCAAGAAGTTAGTGGCATGGCCCTCAGAAGGTGAGAGGCATCAGTGTTCTAGTGGAGAAACTATTGTACAAAGAAGTCAGGATACTCAAATATGAGACCTACCCCTGTCACCAGCTAGCTGTGTGACCTTGACATATCACTCAGCCTCTCTGTATTCAAGTTTCCTTAAGTAGTTTATGAGAGAGTTAAACTAGATAATTTCTAGTAACGTACATTATTTAATAATACATATTATTTCATTTTATTTTTTATAGATATCTATCATTTAATAATAGTTGTCTTATATTACAGACTGTCCCAGCTCTGAAATTCTGTGATCCTATAATTTAGAGACATAGCAACCTCCTTCTTAGGACAATAAATTCCCTAAATTTGCCACCATTGGGCAGAATACTTTCTTCCTTCCATACCTTAAAGCTATCTTTTTCAATATTCAAATGATTTCCTTTTTCTCCTGCTTGCTATTAACAGATCTGGAAATTAATAAGTCCATGTTTCCCTATTTTTTGGTGGGGGGGAATCCCCGACCTTATTTCATTTAGTATAGGGAACCCCCAATATAGAAACTCCTTCCACTTATGCTGATTGACCACTAACCTGTAATTCAAAGTCTTAGGAAATTGCCCGGGGCATTGAGAGGTTAAGTAACTCACCTGTGGTCCCACCACAGCTAGTACATATCAGAGCACCCCTGGTCCATCTCCAGCTCTGTTACATCTTCATTAAGGGCTAAACTGCACGCAGCATTCCAAGTTGTTGTGAAGTAATCAGCTCATGTTCTAGGTTTTGTTTTTGGTGTCCTTCTTTATGATGGCCAACATTTTATCAGTCTTGGGAGCAGCAATACATTGTGCTAAGGTCTTCAGGGGACAGTTTGGACAGCAAGCTATAGATTCTTCATTCCATTCCTGGATTATAAGCCCTTTCTTAGAATATGGTTGAACTTTTCAGGGAAATTGTGTTGCTGCTTACCAAATTAAAATGTTAGCATTAACTTAATGCAGAGTAGTATGAGTGTTTTATAGTGAAATAAAAGCAGTTGGAAGCACTAAAAAATTAAAATTAAATTTAAGTTAATGATATTGCCCCAGATTACTTTTGCACCCTCTTTTAATTAACCAAGTGATTAGTTTAAAAATAAACTTGTGGATTTTTAAAATGAAATATAATACTAATATGCAAAAGCAAGCCACTATGACAACAGGCAGACAAATATTTCACATTAACCTGTAATCATGAGCACTCAACATGTTATTTTCCTTTTCTAATTCAATGTGGATAGCTTCTTGCCTGTGATTCATCAGAAGTAGATGAAGTAGAAAAGCTTAAACGTGAAAGAAACGATGCTTTGAGAGAAGTCAGCAGACTCAAGGTAATCTTTAAGTTAGTTTTTTTTTTTAAGTAAAATTTTTTCTTCTGACAAATTTGACTACTTGTGGTGGGGTATTTTTTATCCTTATTAAAACAACATGAATTAACCAAAATATAACCAGTGCTTATAGTACTTTATCCTATGGGGCTACATTCTGTTTTGTCTATTATTTAAGCTTCACAGCACCAGTGCAAGTTAAGGTGGTATTGATTTAGTTCTGTGTGGATGGAGAACATCTAACAGCCTTAGGAAGAGGAGAGGTGGCAATATTATAGTAGAGGAACCATTGTACGAAGAATCTGCATGGGGGTCTTGGTTCTTACCCCAGCTCTTCCCCTGGCTAGCTTACTCAGGTAACACTGGCAAGTTATTTTGACTCTCTGATCCCAGGTATAGTCTTATCTATAAGACTACAGTGTTGGGCTCAAGGAACTATCCCAGATCTACAATTCCATGTTTCTCTTATTTGAACTGAGGCACTCCCTCTTCCCAAGTTGATTCCCTTTCACTTGTTTTATTCCTTTGTTCTGGCTCCAAGTGATCAGGAGTGGGCAGCATAAGCCTTCCTACTGCTTATAGGATGATAGCTAACATTTATATGGCACTTTAAAGTTTGCAAAGCACTTTGCATGTGCTACCTCAATTGATCCTCACAATAACTGTATGAGGTGGGTGCTGTCATTAGAGATGGGGAACCTCAGTTTGAGAGAGGTTGAGCTACTTCCCCAGGGTCACACAGCTAAGTCAGTATCTGAGGTGGGATTTGAACTCAGGTCTGCCTGACTACAAGGGCAGCAGTCTACCTACTATACCACCAAGCTGCCTCCCTATTGCTTTATATGAAGGCATTTCGGTGTAGTGGAAAGTAGTCACTCAGCCATTCAACTAATATTTATTAAACACCTACTGTGTGTTAGATACTTTATTAAGTTCTGGGGATAGAAAGAAAGACCAAAACAAAACAAAACATAATCAAAAAGCAAAGAAACATTTCTTGCTCTCCAATCTAATAGATACCATGTTGGATTTATGAGTCAGGATGACCTAAGTTCAAATTCCACACAAGAAACTTACTAGCTGTATTACTTTGGACAAATCACTTGACTTCTCAACCACACTTTCCTTTCAGTAAAATGGGATAATGAGTTCACCTGCCTACCTCATAGGGTTATTGTGAGGATCAAATGAGATAATATATGTAAAGCATTTTATAAATTTTATATAAATGACTTATAATATATATTATTATATATTATATCACAATATTATGTATTGTATATAATATAAAATATTATATATACACAATAAATATATTATTATTGCACAGATGAATCCTGCATCCTTGGGAAAAGGACCTGTATCTTAAAGCAGGACCATCATTCTTTTCTAGAGAAGCATCAGGAATTAAGGTAATTTGTTTTTTAAAATCCCCATAAACATGGAAGAGGTGCTGTTCTATTTTATAACACCTTTCGTATCTTCATTCTGCACCTACCATACTTGGAGCAATACCTAAATTTATATAAAATCCCACCTTAATTATATGTAATACCCTTTTAATATTTTGTGAATCTATTGTAATAGAAGTCAATATGGCCACTATTTCTGCGATTCCTTTCCCATTCAAAGAGAGTCTTGGTGTGATATGTCTTTCAACACTGAAATGCGTTTCTTTCCCATATATTTTAGAATAACAATTAAAAGCCTGGGAAGGAAGGGAAGGGGAGAGTATGAACAGGTTTTAGAAATAAATTACTGATGCTTGGTTTCTAATCCCCCTTAAAAAATTTCTTGCAAAATTGGTCACCTTAGTTACACAGCATTTCTTTTTCTAAATTACTATCCAGGGTATTTTCCCCCATAAATAATTTAATTTGTGTGATTACTAGGAATCCTGGGGTAGCTCTCTAATCCCTCTCATTCATTTGTTCCATGAATAGTACATCTGTGCTAATCCAGTTATTTGGTTGAGGTTTTTGACTTAGTACTCCTGAATTTCTAGTTTAAAAGCTATTCATGTTGCATCCATGTAAGACTGGCATGTAACACACTTATAAAATTAAAGCCCAGCTGAGAACCCATTAAGTAAATTCTGAAGGACTGTGCTAGCTTGTAAAATGTAACTCAGCTTTCAGTTGTTATGATCAAAGCTGGTGAGACACACTCTAATTTCTAGTTAATCATCTTTTTCTTTTTTAGAAAAACGGATGTTAATTAAAACAATTAAGAATCCCACATTATTATAGTACTCAAAGCACTGTAAATTTTCCTATTGATTTTTCCTAGTAATTTGCAGTTCACACAATATAAAGGCTTATAGTTAATTGAGTTCTATGGCATAAATCCATATATAGACCGACCAATGGTCTTTAATCCTTTCCCACTCTCTTCCCTTCCTTGTCTCCATGTTTTTCATCCATGAAACTCCCATTGCTTTATGGTAGGGATGAAAATTAAGCCAGTGAGATTTAGAAGAACATATTAAATAGTCTTTCACTACTGGGTAGTTATTAATTCAGACGATGGTTCTTTTTTAAAGCACTAGTGTATTCCAGTAAATCTTTTTTTTTCAAAGGGCTCAGCTGAGCCTAACACCTGCTTGGCAAAGGTGAGTGAAAATAGACATACTTCCCTTGTACCAATGTGAGAACTAGGACACAAAGAGTGACTCGCTTGAGAATAGATGGTAACACAGACCAGATGGCTTTTGTTCTGACTGGCTTTATGACAGTCATTTCATGCTCCCTTATTTTATCTCTTGGACTGGGAAAAATTAAAATCTGAAATCAAATCAATTATTCTTGGCACTCCAATGTTGATATAAATTTTTTCCCATTCTGCTTAATGTCCAAGTCATTTCTGTCCAGGCTACTGGTAGAATTTGGCCTTCTGTGACTGGTAGTAATTCTGTTTAATTTGCTAAATAAAAAGGGATATATTGGTAATGGTTTTCTTAAAACCATGCTTCCAGGACTTTGGGAGTAAATACTTGACTTTATTATAAGTGCTGGGATAATATTTCATTTGCATGTGTAATTTACATGAACATCAATGACTTTTGAAGCTTCCATAGCTGTTTTCTTGTGTTGAATGGTGATGACTTGTTCTCCTTGGTTGTTCTTCCAACAACATACTTAGATTATGTTAAGAAACAGAGCCAGCCTTGCTCTGCAACCTACTCCCTTCATCAAATATTTAGAATCCCTGACTCTTTGTTTCTAAAAATAATGCTTTAAACTTTGTATGTCTTAGCTAATATTTAAGTGTACCCTCTTCTCCCTCTGAGTCTCCTAGTAACCTTGGGAAAATAATGCAATTTGAGATTTTTTTTCAAGTTGGCTAGTTGTGGATATGAGACTTGTTATGTTGATGGGGGAAAAATCTATTCTCATTTGGTATTAGATCTTAGAATTTAGTGTTGTATGGTTTAGAAATTTAGTAAGTTTAGAAAGAGAAGACTAAATTTAACATTTACAAAAAACTACATCAAAAACTATTAGTTGTGTATTCTTATTACAGGATAAGCTGCTAGAATCAGAAAAACAAAGGAAACAATTAACTGAAGAGCTCCAGAACGTGAAACAAGTAAGTATACCCAAGATAGAGGCATGACCAACAAATTCAATGCAATAAGAATTAGAGGGAAAATAGTCTTCTGGGAAAATCTCTTTGTGGCAAATTTCTCTGATTAAATCTGAAATCCAAGATATATGGTGAATTGATAGCAAATATACAAGAATAAGAGTGATTTCCTAATAGATAAATGGCCAAAGGATAAGAATAGGCAGTTCACAAAGGAAAAAAAGGTAAGCTATCAACAGCTGTATGGGGAAAAAACGTTCCTATCACTAATAATAAGAGAAATTTAAATTAAAATAACTGAGGTGCCATCTCACATTCATCAGATTGGCAAAGAAAAGGAAAATGATAATTGTTAAAGAGCCCATGGGGAAGACAGGTACACTGATACTGTTGATGGAGCTGTGAAGGGATCTAACCATTCTGGAAAACATTTGAGAACTCATATGCTAAGGATGTGCAGTACTATTCTGGTGTATATACAGGGGTGTGCTGGAGCTTGAAACAGCTCCCAAGAGTCACTTGTTAAATTTTCAATGTGAGCATTGACAACTTGAAAATTGGCAAAAGCTATAAATCAGGGTTTGATTTATTATTTTGCTGATTGTTTAGACTTAAGAAAGTGAATGAGAAAATGTTAATAATGCTGATTAAACTTGTAAGTATGTTATATTGTTGTTTTGTTTTGTTTTATTCTGTTTTTGGACAGCCAGTTATTAAACATTTACCAGCACAAGACTACATATATCCTTAAAGAAAGAGGACAAACACTCATATGCATAAAATATTTATGGTACCTCTTTTTGTTATAGCAAAGAAATGGAAATAAATAGGTGTCCATCAACTGGGGAATAGCTGAACAAAGTCCAGAATGTGAATATAATGGAATATTATTGTACCATAAGATGATGGAAGGGTCTAATTCAGAGAAATCTGAGAGGATGTGTATGAATGAATGAAGAGCAAAGTGAGCAGGACCAGAACAATTTATCCAATGGCTGTAAGGTGTTGTGAAAAATCTGTGAACACTTAAGGACTTTTGTGACAGATGCTACTCCAGAAGACTGGTGATCATTCGTGCTTCTTACCCTTTGGCAGAATGATGAGGACAAGGTGCAGAATGAGAGATAAATTTCATACTTGGCCAAAATGTGGATTTTGTCTTTTGTTTGACTATTTTTATTTGTTACTAGGAAGGGGGGCATGGGGAATGTAGTGATATTTATACTAAAAAAAAAAATAAAAAGTCAATGAAACATTTAAAAATAGAGTAAGAAGAAGTTCAGAAAGAGGCACAGATGAACAGAGTAGTATTGGAAATACCATGTTAAATTTATATGTGTTTTTAAAACTGTATGTAATATTCACAGTGTCACGTACAATTATCTTTTTCTCTTTAAAGGGAGGTAGTTATGTTTGTTGATATTTGTCAAGTTTATAATAATAAAGCAATAAATATATATATATATATATATTTAAAAGATGCAAGGCAGGATCACAAAATAGCAAGACTGATTGGTTCCCAACATTCTGAGACTTAAGCGCTGCTGTATAGTGGGAAACATGCTAGGTTAGAGTCAAAGGACCTGGATTCATATCCTAATTCTTCCACTTGCTCCCTGTGTGACCTTGGGCGATTTGCCTAATTTGTCTGGACCTGAGTTTCTTCATTTGTAAAATGAGAGAGTTGCCCTGGTGTTCCTTCCAACTTCAAATCAATGAGCAGCTAAGTAAGAGTTTCCTTTCATAAGAGGTAACTATATTCTTAGGAATGTGCATAGAAGTCTTCTTTGGAACTTAGTGTGCGCTCTCTCTCTCTCTCTCTCTCTCTCTCTCTCTCTCTCTCTCTCTTCCCCTCTCAATTTCTGGCAGCTCTGTCTCTCATTAGATAGAGAGCTGGGCCTGGAGTCAGGAAGCTGTTATTCAGTCGTTTCCAACTCTTCATGACGCCATTTGGGGTTTTCTTGGCAAAGATACTGGAGTGCTTTGCCATTGTGTTCTCCAGCTCATTTTACAGATGAGGAAACTGAGGCTAATAGGGTCAAGTGACTTGTCCAGGGTCCCACAGCTAATAAGTGTCTTAGGCTGGATTTGAACTCAGTAAAATGAGTCAGGAAGACAGGAGTTCAAATACCACTTCAAATACTTAGTAGCTATGTGGCCCTGGGAAAGTCCTCTATTTACCTCAGTTTCCCTAGCTATAAAATGGAGATAATAATAGCACCTACCTCAAAGGGTTGTTATGAAGATCAAAAGAGATAATATATGTAAAGCACTTAGCACAGTGTCTGGCACATAACAGGCATTTAATAAAGCAATCCTTCCTTCCTTTCTTCTTTTCTTCCTTCCTTCCTTCCAATTAGTATGTGTATCCTCCTGTATTTTTCACTCCCTACTACTCTTCACTAAAATGTTAGCTCCTTTGAGGGCAGGGATTGTCTAATTTTTGCCTTGATATCCCTAGCACCTTGTACATCACCATGTACATTGTTGGTGCTTAACAATTATTAGTTGAATTTTTTTCAGAACGTATTTATTTGCAAGCCACACCATCTTCTTATCTTACAGCTGCACCTCATTTTCTGATTTTTTTTTAAGTCTACTTGGTCATGCATTTTATTTACCACAACACTAGGCTCTGAATAGTTTTGGGGCTTTTTCCAAAAGTTAGATCCATCTGTGCAGAATGAAACTTTGCAACCACCAAAGATATTCGAGCATTCGTTTCTCCAGCAACACTGACTGAGCACCCACAGTATAGTGGAAAGAGAATTGCTCTTAGAACACCTGGGTTTTAGTCTGGCTCTGATACTTACTCACTGTGCAACCCTGGGCAAGTCTATTTAACTGATCTGTGGTTACTGGACCTCAGTTTTCTCATGTGTAAAATAGGGATAAACAGTAACCTGCCTTGCCTCATGAATTTTGTTATAAGGAAACTATAGAAACTGCAAAACATTGCATAAAAGTGATTTGTTATTATAAGGTACTATCCTCTTTTAAAGAGTGTGCCAGGCGGCTTTGAAGGCATTTGCATTAGAGGAGTTCCCAAAATGCTTTTTTTTTTAACAGTGGGAAGGTCCGCCACCATGTAGACTCAGCTCTTTTAATATGGAAAGCATAGCGGGGAGCTGTCGTTAGCTAAAGACTGGACCGAATATGGGCGTAAAGGGGAGAACTGTGGACATTCATAGAGGTTAAGGCTTAAAAGAGAGTTTCAGGATCAGTGCAACAAGTGAATCAGTTTGGAAAGTGGTCTTTATGGCTGTACTCTATCCTATTTTGAAATAATCAGATCTTGAATGCTTGTTTAGACCCTGACCACACTTGTCTTTTCCACTTTCTTTAATCCTGACACACTCCAATTATTACCTTTAATGCTAGACCATGGACACACCTTTTTCCTAGGTCCTGGACTACTTAATACCTGTATTAAGGATTATTATCCTTGGCCTGCTGTGACTTTATGCTTGCTTTTGATGCCTCTCATCATCATCATCCTTACCCTCCCCCCATTCCAAGTTTAGGGTTCCTGGCAAAAACCTGTCTTACCTTTGGCCCCACCTAGGTGGGGCCAGTGTGGAACAGTACAGATAACATCACTAGAAAATGCACAGTCTTTCAAACTATCTATTTGGAAGGGGATACCAGTTTGCTTGCATATATTATTTCTGGTACATTTGTTTAAAAAAAATTAATCCCATTATCTGTCACATTATACAAGTCACTTTCACCTTTTGAGTGTAGTTTCTCCCCTATAAAATCATAAAGTTGGATTGCAGGGGCGATGATGAAGGCCTTCCATGTCTGAACACTCCTATCTTATTTAGAGTCACACTATGCATGTGGCAGTTAGTATAATGGTTGGTGGGTTTTATTAGCTCAGTTTTATGTCTCCCTTCAAACAATTGTAAAGTAGAAAGATATCAACACCTGCTGCATCTGTAGTACTACTAAAAATTATATTTGGTGCTCCGCATTATGGCTTGAAGCCACATTGGAATCTCCAGGGAACATAGTTGATTGTGTTGTGTAGTAGACAACACATAGAATTCTAGCCAGGAAATCAGCAGTGATGGGGAAAATAAATAGAAACAGTAGTAGTATGATCAGATTTCTTATATGTAAAATGGTATGTGTGGTGGATTTAGAGTAAAAAAAAAAACTTTATTTATAGGAGATTGTTCCCAAAAAACCTGGGAAAACTTTTATGAACTGATGCAACGTGAAGAGAGCAGAGCCAAGAGAACAATGTATATAGTGACAGCAACATTGTAACAATAATCAACTGTGAAACACTTAGCAATTCTGATTATTGATCAGTGATCCGTAACAATTCAGAGGACTAAGATAAAAAATGTTATCCCCTCCAAAAAGAGAACTGATGGATTCTGAGTTCAAATTGAAGCATATTATTTCTCTTTATTTTTCTTACTTCTTTTTCTCTGCAAAATACTAATGTGGAAATGTTTTGTATGACTTCATATATGTAATGGATATTTTATTTCTTGCCTTCTCAATGGGTAGGGGCAAAGGGAGGGAGAGAATTTGGAACTGAAAAATGATATTTGAAAAAAAAATTTCTTAAAGACCTGGGTTTAAGTTCTTATTTGGTCTCATTAGAGCCACATCTGTAAATTTAAAGTAATAATCTCTCTATTGCATGCCTCTCAGGGTAGTTTTAAGGAAAGTACTTTGTAAACTATAAAGACATATGGAAGTCTGAGATAGTAATTCTTCTTTTGAATGATCTCTACTCTATGTACTATTTATGCGTAATACATACTTATAGTGGTTATATATAAGTATGTTTATATTCATAAATTTTCCTTATATTTGTATTTATATATTCATATAAGTATATGTATACACAGGTGTGCATATGTATACATATATGTGTTTGTATATAAATATATCTATTTTGAGCAAAAAAGAGGAAGGTAGGTGCTATTATAATCTCCATTTTATAGGAAGCAATGTGACCCAGTAGATTGAACATGGGCCTAGAGACAGGAAGACTTAACGTTCAAATCCAGCCTTAGACACTAACTGTGTAACTGAGCAAATCACTTAATCTCTGTCTGTCTCAGTTTTCTCACCTTTAAATGAGGATCATATTGGCACCTACCTTCCACAGTTCTGCAGATCAAATGAAATAATATTTGTAAAGCACTTAGCATAGTGTTTGGAATATATTAGGCACTTAATTTCTTCCTTCTTTCTTTTCTTCCTTCTCTTTTCTTCTTTCCTTATTTCTTTCCCTTCCTTCCTTCCTTTGTTCCTTTCTTTCTTCCTCCCTCCCCCACTTCCCAACCACCCAAAGGGTCCATGAAACAAAGAAAGCAAAGAACTCGTAATTTTGGTGATCTCTGTGATTTCCTCCAACTTTGAGTCCTTCAGCTTCAAGTTCACAATCATTTATCCTTCTCTCATCTCTCTTTGCTTATCCCACCCCCTTCTTCATGAGCACCACCTACCCATGTGCTGATGTGCTTTGTTTTTGTTTTTGTTTGTTTTGGGTTTTTGCTTCTTTCAGCTCCATACCTTCTGAGACTACAGCTATCAATGTACTTCTTCAAGCCATGTCCATTTCAGTGACTTTTTTTAATCAAAAAGGAAGAATGAGAATCTATAACAGATCCTTTGTAAATTTTTATTTAGGTTCCAAGTAAAGTGAGGAATCATGCTGGTTTCTTTTAGCTTATTCCACAAACTGGAGATAAAAATTTTGACCTTCTCTCTGGAATAACCACAACCTAACTCTTCAGAATGTAAATAGTGTCTTGTTTGACAAAATGATTAAATTACGACCGATAAAGAAAAGTAAAGCAAAACAGTGTTTAATATTTTTTTCTTAGCAATATCCATTTCTACCATGGGAGGGCCTCCTGTGTTTATTTCTCTCCCTGGGTCTCCACTGTTGCCATGGAAGCTCAGCTGTCATTAAAGAGTTAAGTCTAGGACTTTAAAAAGTAGCATATTATTGATTCCCAGAAGAACTTTAGCAATAGCTCCTAGAAAACCATAGAGCAAAATGTTAACCACCAAATCCTGGACCATTTTCCATAGCTTTCTCCTAGAAAATTTGGTTTCTAAAATTTGTGGCAGACTTTGATTCACAGGACAAAATCATTTATCCTTTTCATTGTTAGCCAGAATAATACAAAATATATGTTTCTGGAATATATGTCAACACAAATCACTGACACCTACATTTCACAAACACCACGTTGTGAATCAAAATCAGCAGCCTACCCAGAGTGTGCACATGGGGCAGCATAATGTAGTGGAAGTGACCTCAAATTCTAGGGACATGTGTGTATGACTTGGCTTTGTAACTAGCAAGCTGTGTGGCTTTGGATAAGTCATTTAATCAGCTTTCTCTTCTGTAAAATGAGAGAGTTCTTCCATTTCTGACATATTCATGTTCTTTGACTAATTCTGTCAACATTTTTTTTATCCCCTATCTCAAGGCAAAAAAATCTTTTATGAAATTTAAGCAATTCATAGGCTTTCTGATCTTTTTATGTGTTTGTAGTAAAAATGCTATCTACATTTTTCTTACAGAGCTTTTCTTTCCTTAACCCATAACTTCAGCTTTTAAAACTACTAATGTCATGACCAGAAGTTGAAAGTGATGCCATACAGCTAGATAAACATATAAGTATGAATTGTGTTGGCACAAACTTTTTTACTTACTTTTTCTAATAAATTTCTTAAGTTCAGACCTTCCCAAACTGTGCCCCCCTCAAAAAAAAAAAGTACAAGGTCTTTAAATTAATATCAGAAATAATAATTAAACTACATTTTCCCATGAAATACATAAGCTAAGTTATTGAATTCTTGATAGGCTGATTTTTGATAGTCTCCTAATAATATACTGACTCATTCAGTGGTCATTTGACAAGGATCTCAAAATTAGATTACCAGCAGTTAAAATTATGCTTATAGGAAGTCTAAAAACTGAATTTCATTGGTCTGTCACCATTAATATAGAATCAGCAAGGGCTGACATAGGACTGAGTCATTTTACATCTTGCTTTTTTCTGTAAGTAGCATGGCCAAAAAATACATTATGTAATGACCAATGTATGGATAATGAACCTCTATATTTAGCTAGGCTGGTCCTCGGACAATGAAAACATCCTGTTTTCAGGCTGTTGCCAGTACTGAACTCAAGCTTTCCATCTTGTTAAATCTTTTCAGCATGTACACTTTGTTGCCATAATCTTTTGCAGATCAGTCACTTCCATATGATTTTGAAAAATGTTTTACTGATTCATTTTTTTACATTATTATCATGATAGATAGAGCTTTTATCAAGCATTTGTGTGCCAGACACTGTGCTAAACACTAGGAATACAAATACAAGCAAACAAGGCAATCCCTGCCCTCCAGGAGCTTACATTCTAATGGAAGAATCCAACACATTATAAGGGAGCTGGAAAGTGCATAGGGTTGAAGTAATGTTGAGGCCTGATTCCAGGAAAGAAAGGGTAAAAACTTACTTATCATAACCTAACACCCCATGGGCAGAGTTCAAGATTCTACTGGTAGGGATGAAGAAGGAGGATGATAGCCAGGGATCAGGTGGCACAGTTTGAAGATGGTGTCCTCCTCCACAATACCCAATAGAACCATCCCTCCCTTTTGATAAAAGGTATAGTTAAGCCAAAAATAAACTGACACATTGACTCTTTCTGGCAGCATATGCCTCATTCCACAAATAATACACAACCTGTATTTTAATTATCAGTCCTCTAAGTCAAACCTGATGATTTTATAACTCTTGAGATGTAGTCTCTTTTAGTGTTGTTTCCTTTATCTTGTCCTGGTCATGATATATATATTTCTTTGTTCTGTTTATTTTACTCTCTCTCTCTCTCTCAGTTCATTAAAGTATTTACAAGTTTTTCAGAATTCTTATTCATGTGTCAATCTGTTTAGCAATCCTCAATCAATAGGAGTCATCTGCTTTGTTTATAACTTTCACACTACAACAAAAAAAGTATTGTTATACATATTTCATATGTAAGAAGTCTTTCCTTTTGCTTATGACATCAATGGGTTACATGCTGTACTGTGGTATTGCTGGGTCAAAGGGTGTGAACAGTTTAGCTATTTCTCTAGTATAGTTCCAGAATGGAATCTAGAGTAGCTGAATAGCTCTGCCATCATATACCTGTCTTCTCACAGCTTCCCCCATCCCCAATGAATAGCTCTATCTTTTGTCATCTTTCCCAGTTTTCTGTGTTTAAAGTAATAGTAGTTTTCAGTTTTTAAAGTAATAACTTAGTTGATTTAATTTTCTGTTCTCTCATCAGTAGTAATTTGGAATATTTTTTTTCCATCTGGTTGTTGATTGTTTACTTTTCTTCTTTCTTTCTTTCTTTTTTTTTGAGGAGTCTTTGTTCAAAACCTTTGTCCATTCACCTATTTTGTAATGGCTCTCAGTCTTACATGCTAGTTCTAGGACCCTGTATATCTTTGTATATCTGACCTATATCAGAGACATTGATGGGAAGATTTTTTTTTATAATTAAGATTTTCTCTTATTATTCTAGTTAGGTGGAGCACTTGGGTGTATGGGGCATTCAGGGAAGACTGGCACCTGGTGTGAGGGCTTGCTGATCCCTTTTCAGGGCTGCTCATCAACCTCTGGTGTCTAGCTGACGCTCAATTCTTACCTGTGTCTCCAAGAAGCTGTAGCATGTGCAGTGGCCACACCCCAGTAAAACTCTTGGCATTTGGGCTAAACCAGGTTGAGGGTAGTTTATGGGCCCCAAACCTGTTGGTGAGTTAGTGGGGTTTCTACCCCTAAACATGTCAATTCCCCCAGCAGAACGGGCAAATGAAAGCAATTTGTTCTAATGTCCAGTGCTATGGAGTGCTTAGAACTTGGTCAGACATCAAAGACATCAAGATCATATATACTGCATCCTGGACCATTGCCAGTCATCTATACTTTTGTCTTGCCACTGGTTTTAGATGACTCTGGAAGAGAGAGTGAAGCTGATGACTTTGTGCAGCACTGCCTCACTTAAATCTAATTCATGCACAAATCAAGACATCAATTGTGATGTCATTGGTCCTCTTTGAAAACAAAGGACAAACAAACAAGGTGGAGCAGTAGATAAAGCATTGGACCTAGAGTCAGGAAGACTTGAGTTCACATACAGGTTCAGATATTCATTAGCTGTTTGACCCATGCAAGTCATTTAACCTCTATTTGCCTCAGTTTTCTCATGTGTAAAATGGGAATAATAATAATAACATTTACCTCCCAGGCTTGTTGTAGTAGCAAATGAGATCATATTTGTAAAGTGCTTAGCACAGCACCTGGCATGGAGTAAGCACTATCTAAATGTTAGCTGTTATCTTTTTTATTATTATTAACATTATTAATAAGTGCTTCTTTCTTTCCTTTCTCTTCCCCTTTAAGCTCCAGTCAGAAGGTTTTTAACTATCATTATCATCATCATCATTATTTTTCTTCCTTTTTCTTAATGTTTCTTTCTTTTCCTTCCCTTCTCAGACCAATCAGAAGGATGTTATTATCGTTATTGTTATTATTATATTAATTTTGTTCTTACAAACACTTTACTTTTATGTGATCAAAATTATTTCTTTTAACTTTTGTGATCTCCTAGATATCTTATTATTATTATTAATTTCATTATTGATTATTATTTTTTTAACCCCAGGTCTGAAAGCTACCTTTCTCCATTCTCCTCCAGTTTTTTTTTTTCTTCTTAATGTGACTTTTAATAGGTAGCTTATCCATTTGGAGTTTCTTTTAACAGAAAGTAAAAGATGGTAGTCTAAGTCAATTTTTTCCCAATCTGTTCTCCAGTTTTCCATAGTAAATCCTATCCCAGTACTTTGTGTTCTTGAATTTCTCCTCCAGTGGAGTACTGTGTTTGATTGCTTCTGGACTTTGCTTATAAAATTTTTTACAGGACCAAACCAAAAGGTTTGATGATTGTTGGTTTATAATATAATTTGACACCTTGTAATTCTGGGCACCTTTCATTTGTACTTTTTTTTCCCCCCTTATTTCCCTTGAGATTTTCCAAATCAATTTTATTATTATTTCTAGTTTTATAATAATAAAATATTATAAACTATTATATTATGGAAAATATATCATGATGTTATGAATTAAACATAAAATAATAAAACTTCATTTTATTGTTTTATTAGTATCTAGTTCTATTAAAAATGCTTTTGTAATTTGATGTGGCTTTAAATCAGTAATTTAATTTAGGAAGTATTATTACTTTTATTACAGGGGTACAATATAACCATAACAGTGGCTGTCTCATCATTGAACGGTGTTCCTCTATCTCTTTCTTGTAGGTGTATTTATAAGGGTTAAAGAGAATTCACTGATAAAGTAAATTACCTACACTTTGCTCCATATACTTTTTTCAACCTATTTAACAGTAGTGAAATGGGAAAAATAAAAGCAAAAACTCAGGATCCCTCTAAAGGGAAACTTGCTAATTTTTTCTTACATTTAGATTCAGGCCTATGCCATCTTTCATCAAGGAATGATTACCAAAATACCTACCCATTATGTAGCAAGTAATTGTTTGTACGCACCTCTAAAAGCTAAATAATTTTGTCATGATGTGTGTTGAGGCCCTACCTCTCTATTTCAGTATAAGAGAACAGTTTCCCATGGCACTCATTTCGTTGTTTTTTTTCCTTCAAGTTACAACAACTCTTAACAGGCATGGGCCCCTGTTGCAGCCACTACCTTCGTTCATCAGTATTCAGGCCCTCCTCTTATACTTCATTGTTTTTAAACCTTCTTTCAGCACAGGGTGATGACCCAAGGCTGTGGTGAAGTAGTGAACAGTCCAAAACCAAAATATGTTAACTTGTCTGAACCAGTCTTTGCCCTAAAAAAGCAAGGGGGAATTGTTCATCTGGCAAATTTTGAGGCTCAGATAATCCCCAGTGGAGTTGGCCTCACCCACACTGAGGTTGGGCAGAACGCAAGAAGAGGGTGTGAAGGCCTGAGGCAAAGCTATGTAAAATCAACTGAGCATGGAGTCCTTGGGTGGACAGAGGCTGAGTGTGAACTTAATTGTAGCAGCTAGCATCAATGCTACCTTAGCCTTTGGGAGAAGATAGGGGGAAAACACTTAAAAGAAGCAATTACAATTACATCTCCAAAAGAGAACAGTGGTCATGAAGTGTTGCCTGGAACATACACCCAAGTCAGAGTTCTTTGGAGCATTTTTTAAACTAAAATTTATCTAATTTGTAAAATAATGAGCATTAATTTTCTCTTGCTTCTAGCTGCCCCCCCAAAAAAAAAGCCAAAAGAAAGAAAAGAAACCCTTCCAATGTAAGCATAGTCAACCTGTTACCACATTGGCTGTGTACAAAAGTGTTTTGTGTCTCATTCTGTATATTAGTCCCTCACTTCTCTCTGTATGAAGAGGTCAGTGACATTCTTCATCATCAATCCTCCAGAATCATGGTTGATCATTGCATATATCAGACTTCTTTAAGTCTTTCAGAATTGTTCGTTCTTATGATATTGATATTATAGTATAAATTATTCTGCTGGTTCTTCTTACTTTGCTCTGCATTAGTTCATATAAACCTTCCCAATTTTCTCTGAAACTATATTTTTCTTCATCTCTTATAGAACAATAATATTCTACCACATTTATATGCCATAATTTATTCTAGTCATTCCCCACTTGATAGGTACATTATTGAAGCCATTTTAAAAAAATAAGTATTTCACCTTAAGAATGAAATGGTTTCCTGATTATTATTTGTCCTTTGGTAATAAGAAAATTTTAAAATTCTATAGTTGTATTCAGGAGGGTGCCTCAGAATGCCACAGAGGGGGAAGAAAAGAGTTATGTTTGACTTTGCTGTTATTTTCACCTCATAAAGTACTATAAAAGAATAATAATAGCAATAATCCAAGAATGGAATCAAACAGTCCTCTGTGGGTAACATCGGCATGAACTCAGCCAACAAGATGTCATCAAGGAAGTGTCAAACAAATGGCTGTCATGTTTTTGGACATAGAAGGGTTTATGATGGAATTTTAAGACGAGGTCATTTCCACCAGAAATTGCCAAAGGATTGTTATCCTTAAGCAGTCCTTGATTTCATAATCAGTGTGGATTATGCAAGGAAACAGTAGAAACCATGCATCACATCACAACTGGTTGCAAAATTTTAACACCCTGAAAGATAGGGCCTGGTGGCTAGAATTAAACATCATAAACTTTCATGGATTGACAGATGACAAATCCCATACTACAGATACAGACCTCAAAATATCCTGGAGGACTCAACTAATAAACTTTACTAGAACCAAGATATTATTACAAACCATTGCCCACATTTGCCTGGACATAACACTGATTCATAAAAACTTAAGAATATTCTTAATTAGACATCACCATTTCAAGTCCTGAAAAATCTTCAAGCTATATAGAACAAAGATTTCAAGATACATAGACTTAGCAGAGCAGATCCAAATTATGTAGGAAGAGAATGAGGTACCTATCATCCCTGTTGTCTTGTCTGCTACCAGGGAGGTGCCATGGATGTGTTCAGTGAGCCTACATCCTACTATTCTATTCAACTATAAAAAGCAACTACTTTTTCCTCCTGCTCAATAATAGCCTATGGAACATTACATATAAAAGAATCATCACAGAATGACAACTTTTCTTTTGACTGTTTCGATCTGGTCTATCAAAAAATATGAAGTTTAGATAATAACAATAACTGACATTTCTATAGAATTTTTAAGCTTTGCAAGGTGCTTTCTGTCATTGTCCCATTTAATCCAAACAACAACTGTTTGAGCTAAGTGCTACAGTTATCCCCATTTTACATGTGAGGAAACCAAGGCTGAGACAGGTTAATAGACTTGTATGGGGTCATATGGCTACTGGGTCTCCTGCAGAATTTGAACTTGGATGTTCCTGACTCCAAGTCCAACAAGTGCATTGACCATACCCCCTTGAATGGGGATTAGAATGAGGTGGGTTCTAGAAACATTGATGAGAAAGGCTTAACAGGACTTAGGTGGTTGAGTGAATGTGGATGGTAGCAATGAGGAAGCCCCTCTGACACATACTTCATTTTTGTTTTTGTTTTTTCTCTTTTTGAAAATGATTCCTTGAGAGAGAAGGGATTTTAAAAGGATCAAGACATTCACCATGCTAAAATCTTTCCAGGGAGCTCTCTTGGAAATTAATTAATTTCAAAATTAATTTTGCAAAATTAATTTTTCTCTTTACATTTCTTTTATTCATTTATCTTTGTTGTATTTTAAGTTCTGAACTGTCTTCCCTTCTTCCCCACCCTATCATAGAGAAGGCCACCATTTGACATAGATATATATTCCTATATGTATATACAATATATATTTATATGTATATATACATAATGTACATTATGCATGTATATATACATACACATATGTAAAACCATACTCTGCATACTTCTGTTTGTGAGTTCTTTCTCTGAGGTGGATAGCATCTTCCTTCACAGGTCCTTTGTAGCTGATTTGAATATTTGTAATATTTATAATATAATATTTACAATACTCAGAATAGCTTACAGAGCTCTGATGATCACTTCCCCACACATGCCCCGCCCTCATCCAACTCTTAGATTGGAGCTAGTTCCATGAGGCAAGTGTCCCGGAAAGCAGTGTTCCTTGCTGTAAATGGGATGAATCCCTTTGTGATATGAGTCCTAACCAGAAGCTTCCAAAGACTGTTAGCTAGGGAGGAAACAAGCAGATGGTCCACTGTCAGTAAAAGGTCATAAAAAAAGGTAAGAGAATAGGTGTCCACAGTGAAAAGTCTCAGGCAACAGGGGATGGGAAGGAAAGGAAAACCTTACCACATGGTACTTGGACCTTTCAGGCAGAGTAGGAGAATGAAGAGACAGCTAGTATATTTCACAGCTTAATTAATTCACAATGGTGGGAAGGGAGTATTGCCACATACACCATTTTGTTGGTTTTGCTCATTTCACTCTTCATTATTTCATGGAAGTCTTTCCATGTTTTTCTAAAATCGCCTGCTCATCATTTCTTACAGGATGGTAGTATTCCATCACAATCATATACCACAACTTGTTTAGCCGTTCCCCAATTGCTGGGCATCCCCTCAATTTCTAGTTCTTTGCCACCACAAAGAGAACTGCTATAAATATTTTAGAACATACAGAGTCTTTCCTTTTTCCCTGATCACCTTGGGAAACAGACTGAATAGTGGTATTTCCAGGTAAAAGAGTATAGGCAGTTTTATAACACTTTGGGCATGATTCCAGATTGCTCTCCTGAATTGTTGGATCAGTTCATAGTTCCACCAATAGTGTATTAGTGTCCCAGTTTTTCCACATCCCCTCCAACATTTGTCATTACTCTCTTCTATCTCTCTTTAATGTTCTAAAATTGACTTATTGAGTATATTCCATCCTCATACTATACATAAGAAACAGCCTAAGGTAAAGATTGATAGTCCAACAAAGCATGCAAAGGGATAACTTAGAACAGATCATACTGTTAGACTACCTGTCTACATAGACTGTAGCCATACTTTGGAATGCTGAAGTCTAACATAGCATACTGCATGAGCCTTGAAAACCTATCTTCCTTTTAGAATTTCCATTTCTAAAATTTTTTTTAATGCAAAAAGAGATTTTAAAAGAGGAGTTGCTTACTCTGTGTGTGTGTGTGTGTGTGTGTGTGTGTGTGTGTGTGTGTGTGTGTGTGTGTGTGAGAGAGAGAGATGGACCTCTTTGAAAGTCAGGTGAAGCCTATGAACACCTTCCCAGAAGAAAATGTGTTACCTTACAGTCATAAATGAAGGAAAAACTAAATTTTAGTTAGAGGTTAGTGAAAATAAAGATATATTTCCCCCCATTAAAGGTGATAGACTCCCTGAACTCTAATCATGGCTCTGTGAACCCCAGGTTAAAAAACTCCTTCTTTAAAAGTTATTTCAAAATTTTAGCATTTAGTCAATAGGAAGATACTGGTCTATGGTATACATGACCCCTTTTTTTTTTTTAATAGTTATCAAAGGCAATCCTTTTCTTTTTTTATTGTGAGGTTTTTATGCCCTAGTACATGGTCAATTTTTGTGTATGTGCCATGTACTGCCAAGAAAAAAGTATATTCCTTTCTATTCTCGTTCAGTTTTCTCCAGAGCTCTATCATACCTAACTTTTCTAATATTCTATTCACCTCCTTCACTTCTTTCTTGTTTATTTTGTGGTTAGATTTATCTAGTTCAGAGAGGGGGAGGTTGAGGTCCCCCACTAGTATAGTTTTGCTGTCTATTTCTTCCTGTAACTCCCTGAACTTCTCCTCTAAGAATTTGGATGCTATACCATTTGGTGCATATATGTTTAGTATTGATATTATTTCATTTTCTATATTGCCTTTTAGCAGGATGTAGTTTCCTTCCTTATCTGTTTTAATAAGATCTGTTTTTGCTTTTGCTTTGTCTAATTTCAGGATTGCTACCCCTGTTTTTTTTTACTTCAGCTAAAGCATAATATATTCTGCTCCAGCCTTTTACCTTTACCCTGTGTGTGTCCCTCTGTTTCAAATGTGTTTCCTGTAAACAACATATTGTAGGATTATAGTTTTAAATCTATTCTCCTATCCACTTCCATTTTATGGGAGAGTTCATCCCATTCACATTCACAGTTATGATTACTCTTTCTCTCCATCCCTCCCCCCCACCCTGCTGTTTATGCTTTTCTTTCTCCTTTCTCCTTTTCCCTTCTCACTAGTGTTTTGCTTTTGACCACTGCCTCCCTCAAACCTACCTCCCTTCTATTAGTCCCCTCCTTTTTCTTCCTCTTTACCCTCACCGCTTCTTTCCTCCCTTTTATCCCCTTTCCCTTTTCTTTTCCCTTTTCCCTCCTACTGCCTATAGGGTAAGTTAGATTTCTATACCTAACTGATTATGTTATTCCCTTCTTGAGCCAAATCCGATCAGAGTAAGGTTCAAACAATGCTCATCTCCCTCCCTTCTTTCCCTCTGCTGTAATAGGTTTATGTGCCTTTTCCTGTAATGTAATTTACCCTTGTCTGCCTCCTCCTTTCCTTTTCTCTCAGTACATTTTCTTAGTCAGATCAGATTAATCCACTTACTTGGATCCATTTAACCCACTTGATTAGATTTTTTTTATCATCATATCAAAGTCAATTTATACCCACCCCCCTTATATATACCCCTTTAATATGGTATAATAACAACACAGTTCTAAAGAGTTACAAGTATCATCTTCCCTTGCAGGGATGTAAACAGTTTGCCCTTATAAATGACATGTTGTTACTTTCTGTCCTGTTTACCTTTTTATGTCTCTTGAATCCTGTATTTGAAGATCAAATTTTCTGTTAAGCTCTGGTCTTTTTTATCAGGAAGGTTTGGAAGTCCCCTATTTTGCTGAATATATCTATATATCTGTCTCCTCCCCTGAAAGATCATGCTCGTTTTAGCTGAGTAATTGATCCGTGGTTGTAATCCAAGCTCCTTTGCCTTACAGAATATCATATTCTACGCCCTACAGTCGTTTAATGTAGAAAGTGCAAGGTCCTGTGTAATCCTGAGTGTGGTTCCATGATATTTAAATTATTTCTTTCTGACTGCTTGCAGTATTTTCTCTTTGGCCTGGTAATTTTGAAATTTGGCTACTATATTCCTTGGCGTTTTCAATTTGAGATTTCTCATGATGCCTTTTTAAAAGGTTATAATAATTCCTGCTAAGTTAATTAGACTCATAGGACTTTAGAGCTGGAATGATCTTTATCTTCTTTGGAAAACATCTATTATATCTTAAAAAATCAAAATTATCTATATGCATATGTGTTATGTATATGTGTGTGGGGGGGTGGTAGGTTGGTTGGATCTGATGATTAGTGTCTACCACTAATCATGGTAGGGTCATAGTTTAGTCCTATGTGGGCCATTTAACTTCATACTGTTTCATGGACAGACAAAGTACCTTTACCCCTAAACTCGTTATCTCATAAATACCTTAAGTTACATGAGAGATCTGGCAAGAGAGAGCCAGATGAATCAATAACTACTACAATAACAACTCTAAGTACATATACTCCTGATGATGAATCAGTATATGTATCCTTAAAGGCAATAGATGGCTTTAATAGTACTTTTTCTTTTCCTTACTACTTAATAAAAATCCCTTTAAAAATTATAGGGTTGTAGGCTTTAGAGCAGTAAGGGACCCTAGAGATCATCTAATCCAACCCCCTCATTTTGTAAATGAGAAAAGAGACCAAGAGAAAAGAAACCTGCGCTAAGGGTTACATTAGTAACAACTTAGCAGGGCCACATTTTGAACCCCAGCCATCTAACTCTTTATCCAAGCCTCCTTCCATTACATCATGCAACTGCTTGTGTGTTCCATTTTAATCAATGTCTGCCTCACATGTAACAGATTTTTGTTTCCCAGTTCATCAAATGAGATCAAATGTCAGGCTATATTTTAGTGAAGATCTTTGTTTTTATGAAGCCCAAGTGTTGAATCTGTTTTTCTCCCAGCAAGTTAGAGGGGTGTGTAAATTAATTTTGTTGTCAGACTGGGTGATTTTCACTGAAAGAAGAATTGGAGATAACATAGGGCGCTCTGTGATATAAAACTCCTTCATCTTGGCAACTCAACACACTAGAAACTCCATATTTTCTCTTATTTCAATATGGAACTCATTCCCTTGTGTTAAATGGCTTACACACAAGCTCATTAGTTTCAGAGCTAAAAACAAGACTCCTATGGCAATGCTTTCTCTTCACAAATGAATCACTGACTTTGGAAAATATTGCACTTTGTTCTACTGGCATCCATGTGGCCAGTTTGTAAGCTGTCTTTTGGCCCCAGTTTTTATTTTAAAGCATAGATTCCACCAGGATTATATTTATTGAATGTAATTGATTTCCTAAGGGTCATAGGCTCTTAGGGATTAGACCTAAGAAGGACATCAGGTATCATGCATTCCAGTTCTCTTATATTACAAAAGAAGAAACTGAGGCCCAGAGATATGGTGACTTTCCTAAAGTAACACCATTAATAAGTAGCAGAGATGAGACTTGCCCCAATTCCTCAGACTCCAGGTCCAATGCTTTTTCTACTACTCTACACTACAATGTACAGTTACTACTCCCCACCATTTGTATATTGTTGTTATTATTGAGTTGTTTCAGTTGTGTCTGACTTCTTATGACCCCATTTAGGGTTTTCTTGGTAAAGATACTGGAGTGATTTACCATTTCTTTTTCCAGCTCATTTTATAGATGAGGAAACTGAGGCAAACAGGGTTAAGTGAATTGCCCAGGGTCACACAGCTAGTGTCTGAGTCCGAATTTGAACTCAGATCTTCCTAACTCTTAGCCTGGCATTCCATTCATTGTGCCACTATTTGTATAATTCTAATTTTTCTCTTTCAAGTCAAGTCAGCAAGCATTTATTAAGCACTTGTTGTATGACAGGCCCTGTGCTAATTTGCTGGGAATATAAATGGAAACTGAAAGAAAAAAACAGGCCCTGCCCCCAAGGAACTTATATTCTAATGGGAGAAGACAACACAAGCTGAAAAGGAGATGGGGCAATGAAATGGGCATGGTGGGGAAAGGCTGGAGTCAGGAGTGTATCCTGGAGAGAGAAGAACTCATAGCTAACTTGGGCATCCTTTTTAAATGGAAGTTCTAAGAGGAGGCTGAGGGAGCAGATGAAGAAGGTACTTCTAATATAAGAAGTGTCCAGGAGTGGAGTGAGCTTTCAGGTTAAAGAGAATTCTATAATGTGGTAGACAAAGAGTGGAGATGCAGGAGTGACTCTTCTCTCTCTTCCTCTGTTCTGTTTCTGTCTCTTACCATTCCAATTATCATCCTTTTCCCTTTGCTTTAAGAATATTTTGCTCTGAGTTGTACTTATGTCTTCACAGCACATCTCCTTAACTGTGTACACCCATTTTAGCCAACTGCCTCATAGAATCACTGGCCTTTCTGCCACATTTTTTTTCTGGTTACCCATATAACCCAGGCAGAGCTATGCCAAGGCAGCAACATCAGTTGCCTAAACCAACATTTCCCACTCTGTGCTCTGCAGAAGTCTAATGTTCCATCTGATGAGAATCAGAGTTCCATGAAAAAAATAGCAATATCAGTCATATTTTCTGCATGAACACATTAAATGTGAAATTAAATATATGTATTTATATCAAGCATTGCATATGGAACTTTTTTTTTAATGAAAAGATTTATTTTATTGCTGAATTTACCCAATCTACCCTAGGGATATGCTATGCCCATAGATTCCTCTGACCAGAATTTGTGAGTTCCTTTAATTCACTGACAAGCCAAAAAGCATTCCATGGTTGAATTGGCTTAGGAATTGCTGGCCTAGATAGTCACAGATCTGAACCTGTCACTTCCCTATTAAAAAAATTCACGTGGGTTCCCTGTGACTTCTAGGTAAAATATGAAATACTTATCTTGATGCTGAATGTCTTCACAATCCAGCTCTCATCTACCTTAAAAGAAATGCTTGAACTTAACAAACACCAAATAAAATGGGCATTTCCTTTTACATAGTACAAAAGAAAAAGATTGTAATAAAAATTGTCAATGCAGACTACACTTTGCATCTTGCTTTTCTTTTAAAATATGTCATCAATTCAACATATAACTTTCAAAGCTGTTCTGCGTGTTTGGAATTCTTTCTGATCTTTACATTTTCTTCTCTGGGTGGTATGTGTGTGTTTGTGTGTGCTTGTATGTATGTGTGTGTGAAAGAGATAGTGTAGGAAAGACCCTCTCCTTTTTGTTTTCTTCCTTTTTTCTTTCCTTCCTTCTTTCTTTCTTTCTTTCTTTCTTTCTTCCTTCCTTTCTTCCTTCCTTTCTTCCTTCCTTCCTTTCTCTTTCTTTCCTTCCTTTCTTCCTTCTCTCCTTCTTTCCTTCTTTTGACCTATCTACCTATCCAGAGTCTTCCTCTACCTCCTAATCTCCCTACCCTAAATTGGAAAGAAGAAAGAAAACCCTCCATTTCAGTTTTCTATCATTTTATTCCCTTTTCTGCATGCTACAGGCAAAATAGCCTGGTCACTTTTTCCTTTACATAGCATACTATTATCTACCTGTGTGCCTTTGCACATATATTTAGGGTATACTCCCTCCCCATTCCTGCTTCCTAGAATTCTAGCTAGCTTCACATTACAGCTTAGGTGCTATCCCCTACTTGAGGTATGTGTTTTCTCCCTCTTGAAATTTCTATGTGTGTGCCAAATAGTGATGTAGTCTCATCATTTTTATTACATTGGCATGAGCCAGCCATGGAAACCAAATATCCTTGCAGTTTTTTACATCATTCTTCACTTCTTTTAGGAACATTTTGTAATCCTATCTGTACAGGCCTTAATTTTACTTAATAAACTCACTTCCTTATACTTTATGCATTCTTCAGTTATTTTACACAAAACTTTCCTTTCTATTTTTTCTTCCTAAATTTTGTTTGTGCCATATAGAAATGCTGTTGATTTTTATAAGTTCATTTTGTATCCTTTTACTTTACTGAAGCTATTAGAAATTTCTTTACTAAGTCTTTAGTATTTTCTAATCATAGTATCAGCATATGATGATTTTTTTCCTAAAGTAACACCATTAATATGTAGCAAATATAAGACTTGCCTCAGTTCTTCAGACTTCAGGTGCATTGCTTTTTCTACTATTCTTTACTGCAACATACTACTCCCCACCAATTGTATGTTGTTCTTATTGTTATTCAGTTGTTGCAGTCATGTCTGACTCCTTGTGACCCCATCTGGGGTTTTCTTACTAAAGATACTGAAGTGGTTTGCTGTTTCTTTCTCCAGCTCATTTTACAGATCATCATAATATCAACAAATTGGGATAGTTTTCCTTCTTCTTTGCCCATCCTAAGTCCAAGTCTTTTAACTTCACCTAATCATTACTGTGGCTAACTTGTCTAGAACTATGTCATAGTGACAGAGGAAGAGTTCACCCTTGCTTTATGTCTTTATTTATTGAAAAAACTTATAGTATTTTCTCCATTCCATTCATTGCTAGCTTTTGATTTAAGATATATACTTTTAATTATACTAAAAAAGGCCCTTCTCTGCATATGTTTTGTATGGTTTTTATTATGAGTGAATGTAGCACTTTTTCTACGTCTGTTGATATAATTATGTATTTTCTTATCTATGAGGGAAATGGCTATTTTCATTTTTGTCTTTGTATGCCCAAAACCTAGCACAGAGTTTGTCATGTATTGGACTCTAAATATGAATTTATTGAATTGAATGTTACATCAGAGATATGTGGGAATAGCTTGAAACTCCACCCTCTTGAGTTCTGGTGAAGCCCTAGCCCACCTTGTTTTCTGACATTGCAACCGTTAGAGCCTGGGGAAATGATCACAGGAACACCTAAAATAAACTCCTCCTAGTCTGGAAGCTGGTTAGCAATTTGGTTCTTCATCTCTTCCAGAGCCTTATATAGGGTGGGTTTTTCCCTGCTTCTCACTTCATGCTCCTTTCAAGCGGAAAAGAGCAGGATAGAAGGGAAATGCTACATTATGTTGGTCCCCAATGGGACAGTAGTTAAAAATAGATTTCTGGTCCTTCTAAGTTCTCGGCAAAATCGGACTGATCCCCTCTTCCATTCTTTCCCAGGGCTCTGTGAATCCTGATAGTAGGGAGTTGCGATGTTATCAAGACTGAAGATAAGGGGCAGCGAGGTGGTGCAATGGATAGAGCATTGGCCCTAGAGTTAGGAGGACCTGAGTTCAAATCCGGCCTCAGACGCTTACTAACTGTGTGATCCTGGGCAAGTTACTTAATCCCGATTGCCCTCCCCCAGAAAAAGACTAAGGATAGCTTCTTGCCATTTTAATGGATCTGATCCCTAGTTATTTCCATCTGCTACAAACTATGTCATTTATAAATATCTTTTTTGACTAGCTTTCTGCATAGTACTAAACTGGGAATTTTAGGACCTGAATTCAAATCCTGGCTCTGCCCTTGTGTGACCTTGGGTAAGTCCTTTAACCTCTGAGCCAAAGTGCCTTATCTTTAAAATGAAGGGTACCAGAATAAATTACCTCTTAAATGTCCTTCCAGATGTGGAGCTTTTATCTAACAGACATTTGTTAAACCTCTCCCATGGGTAAAGCAGTACTCTAAACTCTGGGGACACCAAAACATAAACCAAACAGACATTTCCCTAAAGAACCTTACATTCTGGTGGGTTTATGTGCACTACTAACGAAAAATAAAGCATATGCAAAGTAATTTAAATAGGGAAAGGGTACTAACAGTTGAGGGAATCTGGAAAGACCTTTGGGCCTTCCTTCCACCCATCATTATACTAATTATACTAATAGCTGATATTTATTTCAAGGTTTGTAGAGAGGCAGCATAGAGAGCTGTTCTCAAAGCCAGTGAGACCTGGGTTCGAGTCTTACCACTGACACCTACTGCCTTAGTGACGCTGGGCAAGGCACTTAGCCTCTCAGTGGCAATTTTCTAAGATGATAAAGTATTGGCCTGCATTAACGGAGGGAATTTCCTTACCAAGGAGTTCCTTATACCAATGAAATCACAGGTCTAGGTTCTGTCCTTCTCACTTTGAGGCATACAAAGCATGTACGATATATCATTTGAGATGCACAAATACCCTGTAAAGTAAGTGCTGTTATTATCCCCATTTTACAGATGAGGAAGCTGAGGCAAGTAGAGGTTAAGTGACTTGTTCCAAGTTACATCTGTGATTTTGGTTTTCTACTGTCACCCAATGTCATGCCTTAGCCCCTAGATCATAGTACTATCATGAACCTATGATAAGGGATAAATATTAAATATGTATGTGTGTCTATATTATGTATGTATGTGTATACACACACACACACACCCCTCTGTTGGGCAGCTAGATGGTACTAGCAGTAGAGTACTAGGCCTACAGTCAGGAAAACCTGAGTTCAAATCCAGCCTTAGACACTTAATAAATGTGTGACCCTGCATAAGTCATTTAACTTCTGTTTGCCTCAGTTTCCTCATCTGTAAAATAGAGATAATAATAGCACCTACCTGCCAGGGGTATTGCAAGGATCAAATAAGATAACATTTGTAAAGCACTTAGGACAATGCCTGGTACATAATAGACACTATATAAATGTTAGCTATCATCATTATTATTTGCATATATATTGTATATAACATAAATATATATACACTGTATATACATGTGTGTACATACTTAGATATACATACAGAGATCAGATATATGTGTCTGTGTGTACATATTTTTTTCTATAGACATACGTGTGTGTGTGTGTATCTTTGTAGTTTCTCATAAAAAAATGAATTGGGGATAAGGAGCGTAAAGTATGCATGCCTGTCCATGCAGTGCTTAGTATCATTTATAAACCAAATCCCAGAAATGTGAATTATTCCAAGTGACTATTTCATTTCACTTCTGAAATACTTATGATCAATTCTACTTCATGATATGCATTGCAGTTTATTCAACTGAATGGACTATTTTCAGTCCTAGTGAGGAAAAAAAAAAAAGGTTGTCCTGCAGGAAAGATACTTAAAAGTTCTGCCAATCTCCCATGAAGCTAAGTGACAGACACCTCACTCTCATGCCCAAATTTTTAGTATTTTTATTTTGTTGGGAGTCTTTTTTTTTTTTTTTTTGCCTTGGTTATCTTTTTATGCTACTAAAATTCCTGGTTGAAAATGTTTGTTTGGTTTTTTTCTTCTTTCCTTCCTCCTCAGAAATAATAGTGGCAATGATACACTTTTATTTAATTTATTTTAAGAGGAAGTCTGGCTTGGTGGATAGACTGGAGTCAGGAGGACTAGGTAAATTCAAATTCCACCTCTGACATTTCCTAGATCTATTCATCCTGGACAAGTCACTCTCTTCTTTTCTGTCAAGTCCCTGTGACTTATTTGTGGTTATATACTGTTTAAGGTTGTATCTGATATTTGTATTGTCTCCTAATCTTGAATCATTTTCAAATATGGCATAGGCTTTGTAGGTTTCCATGAGTTATGCTGGTATGATGCTCTATAGGGAAAATGAAATATAGTATGGCATTAAAACAGAATTTGGTGTAGCTAATTGGCCAGACTTATCTAGTCTTGAATGTTAGGTGTCTGCTACACATTTCTTCCTTTGAGTAATTTTGAGTATGTGTTAAGCAAATAATTCACTTTTGCAGAGAAGCTGGCTAGTTAAAAAAAAAATAGAATGTAGTTATGCTCTTTTTTTCAACCACATGCAGTGTTTTACATCTGATAGAGTGTTGGACTTCAATTTACACAAATGTGGATTTGAGTCCCCCTTCTGACACTTCATAACTGACCACAGGCAGTCACTTCACCTATCTGAGCCTGTTTTTTCATTTGTAAAATGGGGATAATACCTGAAATACCAGCCTCTCAATGCTGTTAAGCGCAGATGAGATAATCTACATTGTCATTTTCAAACTTTGAAGCACAAACATCAGCTGTTCCTGTTGTTATTTTGAAGCCAGAATTTTTTCATATTAAATCCCAAATTGAAAGTAGAATTAATTCAGCCTGGTCCTACCTAGCTAATGTGTGAGACTGCACCAGTATTCAATGAGAGGTATTTAAGCCAAAGGAAGGAAAGGAAATGGGCAGTACCTAACATCAAAATTCTAACCCTTGAGTGGCAGATGGTCTTGTAACAGTGGAGGGGTAGGGCAGAGGGACACTTCTTAAAAATAATCAACTGGGCCCACTAGATGGTGTAGTGGATAGAGCACTGGACTAGGGAGTCAGGAGGACCTGAATTCAAATCCAGCCTCAGACACTTGACACTTACTAGCTGTGTGACCTTGGGTGAGTCACTTAACCCCACTGCCTAGCAAAAAAAAACAAACAAACAAAAAAACTTTTACCAAACTCATGAACACATTTTCAGGGATGGTGGGCATGTACTAGAATGTGGCCTCACTCATCAGTATGTATGTGGGAAACTCCCATTCACCCTGGGAAAGGATCATGTTGTAAAAATGCATGAGACAGATGCACTTCACTGTGTGACTGTCCTCGATTGATGTCTTCTGGTTGTCGCAATGAGACCGAGAATGGTTTCTCTGATTTTCTTTGATGTTCAAAGGCAGAAATACATTTTGCACCTTTTGGAGCTTCATGCAGCTACGGGTGAAGAAGCTGACAGCTCGTGGGAGAGCTAATTAGAGCCAATTATAATTTGATTGACCTGCTTTGGCTCTAGAATACCTATCCAAGATTTCTTTTGCAAGATAGGGATTTAATTTCTCCATAGAAATCAAAGTAAAACTTTTGGTTCCTTGAATTTATGTATGTATGTTGATGTATAATATGATAAAGAAAATTTGCCTCTGAGGAAGTCCTATGCATTTAAACCTATGATGTGTTTTTCAGTAAATAGTAATAGTTCATATTACTTTACAGTTTATAGAATTCTTTTTGCTAACTTTGTGAGATAGATTTTTAAAAAATCAAAGTATGTATTTGTTGGTCTCCACCTATGATTTCATTGTAGGTTATTTTCAGTAAGCAAATTTCTATCACTATAGATGGGCAATTGTTGTACCGGTTAGCCTTCTAGAGAGTGACTTTGAGCAGAGAGAGTTAGAGGTTAAGTGACTTACCCAAAGTCACACAGCTATTACATTCAAATCCTAGAACATAGATCATATACCATAGATGTAGAGTTGAAAGGGACCTCTGATCTCATCTCGTCCAACTCTTTATTTTACAAATGATGAAACTGAGGCTGCCAGGTATGGTAGGAATAATCCCAGCTACCAGGGAGGCTGAGGCTAGTGGATGTCTTGATTTATAAATTTAGAATTAATATGGTAAGCTACTGGAGGGGTGGAGGGAAAGATGGTTATCTGACTGCCTTAAGAGAGGAAGGAAGGGAGGGATGGAGAGAGGGAGGGATAGATGGAGGGAAGGAGGGAGAGAGGAAGGAATGAAGGAAGGAAACTGAGGCCCAGGGATGTCAAGTAATTGGCCCAAAGGTTACAGAGGCAAGGGGCAATAGCAGAGTTGAGACTTAAACCCAGGTCTTTCTGATTGTGAAACTAGCTCTGTATCCATTATCCCACATTGCCTGTTGTACAGGTGAATACTCCCATTTTACATCAGAAGAAACAGTCTGTGAAAACTCATATGACATCCCAGTGTCCACCCAGCTGATAAACATTAGAAGCTGGATTAAAAATCAGGTCTTTCCTGACTTCAGCTTCAGCTCTCTTTCCACTGTACCATACTTTCTCTCAATCTAGCAGTAGATTTTGAAAACATTCATGTTCGCAATACACTTGTTACTTTTTTTTTAAACTGTGAATAAGCAAGAGAATTTGGAAAGATCGTAACAACCAACATTTATATAGCTCTTTAAAGTTTGCAACATGCTTGACATGGACTATATCATTTTAGCCTCCTTACAACAACCTTGTGAGGATAGATTATTGTTATGCCCATTTTATAGATGAGAAAACTGAGTGTCAGAGGCTATTGCATCAAAAAAGCAGCACAGTGTTTACTTCTTGTTTGAATTTTCTTCATTTTTTTCCCATAACTCTAAATATTGGTTTAAATCTATTAATTATTCTAGGGTGATAGCTCACATTTATATGGTCAAGTCAAGAACCTAACAAGCATTTTTTAAGCATTCATCATATGCCAGGCAGTGTGCTAATATGGTCCTTTATGGTTACAGCAAATACCATAGAAAGGACTTTTTACTTCTGAATACTGACTCTTTGTCAAGATGTGACTTTCAATTATATGATTTTCCCCTCTTAGCATATATAGGAATTTAAGATTCTTGAGGATGAAAATTGTTTCACTTCTGTCTTAAAATCTCTAGGGGTTAGCACACATAGTAAGTGCTTAATAAATGCTCACCTCTACTGGTTTTTTTTTTTGTTGTTGTTGTTTTGTTTTTATTTTTTGGGGGGGTGCCATAGGCAATGGGGTTAAGTGACTTGCCCAGGGTCACACAGCTAATAAATGTCAAGTGTTCTGAGGTTAAATTTGAACTCAGATCTTCCTGACTCCAGGGCCAGTGCTATATCCACTGCATCACATGGCTGCTCTGCAGCTATTGTTTTTTTAAACAGTTCCTGATACATAGTAAATGCTTGATAAATGTTACCCACTAACTGTTTTCTAACTTGCCTAACACAGTAAATGCTTAATAAATGTTTGTTGATCGATTGTTTTATAAGTTTTATGACATCATTTGGGATGGTCGGAAAAGGAATATTCATTTGCCAATCATTCAGATCAAATGAAGGTCTACTGCAATTCATATAATGTTGGATCCTACCAAAGGTATTTTTCCCAAGAGTATTTATTGCAGAATGGATAGCTTCTAATCAAATCACATATTTGAAAATATATATTATATATATATATATATAGTTAGCTACTTCCATTTAATTTTCAAAAAAATCAGTTTTCCACTGATTAAAAAAAAACAAATATTAATAACAGTAACATTTCCTATTGAAGTTTGACAAAGACCTTTCCCCTCAACAATTTGTGAAATAGGTAGTTTGTGTTTTTATCCTATGCTGCCTTTTCATGTAAAAATCATAGAAACCTTGATATCATAATTCTAGAATTACAGAATGTTAGAACTTCAAAGGGACCTTGGAGAGGATCACTTCTAACCCCCTCCTTTGGCAGAAGTGGAAACTGAGGTTGACAGGGTAGAGTAGATGTGCTGCTAAAGGTCACATAGTGGGTTAGTGGTGCAGTCACCCTAGCACAATCCTTCTCTGGTCTAAAATGAACATTTTGAAGGATTTACTGATGAGCGTCAGGGCTAGAATATAAATATAAAAATACAAATAATAACCGAAGGTTGCGTGTACTGACTATCGCATCCCCTCTAGAGATGTCCTGTAACCTCAAGCTCAGTATATTGTATAGTGAATACAAATGGAGTTTTGAAAAGGCTGTCCTCTTGTTTGTTTTTTTAAACTTTATTGTCAACCAGTACATCTCTGACCATCCTCCTGCCCAGGTAGCAGAATACAGGGGCAGCTTTTCAGAAAGGAGGGTTGATAGAAATTGTACTTCAGCAGCCCCTACCTCCTCAGCATTCTCAACTACTGAAGACCAAGAAAAGAAGGGTCTTGTCATCAAAGTCCTTAATACCATCCAGTGGTTCAGTATTAGAAATAAATACAGTTTTATCAGCAGAAATGACACTGAACACAACATGACTACTATGGAAACATTTTACGTGGTTGCATATATATAACCTATAGCAAATTGCTTACCATTATAGGGAGGAAGAAAATTTAGAAACTTTTTAAAATGATTATTAAAAATTTTCTTCACATGTAATTGGAAAAAATAAAATGCTATTTAAAAGAAAGAAAGAAATGACACAAAAAGTATCATCTGCTTTGCCACTTCCCCCTAATGAACACTGAGCCCTCCCTCTGACTTACAGCTAGAACCTCCTGTTTGGAATATCTCCTCTATTAGAATGTGAGCTTCTAAAGCACAGAGGCTATCTTGCTTTAATATCAGTTTCCCCAGGACTTAGCTGAATGTTTTTATACATAGTTAGGTGCTAAATAAATTTTTTTTTATTCATTCATTCATTAATAGATACTTTAGTCAAGACACCTGGGTTCAAGTCCCGATTCTACCACTGAGTGACCTAGGAAAATCACTCCTCTTGGTAACATGTTTCATCATCTCTAGAATAGAGGGCTTATTTCTGGGATTCTATCCATTTCTGGCATTCAGTGAAGCTAGAAATTGGCTCGAGGCCAAACTGCACCTTAAGAGCAGGCAAATGAGTACTGCACTCAAACAGAATTTTAGGACAACTAATTTGATGGCTTTTTGTAAGATGCCTTTTAAAAGATGGGAGGAAAAAGGCTAGAAGCATGAAGACCAGCCAGGAGATTATTTTTTTGTCCAGTCATAAAGGGGATTATAGTAGAAATGGAAAGGGAGGAATTAATTTGTGAAGGATGAATACTCGGCCTTGGTGTTTGATTGGATACCAGTGGGAAGGGAGAGGGAGAAATTAACTTATTTTGTGAATTTATGGTGGTGGTTGTTGTTTTTTCCCTCAAATCCTACCAGATTCAAAAGACTTGTTTTAAGGGTTTGTGAGTTAATACCAACAAAACCCTTTGAGATCCTCCCTTGAGTAGTACGTTATGCTTACAGGCAACATCAATAAATCAAACCCCCGACTTAAGGAAATTGGGTAGACCTTGCTTTCAAACCTCTTCCCGAACACATCATTCTCCACCCGTTTCTACCACTAATCCCCCTTTACATATACTCATGTGACTAAGACTTTTAAGGGCTGTTCAATGAATGGATGTAGGAAACTGATAAGAAAACTGTGTTTTGGAGGTTGGTAGCATATGCTGTGCTGTACTGAGACATAGGTATCTTCTTTTTAATCAGCCTGTTTCTCTGGTCTAAAGTCAACATTTTGAAGGATTTACTGATAAGCCTCGGGGCTAAAAAACCACTAAGGTTTGCGGTGCAAATGTGCAGGACTAATTACAAGTGTGTAACTGCAGAATTCACACTTTTTCCTTCTCCTTCAGGGAACTGTTATGCCTCAAAAATTGAGAAAAGTGGTCACTATGCACATTTGGTTCATACTGTGGATGAGGCTTGTATGTCCATTAGCTTGGAAAGCACCTTCCCTCGAGTTGTTTTGTTTTCTGTTTATTTTAATATTTACCAAATCACAGAATTTGGGGAACAGAAAGGAACTTTAATGATAATCTAGTCTAATACTATCATATTACTGATAAGGATTCCTTTTTACTTACCTGTGAAGTACCCTTTTCTCTGATTTCAGACATTTCAACTCTCTGAGCCTCAGTTACTCATTTGTAAAATGAGCAGATCTCTATGTTCCTTTCCAGCTCTAAATCTATGACCTTACAATAAGTCTCATGTTTCATATGCAATGTTACTTAGAGTAAACTATATTAGGTTAGTCTGCTGTCTCAGATCTATTTATCCAATCCTTGTTTCTCTCTTTGGCTCTGGTCTCGAATCACCAACTACCTATTGGACTTCCCAGATTGGATGTCCTCAGACATTTTGAACTGTACGTGTCCAAGACTGAACTTCTTATCTTTCCCCCTAAACCCTCTCCTCTTCAGAACTTACCTATTTCCATCAAGGGCACCATCATCTTCCCAGTCACTCAGGCTTGCAATCTAGGTGTCATTCTCATCTTCTCACTTATTCTCACTCCTACATCTCCATTCTCTTACCAAGTCCTGTCATTTTTCCTTATGCAGTGTTTTCTGCATGCATCCCCTTCTCTCTACTCAGACAGCTGCCACCCTGATGCAGTCCCTATCTTACCATGCCTAGACTGTAGGTATACCTCAACTATTTCCCTACTCCAATCCGTCTTCCACTCATTTGCTTGAAGTGATTTTCCTAATGACCATGTCAGTAAATGACCTAATGACCTACTCAGTAAATTCCATTCACTCCCTAATATCTCTAGGATCAAATTTAAAAAAAAATTTGTTTGGCTTTTAAAGTTCTTTACAGCCTGGCCCCATTCTATTTTCCAGTCCCCTTAGTCTTTAAATTTCCGTGTAACCTACGATCCAGAGACATTGGTATTCTTCCCACACAACACTCCATCTCTTATGCCTACAATGTTCTCCTTTTCCACCTTCCTGACTTCTTCATTATGCTTCAAGACTCAACTTAAATCCCACTTCCTACAGGAAGCCTCTCTTAGTCTCTCCCTGTGCTAATGCTTTCCCTCTGAGATTACCTCCCTTCCCCCAGTTACCCTGTTTATACCCTGCTTATACATAATTGACTGCATGTTGTCTCTCCATTAGAATGTGAGCTCCATGAGGACAGGGCCCATGCTTTTGCCTTTCTCAGTATCCCCACCACTCTGCACAGTGTCTTGCATATAGTAAGAACTTAATAAATACTTATTGACTGACTAAATTTCTTTTCTTTTAAATATTATTTTTATTTCTTCTAATTACATGTAAAGATAACTCTTAACATTCATTTTTTAAATAAAATTTTGAGTTCCAAATTTTCTCCCTCTCTTCTTCCCCTGCCCCTCCCTAAGATGGTAAACAATTTGATATAGATTTATATATGTGCAATCATGTAAAACATATTTCCATATTTGACTGACTGAATTATAAAGAAGTTACTAAATTACATCGGTAGAGGAAGTTAATCACCAGAACCTCCTCACACAAAAGAAATACCAGGTCCAATTTAGGAAGAAAAAAAAAGTGTTATTGCCTTCTCAGATAAATTCTTTGTTTTACCCTAAGGGAAATGGGAAGCCTCTGATGGTTTTTGAGCAAAATAATATACTGAGAACTGTACCTTAGAAAGATTATTTTGGCTACTTTATACAAGGCTGCTATTTTAGGAAATGAGCGAAAAATGAGTCAGAGAGGTTTAAATGATTTGTCCAAGAGCACTCAGTTAGTGAGTGGTGGTGTTGGTCAGTTGTTTCAGTTGTGTCTGACTCTTTGAGATTCCATTTAGAGTTTTCTTAGCAAAGTTACTGGAGAGGTGGGCAATTGTCTTCTCCAGCTCATCTCAGTCATGTCTGACTCTTCATGAACCCTTTTGGGCTTTTCTTGGCAGATGCCAGAGTGGTTCGCCACTTCCGTCTCTAGCTCATTTTACATATGAAGAAACCATGGCAAATAGGGTTGAATGACTTGCCCAGGGTCATATAGCTAGTGTCTAAATCCAGATTTGACCTCAGGTCTTCTTGTCTTCAAGCCCAGTGTTCTGCCACTGTGTTTAGGAGTCAGAATTTGAATCTAGTTCTTGCTCCCAGGTCCAGGCCACTTTTGAATATACCATGCTGTTTTGACATGTAAAAAATGTATGGCCAGTGTACTCAGCTTCACATCCTAAAACCATATTACAGAGAAGTTATAAGCCTGAAAGCATTTTTGTTGGGCTGGATCATTTTTTTTTCTCAAACAGCATTTGACCCAGCTTTCCCATAATCTTGTCTCTGAAATAGGCAAGTAGCAACCTTTCATTTTACAAAAAGAGAAAACTGAGTCACAGAATGATTGACTTGTGACTTCATAGGAAATGAGCAAAATCATAATAAATTCAAGGTCCACAGTGTTAGCTACTCTTTAACTAGTGGACTTTTCTACTTGGTGCTTTTTTAAAGTAGTGTTCATATAGATTTTTTTTTCTTGCTTTATATTAGCTCTTTTCATACAGAGTGACTGGGTGGTGCATTAGGTTGAATATTGGACCAGGAGTCAGAAAGACCTGAGTTCAAATTTAGCCTCAGATACTTACTAGCTGTGTGACTCTGGACTAGTCATTTAGCTCCTGCCTGCCTCAGTTTCCTTAACTTTAAATTGGGGATAATAATAGCACCTACCTCCCAGGGGTGTTATGAGAGTCAAATGAGATAATTTGTAAAGAACCTTGCAAAACCTTAAGTGCCATATTAAAAACTATGCCATTAATGGCATATTATTATTATTACTCTAACTTTCAAATGAATTTAAACTCTGCCTTGATATAGAGGGGGAGAAATTAGTGAACTGACCATACATTTTCCTTGGTGGTAATTAAGGGCCATAGTAAATACAGGTAAGCTTCTGAATAAGTCATTACTTAAGAGGTTTTACAATTATTTATTAGGAGCAAAGTAGGTAACATAGTGGATAGAGTGCTATCCCTGAAGCCAGGAAGACTCATCTTCCTGAGTTCAAATCTGGCCTCAGACACTTCCTAGATATGTGACCCTGGGCAAGTCACTTAACCCTTTTTGCCTGTTTCCTCATCTATAAAATTAGCTGGAGAAGGAAATGGCCAACCATACCAGTATCTCTGCCAAGAAAAACCTAAATAGGGTCTTAAAAAGTCAGACAGGACTGAAATGACTGAACAGCAAAACCTGAAGAAAAAGGGAGAGAGGGGGCACAGTGAATTTATATTATACTGCTTTTCTAAATCAAACACATACTGTCATCTTTTATTCATGGTCTCCTCCCAGAGTCATTGTTTCCATGTAGCAATCTTTTAATTAGCCATTTGGTGGGAATTGGACTAGAACTTTGCTAAGGGGTTACATTTGCCAAGCTGACATTTATGCATCTACCAAATAGTATCAATTTATTCTGCTTGAAAAACTTTGATTTTCTTTTCTCTCCAACTACATTTTACAGGGTATTAAACTTATAGCTACATTTAGTCTATAACTAATATTCTTTAAGCAAACAGACACATTTCTTCTTAAAAGGAAATGAGAGTTATATGGCATTGTTCTGTTTTTGTTGTTTTAAGTTTCATTATTGCTTCTTTTTTATACTTCAGTCATTTGCTCATGTTCACCCCCCTCCCAGCAACTGACCCTTGTAACAGAGAAAAATAGTTAAACAAAACTGGCTAACAAAATTGTTGTGTCATATAGCAGCATTATGTTCATCTACACCCAGCTATATGCTAAAAGAAGACGATATTTCTCATCACCTGTTACCTTCCAGAACCAGATTGGCCATGGCTAAGCTCAGCGACACTGTATTGTTGTTCATGTTCACATTATTGTAGTCATTATGGTTTTTTTTTTCCATCTGGTTCTACTTCACTATGCTTTAGTTCACTGAATCTTTCCATTTCTTTCCTAATCTCTTCCCCATCTCTTGGTGCACAATAATATTCCATTATGTTTATATACCATGATTTGTGTAGCCATTGTCTACTTAATGCATATGTACTGTTTTCTCATGTTTTGGAGTACAAAAAGTGTTACTAGTAATAGGTAAGACTTTTATGTCTGTCTTTGATAATATTTTGCAATATCATCAAATGGGATAATATTTGTAAAACACTTAGTGCAGTGCCTGGCACATAGGAGACTTTTAATAAATGGTTGTTCCCTTACCCCTTTGAAATCTGGTGGGTGTATACCCAGTAGTAAAAAGGCAACTTTTCTTCCATAATTCCAAATTATTTTCCACCGTGATTGAATCAGTTTACACCTTTACCAACAGTGTAACAGTGTGCACAGATCCTCCAACATTAACTTACTTTCTATTATCATATATTATCACCTTTGTGACCATATTATTAATCTGAGGCAAAACTTCATAATTATTTTCATTTGCATTTCTATTATTAATGATCAAGAACTTATTTTTTTATATAGTTATTGATAGTTTACATTTCTTCTTTTGAAAGCTGTTCATTTTTTGCATGGCATTAGTTTGAAGGAAAGAGATTATCAAATTGGTGACCATTTTAATCACAGAAACTTCTATACCCTAAATTATCTTTGATATACTTTACACTTTAATATGGTTTTAAATGTTAGAAGTCTTTTATGGTCATGGCTTTGCATTATGTAGAAGATCCAGATTTTACTACTGGAGTCCACTTTTTATTACCCCCCCCCCACAAAGGAAAGACAGCCAGGTCTATGGGAAAGCACTGACCCAAAATAGTGAATATTAAGCTCTTACTATATGCCAGATGCTGTGCTAAGTGTACTCATATTCTAATATGAATACCATATAAAAACTATGTACAGACATAGACAGGATAGCTGGGAGATGATCTCAGAAGGAATGCACCAAAGTTAAGGAGGAATGGGGACAACTTCTTGATGAAGGTGGGATTTTAGCTGGGACTTGAGAGAAGCCAAACAGGCCTGAAGAAAATGAGGGAAAGAATTTTAGGCATAGGGGACAGCCACTGAAAATCCCCAGGGTCAGGAGATGGTTTGACATGTATGAGGAAGATCAGTGAAGCCAGTATTACTAAAGTGCAGAGAATATCGGGGTGAACAAGTTGTAAGAAGACTGGAAAAGTAGGAGGGGGCCAGGTTAGGAAGGGCTTTGAAAGCCAGACAGAGCTTTTTTTAATTTTTTCTTCTTGGAAGTGATAGGGTACCATTATAAGTTATTGAGTAGGGATAGGATATGGTCAAACTTGTGTTTTAGGAAGGTCAATTTGACAGCCAAGAGGAAGATAGACTAGAGTTGGAAAAAACTTGAGACAGAGGAGACCATCAAGAAGGTTATTGCTCCATGAGGTGATGAAGCCTCAGGATCCACCAGGGGCTAAGATATAAACCCCTCCGCCCTTGCATTTCTTTTTACTATTACTCGCTTTTATCCCCTCCAAACCATCTGTCACCCATATGTTTTCCTCTTCTGTTCTCTCCTCTTCTTTGTACTTTCAGAATATTAATGTTGGCCACATAAAGTGACATGCTCCAGATCTATCTTGTGATTTGATGACTAGGGTATTCCTGGTATGGGAACTCCCTCTACTATTACAGATTAGCACTTCTTCTATAATTAATAGTCTTAAAAGGTTGTCAAGGGGCACTGACAAGTTAGTTCAATAACTTGCCCAAGGTCACACGTCCCTTGTGTAAAAGGCTGAACTTGACTCTAGTTCTTCATGATTCCATAGCTGGTTCTTTGGCCTCTAAAACATTCTTTGTCTCGTAAGGCTATATATGATCCAAGTTTACAGTATTCTCCCTAAGGAAGAAAAATGTCATATGGCATCCAGCATCATTCATCAAGGTGACTATCGATGTGCTAGTGAGTTGTCTTCTGTTATAATCATCCTGCTTGTTCACATTGGAAGCTAAAGAGTAAAATTTTGGTTAACCTCACTTTCCCCCTCCCTCTCCCCCCTGATACAGGGAGGAAAATATTTTGTGTGAGTGATGTTTTAAAATGAAATCTATTTTGTTGTGTCCAGGAAGCTAAAGCCGTTGTAGAAGAAACAAGAGCCTTGCGAAGCAGGCTTCATCTTGCCGAAGCAGCGCAGAGGCAGGCCCATGGAATGGAAATGGACTATGAGGAAGTAATTCGCCTATTAGAGGCTGAAATTATGGAGCTGAAGGCTCAGCTCGCTGATCACTCTGGCCAGAGCAAAGTAAGTAAAACAGTACTCTCCCTCCCTCCCTCCCTCTCTCTCTCTCTCTCTCTCTTTACCCTTCTCCCTCCCTTCTTCCCACTCTTTCTCTCCTTCTCTCTCCTTCTTCCCTTCTCACTTTTTTCCTCTCTTGCTCTCTCTCTTTCTCTTCTTCCTTCCTTTTCTCTCTCTCTGTGTCTCTCTCATCTCCTCTCTCTCCCTCTCTGTTTCTTTCTACCTCCTTCTTTCTGTCTCCCCCCTCCTCTCTCTCCCTCTCTTATTTCTCCCTTTCTCTCTCCCCCTCCCTTTCTCCCTCCCTCCTCATAGTTACCATGGTTTCCATTCTGTTGTCATATATCCTGTTTTCATTTTCTTTTCATCTGCTCTTCTAAAGTAGGTCAGTGTTTGTCTTTTATTTTTTTTTCCAATAACTAGAATGATGTGTCATGAAAAAAGTAATAAGAAGGTCATGAGTCTTCCTTTCTCCAGAGATCTTTGAGTTGAGAAGAGCAGGAGCCCCATATTTATTTGGGTCATCGGTCAATGTGTCATGGGTCATACCCTCACTTCTAGAAGGACTGCATTAACACTGAATTGCAGGCAGTGGTGGCCTGTTCTAGGAATCCTAGTCTATTTTTCTTGAATTTAAAAAACAAAGAATATAGTGTTTGAAGGTAATAGATTCAAGTAATGAAAGACTAAAGTCCTCCCTCATCCTCCTGTCCCTAAGTAATGTTTGTTTTGAAATTAATCATCCCCATCACTTCATCCCAAATTTAAAGGGTACCATGTTATGTTTTAACCAAGTTTCTTTTTGGCAACAAAATAAAATGATATACATGTCTCAGGGAACAGAATTTGAACCAATTATTTTTTTTATGTGACAGGTAGGCAGTGTGATGCAGTGGAAAGTATGATGAATTTGGAGACAGAGGACCTGAGTTCAAATCCAAGCCCTGCTATTTACTAGATGCGTAACCTTAGACAAATCACTTTACCCTTTCCTGGCCTCATATTCCTCATCTGTAAAATGAGGGTGTTTTGAACTAGTAGATTTTTAAGGTCCTTGCCAGATTTAAATCTATGATCTTGTCTTTTTATGACCCAGATTCAAGTCTCACGATCTGCTACTTACTACCCGTGTGACCTGGAGCAAGTCACAACCTCTCTAGGTTTCTGTTTTCTCATCTATAAAATTAAGAGGTTTGGACTAAATACCTCCAGCGTTCCCTCCAGCTCTAAATCTATGATCCAAGATTGACTCCACTCAATATAATTTGAAGACGGAGTCAACATACATGTTTTATTATAGCGTAGAGAGATGCAAGGCTATTTTAATAAAATTAGATGGTTTAAACTTTATGGAACTGCTTACTTACAAAGTGGGTGCTTTTTATCCCAGGTTTATTAACTTCCTAGAGATCACATCAATTCTGATCATTTATTAAATACTCACTTTAAGCTTTATACATTGAAAATATACCCAAAGGGGAATATAGCTTGAATTTCCCAAAACTCAAACCAGCATTTACATAACTAATTTTCTTAAAAGATACTATAGGAGTTGTCCATTTAATACAGTGCTCAAAGAATATATTCTACCTTTTGATAATAGCTTAAAGCTAAGGAAGGAAATCTATAGTAATAAAAGTACCAGTAATTGTGCATATTTAATAAATCTGATATTAAGTAGACAACAGCTTCCTTCTGGAAATAGTGTAATGCCTACCTAAAATAAGTAATTTTAATCACATATTCAATTATTTTTTTACTATCAGAATGATTGGAATTTATTAAACAAAACCATTAAAATTATTTTTATCTTCCTTTTTTTTTTCTCAAAAAGAGTTCAGTCATAAAATCTCTACTTTTAAAAAGAAAATGTATATTATAGTTTTCTGGTAATTATAGGTCTAAGAACTGGACCTTGTGATTTTATTGGTGTATATATAAATTCCTTCTACCTCTGCTGGTTGACACCTCCCTTGCCCTGGTCTAGACTAGAACATTAACAGGTTAAGTGATTTGCCCAGTGCCATATAAGCAGCATGTGTGAGAAGCACAGTGGCGGAACTTCCTGCTTTCAAGGCCATTTCTTTATCCATCACATCACAACACCTCTCTCTAGTAACCATGCTTTATTTTAATGAAAATGGAAAGTTTTTATAAAACTTTACCCTTTTTCAAGAGCAATAACTTAGAAAGAGTTGACTCAAAACCAATGAACATTTTATTTCAAGGTTTGGGTCCTTTGAGGCATTCCTTAGCCTTTCTGCTTCCTAAGATAAATTCTCCTTTTCCATGTCATAGTAATGTCATCAATTCATTAATTAAGAAGACAACGGCTTATCCTCAAGACACTGTTCATAATGATCTCTTGGGACATCAAAATCCTAAACAATGAATACAAAGAATAGCTACATCATTACCAATACCTACTGTTGTTGAGTCGTTTTCAGTCATACCTGACACTCCATGACTCTGTTTGGGGTTTTCTTGGCAAAGATACTGGAGCAATTTGCTGTTTCCTTCTCATTCATTCATTCATTCATTCACCATGCATACGACTCTGTGATCCTGGGCAAGTTACTTAAACCTCTTGGTATTCCAGGCAACTAAAACTCTAAGTGGCAGAAAAGATGGTGACCTTCTTTGATAGAGGGATTTTCTTCCTCTGGAATTCCCCATACATGTTAAATCACAGGTCCAGCCCTATCTCCACTCCCTTTGTATTTATTTTGGGTGTACTTATATATATTCTTGTCTCTCCCAATAGAATGTAAGCTTCTTGAGAGTAGGGATTTTTTTTTCAATATTTGTGTGCCCAAAACTGTGCCTGGCACATAGTAGGTGCTTAATAAAAATATCTGTTAATTGATAAAATCATAGATTTAGAACTAAAAGGGACCTTAAGTTCATCTATTTCAGACCCCATTTTTCTAGATGAGAAAACTGAGGCCCATAGAAGAATAGTGACCAACATATTATAAGCAGTAAGTGCAGAAAGTAGGGTTTTAGGCTAGGTCTTCCTTACTGGATAGGGGCAGCTAGATAGATGCAGTGGATAGAGTGCTGGACCTGAAAGACCCATGTTCATGATTTCAAATCTAGCCTCAGGCACTTACTAACTGTGTGAGCCTGGGCAAGCCACTTACTCCCATTTGCCTCAGTTTCCTCATATGTCAAATGAGCTAGACAAGGAGATATCAAACCACTCCAGCATCTTTGCCAAGAAAACCTCACATGGGGTCACAGAGAGTCAGACACGACTGAAAAATGATTGAACAGCAACAACTTCCTTTTTCCTAGTCCAATGTTCATTCTCCTATACCACTCTGTCTCTCATTGGATGAGTGCCCCAAAGACAGAGAAAAAGGAATTCTATGGAGATTTTTGCTATTAGTTAATAACAACTCAAAATATGAGAAATAAGGAGCTGCTGATAGCACAGCCTTGAAGAAATACTTAAGCCCGTTCTTTCTGGGTCTTCTCACCAGGAAAGTTTTCAAGACTTAAGAAAGAGAATCACAGTGTTGGACTGCCAATTGCGGAAGTCAGAAACAGCTCGGAAAAGCTTCGAACTTACAACTGAGAAGTTGCTGAACTTTGTTGAGGTAAATTTGCCTGTTCACATTATTGTATAGCTGAGTGTGTATCATAGGTGTGACTAGAGTGTAGGCATATCCATTAATACATTCAACACATGACTGTGATTTATTATATATACATATGCGTTCCATAGAGAAGAGGACGTTCCTCCAGGGGAAAAGAAAGAACGTGAACTTAAATATTATTAGGTTAGAAAAAGACCAATGTATATAATATACGCATACATGTACATATGCATGTGTGTTATATATATTGCATGTATACAAGTGTGTCTGTATACATATGATGGCACTTTGTATATCTACATACACATATGTAAATATATTGCTAATAATGTGAGGTCTTTTGAAGGATAGCTTCACATTTGATAGCTAAGTGATATGTTATCCCTGCTCATGACTATAGTGCTGACTTTAGGAGGAAGGACTGAATGATTTAAAAATACCCAGGTAAGGATTAGACAAGCTATTGTGGCCCAGACACTTGAAGAGAAATAAGTGGAAAAGGGAGACAAAAACATATTAGTTTTTAGGGTATATTTTTGTCAGACCTTCAGAGAAAGTGAAACCCAAGAATCCTATGCCTTGTGGAGGGAGGGAGGGGGAGAGAGAGGGAGAGGGAGAGAGGGAGAGAGAGAGAGAGAGAGAGAGAGAGAGAGAGAGAGAGAGAGAGAG
>NW_020954575.1:9779967-9813055 GCF_900497805.2 Vombatus ursinus | reverse complement strand
GAGAGAGAGAGAGAGAGAGAGAGAGAGAGAGAGAGAGAGAGAGAGAGATGCTTCTGTATCGGTTAGCATTTCTGAGAAGTACATACAGGTAGAATTGTTTTTTTTCTCCCACAAAGCAGAAACTTGTCTTTAACCCATAGTCTCTAGCTCAGATTGGCTAATAAGTCAAGATGAAGATGAGTCTTTATCTTCCTTCAAGATGTGGCTCAGATGTTCCCTTCTTTTTAAAGCTTTACCTGATTCCCAAGGCTTCTCCCCCCGCCCCCAGGTGGCAGTGCTCTCTTCCTCCCCAAATGACCTTAGAGTTCCATGTTCAGGTTCATATTTCATCTCCAGGAGAAGGGAAACTCTTTCAGTGTAGGGATGGGTCTGGTTTTTTCTGTAGATTCTCATATACCCACTGTAGGCAATTAATGTTGCTTGAATTGAAAACATTTTAAAACAAGGCATCAAACTCACATGTGTCCTTCGTTGTTTTGTAGACAATCCAAGAAGTGCTTTCTGATCATTCTTCTGCCTTGTCAAATTTAAGGTAATATTAAATTTAGATAATATGAAATTACATATTGTCTCCCCCATTAGACTGGAGCTCCTTCAGAGCAAGGACTGTTGTTTACCTTTCTTTGTAACCGCAGCACTTAGCACAGTGCCTGGCACCTAGTCGGTGCTTAATAAATGCTTATTGACTACATGGTTGATTTTACCTTTTTTTGTATCTTTATCACAGTGCCTGGCACATAGTTGGTGCTTAATATATGTTTAGTGACTATTTTTGAATACCTTCTTCTCTCATTCCAAAACCAGTTCCCTGTGTTTTTACAGGTAGGACTGGATCTGTTATTTCATTATGTGGGAAATATTTGGTTTGGAAAATCTCTCCACTTAGGTAGATCAGCATTTCATGTACAATCTATCTTAGGAAGTAGGCTAGGGCACTTAGAAATTAAGTAACTTACCCGTGGTCACATAGCCAGTATAACAACAGTGATAACAACAATAACAAGAAGACACATGTAGCTCTTTAAGGCTCACGAAGCATTTTATGCATATTATCTCATTGATCCTCACAATAGTCCTATGAGATGTGTGCTATTATTATCCCCCCCTTTTACAGATGAGTAAACTGAGGCCATGAATGCTCAAGTACTTTGCCCAGGGTCATACAGCTAGTAAGTGTCTGAGGCAGGATTTGAACTCTTATCTTCCAGATTCCAAGTCCAGTGTTCTATCTTGCATACCAATGGTTTTCATTTAGTGGTTTGTAGACTACGCCCTTTGTATTAATAGTCCTAGGAATTCATGCTAAAAAACCTTTAATGGCACCTTAAGCATTAGATTACTATGAGTAATATATTAAATTACTCTGGGGGTTCACTACACATTTTTGTTGTTGAAAGGGATTCACAGAACAAATCCCACTGGGAACCACTATCCTGCAACCAACTATTTCAGTATCTGTCCGAAGTGGGAATGGGAGTTCAAACCAGTTCTTCCTGATTCCTAGACCATCTCCCTCTATCCACCATGCTACACTTCTTGTTGTTGTTGAGTTGTTTTAGTTGTGTCCAACTCCCTGTGACCCCATTTTGGGTTTTTCTTGGCAAGATACTGGAGCGGTTTGCCATTTCCTTCTCCAGCTAATTTTACAGATGAGGAAACTCAAGCAAGGTCAAATGACTTGCCCAGAGTCACCCAGCTAGTAAGTGTCTGCGGCTGGATTTGAACTCAGTTCCTCCTGACTTCAGGGCTCTATCTACCGTACCACCCTGTTGTCCTACCCTACCACATTAGCTCCCTTTAAATTGTTGTTATGGTTGTTGTTGTTTTTTTATTGTTGTTTGTTTTGTTTTGGTTTGCTTTTTTTGTGAAGCAATCAGGGTTAAGTGACTTGGCCTGGGTTACACAGCTAGTAAGTGTCAGGTGTCTGAGGCTGGGTTTGAACTCAGGTCTTCCTGACTCCAGAGCCAGTGCTCTATCTACTGTGCCACCTAGCTGCCCATAAGTTGTTTAAGTAAATAAAAAGTACTAATCAAAAGCTTGCTCCCATTAACCAATTTGAATTTAGTGAATCAGTTTTTATAATCAGCTAGATTTTTAAAAATTATATGTTCTTTTTTTCATTCCCATCAGCTGGTAGATATAAGAAGAAAAATCTTCTTGGTGGTCCTCCTTGGCCATCCCTTGTCTACAGTGTGTTTCAGACTTGATACAAAAGTGACCCACTTTAAATTCCCTGATAAGAGCAATGAGAACACCAATAATATTTGTTTATTCTGCATCCCTTGTGTAAGGTCACTTTGATACACCTGTCAGATCTCTTTATCTTTTCCCTTGTGCAGAGAAGGGATGCCTCTTCATGCATTTTCCAGGTGATGTGACATGGGTTTATAGCATTTGTCACTCTTCACAGGGACATCATCTCTTTCCAGCTGGGCCCCTTTTGCTAAAATGCACAAAATAATCCCTGATGCCCTTTGTTATCCAACAGTAGCCATTCAGTGAATGAGGATGACTCATTCTGATTCAAGGTGCTCAGTATGTGTCCCCATCCCACTTTCACATTGAATGTCAAAAAATACCTGCAATTGTCAACTTTTGTCTGTGTTCTAACATAATGCCCTGTCCTTTGGGATGAATGAATCTGGCAAACTTCCAGGGCCATTCATGCAAGCTCTAATGTGACTCCTAGATTTAGGGAGGGATTATAGCTCATTGCCCTTGGAGAGTCCTATCTCACCAGCAAATGAAGCCCCATTTCTCTGACTCACTCAAACCAGTCGTTAGAGGCCTGCTTAGGATCCAGGAAAACCCATTTTCAAATCCTGCCTCTGATATGTATTAGCTGTGTCACTATGGGAAAATCAGTTAACCTTTCAATTTCTCATTCAACTTTCAAAGATAATTTTAACGTAAATGACTTATCTGTAGCAGTGAATGGAGCCTATATATTGGGAATTCCAAATGCAGAAGAAACTACAAGTCTGGACCAAAAATAATCTTTATATATTGGAGTTGTTTCAGTCAGATTCTGTTCTTGCCCTCCCTCAAGCCTATGTGAAATAGTTTGAATATTCATTGTTTTCCTCGAGTCATAGACTCATAGATCATCATAGATTTAGAGCTAGAAGGGACATTAAAGGCCATCATGTCTAGCTCCCTCATTTTGTGTGTAAGAAAACCAAGGCCGAGAGATGCTGTTTGACTTACCCAGAGCCACAGTTAGTAAGTGTCCAAGACTAGATTTGAACTCAGGTCCTCCTGACTCCAAGTCTAGCATTCTGTCTAGTGTAGACAGCCTTAGAAATTCCATAAGGGAAACAAAGATGAAGACCTCCTCCGGTACTTGAATTAGCAAACTGCTGGCACTTAATTCTTTGAGCCTCACTGTTAATTATTGCAATTTGCTCTTATGTGATGCATTACAGTTACAAAGCACTCATCATTCTGTTTGATTCAGTATCATTTGGGGGAAAAACAGGACTTGAATTATGAATTCTGCTGTAAAATACGTGGTACAAGTAGAATCTGTATTTTTACATTTGAGACAAACGAGACATTGAGCATTTGCGACTTACCCGTGGTCAAGCAGTTACTAGTGGCAGGAGTGGGACTCCAGATCCCCTGAACATCTGATAACTTGTTCCATATTTGTTCCACTTCATCCTCCTGTCAGCTCTGATAACTGCTCAGTGCATATCTAGATAACACACCCATAAACAATCACCGCTTTATCCGCCATTCAACATTGTATCCCTTTCTAAGTATTCTGCTTAACTTTTTTTCTCCACTAAGACTTTGTCCTTTCTTAAGTGTTTCAGGTTGCATTCCAGTCACACAGAAGTTAATTTTTAAAAAGAAAAGTAAATGTTTTAAAGTGTTTCAAATTTGGCCGACAATTTGGACCCTTTCAGAGACTATTTTATGAATGACGTATACATAATTCGTTAGACTTCAGGCCACTGTATGTCTATGCAATACCTATACAAAGTAAGATTTGAATTTTTAGAAATAAAATAAAGGCACAAGAACATTTCATGTTCATAAATCTAGCACTAGAGGCCAGGTAATCCAACTTTCACATTTTATAAGTAAGGAAACTGAGGCAAGAGAAGGTTAAGTGTTTTGCTTGAGATCGCTCCAGTAGGAAATAATGTTAGTATAATTTAAAATTTCATTAAACTAAAAAAAGGAGGGGCAGCGAGGTAGTGCAGTAGATAATCTGACCTGGAATCTAGAGGACCTGAGTTCAAATCTGAACTCAGACTCTGTGCGACCCTGGGCAAGTCACTTAACCCTGATTGCCTCTAAAAAAGACCAAACTTACAAAATGAATGACTTAAGAAGCAGTGTGGTATATTGGATAGACTTCCATGCTTAGAGCCAGGAAGACAGGGGTTCATGTTATGCCTCTGTGTCTCTTTCTGCCTTTGAAATTCTGCGCACCTCTCGCTGTACTAGGAAACTGTGAAATTGTACAGCATTAGCCCATCTGCATTGATGGAGGGAGTTTCCTTCCTGGGAGTATCCTATCCTGTAGTTTCCAATGAACTTTCTAGTTGGGTTAAAAAAAATAAGATAAAAATGAATGACTTAAATACTATCTGCTTTAGCAACAACTTCATGCATATGAAGATGGGGTACACATAAACAGTCACTGTTTTGTCATCAATTAAAATCGAGTGTCTTTTTCTAAATCATAGCATAATTTTTCCCCCCAGTGAAACTGTACACTCAAGTGAATCAGGCTGCATTCATTACATCGTCCTTCTCTCACTTCCCACCTATTACCATTATTATTAGTAAAAGTATCCTAAATATTTTTCATAAATTTATTTTAACAGAAATATTTTATATAACTGAAAGCAGAACACCCTTCTGAACCTTAAAGAACTACATTAACAAATGGCATTTTATGATTAATAATGCATCGTTTAAACTAAAACAAAAGACAGCAGGACAAAGAGGATAGAAAGCCTGCCTCAGAGACACGAATTTGGATTCTGGCCTTGCCTCTGACACATGCTGGCAGTGTGACCCTGGGCAAGTTACTTAACCTCTATGTGCCTCAGTTTTCTCAACTGCAGAATGGGAATGATAATAGCACCTACCTCCCAGGGTTGTTGTAAGGTTAAAATGAGATAATAATTGTAAAATACTTAGCACAGTGCCTGGCATATGGTAGTTGATATCATCATCACTATTATTATCTGCATTGTTAACGTGATGCTTTTTTTCACTGGGAGTTTCCTACGCCAATGAAATCAGAGATCTACTTAAAAAGAGACAAATGATGGTGCTCCAGCATTCTTAGAATCTTTCAATATGATACCAGGAATAGATTCTCACCAACCAAAAGTCCTGTTTTTTAGGACATCCTAATTGCTGTCCTTTTTAATAAAAGGAATATTAGTTCCCATGATTTAGACAAATAATTGTTTTATTTTCTTTCCCTCCTTTCCCCGTCTCCATGCCCTTTAGTGACCGAAGATCGGTGTTAGGTTCTCAAACGCTGTTCCCACAACTTGGAAGGAATGGACGCAATGTCACAGCAAACCTGGTCCAGGAATCTAGGGAGCTTGCTAAATCTGTCCGTGCCCTTCTGGATGTAGACTGTGAGTTATTTGCATTTATTTTTTACTCATTTTGACTTGTTTGATGTTTCAGGTGATAAATCAATTTAAGAAATAGCCTCCTCATTCAAATGACTATTTAATTTTGTCAGGTGGGTTTTTCCAACATAAGATACCTATATAAAGAAGGCCAATGAATGTAGGTTCAGAGAGGCAATGTCCAGCTTTTGATGAGAGTAAAAAAACTTCACATTGATTAGAGGCTGTCCAAAAGTGGAAGGAAGCTGCTATTATCACCATCACATCATTCATCAAACAGAGAGATTGGATGGTTGTAGGATAACAGATTTAGAGCTAAATGGGACCTTGCAGGACATTGAGTCCAACCACCTCTTATTATAGATAAGGATACTCAGACCCTGAAAAGTTATATGCCTGAGGTGGCATCTGAACTCCAGTATCCCTGATTCCAAGACTTCCAGCCTGCTTATCACGATTTCATGAGAAGTGACCTTTGTTGCATCATGGGCCCCTTGGGCAGTCTGATGAAATCTATGGACCCCTTCTCAGAATATTTCTGAATACATAAAATAAAATATGTAGGATTATAAAGGATACCAATTAGATTGAAATATCATTGTCAAAACATAAGAACATTTTTGAAGTTCAAAGACCCCAGGTTAACAACCCTTCGGCAGGGGTTATTCTTTCAAAGATGTTTTGGTAGGTGATTAGGTAATAATTTTGTCATGAGGAACCTGGGAGCAGGTTGTTTCATGTGTTATTTTATTAGTATCAGATTCTACTTGAATAATTAATTAAATGCTGCTATTGTTGTCAGTCCTCCTTTAAAGATCTTTCCTGCTTCATTGTAGCATGAAGGCGACCCTGGCTTCTCAAAGAATATGTCAGTAGAGCACAAGTTTTTGCAGGGTCTAACAAGCAGTAAAACCTTTGAGAATGACCCAGTGGGGCCTTTCCTCCCAAGCTCTTAGAGGGGTAAGGGTTAAATTCTTTGGGAAATGGGTCAGCCCCTTTCCCAGTACACCTCCAACTGTGGTTGGACCATGTGCAGCAATGTTGCTAGCCCACATACGTCACTCAAACCAAATTTGCCCAAGGCATTTGGATTCCTAGTTCAAATACTGAGATACCCAAGTAATTCCTTGGAGTCAAGAGGCCACATTGATCACTCTGGTTATACAATGCTGAAGACTTATGAACAAAACCAATCAAAACTGCTGATTCCAGATAAATCAGTCATGACTTCAACAGCTGTGTGCAGAATGGGTTTCAGGAGATAGAGAATTGAGACAGGGAGACCACTTAGGAGATAAGTGCAGTAGTTAAGGTGAGAAGTAGTAAGGGCCTGAATTGGAGTGGAAGCTGTGAGTAGAAAAGGGGACAGATGTGGGAGATGCGAACCATCAGGATTTGGCTAAGGATTAAATATGTGGATGTGGGGTGAGGAGAGACAAGGAGTCAGAGATGAGCGAGAAGTTAAAGAAACCCAGGTGCCTAGAAGGATGTTAGAGGCAAGTCTGAAAGATGAACAGGTTTGTAGAGAAAGATAATTGCGCATCCTGTGTGAATCACTCCGTCCTAACCAAAACAAAAAGGCAAGGAAGGAGAGGAGGGTTGTCTTATTCACTGGACATTGCCAGCAAATAGCAGTTGTCAGCTGGAGACTCACACTCAGCTCAGAAGTAAAGTACTTATGAGCTCTCACAGAAAAGGAAATTAGGGGGAAGGTACTTATAGGGGCCTGTTGTTGTGGTTGTGTTGGAGGCAAGCTCCACAAATGTCTATCAAAGAAAGAATAGAATGCAACTTGGCTTCCTACCTTCAGATGTTTGATCGCATACCTCTTGGGGCAGGCAATTCCTCCATAGGATAAGACCATGACCTCCACTTTGGAGACTACTAGTCAAGAGGATGTGAGTTGACAAAAGTCTGAATGAAGTGCCATTATAGCAGTTTAGCTCAACTTTGACAATAGAGGTTGGTTTGTTATCTATATAAATTTATTTTTTAATCCCATTTTAAACATGTTATTATCCCTGTTGGTGTTGATATAGCATTTTATGGTTACAAATTGCTTGACATTCATTATCTCTTCATCAACCCTGTGTTCAGACTCTGTATCTTGGCATTCAAGGACTTTCACAATCTGATGCTTCAGCCTAACTGAGCTATTCACTCTCCATGGTGCTTGTCCTGTGCTTTCATTCACATCGTACAGAATAGCCTCCCACTCCACACCACCATCCTCATCTTTGTCTGTTGACATCCTAGTCCTCTTTTAATGTTCTTCTTTAGTGCTACCACCTCTCCTGTGAAGCTTTTCCTGAATCCTGTGGTTCATAATGATCTTTCCTTCTTAGAACACACATAACACTTTGTAGGTTCTTACATACTTATCATGTATATTTTTGTATTGAAATTACTTGGGTATCTCAGTACTTGAACTAGGAATCCAAACCCCTTGGGCAAATTTGGTTTGAGTGAGGTATGTGGGCTAGCAACGTTGCTGCACGTGGTCCAACCACAGTTGGAAGTGTACCGGGGAAGGGGCTGGCCCATTTCCCAAAGCATTTAACCCTTACCCCTCTAAGAGTTTGGGAGGAAAGGCCAGTACCAGAAGGATGCCATAGCAAAATCTTGGTGGTATAAGCCAGGCATCTGTACTGAACAGTGGCATGAGCCAACAGGAAAACCATGAGGTCCCCTGAAAGTGGTCAGCATATAAAGGAAGCACCTCCCTCACCCTCTGTGCTGGTAACCTGAGCTAAAGCTCCAATCACCTAAGCCCAATATTATGTCTCCACATACAAGACTTCTGCTACCACCACCACCACCATCAAGGGACTGTGTCTTAGTTAATCCTTGCATTTCCTTTAGTGCCAAGTGCATTGTTCTGTACTGCCACCATCAAGGGACTGTGTCTTAATCCTTACATTTCCTTTAGTGCCAAGCGCATTGTTCTGTACCGCCACCATCAAGGGACTGTGTCTTAATCCTTACATTTCCTTTAGTGCCAAGCGCATTGTTCTGCACAGTATGCACTTGATAAATGTTGCTTTAAGTTGAAGTTGTTCAAAGTAGAAAGTTGTAAGTATTATTATCTTTATTTACAAAAGAGGAAACTGAGGCTGAGATATTAAGTGATTTGCTCAGGGTCACTCACATGGAGAAGCTGAAATTTAAATGCAGGTCTTCTGATTCTAAATCCAGGGATGTTTCTACTTGACTGTCTTTCTAGCATCTTTGTCTACATGCAGCATGAATAATTGAGACAATTATTCAAGTTCTGATTCAGCCTCCCTCCTCTTCCCATTGCTTTAGCCATGCTTATTGAGTTGTTTCAAAGGATTTTTATGAAACTTAAATTATCTGGATAATTGCCTCCATTATCCACTTGATTGTGTATATGTTATTCAGTGATTCCAATTGCACAGTGGAGAAATAAAGAATAGGCTTACCTGGTCTGGAAGAAACAAAAAGATATTTATGTTCCTCTTCTTGCTTAAAACCAGACTATGCATAGAATATAGAATCATGCAAAGGATATATAGTTAGAAGTTGTCTAAGTCAGTAACCAATAGAGTACAAAAATCCCTTCTTCAGCATTCCTGTCAGGTTGGCCTTCAGACTCTGTTTGACCATCCCCAGTAATGGAGTTCTTGACCACCCACAATTATGGAGAAGTATGTCTAAAATCCTTGGTTATTTTTCATTCACTGAAAATTCATTGCTTTCCTGTTTGGTTTCAGATTATTACATAATTATTTTCCAAAGCTGTTCTTCAAAGCAAAAAAATAAAAAAATATGGTAGACCAGATATTTTCTTAATGTAGAATTGTTCACCTCCATGTTGGTTTAAAAGAATTTGAACATACTTATCACAGAAAATACTTGCCCACATATGAGTAAGAAGAAGCCAGGTAGCACCTTCTTTGTAATGTTTATACATAAACATATATATGTGTGTATGTGTGTGTTTGTATGTATATACACACATATATATATGTATATATATAGCTACTGAAGAATTTGGATTCACATTAAATCAGTTTGGAAACAAAATAAGGTATTTTTATCTTTATTTTTCACTGTGGTTAGTAATATACTGGTGGTCTGTTCATACCACCATGCTCCTCTCCATTGTTCTTTGGGCAACTCTCAACTTAAATTCCTTTTCGTTTTTGTTTTTTTTAGCTTTTTGGTGAGGCAGTCGGGTTTAAGTGACTTGCCCAGGGTAACACAGCTAGTTAAATTCTTCATAGGATTTGGTATTCCATTCTTCACAGCCATTTCGTATCACTGAAAGAACATGATATTTAAAAAAATGAGGCTTTTGTTTTAAGAAGTGTGGGTTCATTAAAAACAATCAATCAATCCAAAAGCATTTATTAGATGCTTATCCTATACCAGACCAAAAAAAAAAAAAAAAGGTTTCCCAAAGGCAATCTAGTCTATTCCTCTCTTCTTGTTCAACTTGGGGCCTAGCTCATTGTTTATGCATAATGTCTTTTATAATTTTTTATACTGTTGGACTACCTCTATAGGTTGCTTATCCAGCTGTGTTAGAGTCTGAACGGTAGGCATGAATTGCACAAAAAAAAAATCGATTACCAAGAGGGAAAAAAAAGATGACTTGGTTACATGGCAAGAGTAAGAAATAAACAATAGACCATTCTCAGGTGCGTTAGTAACCACGTAATGCTCATGTTTTTATGTGGTTTCCTTTTGGGAATAAGTTGGACTAGATGTTGACTAGTTGGAGGTCCCCTCCAACTCTAAAATTCTGTAATGCTATTTGTAAAGGAAGGCACTCGGCACTTTGTGTTGGACCGTACTCCCTCTCCCACGATGCAGCCAAACTTGCTTTCTGTGTTTCTCACTCGTGACACTATCTCTTGTTTCCATACCTTTGCACTGTCTGACTTCCATGCGTTCCCTCATTTCTTCTACTTCAGTCCATAGAGTACCTGTTTTCCTTAGAATACAGCCTCAAGCACCATCTTCTACATGAAATCTTTTCTAATCTTTTCTGTTCGCCCTCATAACTGCTAATGCCCTCCCAAACTACTTGTATTTTACTGCTTTGCATGTTTGTAGATCTGTATGTGTACATTATAGATATATATGTTTATACGTACTTTATATATGTACTTTATATGTACTTATTGTCTTCCTCGTTCAAATAGGAAATCATTGCAAGTTGGAAGTTTTCATTCTTTGTACCTGTATCTCCAATGGCTAGGACAGTATCAGGCACAAAGTAGCTGTTTTCATAAATACTTATTGGTTGATTGATGGATCAAGAGATGACTTAAAGGAAGATACAGTCAAGTGTCACACAGGTTGGACAAGGCTAGATGGGTTGTAATCTGTCTCCTTGGAAGGACTTGGGAAGGACACATCAATGAGATCACAAAACCATTGAAATTAAAAAACATGTTTTTCCTAGAGATGCTAATGTGGGTCTTTCCACGATTGTTCAATGATTAATGTATGCAGTGTGTTGCATATAGAGCTTGCCTCGAGATTAAGGACTGAATTTGGGGGCCTGTCTTTGACATGCATTGGTTGTGTGAGCCCAGGCAAGTTACTTGTGTTCCTAGTGCCACAAATGTCTTTTCCTAAGATTAAGTTGCAGAAATGGCGTTGGCCTACAGTGGTGTAGGGAGTTCTTCCTTGGAATTTTCTAAACCAATGATATCACAGTTCTCCGGGGGAATCACTAAAATGCTGTTATGTTAACTTATGGCTTGGCTGTGGACTTTTAATTTTTATTTTTGACTGACACATGCTCCAATACTCAACACTCAAATTGATCTGTGATTCCATCAGTGTGGATTTTTCCCCCAGCAATGCAGACTACAGCCCTCTTAAATGATCCTCCTATGAGTTCACTGCAGAGGTTCTTCCACTGAGGTTTGACCCAATGTGGTGATAGCCTTTCATATCTTGTCCTGACATCACAAAAGTACCAATGAGAAACCCAGGCTGGAGATAAAATTTTTCACGATAATTTTTTACCAAAACCTGAGTCACTTCTCCCAAAGCAAATTATTAATAAGCATATTTTTGTTTATATATCCAAAGAAGATAAAACACACAAAGGAAAGGACAAAAAATTCTATTTGGTCAGGTGCCCCTTTGGGCAATTTCAAGAAAAATAATTTTAACAAAAGGAATGGTATGTATTCTTTATGCCTTCTCCAATAGACAGTTCACCTTCCTGATCTTACCTAAGTCATAGCACGAAACAATTAACAGGTTACATTTTGCAGAATGATCACTCTGTCTGTTTACTTCATAGAAGGATGCCAAAAATCTATTAAGCCAGGCTGTATTTATATGATAACAAAATGGCTGATTGATTCAGTCAAAAAAAAAAAACCCAAATAAACAAAAAGCTATTCACGATGAGTGTCTGGCATCTGTTTTGTGTAGCTCTTTTCTACCAAGTCTTATAAGTTCAAAATCTTAGTTAGCATGCCTACAGTTGAACAGGTCCTAGGAACTTAACTCTCGGACAAGTCACATGAAATAGAGCTGTAAATTCCAAATAAAAGTGAATGCAATTCAACCCAATAAACATTTATTGAGGGATCCTGAGGTATTTATAGAGTGCCAAGCCTACAGTAACATCCGCTTGTAAAAATCTTCAGAGAAAGTTTGAATTATTTTGTTGTAGTGGAATTTTATTAACATGTTGCTAGACATCACGTTTCTCATCTGAAGACCTTGAGAATGAAACTTAGCTTGACATTTTAGCCTGCCTGAAGTAATTTTAATTAGCAAATGAAACCAGTCAGTTACACACCATTCCCATTTCTTCCTCCCCCATTCCACTCCTCATATCTTAGATTTTTCTGTGTTTCATTTTAGTGGGTGATTTAGGAATTTAGATGTGGTCTTGGCTAACTCACTGGGGTGTTGTATAGAATTTGTTGTACTTTTATCAGTGATCATGATAAAATTGTCATTTATAGAAAGCTTTAAGATTTGAAAAGGGGTTTTACATACATTATCATGTTTGATATATACAACTACTTGTCAAATAGGGATATCATTATCCCTATTTCGCCGATGAGGAAACTGAGAGATGACATGACTTGCCCGTGGTCATCCAGCTACAAAATATTGGAGCCCAAGGCTCTAAGTTCTCTGAGTCCAGTGCTTTTCATTTCTCTGAAATAGAAATAATTAATTAGTAGGTTAGGCCAGCTCTCTTTACCACCTGATAATCTTGGTTAAATGGTCATCTTTCTCTAAGCCTGTTTACTTATCTATAAAATAGGGTGGTGATAATAAATTGCTTTTGAGGTCCCTTCTGGATCTAAATCTGTGATTCTACTATCTACTGGTAGGTCTCAAAACCATTTGCTGTCCATTTGTCTCCTCGATCATTGCTGAAAGCCCCACTAGGGAAAAGAATGAAGCGCTCCCTCCCTACCCTGCTCTCATTCATCATCTTACAGATATTTGTTGCTCATAATTAGCCTTTAAGTGGTTCTACCCAGGAAACAAAAATAATAATCAGGAAATTACTTTGTTGATCAGTTATCTCAAGGATAATCTGACTTTCCCCATCTGAGCCAATAATAGGTTTTTAGAAACTAATTTTTTTTTCTAAAATCCCTTTTAATTATCTCTGATTCTGTCTCTTCATCTCTCCAATGAGTTGCCAACTCTTATAATTTTACCTCTACAACTGTTTTGGCATCCGTCCCCTTGTCTCTCCTCATAGTTCAAGGCCTCATCACTTGTCACCTGGACCTCTCACTGTAATCAACTCCTAATTCATCTCCCTATCTAGACTCTCTTTCTCTATTCCATCTTCGATACAACTATAAATTTCTTCCTAAAGCACAAGTCAGACCATGTCACTCCCTGACTTAAAAATCTTCAGGGGCTCCGAACTCCTTCCACAAGCATTCATTAAGTGCTTACTGTGTGCAAGGTGCTGTGCTAAGTGCTAGTAATACAGAGAAAGGCAAAAACAACCCCTGCCCTCACAGAGCTCACATTTTAATGAGAGACAACCTGTAAATAATACTTAAGAGATAAGCTCAGTTAATTCAAGAGAAATAACTTCCTAGAAAAGGTTAGATTTGAGCTAAATCTTGAAATACAAACCCCCACACCACTTAAGGCTTCTAACAATCTGACTGCAGCCTACCTTTCTAGCCTAATTGAACCTACTCCCTTTCATATACTCTAGCCAAAACTTATCTATTAGCCATTCCCTAAACTCAGTACACCATGTCCTATGACTATACCTTTGCAGAGGCAGTGGCTCACATTTGGTAGGTACTCCCCCATCAGAATCCTTGTCTTCCTTCAAAGACTCAATTCAGTTGAGGTATGAGGAGTCCAGGAGGACTTAACACTTCCAGTATGAGGGCTTTCTGAGCCCTTCTCAGGGCTGCTCATCCATCTTTGGTGTTTATCTTTCCCCCATGGGACCTGTGGCTTCAAGAAGCTGTAAAATGTGCAGCAGCCATACCCCAGTAACACCATCTTGGCAGACAGGCTAAACCAGGTTGAGGGTGACCAACAGAACTCAAACCTATTGGTGAGTTAGAGGAATGTCTACCCCAAGCGTTTGGGTGGGTAAGAACAATTTGTTCCAAGGGCCATCAAAGTGGCTGAAGCAGGCGCTGTGGAGCGCTTAGAACTTGGTCAGACATGGAAGATATCAAGGTCATCCACTTTTGTCCTGCCACTGAACTGCAATGACTATGAAAAAGACAATGAGGCTGACAACTTGGCACAATGCTACCTCACTTAAATCCAGTTCAGGCACAAAGTCCAAATGTCTTGGTCCTCTTCAAAAACAAAGGATGAACAACAACAATCAGATGCTACCTCTTCTAAGAATTGTTTCTTGGGCCTTGATAATCTATTGTTTTTATTATACTTTTAACTTATTTTATTGTTTGTCATGTCTCCCTACACACAGTTTAGTAAATGGCAGAGTCAGGACTCAAATCCAGATACTCTCTCTTGGAAACCCATAATGAACAAAACCAGTTTTAGCTCTGCTTAGTAATAAGCATCTGATCCCTTGCCTCTTATCATTGTGACCAAGAAGTAACCATTCAAATGGACCTAGTTGGAATTACCAGCATGATTTACAGTCACAAAATGATGCACTTTATATTTATTGTTTATGCCCTTGTGTTCTGGAGCTAATCACAGGTTGCTCGGGTGGGAGGAGAATGGGAACATTCTTGCTATAACATTTCAAGTTCTTCAGTGAGATGATTCTTTCTTTATCTTGATTTCTAAAATCTTTTTTTAACATAAGGGACCTCAGGGCTAAAACTTTGTTCTTTCTCCACTCCTTGTGGACACAGACATTTCCTGCTTCTACCAGCTGCCTGCTGGTCTACACTTATCTTTTTTTCTTAACTTACCAACAAGAAAATCCCTGTTCAGGAAAAAGAAGTGAGCCACAGTATTAAGACTAGGCCGTGTGGCCTCGATTCCCCATCCGAAACATATCAATGACCTACCTGTTCTTTGTGCCAGTATTGGGACGGGTATATAGAGTGTCAGGAAGTAGCTTATCCTGCACCTCTTCCTAAGCCACTTAAGAGAAATAATTGCCCTCATTTACGTAAGGCCAGCATGTTCTCTAGTGACATATTTATTTGAGGTCATATCATGACCTTTGTGAAAGTGTTCCTAGGATTTATCATTCAAAGAAAAAGAAAAACTAGTGGAAACATCATCTCATCCTACTGTAAATATTTGTGAATTGAAACCAGTTCTGTGCCAGATGCATCAGTAATATTTCATTAAGAAAATGCATCATGTTTATCCTTGGATTATTTCTAGAAAAAAAAAAGTCTTGCATTTATGTCCCTACAGCCTACTACTCAGGTGATTTATATGTCTGTTGAATCAGTAAGTATTTATCAAGGACCTACTATGTGAAAAGCTTTATGCTAGGCACTGAAGATACAAATACAAAAAAAACCCCAAAAATGCTGGAATATATTCCAGTGGGAGAGACTACAAATATATATGTATGCACAACAATCATATGTGTAAGATTTGGCAACTGATTGGATAGATATATGGAACAAGGAAGAATGAGGAGGCCTGAGAGACTGGAAGGATGTTAATAAGAGAAAAGTTTGGAAAAGGAGATGGACTGGGCAGAAAGATAATGAGTTCAGTTTTAGGCATGTTGAATACAAGATGTCTCTGGGACATTTAGTATGAATTGTCTAACAGGCAGTTGGTTATGCTCAGAAAGGGACTGGGCTTGGTTTTTTAGATCTGAGATTTACCTACATAGAGATGATGGTTAAACCAATGGAAGTTGATGAGGTTACTGAGAGAGAGAATATGGAGAGGAGAGGAGAAAAACACGTCCAAAGCTTTTCCATAGTGGTAGAACTTACCAAATATGATAATCTTATGAAGGTACTACTCAAGAACCCAGGTTCCCCACCGTGCCATTAATGAGGCATCATCAGATTGGTTTATTTCATATGTCAAATATACTGTAGAGCTAGAATCAACAAAACTCTTTATATGATTGGATGTTGGGGAGACAGAGGAGTTAAGGATGATTCAAGGTCAATGAACCTGGGTGACTGAAAGGATGGGCATGCCCTCAACAGAAATAGAAAAGTTGGAGGTGAGGGAAACGTGTTCGAGATATTACTAGACATTTAGTTGGGAGCGGCTAGTAATGCAAGATAGAGTTCAAGGAAAACAACTGGGGCTGAATATATAGATCTGGAAGCTGTCTGCATAAAGGTACTCATTGAACCCATGAAAGCTTGTAAGATTGCCCAGAGAGACTGTGTGTGTAGAAGAAAAAAAAGAGAGATGAGGGCCTAGAATAGAGCCCTATTGAATACACACATATGGGGCTTGAGGTTTGGATAATAATCCTGCAAAGGAATTGGAGGAGCTGCCAAAAAGATAGAAGGAAAATCAGGAGAGAGCAGTGTCATGAAAATCCAGGGAGGAGAGGATGTCTACAATGAGAAGAGAGTCAACTATAAAATACTGCACGTTCCAATATTCAGCAGATACTCACCTAAATATCTGGTGTGAATAACTCCCCAAGCCTCCACATGGTCTATGTTTCCAAATGTCAACATTCCCAGAAAAGTGTTATAGCTAGAAAATAGTTTAATCACATTCACTTCCAGCAGCCATAAGGTATAGAAGCATGACCAACCAAGCAAAACTTAATCTCTTTTTCAAGACAAGAATATAGTTGTCAGAGAGACCGTGAGAGACACAATATCTAGGTTTTTAATCAAGCGAGACCTTCGTGTACCCTATTACTAAAATGGTGAGCAGATGATCGGGAGAACCGTCTTGAATGTAAAAAAACATAGAAAATGCAAGAAATGCTTTGCAAAGCATTAAAGGAATAAGAGAATGCTGCTGCTTTCAAACTCCAATGTCTTTCACAGATGGATGCTATTTGTAATAATAGCAGAGCTAAAGGGTATCTTTTTTTCTCCTCGGAGTATAGAAGCGTTATGTAAATGATGCCAGGAAAAAGTATTTCCCCTCAAGGGTTTGAAATTCTTTTATCCAAATTTAATTACTGCACCCACTGAATCTATCTACTGGAATCAAGGGAATAGTTGCCCTCTGAATGGGGTGAAATATTGAAAATTCATTTCATTAAAAGCAACAGCATTAAAATACATATTCTGCCATCTTAGTCATATTTATTTGGTATTATAAATAAGTCTGAAGACAGACCTGTAAGCCATTCCATGTAATATCAAAATGTTAATGACAGCACGTTGTATATGCCTCTTGAGAACTTCCATTGAAAAAATCATTGTACCAGAAAAAGGGATAATTAACAATTTATGTAACTCCCAGAGGGCAAGATTTAGAGCTTGTTTTTCTAGCAAGTCTGATGGCAATTTATATAAACTGGTCAGTACCAATGACCATAGGTTTGTTTTTTGTGTTTTTTTCAGCCACCAAAATTATAATATATTGGCCAGAATGTTGAAAGTGCCGTGGCTTGAACATACCATATCAACAGGAAATATCTATTCCAACAACAGACTGTTGTAGTGTTTAGCGCCATAAGGGTCTTTCCTAGTATAATGAGTTTCATTCTACCAGTAAATATTTATTGAGTGTGTACTACGTATAAGGCACTGTGCTTAGTGTTATGGGGATACATAATTATAAAATTTTGGTCTTCATGGAGTTATAGTATGGTTGAGGAGATTAGACACATAAACTAGTGATAAGAACCAAAGTCAATAAAATGTTTATTAAGTGTGCCTACTATGTGCTAGATACTACGCTAAGTGCTGGAGATACAAAGAAAGGTAGAAGATAGTCCTTGCCCTCCAGAGACTCCCAATCTAATGGGAGAAGATAACACATAAAAAGAAACTGAAAGGGGAAAAGGAGAGAGGGAGGGTACCTGGCTTGGGGGCATGCCTATAGCCAAGGTGGGAAATAATCTGAGAAAGTGAGTTTCCAAGTTGATTTCATCTTATGGAATGATGAGTTTCTAGAGATCATGAAGTCCAAGAAAGTAGACAGGTGGAAAATGATGGGGTGAATTATGATCTAAGGTATAATGTAAAAGCACAGTAAGAGAAGAACTAAATGCTATGTTAGTTTATAAGTATTTATAAAGCTCTATCCTATGTGTCAGATTCTGTACTTGAGATACAAAGAAAGACAAAAACAGTCCCTGCCCTCAAGGAGCTTACATTCTAATGGGTGAGGCAACATGTAAATACCTATTTATTTATTTATTTTATATTTATATATGACATATACAGAATAAATGGAGAGTAACCTTAGAAGGGCATGAGCTAGCAGCTGGGGGGCCTAGGAAAGTCCTCCTGCAGGAGAGTAGAGTCTTGAAGGAAGCTAGGTAGAGGTGGGAAGGACAGCATTCCAAGAGTGAAGGCCAGCCAGTACAAAAACCCAGAGACAGGAAATGCAATGTAGTGTGCAAAGATCAACATTTTGTCTGAATCCTAAAGTGCATGTGGGGAAAGAGAATTAAGAGATGTTCAGTCATTTCAGTCATGTCCTTCTCTTTGTGACCCCATTTGGGATTTTCTGTGCAAAGATACTGGAGTGGTTTGCTATTTCCTTCTCCAACTCTTTTTTTTTTTTTTATTTTTTGGCAAGGCAATGGGGTTAAGTGACTTGCTTATTGAGTCACACAGCTAGTGTCAAGTTTCTGAGGCCCAATAGAAACTCAGGTCCTCCTGACTCCAGGGCCGGTGGTCTATCCATGGCGCTACCTAGCCGCCCTCTCCCCCAGCTCATTTTACAAATGAGGGAACTGAGGCAAACAGGATTAAATGACTTATCCAGAGTCACACAGTAGTTAGTCTCCACGGCTGAATTTAAACTTGGGTCTTCCCAGCTGGAAGCCTGGTGCTCTGTCCACTGTGCCAGAATTAGGAAAAGGAAGAAATTATTTCTAGTTGGGAGGAGTTAAGGGAAAACTTAATAGAGGAGATAGTTACCTGAACTAGTAGAAATTAAACAACAGAGCTGGAGAAAAGGGACCTCTGTATTGAGGAGTCAGCATGAGCAAAATATATGGACACAGTAAACCACAGGATGTGTTCAGGATAGTCCTGTTTGTCCAAAGAATAGATTTCACGAAAGAAGAGTTGTTAGAGGTAAGAATGAAAGGGTAGGTTGGGTCTAAAATCATTGAGAACCTTGAATACCAAGTGATAGAATCTAGATTGATTTGTTAGGTAAAGGGGAGTCATAAAATGTTTTTAAGCAAGAGTTTGACATCAATTTGGGGGAGATTAAACTAGAAATGCTGTGTCACACAACTTCAACCTCAGTAAAAACAAAAGCAGAACCACTGAGCTAAGGAGTATGGGACCCAGTCTTGGAGAAAGAAGGAGATGTTTCTAAAAAATACCAAAATCCCTGGATTAAGTATCCTGGAGAAAAGACAAGGAATTTTTGGACACCAGCAAGTGGAAGAGTTCCAAAACCAAGCAGAAGCCATAGGCAGGCAGTAAGCAAGGGGGAGAGCCATAGTATAAAGATGCATACTATAACTTTGTCCTCTACTGGTTCTGTGAGTTAGGAGGAGTCTAATTTCCTGAGACCTCGAGTCCTTTTCCCTTTGTGGGGAGCCTCAACCGTAGGGTAGCCCTATAAGTCTGAAGGATTGAATAGGATAGAAGGGAAGGAACACTTATCTGAAAAGGAAGGAAAGTTTTCTTGACTGTAACCTCCAGTGTGAGTTCTTTATATTTTTGTGATTTCTTTTGGATAAATTAAAACCTGTCCTATATTTAATACGTCAGGTTAGCCACAGTACGTAGATAAGAGCTGAGATCCCTTTAATTTTTTTATAGAGAGCTGGACACAAATGGTATTCTGATATTCTTAGGGAAGATCCTAGCTAGGTTTAAAACAAACCAAATTCTTCTGTTTCCAGGGGAAACCCTCTGCCATTGCATAAGCCAAGGAGTGATACTTGGGAAGCCATCCAAGACTGAGCTCTGTTTTTGTAAACAGCCTGGGGTTCTGGACCACAATCTTCATTTCCTTCAAGTCTCAGCTCAATACCCATCTCCTCCAAGAAACTTTTCCTTATCCTCCTAGTTAGTGCTCTCTCTCTCCAAATTACCTTGTATTTATCTGTTTATATCTTATATACCAGTAAAATATAAGCTCATTGAGGACAGGTACTATGTTTCACTATCTTTCTATTCCTTCATCTCCTGGCTTCCTTCAAGTCCCAGTTAAAACCCACTTTCTATTAGAAGCCTTTCCTGATCTCCCGTTATGCCCATGCCTTCCCTCTGTGAATTATTTCCAATTTATCCTACCTGTATCTTGCTTGTACGTAGTTGTTTGCATGTTGTCTCTCCCACTAGACTTTGAGAGAAGGAACTGTCTTTTGCCTTTCTTTGTATCCCCGCTGCTTAGCATAGTGCCTGGCACATGGTAGGTGCTTAATAAATACACATTAACTAACTGACATAGCACACTGCCTTGGATATGGTAAAGACTTCACAAATGTTTGCTGAATTGAATCAAATTTGGAGGTAGAAAGGGCAATTAGAAGTCTCTATTCAGATGAAGTAAGGGGGTTGTTTCAAATCTAGAGAGTCATGGAGTTGGAAAGTTGGAAGAGACCTTTGAAATCATTTAATCCAACTTTTATTTTACCATTGATGAAAGAGGAGCTCAGAAAAGTTAAATAACTTTCCCAAGGACACACAGCTAGTTATTGGCAGAACTTGGACAAGAAACAAAGCTACCACAACAAAAACTGCAATAATATGATACTTTGCATTCATATTGAATTACTTTTTCTTTCTACTTTTAGAACACTCTCCCCATGTATCTTATTTTATTCTCATGACAACCAGTTTGGGAAGCTGAATTTTGATTAGATGGTTTGACTTTGTCCTCTGCTATTACCTCCCTGAGCAAAGGAAAGCTCATTTTTGATAAATAACAAAAATCCAGTAACATTCTGAGAAAATGCCTGATTAAATCCAGCAAAATTCACACCTTAATCAGTAATTGATGTTTGAAAGACAGAAATTCATACCAAAAGATTACAAAGTGTACATTTTAGCCATTTGTGAATATTTGTGCTCATTAATTAGTTCTTATGTGTCCAAGGTACTTCCAGCTATTAGCATATGCCATAGACAGCATGGACATAGTCAAAATGAATTAATCGTGGCCATTTTCTGTGAACTAGAGAACAGTGACACCTTGGTTTTAATTCAGTTCTCTCTTGAACTAGCTGAGTGACATGAAGCAAGAGATTTTATGCCATGATTTGTATCCCATAATTGGAGCCAATGATCACAACCACCTCCCTTCCTCCAAAGAACATATGGAAGAATTAACATAGCACAGATGAACTCTTCTGAGGTAATGCAAAGAGTGCTTCTAAGCAAATGCAAAGCAGGATTATTGTTTGCTTCATGATGTGCTGCCCAAGCATCATGACCCTAGACCCATTGTGAATAGGTGCGTTTTAGCCCTGTTGTCCTGGCCAATTGCCAGTTCATGAAGCCATACTACAGGAGTTCACAGTTTAGAAGGCTATAAAGAGCAGCAGTAGCCAGAGTTCCAGTTTTAGCTCTGGCTGAAGAAAGTATGGACTTTATTATTTAATAAAGATTGTTATTTAATAACAGCTATCACTTAGGAACCTCACTACACTCTGAAAAGGCACTTTAAAAGTGAAACACACTATGTAAATAATAGTTAATAATTGCTTCTTGATTGCCAGTTGACTGGTAGCTTAATTTTAAGTGCACCCAATGTTGTCTATTGACCGTGCGATCTGCCATAGGATTTTACAGTTAAGTAATGATCTTATTTAGCTTCTGCATGTTGAACCAACCTTGCTTCATTATTAACTCAACCCCTATGTTTATTGCTCTATCTATCCCTTGTAAAATGTCTCTAGGATGTTGTGAACCATTGGTAGATGCAAACGACAAGCTTGTATCATTGTTTCTCATTGGATACCCACAGATATTTTTCTTAAAAGAGAGGCAGCTTTCATGAGAGAGGAAGGGGCAATAGTTGGAGAGTGCTGGGAGATAAGGATAGATGTGGTTGTGGGAAAACAGGTACCATGATTGATTATCTCAGAGAGAGTAGAATGTGGCAGGTCCTTCCACCCTCCAGTTATTTGATCACAAACTCCTTGGGGTCATGCCCTAGTCTCCATTGTGGAGGCTACTGTTCTAGGAGATGGCTTAATATAACAAATTGGTGGATAAGGGGGTATTTCATAGGGACTAGGAAGACTATTTCTATCCGGAGATTTGCTGGTTTGATTAAGTAGCCTTTAAACTGACCATGAAGAGGCATTTGGGAAAGTAGCCAAATAAAATTATAAAACTGGATTCTAGAAAAAGCAATCAAATGTGACATAGAAAGAAGGATAACAGTGGAGAGGTGAGGAAAAAAAAAATGGAAGGATGATTGGGAATGTCACTTGGCTTCAGATGTCTATACCAGTGGTCAAGATTAATGAGTAAGAAACAAAATGGAGTTGGCATTTGAATGCAGGGTGGTAATGGTGATCTCATAGGTATTGTCAAAACTTGGTGGCATGGCCTTAGTCTGGACTATGCGAATGGAAGGAGATGCTATGTAAAGCATCTGGTAGAAGGGGCAGAAAAATAACACTGCATTATACCTGAGTGGATATACACAGACTTGAGGGTGATAACACAGTGGATGGCATTTGAATGAAGATGAATGGAGGGAGAAATAAAAGTAATATAAATGTAGGAGTATCCCACAAACTTCCAAATGGAGGATGATGCTCTCCTGGTAAACACACATCATACAACTAATACAGAGGACAGGTATAACTGCAGTAAGAAACTTTCTGGACACCTGCTGTAGGCCTTGTTCTGCCAAAAGCAGAGCATCTGACAAATTCTTGACTCATCCTTCTGACAGTTTCATCTCTGAGAAGACTGGAGTGACAAAGGAAGCTCTGAACCTAATTCTGACCAAAAAAGACAAACTAGTTGGTGAAGTAGGAGGCACAAGAAATTTAAAACAAGTGACTCTGCCATTTTAGAGTTCATGATACCCAAGGATAAGTGACCATATATATCATCTTGGGTTTCATGACATCCAAGAAGATGACTGTTGGAGACTCAGATGTGTATCCTAGATATTAAGAAAGCAGATTTCAAAACATTCAGAAATAATCCAGGGGCGTAAAGAAGAGATGGCTCAAGAGAAAGGAAAGGAAGGAAACAAACTTTTGTTAAGCACCTACTATGTGCTGGTTACTATGTAAAGCTCTTTATAAATATTATCTTATTTAATCCTCAGAACAACCCTGAGACATAAGTGCTATCATTATCCCCATTTTATAGTTGAGGAAATTGAGGCAGACAGAGGTTAAGAGACTTGTTCAGGGTCACGTAGCTAGAAAGTATCTGAGGTCAGATTTGAATTTTGGTCTTCCTGATTTTAGGCCCAACTCTATCCACTGTATCATCTATCTGCCTCAAAAAGCAAAATTCTGAAAATACTATTTCAGTCAGTCTTGCTAAAAGAGTAAAGGGGGTTGCTTAGACAGAAACCAGTGTAGCTGAATAGATAACACTTTCATAAGCACAATTTTATTTTTTATTCATTATTTTAAAAATTAATTTATTAGGCACTTAAAAAAATAATAACAAGATCAAATTTACTTTTACAAACATTGATAATTTTCAGATAATTTCTGTGTATAATATGCCTCTAATAGCTTATTAATTCCTCAGTGTACTTCTCCATTTGGTTTATTCATTCATCTCAGTGTACATACTTTTTTCATAAACTTATATGTGAGACTTCACTGCTGTGAATCAAAGGGGCTTTGAAGAACAATTAGATGACAGTGTGAAACAGAATAGTCCCTTTTATTTGGTGTGTACATGGGAAGGCCCAAAAGGAAAAGCTATGGTGGCTTGCCTAAAGAAGCCAAAGAGAAAGGGAGACAAGACAACAAAGGAAGGTTAGTAGAACAGCCCAGTAAGTACATCATGCCAAGCAGGGCCAGGCCCCACACTTCAAAACTAGGCTAGCCTAGGGCCAGGATATCTCCAAAGCAAACTGGAAGAGGCATAGAGGAATACTACCAGAGATGTCGCCAGAGATCTTTGGATACTCTGGTCTCCAGGCCATGACAGAAAGAGGGAGTCTATGGCAATCTATGATTCACAGGATCATAAATGTAAAAAGAGAAGGGAGGTCATTGAACACATTCTCCTTATTTTATGTATGGGGGAACTGAGGCAGAGAACAGTTAAGGAATTTGCCAAGGGTTACACGATTTGTCCAGGATGAGATTTGAACTCAAGTTTTCTTGACCCACATTCAAGGCTCTATCCACTATTCACTGTGCTGTTCTGAATCCTGGATCCATACTTCAGGGCAGACTGCTTAGTTCATATTTCATGGCAGCTGCCTAAGTTTGATGGTTATGGTCACTCAGGCAATTTAGAGTCATGATACCTGTGGGATCAGAGCTGCTCAGGGATTATGTACGTATGGAAAGTATCCCTCTCAGAAGGGTTTCATATTGGTTTTCTACCCTGAGGTCACATGCTGGGAGCTAGAAAGCTAAAAGTTTCTAACCTGGAATGTTCCAAATATAGATGCTTCCAAATGGAGACTTCTGGAGAATGGATGGGACGGAAGGGAGAGGCCACCAGGAAGAAGAAAGAACATGATTAGGACAGTTTTTTGAGCAGAAAAATCAAAGGGAAGACAGGAAAGTTGAGGAGTCAGGGGACAAATAGAAAATTCCGGAGAATCAGAAGCGGAGCCTGGTGAGAAGTGAGCATGGATGGCTTGAGCGCTTCATGAAATGGCAGTCCTGGACTCTTCAATCAATGGAGGGGGACTGCAGAAGAAGCAGCATCTCCAGGGTAAGAAGGCTGCTAGTAAGGAGGTAGAAAAGTCCAGAGTCATGAGTGGAGTTGGGAGAAAAGATTAGTAGATTCCTAGGGAGTTTTTGAGTCTCAAAGAAGTTAAGTGACTTGCCCAGGTTCCTGCAGCTAGTGAATGTCTACGTTGATCCACCATGACTTGTTCTGCCATTCACCAACTGTTAAACATTTAGGTTGCTTTTAGTCATTTGTAAGATAAATAATTCTGCTATTTATATTTTTGAAAAGACTTTTTCTGTATTATGACACTTTTAGTTCATATTTTCAATTTACCAATAATGTATGAGTGTGCCTTTTTTTAACATCACACCAGCACTTACATTCTCACTGTTAGTTATTTTTGCCAATTGTGTGTGTGTGAAATGATGCCTCAAAGTTTTTTTTTAATTTGTATTTCTCTGATTATTAGTGAGGTTAACAACTTTCTCAAGTGATTGTTTACTTTTATAAATTACCTGTTTGTAGATATTTGTATCAATTCCTTATCAATTTAATATTTAATATTATTTTTATCTGTTACATTTGTTACAGAAGTTTTCCCCAAACTTTTATTTTTTCATGATTGTGTCATTTTTGTTGTTCAGATTTTTTTTACTCTTATGTAATCAAATCCATTGACCTTATCCCCTGCAATTTCTTTTAATTGTTGAAAGTTTAAAAACATATTCACAAGCTCAGATTTCAGAAGGACATTTACAAAAGGGAGAAGAACAGAGCTGTAATTAATGACACATACAAAAGAATAGCAGATGACCATAAAAATACAGTCAAGAAGGCTAAAGCCTAGAGTGAACTGAGGCTTACAAAAATGTCCAAGACAACAAAAACAGCTTTTTAGGCTATGTTAAAGCAAAAGAAAAAAAAGAAAGAAAGAAAAAGAATAGTTAGACCTACTGCTTAGGGGAAATAGTCTGTATGCCTCCTATTCTGAGTGCTGCACTTCCAGAATGACATTATCTCCTTGAGAGTTGAGCCTGTCTCCCATTTGTGTGTATCCCTAGAACATAGTAAGTTTTTGATAAATTTTGTGGATTGATAATAGATCACAGAGAACTGTTTATCTCACTTAGTAAATGTTTGGGTTTTTTTTAATGAATGAATAAATCTCTCTTCTTCAGTTAAAAGGATGATTTCAAACCTGAAAGTTAAAATAAAGCATATAACGAGGGAATCAGAACCCAAGATAGGTAAGCAGATAGGAAGAAGGTACCTAAAGTAAGTTCAAGTCTCCAGGCCTAGATGAATTGCATCCCAGTCTGTGCCACAAAAATTTTCAAATGTCATCTCAGAGCCCCTGGTGGTCACCTTTAAGAAATCATAGATATTGAGAAAGATGCCAGAAGAATGAAATAAATAATAATAATGATAATTCACCTTCAATTTAAGGCTTACATAGCATAATACATATTAGAGATAGTAATGCAAATATTGTATTCATTTTACAGATAAAGAAACTGATTCTCAGAGAGAGTGGTTCACCCATAATCACACACTTAGTAAATATCAGAGCTGGAATTCAAACACAGCTCCTAACTTACAGTTCTGGGCTTCTACAAAACCATGCTGTTTCTGGAAATTGGCAGATATCCTAATTTTCAATGAACAAGAAAAGGCATTGGGTCAGCACTCACTACAGATCTTCACAGTGCTTTGTTTCTTTATTATTTTTTGCATTCATTAATTTTTTTTACATTAACTTTTTAATTCTGAGTTCCAAATTGTCTCCCTCTAGTCACTTCCTTACCCATTGAAAAGGCAAACAATATGATACCCATTAAACATGTGAAATCATTCAAAGCATATTTCCATTTTAGCCATATTACAAGAAAAAAAGGCAAAAACAATTCTTCATTCTAAACTTAAGAGTTTATCAGTTCTCTCTCTGGAGATGGATAGCATTTTTTCATCAGGAGTCCTTTGGAATTTTTGTAGATCACTGGATTGATCAGAGTAGCTAAGTCTCTCACAGTTGATCATCATTATACTATTGCTGTTATTGTGTACATGCTCTCCTGGTTCTTCTCACTTAACTTTGCATCAGTTCATATAAGTCTCCCCAGATTTTTCTGAATTCCTCTCCCTTATCATTTCTTATAGTACAATAGCATTCCATCACAATCGTGTACCACAGTTTATTTGACTGCTCTCCAGTTGATGGCCATCCCTTCAATTTTCAATTCTTAAAAGAGCCACTATAAATATTTTTGCACGTAGAGGTCCTTTCCCTTTTTCTTTAGGATATAGACCTAATAGTGGCATTACTGGCTCAAAGGGTATGCACAATGCTTTGTTTCAATTAGACAGTCATATTCCTCTAATCATTACCAGTCTTCAAGTTTGGGGATTCAGCAAGCTTAAAAACAAGCTAACAAATTCTAGACCAGTTTACTCAAGAATGCTAGAGTCATAGAAATATTTGACTTTTAATAAAAATAATTAACAAAGTTGTCCATGATTGATATTCATACATATTAGATATCGAGATGTGGCCTAAATGATAATACTATTAAAGGAGTTCATAACTGGTTCAACAGTTATACCCAGAGAATTCTAGTTAAGGATTTTGTAGCTACCTGGAGGGAGATTTCAAGGGAAGTGCTTCAATACCCTTTCTTGTTCATCTTCTTTGAATTGCTCTGAATAAAGATGTCAAAGACATGCTTAACAAATTTGCAGATTACAAATGAGATCATCTGTTAAGTGTTTTGCAAACCTTAAGGCTCTACATAAATGTCATTGGGGAAAGGGGAGGAGGCAGCATGACATAGTGGCTGGAGAGATGACCTCAAAGCCAGAAGGACCTGAGTTCAAATCATGCCTCTGACGCAAACTTTGGGTGTTTTCATCTAGGCCAGTCACCTAACATCTCCGTTGCAGAGAAGGTGCCAACGTGCATTTGGAAGAGGTGGAGTTTTCTCACCTAGGAATTCCCTATGCCAATGAAATCATCAGTCAAACCCTAGACCTAGTGTTTTTATTATTATATGAAAAGGTAGCTAATATCATCGTTGAGTCATGATTCAGAGTTATTTTGACTAACTAGAATGCTACGCTGAAATCAACAAGGTGAAGTTTAGCAGGGATTGAAGTCAAGTTGTACATTTAAGTCTGGGAAATCAATTGAATAAATAAAAATGTAAAGGAGAACTGCCTTGGGAGATGTTCATTTGAATAAGACCTTAGGTGACCAGAGCTTAACATAAGTCAACAGTGTGCTGTAGCAAGTTGGTTGTTTTTTTTTTTTTTTGGTTTGTTTTTTTTTAAAGCTTAACACAGTCCTTAGGTAGATTTTCCTATCTTCCTTCACATCTCAACTTCTACAGGAAACTTTTCCCAACCCTCTTAATTCTAGTACTTCCCCTCTTAATTATTTCCTATGTATCCTGTATATACCTTATTCATATATATTTTGTACATTTTTGCTTATTGTCTTCCCCATTAGGAGTTTCTCAAGGGGAGGGACAATCTTTTGCCTTTCTTTGTATACCCATGCTTCACACAGTACCTGGCACATAGTAGGTGCTTAATAAATACTTATAGACTGACTGATTCATAGAAATGTAGTATCCACATCTGAAGACCATCATGCCTTGCGCATAGCAGTCACTTAATAAATGTTAATTGAATTGAATTTCATAATGTGTTCAGCTCTGAAGGCCACAATTTAAGAGGGATATTACACGTCTGGAAGTGATTGCCCAGGATTGGGAAGGGTCTGGAAACTATGTCATACAAGAATTGAGTAATAAGTGATGTTTAATCTTTTTTTAAATTTATTTTGATTTATCAGTAATCACTTCCATATGCTTTTGAGTTTAAAATTTTTCTCCCCCTTACTCCCCACCACCCTCCCCCTTACTCCCCACCACCCTCCCCAAGACGGTGCACAATCTGATATAGGCTATACATTTACATTCCTATTAAACATATTTTCACATTAGTGATGTTGTAAGTAAAAATTAAAACCAATAGGAGGAATCATCAGAAAGAGGAAACAAAACTCAACAGAAGAGAAAAAAAAGATAGCAATTCAACTTCCATAATTCTTTCTTTGGATTTGGATAGCATTTTCCATCACGAGGCCTCTGGAGATGTCTTAGATCCTTGTATTGCTGGGAAGAGTTAAGTTTATCATTATTAGTCATTGAACAACGTGGCTGTTATTGTGTACAACGTTCTCTTGGTTCTGCTTACTTCACTCAGCATCAGACCATACAGGTCTTTCCAGGTTTTTGTGAAGTCAGCCTGTTCATCATTTCTTATAGCACAATAGTATTCCATCACATTCATATACCACAATTTGTTCAGCCATTCCCCAATTGATTGGCATCCTCTCAATTTCCAATTCTTTGCCACCAGAAAAAGAGAGGCTATGAATGTTTTTTGTACATGTGGGTTTTTTTCCCTTTTGTATGATCTCTTTGGGATATAGCCCTAGAAGTGCTATTGCTAGGTCAAAGGGTATGCACATTTTTATAGCTCTTTGGGCATAGTTCCAAATTGCTCTCCCAAATTGTTGGATCATTTCACAGCTCAAATGATCTTGAAAGAGAAAATGATAACTGGCTTCAAATTCTGTAAGACATGTTGTATAATAAAGTCAGTAGAGTTGTATGCTCCGTAGCAGAGAGATTGGATACCTGGTTCGATATTACAAGGAGGCAGGTGTTGACTTTTGTAAGAAAGAACTGTCCAAAAACTAGGACTGTCTAAAAATGAGGCAGTTTTATGGGATTTTGAGGGACCTTTATGATGATCTACCCTCATTTCACAGAAGAGGAAACTGAGGCCCAGAGAGAGATTAATTTCTCTATGGATTCAAACTCAAGTTTTTTGAGTTTAATTTTCATTGTCTTTCCATTAAATCAGGTAAATCAAAGCAGGAACTAGATAAGCATCTATCAGAGATATAATAAAAGGGAGACTTCCATACTTAACCTGCCCACACACCTGAATGGTACTCTCTAGCCATCAGCATTTGCCTCTCCCGGAAACTCTATGCCCTACACTTCACAACTCCCCTGCGTTGCTGCCTCCCAAGTTCTCAGCCATTCTTCCTCCTGTTGAATTTGCCTCACACACAGTTATGGCTAGTTTGGGCTCTATCTTTACAAGCAGGAGGAGAACCTTTAAAGTCAGTAGTTAGATAATTAAAAATTTTGCCAACTTCCTTCTTTTCCTGTCCTTCTAGTTAGGAGTCAATAGTTGTATTTGTAGAGGGGAAACTCATCCTTCCATCCATGCAGAATTCTGGCAGGATTCCTTGGATTCAAGACCTTTACTTTACTCTATTTATCCTTCCTTTCAGCTCTTCTATAAATTCATTCATTCTGCTACTTTCTTTCTTCTGTTGCAATTGTGCAAGAAGACAAACTCTTGTTGAAACACAAGGTCACTACAATCTGAATAACTGGGAGTGAAAGTTTCTCCCACATTGCCTTGTTGATTAATCTCCCCTTTAATCTACCGAGAAGGAGGAAGGTTGACCCCCAGAGCCCATTCAGATTTTGGCCTTTGGCATCCAAGAAGCAATGATATCACCTGAGAATGATTAGTCTATGGTAGATGGAGCCAAACAAATGGACTTGGAGTAGTAGACTGAGGGACAGTTCAGAAATGGATTAATTGCCTCTTTTAAACTTAAAAACAAAGTCAATGTACTTTAAATCCTGGCCACTTCACTTTTTTTCCCTTTTTGTTTTCTTCTAGGTTGTACAGTTCTATTTACTTTCTTATAGGAGATACTTAGGTTTGTTAAATGCTGAAAGCTTAATTGACTGACAGACTCATACTGACATAAAGGATCTATTTGCTATTGTCTCCATCTTCTATCTTCAAGTTGCAGAAGCAGACAAAGCTCTTACAACCCAGCCATCATTGCAATACTTTTATGTTTTATTCATTTGAATTTCAGGCTTTTTCTTTGTGGGCCCTTAGTGGAAGCATAATTTGGGCATTATTCATTCCCATTTGGTATACTCAATGCCAGGGACAATATACTATATTACTAGCAATTTGTGAATTCTTGATAGATAATTTCTGTAATTCATTCCCAGTTGCTCTGTTGGACATCACAATGATACAATGCTCAAATGCCTCAGTTTCATTTATGTAATTCATAACTAGAAAATTAGCCTAATCGTATGCCCTTCTCCCCTTTTTTGTCGGTCTCAGAAATCTAGCATAATGACATATCCTAAACTAATGCAAAAAGAAAAATATTTCAACACATAACTGTACTTTTGTCAAGTAGGAAATTAAGAACTTGTTGGCTTGCAGCCCACATTTTAAAATAAGAATATTTCAGTCATTTTTTTCAGTTATGTTCGACTCTCCATGACCCCATTTGAGGTTTTCTTTGCAAAGATACTAAAGTAGTTTGCCATTTCCTTCTCCAGCTCATTTTACAGATGAGGAAACTGAGACTAATAGGGTCAAGTGACTTGTTCAGGGTCACACAGCTAATAAGGATCTGAGGCTGGATTTGAACTCAGGAAGATGAGTCCTCCTGACTCCAGGCCCAGGTGCTCTATCCTAGCTGCATATTAAAAAGACCTTTTTTGCTGATATTATAATTTATAAATGTTTCAACCTTGAAAGACATTTTAAAAATAAAGTCCCATTTCTTATTTTAAAAATAATGTTCCATGGCCAGGCATGAAATGTACAAATTAATAGACTTCTGGTGACCTAGAAGTAACTATATCATACATAGATTACCACATGTCAAAGAGTTAGGATTTATTCAGATACCCTTTGTAGTTACACTATTATGGAATGGAAATTTAATCATTCTTGAATGTTCAGAAGATATTTCAGGGTCTTTCAATATGTCTTGATCAGCATAATTAGTAGTTTTTATTGATAATGCTGGAGGATGAAGGGTACAGAATATTGAGTTGAGGTTATACTAATACATTCATCTTGAAAGCTGCTTTTTAAAAATATGTCTTCATTTACTGTTGTGATAGGGGCACCCCCTCCTAAGAAGGGACATATCACATAGCCTAGGATAGTTTTCCCCTTAAGAATCAATGAAACCATTCTCAAGACTTCGTTGGTGTAGAGAGAGAACTAAGGCTCCACTGATGGTAGCTTCCTAATTGACTAAGGCATAAAAAGTGCAGCTAGGTGGTGCAATGGATAGAGATTGGGGTTGGTTCAAAACCAACCTCAGATACTTAATAGATGGCAAGTCACTTAACCTGTCTCTGCCTCAGCTTCCTCATCTGTAAAATGGGATAATAATAGCACTTACTTCCCAGAGTTGTTGTGAGGGTCAAATTGATAATTGGTTTTTTCCATCATATATTCATTACATAAATATATAGTAAAATAGACAAGCAACAATTACCATGAAAATATCTTTCTTTAAAATCCTGACCCAAAACACAATGGGATGAAAAATCACACATAAAGGACATACTGATTGTCAGTGTGGGGTGGGGGTCAGGATAGGCCTCCTCCCATTCCTCCCACCAGCCATTATCCCTCCCTGAGGGAAGGAGCTACCCCCAGTCAGCCATATTTTCCCCCCACCCCGCAGCACCAGCTTCTCATACATTCAATAGCACCCCCAGGCAGTACCCCCCCCAAGGAGTTTGGGGATGGGGATCCCCCTAGTCCCTCTTGTGGATGGTGTCTTTGCCCACCACCCCCTCTCTACCCTGTAGGCTGGCTACCAGCAGATGAGGGCAGGGACAGGGGACTCCTCTCTCCCTACTCCCCACATCTGGGACAGAATAAGGTGGAGAACTTGATGAGGTATGTGTGTTCAGAATGATGGGTAGGGGAATACTGAGATAGGGAAGGAGGCCAGGTGGGGGTAGTGAGTGGAAAGGGGGTCATTGTAGTGGTCATGACTCTAGAGCCTCTCTCATCATTTCCTGGGCACCCCTTCCACAGCCAATACTGAAACACTAGGCCCCACCTCCACTTTACAACTGATCATTGTAAAGTGCTTAGCACAGTCCCTAGCACATAGTAAGTGCTATACAAATGTTAGCAGTGATGATGATGATGATGATGATGATGATGATGATGATGATGATGATG
>NW_020954575.1:9660009-9779957 GCF_900497805.2 Vombatus ursinus | reverse complement strand
TGATGATGATGATGATGATGATGATGATGATGATGATGATGATGATGATGATGATGATGGTGGTGGTGGTGGTGGTGGTGGTGGTGGTGGTGTAGTCAGCCCTCATAAGATTCATTTGGACTCTCTGCTGCTGTGCAAGTCACCATGTCTTTCTGAATAAGACAATGTGGAGGCTGGGGTGCCTGACCCAGTGCTATAACTTTCCCATGCTGTTGTTAAGTAAAGTCCCTTTGGTAAAATGTTATGTGGTCTACAAGTGCTTTATCTTTTGTTTTAATTCCAAGCTTGATCTCATCAGACTTGGGTTCAGGCCTAGTGCAGGACATTTGGCAGAGTAGCTAAGACTCAATCAGAATGACCTCTTAGCTGACCTTGTGGTTGCAGTGGAGGAAGGGCAATGAAGAAAGAGGAGAATCCCAGATGATTCACTGGCTGGCTAGCCAGAATTCCCTGGATTAATCTATGTGTACAATATGCCCATTTTGTGGGACATGGAACATATTTTCATTATCTTTAATGACTTTAGACTGTATACTTTTTTCTTTTTTATCTTGGTAGTGTCCATGACATATCTGATGCTGAATCCTTGTTCAGGAACATAACCCCTAACTATAATATTGATCTGACACAGAAATAGCCTCTGCTTTAGAGTGATCCACATTATGATACAGTTTTTTCCCTTCTGCCTTGTAGAATTCTTCGCTCATGTGCCACTTGCTTTGAGAAACCTTACATTCTGAAGGCTTAGTTGCTAGTGTTCTCTCTCTCCTTTGTCTAGATTATCTTGTATTTACCAGATTTTTTTCTATGCTATAAGGTCCAGGAGAACCCTTGAAGGCAAGACATTTGTCTTTATATCCCAGATACCTAGCACTCCACCTTGCACATTTAATAAATGCTTATTGAGTTAATATTCTTATAAGTTAAGTTAATAATCAATAAGTTAATGCTTATTGAGTTAAATTTACAGGAATGCATTGCAGCGAAAAATAGAGATTGTTTTTATCACCCTCAGTCATCATTGTCCATTTCTCATTAATGCAAAGTAGATAAAATTATTTAAGCTTCATAGTGAGTTATATTAGTTAGAGGCAGATAGGTGGTATGGTGGATAGAGAGCCAGTCAGGAAAACCTGGGTTCAAATCCAGTCTCAGACACCTATAAGCTGTGTGACCCTGGGCAAGTCACTTAACCTCTGTTTGCCTCAGTTTTCTCATCTACAAAGTGAGGATAATAACACTGCCTGTCTCCCACAGTTGGCAAGGATTAAATGAGGCAATAATTGTAAAGTGTTTAGCACATTACTTGGCACATAGTAAGTGCTACATAAATGTTACCTATTATCATCATCATTATTATTATGTTCTGAATAATTAGGAATTTACAATATTATGGGGCAATATACAATGTGTTATTCATTCTCATACTGAATTCTTCATGTGAAAAGTTGCACCCATTTACTGTTAATCATTTTAGGACTGTCATTTAAAATTCAGTTTCAAAAAAACATACTACTTACAAAACTGAAATTTGTATTTTAATGAAGTGCCATGAAAAGCCATCTTGATTTTAAATAACTTTCTGAGGCATAAAAGGAAATCCACCAAAGTTATTTTAGACTCAAGTCAAAATAATGGTGAAACAATCCAAATTTAGAAGAATTGTCCCTTTTTTGGCTAATAATGTGGAAATACATATTGTAATAATAGGAGACAATAACTTGCAAGTTCTTCTATCCTTACACTTCAAAAAGTAACATTTTTACAAGTCTAGAATTCCCAAGGATAATGTTCCTTGACTCAGTTATAACATTTTCATTAAGTCATACTTCAGCTGATCCAATATACATATTTCAACTTATACAACATAATCGATAGTTTAAAATGTGACACTAGAGTGAAAAGTACAAAAGCTTTAACTGGGAATTTTTAGCCCTTGTTGAAGCTATGTACATACTCCTTTTCAGATCCATGTTCTTTAACAGCAAGCTGAGAATGTGACTCAGCATGCAGAAGGCAGGAATTTCTTCCGCTCAAAGATCATAATGAATGGTGCTGGTACCTAAATATTTGATGGTTCCTAAATAAAAAGATTAGACTAAGCCTCTTACTTTGCAAGACTTTTATATGTAATACATTAAATATATTCAAAGGTGATTAAAAAGAGCTTAGATATAGGGCTCATCAATTAAGGCCACCAGGGAAATTGACTTTATATCCTAAAGTGACATTCACAAAATGTCTCATTGTACCTATGCCCAGAGAGTCACCACTTTGTTAATGAACTATAACAAGAATTGGGAAATTAGATCAATGAAAGTATCACCCTAAGTGGGGAGGAGCAAAGTCCACAGCTAAATTTAAACATCAGGATTGCAAGTAAAAACTACATTATAAGAAATTCAACATGGTGCCATTTTAATACTCTCAACCAAGCAGACAGTTTCAAGGTCTGTGTTACCATGGACACATCCTTTAGTTTCTATAGTCCTGTCTCCTCTTTTGTAAGATGGAGGAACTTGGACTAAGGGACTTCTAAAGTTTCTCGTCATTCTAGAGCTATCATACTATAATTTTAATGTGCCATTACAGCGTTCATCCTATGATAGGTGGCTTTGGGTATCTGTACCATTTTTGCCTAAATCCAAATTAGACTGTGTTATACGATATTCCAAGTTTTACTGAATAGTATTGTAATGAGATATCATTATTCATTTTCCAAAAGTTAAGATCATAACATAAGCCATGTGTTGTAGTCCAGAATAACCTCTATTCAGGCTTAGTCCTTCTCAGTCCGAAAAGTGAGTATGACCTGGTGCTTGGCTTTCTTCCAACCCAGAACAACATAGGAGGTTCGAAAGTCAGACCTGTGACATGGGGGTAGGCTGACCTAAAGCCTACATGGATGAAACACCAATGGCAGGACTAGGTGATAGAGACAGAAGCAGCAGAAGCTTTAGAAGCTCTTGAGCCAAAGACAGTAAGGTGACCTGGTAACTAGTCAGAAAGAGATTATAGGGGAATCCTGTGCTAGCACTGAATGAAGGACAAAACACTGTTTGGCAACTTCATTGTTATATCCACTTTTAGGTCATAGTTCAAGGGCAGGGATGAGCACTTTTGGTCAAGAAGGAGTGAAAGCTCTGAGGTGCAGTATCACTTCTGGCTCCAAGGGATCTGAGACTTTGAAGAACAGTATAGTTTCTGGTCCCAAGGCAAGAAGGGCCCTGAGGAGCAGTATGAATTGTAATCCCAAAGGATCAGGGTCCCTTCCTGGGTAAGGACTAGAGTGCAGACCAAGAGAGCAATAACCATACCTCTCCCCAGATCGGATCATCTTGGAAGCACCAAAAACTTCCCAACCACCAGATGTAGCTCTGAAAACAGCAGTGTAAAAAACCCTGAAGCTTAACACAGCCCTGCCCCTCCCCCCATGCCAGAACAGAGCCCTGCATTAACATAAACTTCCAAACCAAGACATAGGCTGGGAAAATGAGCAAACAGCAACAACAACAAAGGAACCTGATCGTAAAAATCTAATATGGTGACAGGAAAGATTAAAACACAAACTCAGAAGATGACAGTGAAATCAAAACAGCTACAAGCAAAGCCTCAAAATAAATTTAAAGAACTGTGAATGGACACAAGCCCAACAAGAAGAGTGAAAAAATTATTTTCAAAATCAAATAAGAAGGGTAAAGGAAAAGTTAGGTAAAAAAAAGTGAAAGCAAAAGGAGAAAATTATGAAAAGATAACTAAAAGCTTGGTTTAAAAAAAAGACATAAAAATATTGAGAAAATAATACCTTAAAAAAAAGAATTGGCCAATTTTTTTTTTAAAAGTACAAAAACTCACTGAAGAAAATAATTCCTTAAAATTTAGAATTGGGCAAGTGGAAGCTAATAATGCCATGAAACATCAAGAAACAATAAGACATAGTAAAAGAAAGAAAGAAAGATAGAAGAAAATGAGAACTATGTCATTGGAAAAACAACTCACCTAGAAAATAGATCAAGAAGAGATCATTTAAGAATTATTGGATTACCTGAAAATCATGGTCAAAGAAAGAGCTTAGACATCATATTTCAAGAAATCATCAAGGAAAACTGCTTCAGTATCCTTGAACCAGAGAAATTGAAAGAATCCATTGATCACCACCTGAAAGAGACCCCCAAATAAAAACTCCTAGGAATATTATAACCAAATTCCAGAGCTCTCGGGTCAAAGAAAAAATACTTCAAGCAGCAAGAAAGAAACCATTCAAATATTGTGGAGCCACAGTCTGGATCACACAAGATTTAGCAAATACCTCATTAAAGAATATGATATTCAAGAAAATAAAAGAGCTGGTATTACAACCAAGAATCACCTACCCAGCAAAACTGTATAATCCTTTAGGGTGGAAAATGGACATTTAATGAAACAGAAGACTTTACATAATTCCTGAGGAAAAGATCAGAGCTGAGTAGAAAATTTGACTTTCGAGTACAACACTCAAGAGAAGCACAAAAAGGAAAACACAAAAAAGAAATCATAAGGGACTCAATAAGGTTAAACTGTTCACCTTTCTATATGGGAAGATGATACATCTGTTTTCTAAGAATTTTATCATTATTAGGGCAGTTAGAAGGATTCTACATAGAAAGAGGGTATAGGAGTATATTGATTATATTGGAATGGTATAAAAAAAATGGATAGGTGAGGGATGCCCTAGGAGAAGGGGAAAAGAAGAGGGAGAATAGAGAAAATGATCTCACATAAAAAAGGTACACAAGGAAGAACTTTTACAGTAGAGGGAGAAATGGTGGGGGAGGGGTGATCAATGCTTGAACCTCATTCATATCTAAATAGGTTCAAAGAGGGGGAAAATTATCTACATACTTAATTGGTAGTAGAAACCTATCTTACCCTGCAGGGAAGTAAGTGGGGAAGGGAATGAGGAGGAGAGTAATGATAAAAGGGAGGGCAGATAAAAGAAGGCAGTGGTCAGAAGCAAAAACAGACTTTAGAGGAGAGATAGAAGAGAGAGAGAGAAGGATAAACAGAAGAAAATAGGATAGAGGGAAATGCAGTTAGTAATCATAACTGTGAATGGGATGAACTCACCCATAAAATGGAAGCAGATAGCAGAATGGATTAGAAACCAGAATCCAAAAATATGTTGTTGTTGTTGTTGTTGTTGTTGTTTTCCACAAGAAATACACTTGAAACAGAGAGAGACATATAGAGTTAAAATAATGAGCTAGAAAGAAAATCTGTTGTGCTTCAGCTGAAATTAAAAAAAATGGCAAAGGTAACAAATACGATCCCAGACAAAACAAAAGTGAAAATAGACCTAATTAAAAGAGACAAGCAAGGAAACTACATCTTGCTAAAAAGGCACCATAGAGAATGAAGTAATATGTATGTACCAAATGGTATAGCATTCAAGTTTTTAAAGGAAAAGTTAAATGAATGAAAGAAAGAAATAGATGGTAAATCTATACTAGTTGGGGACTTCAACTTTCCCCTCTCAGAACTAAATAAAACCAACCATAAGTAAATCAGAAAGAAGTCAAGGAGATGAATAGAATCTTAGAAAAGTTGGATATGATAGACCTCTGAAGAAAATTGAATGGAATAGAAAGGAGTAGATGTACCTTCATAAAAATTGACCATGTGTTAGGGCATAAAAACCTCACAACCAAATGCAGAAAAGCAAAATATCAAATGCACCCTTTTCTGACCATAATGCAATAAAAATGCCATTAATAAAGGGCCCTGCAAGCATAGATTAAAAGCTAAATAATATAATCCTAAAGAATGATTGGATCAAAGAACAAATCATAGAACTGATCAATAATTTCATTAAAGAGAATGACAACAACGAGACTACATTCTAGAATTTGTGGGATACAGCCCAAGCAGTACATGGGGAAATTTTACATCTCTAAATGCACACATCAATATAAGAGAGAAACAGTAGATTAATAAATGGGAATGCAATAAAAAATAAACTAGAAAAAGAACAAATTAAAGATCACCAAACACCAAAATGAAAATCCTGAAAATCAAAGGAGAGATTATAATAAAATTAAATTTTTTAAATTAAATTATAAATAAAACTAGGAGCCAGTTTTATGAAAAAAAAAACAATAAAACAAATCATTGGTGAATTTGATTTTTAAAAAGAAGAAAACCAAATTACTGATATCAAAAATGAAAAGGATTAATGCACCATTAATAAAGGCGAAATTAAAACAATTACTAGGAGTTATTTTGCCCAGTTATATGCCTGTAAAACTGACAATCTAAGTGAAATGGAAGGATATTTATAAAAATATAAACTGCCTAGATTAACAGAAGAGGAAAGACAATACTTGAATAACCTTATCTTAGAAAAAGAAATTAAACAAGCCATCAATGAGCTCCCTAAGAAAAAAACCTCCGGGACTCACAAGTGAATTCTACCAAACATTTAATGAACAATTAATCCCAATTCTGTATAAACTATTTGAAAAGCATGGGTAAGAGAGTCCTACCAAATTCCTTTTATGACACAAATTTTGTTTTAGTATCTAATCCAGGGAGAGCAAAAACAGAGAAAGGAAACTATAGACCAATTCCCTTTACAAAGTGATAATCATCAAAACAATCTGGTTCTCACTAAGAGATGAGTAGTGGATCAGTGGAATAGATTAGGTATACAATACACAGTAGTAAATGACCATAATAACTTAGTGTTAAGTAAACCTGAAGATCTAAACTTTTGCAATAAGAACTTACCATTTGAAAAAATTGCTGAGAAAACTAGACAGCAGTTTGCAGAAACTAGGTATAGACCAACATCTCACACCATATACCAAGATAAGGTCAAAAAGACATAAAGGGTGATGTCATAATTAGGGAAGCATGGAAAAATGTACCTATCAGATCTATGGATAAAGGAAGAGTTTATGACTAAACAAGAGATAGAACAGATTATGGAAAGTAAAATAGATAATTTTGATTACATGAAACTAAAAAGCTTTTGCACAAACAAAACCAATGCACCCAAAATTAGAAGGAAAACAGGAAATCGGAAGAAAAGAAGTTTCCAGCAAGTTTTTCTGATAAAGACCTTATTTCTCAAATATACAAGGAACTGAGCCAAATTTATAACAACAACAACATTAATAATAATAGCCATTCTCTAGCTGATAAATGGTCAAAGGATATGAGCAGGCAATTTTCAGAAGAAAAAATCAAAACTATCAATAGTCAAATAAAAAAAATGCTCTAAATCACTACTGATTAGAGAAATACAAATTAGAAGAACTCCGAGATACCACATCACACCTATCAGATTGCCTAACATGACAGAAAAAAAAATGCTAGAGGAAATGTGGAAAAATTGGGACACATGCACAATTGGTAAAGTTGTGAACTCGTCCAATCATTCTGGAGAACAATTTGGAACTGTACCCAAAAGGCTATACAACTGTGTGTACCCTTTGACCCAGCAATATCACTATTAGGTCTGAATCCCAAAGAGATTTTTTTTTAAAAGGGAAAAGGACTTACATGTATAAAAATATTTATATCAGCTCTTTTTGTGGTGGCAAAAAATTGGAAATTGAGAGGATGCCCATCAATTGGGGAATGGCTAAACAAGTTGTGCTTTATGATTGTGATTAAATATTCTTGTGCTTTAAGAAATGATGAAGAGAATGGCTTCATCAAAACCAGGAAAGACTGAAATTAAGTGAGCAGAAGCAGGAGAACATTGTACCCAGTAACAGCAATATTGTTAAAATGAACAGCTGTGAAAGACTATGTAAGATGGGCTGTTAACATTCATACTCTGATCAAGACAGCGATCTAAGACAATGCCAAAGGATACATGATGAAAAATGTTCTCCACCTCCAGAGAGAGAGAGAACTCTGAATACAGATTAAAGCATACTGCTTTTTGCTATTTTTATTTTTTTATTTTGTTTGTGTTTTCTGTTGCAACATAGCTATTACGGAAATATGTTTTTATGACCTTACATGTTTAATCAAAATTGAAACTCAAAATTTTTTTAAAAAATTGTTAAAAAATTTTACGTGTAATTGGGAAATATCTAATAAAATAAAAATAATTTTTAAAAATAATTTTAAAAAATAAACTCTTCTTTAACTCCCTTCTGCTGAATGCAGGTCTTCTTGACTCCAGTTCCAGCACTGTGCTACTGAGCTGCCATGTAACAAAGACTTAAAAAAAAAGAGAGAGGAAAAAAAGCAAGTCAGCAAGTCCGCAAGACCAACTTACACATCAGCCATGTCTGACAGCATATATAATATTCCATACTCATAGTACATTTTTTCAACTCTTTGCTCCAAACTTGGGCATTATAATGATGTAGCATTTAGTTTTGTTTGTTTTGTTCTTTCCGTTTGTATTGCAGTGGTCATTATGTGTATTGTTTTTCTACTTCTTTTTATTTCACCTTTCATCAGCTCATTTAAGTCTTCTCCTGATTCTTTGAATTCTTCAAATACATCATTTCTGGCAGCTCAGTAATATTCTGTTACATTCATGTGCCATAATTTAGTCATCCTTTGTCTTTCTTTGGACGGATGCAACAACCAGGTCTATAGCTTGACAGCAGTATTGTAAGATTTTATAAATATAAGGATAGTAGAAAGAATACTGGGCCCCAGGACTCAGAAGACTTGGGTTCTTCTGATAACTAGTCGTGTGTGTGTGTGTGTGTGTATATGTATATATATATATCTATAGATCTATATCTATATATATAGATATAGATCTATAGATATATATATAGATGTATGTATATGTATGTATTACTTTTTGTGCCTATTTCTTTATCTACAAATGGCAACAATACTTGCTGCACCTACCTTATAATCTTATGAAGATCACATTAATGTGTGTAGACTGCTATATAAATGTAAGCAATTAATAGTATGTTACTTTACAACGTAAAATAAATCAAATTGTGTGTAACGTGAGCAGTAACTCAGGTTGTTACTGCTGATGGAATCCTGGGAAAGTAAAATACTCAGTAGATGATGTGATGGAACTCAACCTTGAGTTCAGCATTTGCTCACCTTTAAACATCTTAAATGTTGCATTTTAATATTCACCTCAAATCAGAAGTCACATATGGACATGGTCTGTTCTAAAATGAGTGATGATAGACTAATTAAAGCATTTGATTGTTTCAATCAGAATTATTATCCTAAAAAAACATTAACCATACTATGGTAATCAAGTGACTGGATGCGCTGTTAACATTCATATGCCCCTCAGGGTAACACAACACAACTGTTCAGACTGAGAGAAGGCAGATGTGACAGAAATGTGGCTAAGACTCAAAACTGATTTTAAAAAATCTCTCTTGAAGTAACTGAGCATCCACAAGAAATCATATGGATCAGGACCCCCTTAACTTACCACAAGGGTATTAAGGTTAATTTTTTTAAATGCCTTTTTAAATAGTATCTATGAAACTTAAAAGGAGAAGAGAAAAAAGTTAAGATAAAAATTCTAATTAACAACTCTTCTGAGCAGGGTCTATGTATGTCAGAGGCATCATAATTTTAAATTGGAAAGAAAAATTAAGATTTGGAATGGGATACTCAGAATCTGCTAACATTGTGCCTCTTAAAATATGTTTAAATTAAGTCCATCTTCATATTATCTCATTGACTCATGGGTTTAGAACTGGAAGGAACCTTCAAGGTCATCTAGTCCAACCCCCTATTTTACATTGGAGGAAACTGAGGCCTAGAAAGGGAAAATGAACGGTGGATTTGAACCTGTGTTCTCTGCCTCCAAATCCAGCCCTCTTTGAGCCAAAGGACTCCATTTTATTTAACCTTAAGGTCAGGTACTATGACACAGCAAGATGACTCTATCATGTTTTGGTTTCAATAGCTCTTTTACTTCAAGACAGCTTAGAACATCCCCATAAGAATACAAAGCAACTAACTATTGTGTTAAAGGTTTTTGTTTTTGTTATTTTTTTAATTAAGGATTGATTTCATCACATTAAAAAAAAAAACAAAACATAAGGAATGTTCTTTTTGCGATTGAGGGTTTTTTGTTTGTTCATTTGTTTTAAAGACTGGGTCTCCCCATGACCAGTCTAGAAGTGCAGGGGCATAGGGCCCAGTCCCTTTATTGATTCACATGGTATCTTTTTACTTGCTCCATTTTTGACTCAGGCCAATTCACCCCTCCTTTTTTTTTTGTTATTTTTTTTATGTTATGTTTTTATTTTTTATTTTTTTTATTTATATTATTTTTTTTCTTTTTTTGTGGTAATTTTTATTTATTTTTTTGTTTTCAACATTTACTTCCACAAGATTTTGAGTTCCAAATTTTTACCCCATCTTGCCCCTCCCCCCACCCCAAGATGGCATGCATTCTAAATACCCCTTCCCCTAGTCTGCCTTCCCTTCTATCTCTCCCCCCTTTCTCTTATCCCCTTCCCCTTCAATTTTCCTGTAGGGGAGGATGGATTTCTGTACCCCATTTTCTGTATTTCTTATTTCCCAGTTGCATGTGAAAACATTTTTTTAAACATGTGTTTCTAAAACTTTGGGTTCCAAATTTTCTCCCTTCCTCCCTCCCCACCCACCCTCATTGATAAAGCAACTAAATATAGGTTATATATGTGCAGTTATGCACAACACTTCCATAGTAGACATGCTGTGAAAAACTAACTCTGTTTCCCTTAATCCTATCCCACCCCCCCATTTATTCTATTCTTTCTTTTGACCCTGTCCCTCCTCAGAAGTATTTGCTTCCGATTACTCCCTTTCCCAGTCTGCCCTCCTATCTATCATCCCCCTACTCTCTTGTCCCCTTCCCCCCCTGTTTTTCTGTAGGGTAAGACAGATTACCATACCCAATTGAGTGTATATGTTATTCCCTCCTTAAGTCAAATCCTATGAGAATAAGATTCACTCATTCCCTCTCACCTTCCCCCCATTTCTCCTCCACTGTAAGAGCCTTTCTTTTCTGTTTTTTTTTTGTGGGATAATTTACCCTGTTCTACCTCTCCCTTTCTCCTTCTCCTAGTATAATCCTTTCTCACCCCTTAATTTTATTCTCCAGATATAACCCATTCATTTTCAACTCACCCTGTGCCCTCTATCTATCTATATCTATATATGCATACATATAATTTTTTCCCCTCCAACTACCCTATTACTGACAAAGGTCTCATGAGTTACAAATATCATCTTTCCATGCAGGAATGTAAACAGTTCAACCTTAATAAGTCTCTTATGATTTTCTCTTTCATGTTTACCTCTTCATGTTCCACTCTAGTCTTGTATTTGAAAATCAAATTTTCTATTCAACTCTGGTCTTTTCATCAGGAATGTTTAAAAGTCCTCTATTTCACTGAATGACCAATTTTCCCCTGCAGGATTACACTCAGTTTTGCTGGGTAGGTGATTCTTGGTTGTAGTCCTATCTCCTTTGCTGTCCAGAATATTATATTCCATGCCCTGTGGTCCCTTAACGTAGAAGCAGCTAAATCTTGTGTTATTCTGATTGTGTTTCCACAATACTTGAATTGTTTCTTTCTGGCTGCTTGTAATATTTTCTCCTTGACCCTGGGAACTCTGGAATTTGGCTACAATATTCCTAGGAGTTTTCCTTTGGGGATCTCTTTCAGGAGGAGATCGGTGGATTCTTTCAATTTCTATTTTGCCCTCTGGTTCTAAAATATCAGGGCAGTTTTCCTCGATCATTTCTTGAAAAGTGATATCTAGGCTCTTTTTTTGATCATGGCTTTCAGATAGTCCAATAATTTTTAAATTCTCTCTCCTGGATCTATTTTCCAGGTCACTTGTTTTTCCAATGAGATATTTCACATTGTTTTCTAATTTTTCATTCTTTTGGATTTGTTTTACAGTGTCTTGATTTCTCATAAAGTCACTAGCTTCCAATTGCTCTATTCCAATTTTTAAGGAAGTATTTTCTTCAGTAGTCTTTTGGACTTCCTTTTCCATTTGGCCAATTTTGCTTTTTAGGGCATTCTTCTCCTCATTGGCTTTTTGGACCTCTTTTGCCATTTGGGTTAGGCTATTTTTTAAGGTGTTATTTTCTTCAGTATTTTTTTGGGTCTCCTTTAGCAAGCTGTTGACTTGTTTTTCATGATTTTCTTGCATCACTCTCAGTTTTTCCTCTACTTCTCTTACTTGCTTCTCAGAATCCCTTTTGAGCTCTTCCAAGGCCTGGGACTAATTCATATTTTTCTTGGAGGCTTTGGATGTAGGAGCTTTGACTTTGTTGTCTTCCTCAGGTTGTATGTTTTGATCTTCTTTGTCACCAAAGTAAGATAATATAGTCTGACTCTTTTTTCACTGCTTACTCATGATCCCGGCCAATTACTTGAGTTTTAAACTCTTTGTTAAGGTAAAAGTCTGCTTCTAATGCGAAGAGTGTACTGTCCCAAGCTTCGGGGATTTGTACAGCTGTTTTCAGAGGTATTTCCAGGGACCTGTAAATTTTCATTTCTTCCAAGGTGGTTTGATAAGGGGCGAGGTGTTTTCTCTCTACCACCACAAGCTCCACCGCAGTAGCGTTCCTCCTCATCCCGGGACTGCCCCTCAGAACTGTGACCCAGATCCAAGCACCAGTAAAGCAACAGATTCCTGCCTCAGCACTGGCAAAGAGATCCCTCCAGTCAACCCTCTGATTGGCCATCCAATTGCCCCTCAGTCTGTGGGCCAGAAGCTCAGGAAAAAGCCGCGGCTCCAGGCCGTGCTCAAGACTTGTGGCTGAGACCTAGCTCCTCTCTCACCGCAGTCACAGACTTTTCCCACTGACCTTCTAAGTTATCTTTGGCATTCAGGGGTTGAGAAGTCTGGAAACCACCACAGCTGCCCGCGATTCAGTCCTCTGAGGCCTGCTCCAGGGTTGCTGCGGCCTGTGCATCCACACCAAACTGTGCTCCTCTCCCCACCCGGCGCAATATACCTTTCCAATCAACCATCCAGGCTGTCTTGGGCTGGAAATTTGTTTCACTCTGTCTTTTTGTGGGTTCTGCTGCTTTAGAATTTATTTAGAGCCATTTTTTTAGGTATTTGGAGGGCTTTGGGAGAGAGCTCAAGACATCACTGCTTTCCCTCCTCCATCTTGGCTCTGCCCCCAATTCACCTCTCCTTAGGCAAACTGATCAACTCCCATCCTTTCCCTACCCTCCAACCTCCTCTTCCCCTAGGGCTTACCGTATTAATACCAAATGAGTTTGACCTACTTACTGTTGTTCAGAGCTCCTGCAGTCAAGAGATCCACCAGCCTCAGCTTCCCAGGTAGCTCCGCCACACCCTATGAGAGTAAAGTATATCAAACCCCATGCCTATACTTCAAACCTTTTTATTCTCCCATCACAACTGTATTGTTTGACCAGAAGTTGAGTCTGTTTTGCTAGTCACATTCCTGCAAATTTCATCAAAATCTTGTGCCAATCCAATCCAACAAGTATTAATTAATTAGTATATGCAGGGCATTGTGCAGGGCCTATAAAGAAAGCATACCATGACAACAACAAAAACGCAGGCCCTGCCCTCAAAGAGCTTACATTCTTTCTGGGGAATATAACATGTGGAATGCAGTGCAATAAATAAAAATTCATGCTTTGAATGAGAGCCTAAACTTGAGAAAACAGACTGGTAGAATTCTCTGATATTCTACAATAAATCAACTTGCAAGTAATCTTTTAGGAGAGTCGTTGTTTCTCTTTTTTTTTTCTTATAAGCCTGAAGTACAAGGATATTGAAAGCATTTCTTAAATCAAGCAGGTGTTCTTTATCAGAGTTTACAAAAATATACAGCTCTATAGGATGGCTCCCTATTGATTTGAAGAACAAAAAAACCTGCTTCTTGCCATTCTCTCTGAGCTTCCTGTTTTACATCTATTCATGTGTTTTCATTTGTAAGAAGTATCAGTCAGTGATTGCAAGGTACAGTATCATCATGCATCTCAGCCTGTTGAAGTTCTTTTATTTAAAAAAGAAATGATTAATGAGGTGCTGCCACCTAAAAATAAGTACAGGTTTCATTAAACTATCCCCAAAACTTTCTTTACACCTTCCCCTCATTTTGTTCCTTAGAGTCGAAACCACGGTCTTTTGTTTGACAAACAATGATATCATCGCAGACTTAGCTGCCTGATAGCATCACTGAGGCTCCCTTAGCACCACTGTTGTTCGTACTGAGAGACAGTCTTGGGGGTATTTCTGGGTTCTGGAAAAGGGCATTTAGAAAGAAGCAAAGACCAAGAGAACACTGGGTCTGACAACATGGAGTTCTTTTCGTACTTCAACACCCTATACTTCTCCACTCATTGGCAGTCATAAAACCAAATCTGGACTGAATTGATATGAACGCTTCAAAAAGGATCACAATGCTTGAATTCGATTTTAGCATAGTAAGAGAATGAGACTGTGTTGTTTGGTTCATTGCTGAGGCGTCAAATAAGGTTTGGGCTTCTATTAGCTTGCCTTTCTGAGCCAGGGCAACTCAGAAGTGATGAAGAGGAACACATTTCCTTGTTTTGTTATTGGAGTTTTGACTAGAATGTCTTGCCACTCTTTAAGTTACTCTTATATGTTAACAGTCAAAGCCCTTGTCTTTGTATCTGTTACGTAGTAATTGCTTAATAAACGTGTGTTGTATTGGATTAGTGTACTTAGAGTATCCTATTTAAGGAGCTGTACAGGAAACAGAATCCACTGGTAAGCAGAGGCCCATTAATAGGCTTTCTCTCTCATTCAACTACTGACTCACCGTATGTGACTATGAAACATTGAAGTCAAGTGTCTTGCCAAGTCCTCCATCTATAAGATTAAGTCTGCTGCCTCACATTACTTCTGCAAAACTTAATTTCTATTTTAAAGAGCCTTGAGACTCTTCTAAAAGATATCTTCTAAAAGATAAGGGATTTCACAGAAACATTTTTTTTTATTTGCTAGCATCTGGTGGTTCTTTTCAGTACACACTGGATGTATGTATCATTAGGTACAAGAATGACTTGATAAAAAGAGATGTCAGCAAAAGATACAGAGAATAATTATGTTATGATTATTATCATCTTAGTAAACCTATTATAACTGTGATCCAGGTAATAGCAACCATGTTTAAACATACCATTATTATTTTATTGGAATTTTTAAGGGGGTCTTTTAAGATCTTTTATTGTGGGAGTGTTCTATGACCTAGATTTTAAATCTCTATAGTATTTCCTGTAGAAAACCAATTTATTCCCTCACTATTCACCTACCACTAATGATGAAAGATGAGTCAGCAGCAGAGAGGCACTGTCTGTACTAACTTTAATTACAACCTTTTATTAATGAAAAACATATATATTGCACTCTGATGATACTAATGAGATAGTAAGTTAAATATAATTAAGCATCTTTCTGTGGTTTCTGGAGGCATATTTTTCAGGAAATTAGGCAGCTAGGTGGCACAGTGAAGAGAACGCTCGACCTGGATTCAGGAAGACCTGAGTTCCAATCCAGCCTCAGACACTTACTATCTTTGTGACCCTGGCCTAGTCACTTAACCTTTGTTTGCCTTAGTTTTCTCATCTGTAAAATAGGGATAATAACAGCACCTACTTCCCAGCGTTGTTATGAGGGTCAACTGAGTTAATATTTGTAAAGCTTTTTGCAAACCTTAAAGCATTAAATTCTAGTGCTTATTATCATCATCATCATTATCATCATCAAAGAAATATACTTTTTTGTTTATTTTTTAATGGACATTACTTTTGTGAGTCATTTATCACGTAAATATCTGTTGTTTCTAGATTGCTATGAGTCAGTTCAACTCAGATTTATTAAACATCTACTGTGGTGTTGTGGTTGTGGTGGATAGAGGACCCGCTTCAAAATCAGGCACACTGGATTTCAGGTCCTGCCTTTTATTCAAACTAGCTGTGTGATAAAGAGTGAATCGCTTAACCTTCCTGCCCCAGGTAATTCCATAAAACTACAACTTGTAATCTGTGTAAGATGCCATTATATACATAGTTTCCCACAGTCAATGGGAGTTTCGTATGGTCAGTGAAATCTCAGGTCCAGGCTTCCCCCAAAGTCATTCAAGGCAGTTGCCAAGTGCTGAGAATTAAGAGTTCTTGTCTTCAATGGGATTTTCAAGTTGGTATTCGATATAGTACTTTCCCACAAAGCATCATAAACCTAAATAAATATTTTTTATCCATTGTCTCTTAAAAGAATCTTTCTGACTTTTGGAATCTCATGTTTAGAGTCCTCATTTCTTTGTCTGTTTATTTATTTGAATGACCATCCATGTGGCATAAACAGCAGACTAGCTCTATTGCGTGTCAGACAAGGAAGGCAGATGGAGCATCCTACCCTCATAGTTCAGCCCTCAAAAGGACCATTGCAGAAGTGTCAAATCTGCAGCCTGTTTTAGCTTTGGTGATGAGGAAGCATTGTTAGAGAGCCTTCTCAGTCATGCCAAAATGACAAGGTAGTATTAGCAAGTGGGCCAAATTCAAATTCATTTCACTAATTACCCATCACATTGTAAAGGGCTGCAATCACTCTGACCTTGACTGAATTGAAATAATTGGCCTTCCAGTAAAAGCCTAGAATCTAAGTGGCAGATCACCCAATTAGCAGTTATATGTCTTAGAGAAACACCAGCATGATGTTTGTTTTGAATGGCAAGAAAATAAAAAGACTAATTACAGATGTGACTATATAATCTCAAACATCTGGATGAAAAGTGAAATATTTATTTGATCAGTCATCCATGGCCAGTATTGAGTGAACCACACCTGTCCAGAGGATGGATTGAGTGTTTTGTCTGATATCTAGATAAATGCTGTACTCCTACATTTCTGCTCTAAAAATGTACTCTCCCTTAAGTTCCCCTACCCCCATCTCCTCAAGTCACCTTTAAAGTTAGCACCTAATCTTTTCCCTAGGAAGAAGAGAAAATGTTTATAAAATGTAATGAAAATTATTCTTTCTTATTCAGCTGTTTACTGTTCAGCCAAGGAAAATTTTACAATAAAAAGCTCACCATTTGAGACCACCTTGGGGTTTAGAGGAAGTTCAAATTAATGAAATCCTATGAGTTACAGGTTTTTTATATATAATTTTTATTGCTTTTTAATGCATACTTTCTAACAGTTAATTTAAAGGCCATTGAACATGTAAGATAAATTTAGAATTAGCTCCTCTTTGAATAAAAATAATACACTATGTGATTTTAAATGGTTTCTTCTCCTAGAAAGCATTTTAGAATTATGTCCCTGAAGTCTCTAAACTGTGCATAACCTTTGACCAAACGATACCACTACTACACTTTTAACCCAAAGAGATCTAAGAGATCTAAGAAGAAGAAAAAGACCCCTTTGTACACTCCTAGTGGTGGCATTGGACTTGAAACTAAGGCAATACCCATTAATTGCATAACTGAACAAATTATGGTTTATGAATGTAATGGAATGCTATTGTGCTATAGGAAATGATGTAAAGAATAGTTTCATTTCTGACAAGACTTATATGAACTGATGCAGAGTAAAGTGAACAAAACCAGAACAAATTATCTAATAATAAAAACCTTGTAAAGACAAACAACTTTGAAAGACTTAAGAACTCCACCACAATTTCACACTTAAGAACTAAACATTATTATATTATATTTATATAATAAAGGACATGCTACCCATCTCCTGACAGAGGTGATGTGCCTGGGATAAAAAAGGAAACAGATTTTTTGGACATGGCCAACACAGGAATTTTTTTTGCCTGACCCTGTCTATTTGACTTAAAAGTTTAGTTTTTAATTTTCTTTTCTTTTCTTTCCAGCAAAGTAGAAGGGGAAAAGACAAGGTTGTTGTTGTTGTTTTTTTAACTTAAAAAATAAAAATAAAATAGTTTGTTCTCTGAGATTTAAACAAGAATTCTCACCACTCCATTCAATCATCCTTACACTATTTAATTTGTTTGGAAACTGTGTTTAGGTAAATTATACAGAAATGTTATAAATTTGCCCCAGCCCTGGACAAAGAATCACAGTTCAATATTGAAGTCTGAATTAATAAAGTTTTACTATACAGGGTGCCCCAAAGGTCTTGATGCAGTTTGAAGCTTAATAGCTTAGTTTTCATTTTCTTTCACAATTGCAATTATCTCAGCACCTCACATAAGAAGCACTTGTCTCCCAGAATTTTACATAGCCAGACAAGTTGTCATGTTTGTATATCTAGCTATTGTTTTGTTATAGTTTAATTGGATTGACAGCCTCCTAAAACACTTCTTTTTCCTTTTTTTTCTTTTTTTTTTTTTAGTGAGGCAATCAGGGTTAAGTGACTTGCCCAAGGTCACACAGCTAGTACATGTCAAGTGTTTGGTCTGAGGCCGGATTTGAACTCAGGTCCTCCTGACTTCAGGGCCGGTTCTCTATCCACTGCGCCACCTAGCTGCCTCCTCCTAAAACACTCATTGTTTGTCAGATCCAAAGCAAATTCTCAATGTAGATTTTTTATCTTTTCTTTTTTAAATATCCCATTGAACTTAGTTGCCAAAGGATGCTCCTCAGTTTTCAGATGAAAAGAATTTTATTGACTACAAATGGTCTATACTTTTTTGACTTGTGTTCTGAAATCCCCCAAGCAATTAATTAATCTGAGCCACTTCCCAAATATTTAGAGGGCATATGAAAGTAGGGACTATTTTAAGGGGGGGAAATGTTTTTTAATATGATTGCTTTTAAATGTCAGTTGGTTTTTGCCATATACTAATTTTATTGTTATTGTTCAGTCATTTTCAGTTGTGTCTCACTCTTTGTGATCCCATTTGGGGTTTTCAGCAGAGATAAGAGTGGTTTGCCATTTTCTTCTCCAGCTCATTTTACAAATGAAGAAGCTGAGGCAAACAGGGTTAAATGACCTGCCCAGGTTCACATAGCCGGGAAGTGTCTGAGGCCAGATTTGAACTTGGGAAGATGAGTCTTCCTGACTCCAGGCTAGGCATTCTATCTACTGTGCCACTGGCTCATACTAATTTTAGGCATAGTCATTTGATTTTTTTTTTTAATTTTATCAATAATGTTTTCAAATTGTGAGTATAGATTTAAGTCACATACATCACAGAGCAATATGGGATGACGGTGATTGAAGTGAGTGGAGAGTATAATGGAGCATAACAGGTAAAGTTGACCCACTAATAAAATATAGAGATGAATTCAAGGCTCACAAAGATTAAGGCATCATAAATTATAAGTAAAACAATAATTTGATTTGTAAACATATGTGCATAAATATTTGAGGGACATGGTTTTGGTTTTTGTTGTTTTGTTTTGGTTTATACCTGTGATTTTTATCAATGGGGAAAACTCTGCGTGAAGAATGAGAACTCCCTCCAGTGAAGCTTATGGACAATTCCAGATAACTTTTAGTTTTAAAGAGTTGCCAGGACTTTCATGACCACATGATCTCGTATAAATCAAGCCAGACTTGAACACAATTCTTTGAATTCAAAAGGTAGCCATTATGCTATGCTGCCCTGCCATACACCCATTCTCTCTTTCTCTAGGTCTCTGTCTCTTTCTCTGTCTTTATCTCTACATCTGTCTCTGTCTGTCTCTGTCTTTCTCTCTCTCACATACATACACACACACACACACATACACACACACACAATGTTAAACTTACAAGATTTCTGACAGAATGCAAACCATCATTCTTCCTTTGTATCTTCCCATAGTCTGATACATCGCAATATGTAGACGACCACTGCTTTTAACAAAGTGGATAAAGTATTAGAGTGGGAGTCAGGAAGAACTCAGTTCAAATCCTGCATAAAACACCTTATAACCATGTGACCTTGAGTAAGGTTGCACTCTCAGCCTCAGTTTTTGCATCTATAAAATGGAGGTAATAATAGCATCTACCTCACAGGATTGGTGTGAAGGTCAAATGAAATAAGTATTATATACATATAGCTCTTTACACAATTTTAAACATTGTTATTATTATTATAATTGTTGTTGTTGTTATTGTTATTATTATTATGCTCCAAGACTGGTCATGAGCAGATGATATAAACCTCCATATTTGGAATGACCTGAGGAGAAGGAAATTTTTTAAATATTCATTCCTGAAAACACTGTCAAGGAAAAATGTAACTGACAGGAGAAAGAATATGAGATACAAGATTAAAACAAATCTACCATTGTGCTGTGATAAGAAGAGGAATGATAGAATGATAGAACATTAGATCTGGAAGGGATCTTCAATATCATCTACCCAACCCTCTCTTTTTACAGATGAGGAAACTGAGGCCCAGAGAAGAGAGAGTGTCTGGCCCAAGGTCACATAACTGATAAGTAGCAGAATCAAGAGTTGAACTCAAGTTCCTTGACTCCAAATCCCACTTTCTTCACTATGCTTTTGGATTCTTTGCCTAAAATTATTGAAATGTATACCCAATGCTAATGACCGGTAGTGTTTTAATCCCAAATGTCACAACTTTGTGGAGTCACTGATAAGCCTGGCAGCAAGCACACTAGCAATTGAGTTTCAGTCTATTTGTACATGTAAGAATAAATGTATCAATGCTGGTGTTTTAATCCTGAATCAAGGTGCTTTTTTAGTATACATCATCTCTTTTGATCAAACAGATAATTGCCTGATCTCTTGACTTTGTGCTGTGTTGCTACATCTTGTCTGAGACCTTGATGGACAAGTGGATAGATGGGATGCCTAGAGGACAGTTAGAATCTAGGAATAAGAGATGGGATAGAAGAGACCAAGGACAGGTTTGATTAGAGCAAAGGGAAAAAAATTGCAAAAATAGAGGAGAGAAAAGCAACAAAGATGTTGAAATCCTAGTGGAAAGTATATGCTTAAGGGATTCTTTTGTCTAATTTAATAAGAACTAAAAATACTTCAGTACTTGATACAGCTTAATATTTATATGCTAGCTTGACGGTGAGACAAAATTGTTTCAGAACAATAATTACTATCTTACCTTAAAATGTATGTACTCAAAATAAATACACTTTTTTATATAATGACTACCGCATTTATAACACTGTTTTGTAATAAAATACATTTACTGCATGGCATTTAAGGCGAGTTATTTGTCATCTAAGTTGCTTGATCAGTGGACGAAACTATTTCCTCTTTGACACTGTTGACCACCTCCTCCTGAATACTATCTCCCTGGGTTTTCATAGTCTCTCTGGGTTGTCCTTCTACCTCTCTGAGCACTCCTTAGTCTCCTTTACTGGATCTTCAACAATGAACAGCATATCCAGTAGCTGTAAGTGTACCCCCAAGGCTTTGCTGAATGCCTTTTTCTCTTTATATTTTCTCATTTGTTGATCTCATTAGCTCCCATAGACTCAGTTATCATCTCTAAGCAAATGATTTCCATATCCATGTTCAAAAATCATTTATCATTCTGGATTTTAAGTTTATTACCTCTTTGGCAAGAGGTGAGTGGCTTACTTCATCTCTGTTCCTCTGGATTTGTAGTTTAATCACTTCATTAATCAGAGTTCTAAAATCTTTGAAAGTTTTCTTCTATAATATTATCACTGTATAAATTGTCCTCCTGGTTCCTCTCACTTCACTCTGTATCAGTTCAGAGAGGTCTTCCCAGTTTCCTCTGCAACTGTCCCTTTCATCATTTCTCATGGTGCAATAATATTGTATTATGTTGTATTCATATACTTCAGTTTTATTTTGCCATTTCCTTACAGGTGGATATCCTTTTTTCTCTTTTTTGACTACCATGAAAACAGTTGCTGTTAATCTTTTTGCACATATGGATCATTTTTTTTCTTTCTTTGCTTTCTTTATGTGCCTAGTAGTAGTATACCTGAGTCAAGGATATGCATAGTTCTGTAACTTTCTGAGCATAGTTCCAAATTGCTTTCCAGAATGGCTGGACCAATTCATAACTCCACCATTAGTGTACTAATCTGCCTGTTTTCTCACAGCCTTTCCAATATGGGTCATTCTCATCTTTTGTCATCTTTGCCAATCTGATGGGTATAAGATGGAACCTTAAAGTTGTTTTAATTTGTATTTCTCTATTAGTGATTTAGACCATTTTTTAAAATATGACTGTTGATAGATTGAATATTGCCTGTTCATATCCTTTGACCATTTACCTCTTGGAGAATGGTTCACCATTTTATACATTTATATCAGTTATTTATATACACATATATACATATACATACATATTTATATTTAAAGTAAGACCTTTATCAGAGAAACTTGTTACAAAGATGTTTTCCTATTACCTATTTTATGTATATCATTTTTCTAAAGATTTTATAGAGATGAGAAATTAGGTATATGGGTCAATGGTTACTTGAACTTCCTTTTTGGTAATAACATCTGTGATTTTTTTCTAGTTAGTTGATATTATTCTTTCTTTAAAATATCTTGAAAATTGATTCTTCAGTATTTTCAAAATTCTGTCACCCTCTAGCATTAATTTCTTCTTTATCTGCTGTTGTCCAGATGGTCTTCCCATCTTCATCTTTTTTATAGTACTGTTTGTACTATGTGCCTCTGGCACATCGTGGACTGAGTTGTTAAAATCCAAATGTGATAGTTCTGCTGTCATATGTGAATAAAAAAATAACTTACTATAAAAATGCTAACAGATCTGTTCCATTTCTCATCTTTTTGTTGTCCTTCCTCTGGTATAATTCATAAATGAATTCATATGATCTGGCTTAGTTGGATCTCATACCAAGGTTCCTTCAGATTTCATGCCCTCTCTACTGTTCTTCACTGTTTTGTAAGATAGTATTGCCTATAATTCTCCACCATGCTCCTCTTTAATATTTTACAACTGAGTTTATCTTCAAAGTCAATACTGTCTTTGACTGTTCTGTCTCTCTTCTTGGCAAAGATTTCAGGTGCTTGGTGGCTAAAGTGTTTTCTGAGCTCTTTTGGAAGCCTTGTTGTGGCAGTTACTCTCAATTGGTTAAATTTCTGTTAGACATATGATAGTCTTTGTTTGTGTGTTTTCCTTTATCTGTTTTGCATTTTTTTAAGCTTTTGTGGTATATTTGAACAGGTCAAGTTAGAGCTATTATAATTGTTCGAAGTGTCATCTCCTAATCTTCATCCTTTCTTCTAATTTATTGTTTGCCCTAAATTTTATCATAGCTAATCAGTATTCTAACTGGGCACAGCTGATTATTGGTGGATATTATTTTTGATGTGATATTATAGTAATAACATAATCCATATATAGTACTTATAATGTAGTATGTATAGGTACCTTATTTGTATGGTCATGCAAGTTTACATATGAGAACAATGCACAGAATTATGAAATGTTAGAGCTGAAGGGATCTTCAAGACCATCTAGTCCAAGTCCATCATTTGCAGGTAAAGGAAACTGAGGCTCATTAAGGTAAATCAATCATTAAGTATCTATTAAGTGCTTATTATGTGCCAAGTGCCCTAATGAACACTAAAGATATAAAACCAAAAATGAGGTAGTCCCTTGCCCTCAAGGAACTTAAAGTTTAATTGAGAGAAATAGGATGTATTCCTATGTTAGTAACTTATGCACAGTGAATACAAAGTAATTGAGGGGATGTACTAGCAGCTGGAGGGAACTAGTTAATTATAAGATGTGGAGGTGAGGAGGGAAGAGTGTCTCCAGTCATGAGAGACAGCCCATGCAAAGGCACTGAGATCAGAGTGGGGAGTGTTGTATGCAAGGAACAGTAAATTGGACATTTGTCTGGACCATACAGTGTGTGAAGAGGCCTAGAATAAATGCATAATAAGCTTGGAAAATTAGATTGAAGCCAGGTTGTGAGGGACTTTAAATGCCTAGCAGGAGTTTATATTTTATGCTAGAAGTAAGAGGGACCCCAACAGAGCTTTTTGAGCAGGGGAATGGTGTATAGAAACCTGGACTTTAGAAGTATCATTCTGGCAGCTGCATGGAAGATGGATCAGAGAAGGGAGACATTTGAAGCAAGAATACTAATTAGGAGAAACTGCAGGAACTTCTGGCCTCAGCAGGGTCTGTGCCTCCTCAGCACCAAAGCTAAAGTCAGGTCCAGCAGGCTCATTCAGTCTTGGCACCCTATTGACAACAATCCAAAGGAGATGTCAAAGGGACATCCCTATCTTAAGGAAATATGAAAAGTTGTTTTTTAAATAAAGGGAGGAAAAAATGCATTCTAAAACATAACTTTAAATTTTTTTTAGTAAAATACTAAACCAACTGTCTACTTTTCCATACTCTTCCACTGAGATAAAATTACAACCTCAAATATTGACATTCAGTTATATGTTGAAAAAAATACTTCCACCAATTATTTGAGCCTATCACTTATCAATATTTTTCCTAGAATATGTATTTCTTGGTGCCATAGAACAGATTAATGGACTCGCCCAGCAGCATGACATAGTTGGATAGATGTCTGAACCTGGAGACAAGAGATGTCAGTTCAGATCCCATTGATAGAAGCTCTACAACATAGACAAGTTGCTTAATCTCTGAGTCTCATTCTCTTCTTCTATAAAAAAAAAGTTAAAAATAACATATGTACTACCTGCCTCAAAGGGCTATTGTGAGGAAAACATTTTACAAATCCTAAAGTGCTACACAAATTATTAGTAATATTATTATCATTCCAGCTCAAAGAAAGAACTGCTTTGTTTCTTGATACTGATGTTAACTGTACCCTAGTTATCAATCCACAAACATTTATTAAACACCTACTATGTGCCAAGCACTGGGAATACAAAGACCAAAAGCCAGACAGTCCTTGCCTTGGATTACATTCTGTTATCTAAGATAGTAAGATTATTATTATAATCCAAGGAGATTATATTCTATTAGGGCTAGGGGTGGGAGAGGAAATATAACACCTTCACAGATAAGTAAATTCAAGGTATATACAAAATTAATACAATATCTTTTCAGAAGGGGCAGAAAGCTAACATAAATGACAAAAATAGGGAAGGCTTCTTGAAAGAGGTGATAAGAGTTCATTATTTAAAAAACCAATCAATAAAAATTTGGCTTTAAAAAAAAAAAGAAAGAAAAAGAAAGAGATGATACTTTAGCTAAGCCTTGAAGGAAATTAGCTAAGGGTTCCAAGGTTCAGAGGTGAGAAGGTAGAGCCTTCCATGAATGGAGAACAGCCAGTACAGAGGTACCAATGGATATATGAGATGGAATATTGTTTCTAGGGAACAACAAGCTGGACAATGTGACTGGAATGTAGAGTTCATGAAGGGGAATAATGTGAATTGGACCTAGAAAGATAGGTTCAAGCCAGATTGTGTAGGTCTCCAAATAACAGAAGAGTTTGCATTTTATCCTAGAGGCAATAGGGAGCCACTGAATCCATCAGTCAGCAGATATTTATTGAGCATTTTTTATCTTAATGGTCACTTCTGTGGGAGCTTTTCACATTGCTAAAAAGGGTATAGTAAATTTATTCTAATGTTGACCACCGTATTCTTATGAGATGCTTTAAAGTACTAGGCCCCCAAAGAATGAACTGAGTGAGTTTGTGGGAAAGGGGATGCAGTCTTGACTGGAATGGGGGGTGGGGTGTATCAAGAAGTAAGGTTTGATAGGGAGTTTAACCTTGATAGAGTCTTCATTTAGAAACATTTGTAGGTATAATAGAATTGGTGCCCTGTTGAAACCAGAAAAAGTTTAAAGTCTGCAAAGGCTAAAAGACAGAGACTTGAAAAAGAAAGGGAAACACTCTCAGATACAAAATAGACACTCTTCATCATAGGAAGAGTGGGAATACCTTAATGAAATATGAAAAGGCCAGCAAGACCATGAATGTTCTTCAAGTCCTAGAATTCATTCACACCTTTGTTCCTAGTCACTCATCTAGTGAAGTTTCCCTAAGGAGTATGAGAAGTGAAAAATTAATGAACTGAAAATGATCACCCTAAGGCAATATAGAGTGGCTTAAGGAGAGAAGGGATTTCTGAGCCAGGAAAAGAAGCAAGCCATCTCTCATCTCAGTAGTCCTAAGGCTCTGAGGGAGTCAAAGGGAAGAACCTTGTGCTAATCCTAGAGTAAGGGTGTTTGCCCAAGCTGAAAAAATTCAGTAACACTGCAGCTGAAGAGAGCGCTAAATCTCCCCAGCCCAGCCAGTGGCTGGAGGTAGAAAAAAAGACCACAGCTGACCATCAAAGAGCAGTCCTAGGAGATTAGGAAATGGACCTTTCCAACAGAGATGCCATACTCTTGTGAGGCACCAGTACAGCCACCAAGTGACTGGTTTGTTCCAGCCCAGCAGCAGATTGGCCCATAGTTTGTACAAAGTGCCACTCCTTTGAAGAGCCAGGCCAGCTGAACATCAAAATAGCATAATAAAGTTCATGAGAACCTTCTGGAGAGAAAATGAACATCAAAGCCTTTTGGTTCTGGAGTTGTTAGTTGCCTTGGCCATGTGTGTTCCCTACATATGTGCCTACTATTATATGATAAGTCTGTGCCAACTTTTCCTCCCTCCTAGATTCCAGGTCTGTCTGTGAAAGAGTATGCTCCTAGTGTTTGAGGAAAATGCATTGTAACCATTGTCCTTGTTGTATCATTTAAGAAAATGCCTTTGCTTAGAAAACTGAGTCTTCTGGCTGATTAAGGGAAAGTATGCTGGTGGGGGATCCTGAACTAGTTTTCAGAATAACCACATACAGGGTTATCTCTAGAGCCCTGGGAGTAGTAACAGCCACTAGTGATGGTATAAGTGGGTTGAGTGAGCCCAGAGGAGGCAGTACACAGGTTTTTTAATAGAACAGTGACATATTTCAGTCAGTCAATCAATAAACATTTATTAAGTGCCTATTATGCTGTGCCAAGCATGAAGAATTCAGAGCAAAAAATGAAACAGTGCCTGCCCTCAAGGAGTTTATTTGCACAGATAAGTCTATATAAAGTAACTGGGGAAAGAGCTCTAACAAGTGGGGGGAGTAGGAAAAGTATTATACAGTTGATATTTGTTCTGAGCCTTGAAGTAAGCTAGTTATTCTAAGAGAAAGGTAAAAGATGGAGAACCCTCTTGGTATGGCAGGGGGAGAGGGCAGCCTACATAAAACTTGGAGGTAGAAGATGAAATGTCATGTATAGAGAACAACAGACAGGAAGGTCAGTTTGGCTATAATGTAGAGCACAAAATGGAAACTAATGTGAAGGTGATTAAATCAGTGTCTATGAAGGACTGGATTTATAGAGACTAGAAGAATGGATTGGACCCATGTGTAACCAGATAGATGCATATAAGTGTTATTAGCTTCATTTTACAGATGTGGAAACAGACTCAGACAAGTTACATGGCTTGCCTATGACCACACAGCTAATAAGTAAAAGTCTGGGATTTAAGCCTAAATATTCCAACTATAAATACTGTTCGCTTTCACAGAATCACAAAATCTGAGGTCAACCTCATCTGCTTTCTAGTACAACACTTATGCAAAAGGAACCTCTCCCCAACACACACATACCCCTAAACCCATATTCAACAAGTGGTCATTCAGCCTCCACTTGAAGAACTGGGGAAAAGGAAAATTATCACCTTTAGAAGAAAGCTATTCTGCTTTTGGACAGCTCGCATTGTATGGAAGTTTTTTCTGACATAAAGACTAAATTGCACTCGTCTACTTCCACCCCATCAATCCTGGCTCTTCCCTCATTGGCTATACAAAACAAGTTGAATTTTTATTCTTCTACATGATGCCCCTTCAAACACTTGAAGCCAACTATCTTGTTCCCCCCACTACTCCCCAGGAGGTCTTCTCCTCTCCAGGTTAAACATGTCTAGTTCCTTAAGCCAATCCTCATTTGTCATGGATCCAAGGCCTTTTGCCATCATGGTTGCCCTCCTCTGGATACTCTCCAGCTTATCAGTATCCTTCTTAAACCGTAGCACCTAAAAATGAACACAGTACTCCAGATGAGACCTGACAAGGGCAGAGTATATGGGACTATCATCTCCCTATTCCTAGAAGCTGTGTCTCTCTTAATGTACCCCAGGGTCCTATTAGCTTTTTTGGCTATCATGTCACACTGTTGATTCATTGAGGGTGGTCTACTGAAATCCATAGATCATTTTCAGAATAACTGCTGTTTCTCTATGCCTCTCCCATCTTATACTTGTGAAAATGATTATTGGTACCCCAATATAAGACTTTATATCTATCTATCCCTATTGAACTACATCTTGTTAGAGTCAGCTTAATACTCTAGCTCACCAAGATCCTTTTGGATCTTGACTCTGACATCCATTTTATCAGTTATCTCTCCCAGCTTTGTATCATCTGTAACATACCACATATATCTTTACCCAAGCCATTCCTAAAAATGTTGAACAACACAGGACCAATTTCTGTAGATCAGCATTTGTCAGGTAGTTTAGCTTTAAATGTGTTTTTCTGGCCCATTTCACCAACAGAAACATCAAGTTGCTTTTGGTTAGGTTCATCCATCTTCCAGTTGCAAAGATACATTGATATTTATCTGTGTACCAGTAGACATGGTCAAGAAGCCCCCTGCTATTAACCAAATGAAGTCCTGCTTATTGGTAGCCACCCCCAACACCTGTTAACATTAAATAGAGAAAGAAAGCCAGTGGGGGGGCCAGGGTGAAGAATGCAGTTTTTTCTTCCATTTCTTTATTGTTCATTTTCGCAGAAGTGGCTTCAGGTGCATAAACAAACATTCCCTCAACAGTTGCTTGTTAGTATAATAAAGTCATCAGAGTTTTTAAGAAATATTGTGTTCTCATGATGAAAAATGAATGGAATGCTCCTTCATCTTGCTAATGCACTCTGAAAGGACATACCCACTCATGGGAAAATAATTCAGATATCTAAGTGCATGCTTGTGCTGCTCAGCTTTTCAACAAGACCCTTATTTTCTTCTGAAGAACTCTCCTCCCAGGGTACACATTGGACAGCAATTACTACTTACAGCGCCATAAATCCATGCACACAGAAGGAGCTATTTTTTTAAGGATAAAATGCAACTTCTTTTTTGAGGGGGGATGGTCTGGACTTGTGATTTCATTAGTCTTAAGGAACTTATAGTATGAAAAATCCAGCTACCTATGCAGAAATAGAACTATTCCTGCTATGTAACACTCCTTTTGGAACTATCTATTTTATTGAGTTTTTTTTTAACCCAACATATTTCTGAGTATAATATATGTAAAAGGAAATTAGGTCTTCAGTATCTGGAATGGTGAAAAGTTTGCCTCAATTTTCTACTTTACTTAGTACAGTTGGGCCCACCAACTAATATCAGCCCCTTTGAAAGGTTGCGGCCAATGTGCAGGGTTGCCACATAAAGGAAGCATGATCCACCTGGTACACTGAGCCAGTCAAATGATTGGTAAAACCATCTGCCCTGGATAGCAGCTCGGACTTGGTTCCAGGCCTCTTGGTTTGTCTTGACACTCAGAATTGGAGGCCACATAGTGGCAAGAAGACTGAGTATCTGGAGACCTGAGTCTCATATTTGACTCTGTCACTAGTTACATGGCCTTAGGCAGGTAGCTTATCTATAAACTGAATGGATTGGGTTAGATGATCTCTAGATCCTTCTCAGCTCTGACATTCTGTGAGTCTGTGAACATGTAATCTAGTTTCCCTTCCCCGAATCTTACCCTTCCCCAAATGATTACTTTTCCCCTTGAAGTGATGACTTCTTCCTTTCTTGTTCTGTCTCCCTGGCTTAAACCCTAGGTTTTCTGCTTTGGGCAAGGCTTATGGTATCCTATAAGGTATTACAGTAGCCATAGATCTATATATTTGTTTTTAATCCCTGTAATTACCCAAGTTGCAGATGTGACAGGTGACAACAATGAAAGGTTTTCCATTTTTATTCTGAGCTTCCTCAGAAAAGCAATTATATAGATTGGTGTTTCTTAAAGTGTGGTCCAAGGACCTCTGGGTGTCCCCAAGACCCTTTTGGGAGGTCTGCAAGGACAAAATTATAGGGCTAAGATATTTTAGTTTCTAACATGGTGAATATCGATTAAATATAACCCACATAAATAAAGCACTTTGGGGGTTCCTGAATAATTTTAAGAGTGTAATGTGGTCCTGAGACCAAAACGTTTGAGAACTGCTGATATAGATAATTAAAGCCCTGTATAAATTCTAGTTCCTCCTCCTAGCTCCTACTAATTTGCCAGAGTTTCAGTCTGACAGTGAAGTGAAACACCCAGGCTGATAAAAATCATGGATCCTTGAAATATTGAAGTGTTTATACAGCCTTTATAAAAGTCTGGCTTGCAAAGAGAATATGTGACCATTTAGAAATCAAATGCTTTTTTTTTTTTCCCTTCAAAAATCCCCATCCTCAGAAATGATTTTTTTAAATCTTTTTTTAAATGCTGCATTGTTTGGTTATCTATTGGTTCACCATCATCTCACAGCATAATAGACTTCTTTTTCATAAGGAAATTAGGCATTAGTTCCTTTTAAATTGGCTCTGCAGTTCAGACCTACAAATTAACATGTACAATTCTAAATCTAACTTTATATATCTCTACTTTATGTGCAAGCCTTAAAATGATCTTGGCTCCTCTTATAAGAAAATTATTCTAGTTACTGGTGCTGAAACTGAGAAGTTGGGCCATTTTATTTCTTTTTTTTTCCTTCAAAAGGCAAGCAGTATTAGGAAACAGAATTTTTAAAACTATCATTTGGAGGTTTAAAATGTTGCCAAAAGGAAATAGGAAAGTAGAGAGTTAAACATCTTGGGATAGAGGCAAAAATACCAGGCTGAGAATGTGAAAACCTAAGTTCTAGACCTGTCTCTACCTGTATTCATTTTATCCTATTTTTTAAGCCGGTTTCTTTACCTTTAAAACAATAATTGTCAGAATATTCATAACAGAGAATGTGGCAGCAAAAAATATAGTAAATTAATTGGATACTCATTAATTGAGGAGTGGTTGAAAAAATTGTTGTAACAAATATAGAATAAGATTGAGACAAGAAATTATAACTACAAGAATTCAAAGAAATATGGAAAGGTTTAAATGAACTGATAGCGAACAAAGTAAGCAGAACCAGGAAGACAATATGCATTACTACAATCACATAAATGAACACAATTCAGATTGATTGATCAATATGAGAACCAGAAATCAGATGATAGAACAAATGTCCCTTATCTTAGGAGAAAAACTGTGGATACAGAATATTGCATATGTTGTCCAGACATTATTGTTTTGTTGATGGGTTTTCCTTAAATGTTTTTCTTTGTTAAAAGGAAGAGCTTAGTGAGAAAGTGGAGGAAGGTATATTGGAAAATGACTGTGGTGCAAAAGACAAGTGTCAATAAAACTTTTAAGGATAAAATAAAATAAAATAAAATGAGGAGTGTAGACCAGATGATCCCTAAGTTTCCTTCCAACTGAAAAACATTTATGAGTCTATGATTTATATTAATCACTAGAGGAAGAATCGCAGCATAATACTTTTATGATCCCAATGCCCATGACTTATCTGTGTTTTTCATCTACTAGTGCTCTCTGCAGTGATCTGCAAACAAGAATCACTTAATAAGTGGTTGCTAAATCAAATGGATGAATTAATGAATAAATGAAAAAATATTTATTAAAACTTACTGTGTGCCAGGAACTGTATTTAAAAAGAAACAAGTGTCTACCTTCAAAGAGCTTACATTCTAATTGAAGACAGCATATAGAGAAGTGAAGAGTTTCTGTTCCAGTCAAACTCAACTTCTGTCTTTCATTTGTGACCCATGTTTTCCTGTTTTCTTGGCATTTCTTTTGTTGTTCCTTTGCACACACACACTGCTTGAAATTCTATTTATCCTTTAAAGCTATTCTCAGATGTTACGTCTTCCATGTTACCTCTACCTTTACCCAATTAACATTGACTTTCCCTTCTTGGACCTCAAATTACACTTGGTTTTGCTCCTCTGGCATGTATTTTAAAATATATTCTTTTGTATTGTAGTTATTTAAGTATGTCCCATTCCTCTACAGGATCATGAGCTCCTTGAGGGTAGGATCGTGTCTTGTCTAAACTCCGTGTCTCTCTCTACATCCAAGCTCTGTGCATTATAAACAGTGGATACTTAATAAAAGCAGGAGGGAGGAATAAAGAAAGACAGAGAAGTCAAAGGAGGGAGAGAATGACAATGATTGCTATCAAATAAGACAGTCCTTTCTCTCCATGGGAGGAGTGAAACATATGGAAGTTTTCAGCTACAAGCCAGATGGAAAGATCCCTTGTCCCTTAGAATATGGTGGCAAAACAGATGTTAATGCCTCTTCTTTAATGTCATTTCCACTGATAAAATCATATCAGGTTGAGGAATAGTGATAAACTAGGTTGAATAGATTCAGTGGGGCCAAATTATGAAAGCTATATGGAAGTCATGGAAAGTCATTGGGGGAGAGGGGAAGTTACTGAGCCAGGAAGACAAGATAATTAAATAATTGTTTTAAGAAAATCAATCTGGTGGCACTGTGCCAGATAGATTGGAATGGGGAAGTGGAGGATCCTGGAGTCAGGAGAGGTCAACTAAAAGATTGTTGCAGTAATCCAGACACAAAGTGTTGCCTGGACTGAGATGGTGACAGGAGCATAGAGAGAAAGAAAGACCAAAGACATTTTAAAGAAAAATGTCATAGAGCTACTTACTAAGTAGAGAAACCAATGTCCTTGCAACAAAGGCTGGCAATTGATTATTGATATCTGGCAAGCAAGAATTGACTACATCCAAGAATGACAGCAAGATATAGATAAGGCATAACTCTGTATAGATAGGATGAGCATGAGGTTACGGTAGTCCACAAGGCATAGGAGCATACACATTAGGTGTAGACAATCCAGCAAAACTGGACAAGGTGCAAAGCATTCAGAATACAAGGAACAATACTGGTATGTGATCCCAAAGGAAGCCTCGAGCAGAAACAAATAGTACCCTGGACAGCTCAGTATTCTACTTCACAGAATCATAGCATCATTGCGGACAAAGATGGTTCTTCACTTTCTTTGGGTTCTTATCTTAACACTGCAGTACTGTCTGATTGATAGGGCCCAAGTTCCACCCTGTGGCACCTGGATGAAACACTCTGGAGTTTGGTGGTCTTTTACTGGGTTATTAAACATTCTATCCCATTTGGAAAAGGGAATCCTACTTATCTATTCAAGACCCTTCAGTACCCATGTCAGGACCATATCAACTAGCCAAACAAATTTTTCCCATATTGTCTGTTTTATGATCATTAAAGCTTCCTTGTATTCATTTGGGTACTGGGAGAAGAAATAGGGAAATATATAGGTGTATGTTTGGGATCTTTTTCTCATTCCTCATTGGTGTTCTGATTCCTTAGACTCCCTCTTTCATCTGAGGTTGAGACCAAACTCTGAGAGATACAGAGCACTAATGAAGAGGGTTTGGTGACTAACTAGATGGAAAAAGAAGCTGAGGCAAAATGGATGCCAAAATTTCAGGCCTGAGTGATTAGGGGAATAGTGTAACATTATCACAAAGAACCTTAATGGGGCAGCTCTTGGGGTGTGGGGGGAGATGATGAGTTCAATTTGGAATATCTTGAATTTAAAGTAAAAATTAATCATAATTAGCATAGAGGTGATTGTTTAAAAACTAAATGGGTGAGCTTTTCAAATGAGAAAGTATAAAATAAGTTTCAATAAACACTTCCAAATGGAAAATATTCCCAGTAACTATATTCATCCAAACAGCTTTAAAGCATATGTTAGAAGGAGAGGGGAAAAGAGAGGCAATGTATATTAAAGAAGAAGTATGTGATACTACATATGATTATGTATACATTATGTGATACATGCATACATACATATATACGTGTGTGTGTATATATATATATATATATATATATTTCAATGCCTTTGAACAATTAGTGATCATTGAAAAAAAACACATAGAATAATCTAAATTGTCATTTTGCTCTAAATCAGAGGTTGGTGAACTTTGGCTCACACCGTGGTTTGCTGACCTCTACTCTAAATCATATATCATATATTACAAATTATATATACTAAATCATGTATCCTATATAACAGATTAAATACACCACATATAACATATACAGATTCCCATGTACGGGAATTGAAATGGACCCTAAAAATTTATTGCATTTTATTTTTAGGTTGTAATAATAATAATAGCCAACATTTATATAGCATTTTTAAGTTTTACAAAATGCTTTACGTGTGTTATCTCATTTAATCTTCACAAAAACCCTGTGAAGTAGGTGCTATTATTATCCCAATTTTAGAAATAATGAAACTGAGGCCCAGAGAAGGAAGCATCTGAGGTAAGAAGATTTCCTGACTCTCAATCCAGCATTAGCCACAATGCCCCCTCATAGCTGCCTTCTCCAGTGCCTCATTCCTGGCATAGAGTTGACTAGGTCCTTGAAGACTTGGTCAGCAGAGTGCAAACTCTGTCAAGTGGGTCTTGTCAAGTTGGAAGGCCTAGTAAGCATTTATGTCTGTTATCTGAGTACCAGCCTAAAATCACAGAGACGTATTTCACATAGGCCCCAGAATGAAGAATTTTTCAGCCATAGACATTCTTGAAAGTCCTTCTATGAACTAAAACCAGTTATAAAATGCATCAGTGGAGAGAATACCCACGTGGATGAAGTAATACATTCTTGAGGTATTGAAACTGGAAAATGAATGAATGATGAATGAATACAAAAAGCACTTATTAAACACATTGTGCCGGTCGCACCGTGCACTCTCCTCCTATAAGGAGCAGGCTGCCAGAGTCATACTTACCAGTCTTCGGTGCCCACCCGGATAAACACAGAGACGAGCCGATCAGGAGGTGCAAACACTCGAGTTTTATTCAGAGGCCATCACAGCAAGGCCAAGCAGGAAAGCCAGAGCAAGAGAGCAGGAGCAAGAGAGAGCGAGCTCTGACCACTACTGTCCCTTAAGTACCTACTTAGCCCCTCCTCCTCAGCCCACCTACTAGTCATTGATTGTAGGATCAGATACCAGAAGGGAATGTCTGAGTTTAGCGCTGCACCAAGGGAGAGGACGTGATGCAGGAGGCTAGGACCGGATACAGGAAGGAGGCGTCTGGGGTTAGTGCATAGACAAAGGGAGAGCACGTGACACAGGAAGTCAGGCCCAGATACTGGGAGGAGGCGTCTGGGGTCAGTGCTACACAAAGGGAAAGTATGTGACCCAGAAAGTCAGGAAGGAGACGTCTGGGGTTGACGTTGCACCTAGGGAGAGGACTAGACAAAGGGAACTCGTTCTCTGCCGTCCCACTCCCACGTGGCACAGCCCCCTGCCTCAGGAGCACGTGCTCTGGCTACTTCCTTGTATCCTGTTCCTTCCCCAGCTTATCACAGCTCCACATAGCACTGCCCAGTGCCTCGGGAGTGTGAGCTCCGGTTACTTCCTAATATCTTGTTCCTACCCCATCTTGCCACAACCCCCATGTGGCAGTAGCCAACATCAGACAATCCCTCACAACACATACTTTGTAGCAGGCATTTTACTAAGCACTTACAACGAAGTAAGACAGTCCTTGCCCTCAAGGAGCTTACATTCCAGTGGAGGTACATTACATTAAAGGTAGCTAGAAAACAAGAGGAGGCATGGATACACATGTGGCAGCCTAAAGTAGAGATTGGTTCTGGACAAGATGAGATGATAGCTCTCCTTTCAGAATCCAAGGTCTAAGGGGCAGGATCCAAGCCTCTCATGAGAATGGGATGAAGATGGCTCAGGTAAAGGCAGCTTGTGTTTTGTGTTCCTGAACTATTAAAAGATTACTTGATGTCAGTTTATGACCCTCATTTACAGAGAGAAACAATTTGTACTTGAACAATTAAATGATAGGAATGGAATTGTATTAAAAAGAATGAATTGTCTAAGCTTTTAAGGAAAAAAATTTTTTTTTCAAGACAGGAAATTTATTTTTCAACAGCTATATGTTTGTTTAAATCCAGATCTATGATTTCCATCAATGTATGGAAACTCTTTCCACCATGTCAGGTCATTTGAAACTTGTAGTTAAGGGAGTTGCCTAGAGCACTAAAACATTCGGCAACTTGACTGTGGTCACAAACCCAATTTGTGCCAGAGACAGGTCATGAACCCCAGTCCCTCTCACTCCAAGGCCTGTTGTCTATCCATTATGCCATGCTGCCTTCAGCTACAAAATATGACCAAATAAATATAGGTATACATTTATGACTATGCTTAATGACTGGAAGGACTCTTTACTTAAATAAGAGCAAATATTCATGAAGTTTGTCTTTATAAAGAGTTCGTTGTGAGCATTGAATGCTCTATTTTACTATTTTTGTGTAAAATAATCAGAGTAGAATTTGATTCTGATGCATATCTCACCTTCTGTCTCGATGTTCAAATGGACTTTTCCCATTCTTTTCATTAAGATAACCATTTATATAAGAAGTTAAGAATACAAGTGAGAATGTAATTAGCTGAGCACAGAAAAGTCCCTTGGTATATAAAACTGTTTCAGAAAGGCTGGGAAGTCCTTCAAACTTTCATTTTTTATGCCTTATTGACCTATAGCCCCAGGATTGTAAAACATTTCTTGGGTGAAGGCAGATTTTTGTATAGAATTATCAGATTCTTCCCTGCTGGTGAAGTGCTTGCCAGTAATGACTAAAGTGGTCTGTGACAAAGACTTATAAACGTGTGAAAAGGCAGTAACAAATCTGCTTGATCTGTAGAGAGGTAGCAATATGGCTTGTGGTGTCTGTCTGAGCCTTTACTGGAAAAAAAGAAAAACTAAAAGGAAATATGCATAATGTCATTTAGGAGGCCTTTGAAAAAACATGGGTTTATTCATGCTGACTTCAAATGAAATTTTCTCAAAAGCTCATTTTCTACTTTTGAGAAGTTAATTAGGTAAAAAAAGGAAAAAAAAATTATCCAGCATTTTATGTGGTCTTAAGTTCAGAATTTCTATTCTGGGGTGCCTTCTGTCCACATTGTTATTGAAAAAGAAATTGGAGATTCACTTTAAAAGACCACCTTTCATTAATCGTGAATTGAACACCAGTTGCTGCTAGCAGCTTCTGAAAAATGGTTGGTGCCGAGAGGAAGTGGATAGTGTCAAGTTTTATTCATTAACGTAGTTACTTTCTTAGGCTCTTGCAGGTTGAATGGAAGAGTTCTTCACTAACGTGGAACTCTACCTGCTGTTCCACTGCACTGAGGCGTGCTTTTGAGCCCCAGAAGGAATTTTCAGTTGTCAAAAAATTATGTGTGATCTCCTGCCAGCTTGGTGTATGCGTGTCAGATTGTCTTGAGAGGTTACGTGAAAGAATATGAAGAGTGATCATAGAAACACAAAGTTTCTTTAGTGGCTTCCCATAGCCTCTGGGTTTAAAATACAAAACAATCAACCTGCCATTCAAACCCCGCTACAATCCAACTCCTACCTATGCTTCATGAACCCTTCAATCCATGCAAATTGACCCTTAAGCTATTCTCCATACTTAACCAGCATTTATTAAGTCCCTACTGTGTGACAAGGAGAACTCCGCTAGGTGCTGGTGAAAGCAAGAAGAAAACAAGTGAAAAACTAGTGAAACAGTCCTTGCTCTCCTTCTGTCGGGGGAAGTGATACCCCTTATCTCACCTCTGTTCCTTTTACAAGCCGTACTCCTTCCGTATCTCCGACTCATGAAATCCATAGCTCACTTCAAAGCATAGCTTGGGTGTCACATCCTATCTGACCCCTTTCTTGATCCCTTAGTTGCTACCACTGTCTCATTCTTTCAAAAAATAATAATAAATTTTTATTGATAATTTTTTCATCACCTAGTTTTTCCCAATATTCCTTCCCTCTCCTAAGACAGCAATCCCATAAAACAAAACAAAAAAGTCTTTAAAGAAAAAATGAAAAAAAAAAAGATTGGCAAAATGGATCAATACATCGAAAAAATTTAAAACTATATGCAATGTTACACATTCTCCCTCAGCAAAGGAATAGGAGCAGGTATCTTCTTATATTTCTTCTTTGGGGTCATGCTTGTTCTTTGTGATACTACAACATTCATTTTCAATTATTTTGGGTGGTTGTTCTTCCCATTCACATTATTGTAGTCATTGTGTATATTTTCTTGGCTTTGTTTGCTTCAGTCTGAATCAATTCACATTAGTCTTTCCATGCTTTTCTGTATTCGTGTTCAACATTTCTTGTAGCACAATGATATTCCATTACATATGTGCCGCCATTTTTTTAAACATTCCCCAAGTGATGGGCATCTGCTTTGTTTCCAGCTCTTTGCTATTACAAAAAGTAGTACTATAAATATTGGTATATGAGAGAAGTTTCTTCTTAAGCAATGACCTCTTTGGGGTAGAGGCCTAATATTCGAATCTCTGGGTTAAAGGCATTGACTCTCTCTTAAGATTATTGTTTGTATGTTTTGTATTTCTTATCCATGCAACCACAGTATCTTGTCAGTAGAATAAAAGGTCCTTGAGGTCAGGGCCAGTTTTTGCTTTTGTATCCTCCACACTGACTACATGGTCTTACAGATAGTGTGCCTTATGCATTTGTTGAATCAAATTCAGTTGAGCTAGAAAGAACATGGAGTCATCTTACCCACACCACAACCCTGTCTCGAAATGTACATTTTTGCTTGAATCTCACTGCCAGAAATGTTTTTCAAATATAAATGGCAAACCACAACCTAAGTGATTGCATCCAAGGGGAAAGGCTATTAACTGTTTTGTGTTTATTGTGGTATTGAAAGGCCGAGTAATCAAGGCAAGTCTCAAATTTCTTAATTCTACTTTCTAGGGAGATTAATTTATTCAATAAATGTATTTTGGCAAGACCCAAGTTAGGATCTTGTCTCAGACATTTAGTAGCTGTGTGACCCTGGGCAAGTCACTCTGTCTGCCTCAGTTTCCTCATTTTTAAAACAGGGATAATAATAGTATCAACCTCCCAAGGTTATTGTGAGAAACAAATGAGTTAACATCTATAAAGTGCTTTACAAACCTTAAAGTGTTATATAAATGCTAATTATTATTATATATACCAATACAAGAACTCATCTATGAAATCAAGTAGCTTTACTAAGTGTGTGGTGGAAAGTTATTTTATTAAGAGTATTTTCTGATCTCTTTTTACTTTAGGTCTACCTTATGGATGGGAGGAAGCTTACACAGCAGATGGCATCAAATACTTTATCAAGTAAGTCCAAGCATCCCAACCAAGTCAGCACTTTTTTTTTTCACATCTGGAGGAAACCTGGCAGTCGCAGACAATCAGCAAAACTAAAACACCCTCCCAATCCCTCTCAGAGGTTACAAAAATTAGTACCAAGAAGTGAAGTCTCACCAGTTTTATATCCTGCATGACTTATGTGCTGATACTGAAGGACTCGTGCAGGGAAAGGTTTAGGAAGAGTTCCAGCGGAAGCCACACACACACAAAATGGAGGTGGAATTATCACCCCCTACCTAGTGTTGACCACCTGAACTCAGGTACTAACTAAAGTGATCAATATCTTTTTAAATACTTTTTTTGTCGATGTATTTGTTTTTTATATCACCAGAATTTCCCACGGTATCCCTCCTCCTTTCTCCTCCCAGAGAGCCATCCTATATAATAAAAAATGCTTTAAAAAAAAGAGGAAGAAAAAAATATTTTTAAATCAGCAAAAACAATCAATACATCAAAAAAATCTAAAATACATGCTGTGTTCCATACACATGGATCTGGCTCTTCAAAGGAGTGGGACAGGGGTGTCAGTCACCCTCTTCTTTTTGATACTCTTTTCTTTCTAAATTTCCATGATACTATTATATCCTGGTTCTCGTCCTGCTTATTAGATTGCTCCTTCTCAGTCTTCTTTGCTGGATTTTTATCTAGGTCATACCCACTAATGGTTACTGTCCCCTAGGACTCAGTCCTGGGCCCTCTTTTCTTCTCCTTTACTATTTTCATTAGTAGTGTCATCAGCTCCCATAGATTTAATTATCACCTCTAAACTGATGAATCTCAGATCCACTTATCCATCCCTAACCTCTCTGTTGACTCCAAACTCAGGTCTCCAACTGCCTATTGGATATCTCAAACTCGATGTCCCATAGACAACTTAAACTCAACGTGTCCAAAACTAAACTCGTTATCTTTCCCCTCCAAAACCTCCCCTCTTCTTAATTCCCCAATTACTCTGGAGGGTGCAACCATTATCTCAGTCACCCAGACTTGAAATCTAGGTGTCATCCTTGACTCTACTCATTCTCCCTCTCCATGTCCAATCTGTTGCCAATACCTATCCATTTTACCTTCATAACCTCTCTCCCCCAACCCCCCGTCCTTCCTCCTGGGTGGTACTGTCACCACCCAGGTATGAGCCCTTCTCTCTTTGCCTCTGGACTATTGCAGTAGTCCCTTGGTTAGTCTCACTCTTTCAAGTTCATCTTCCACTTAGCTTTCGAACTAATCTTCCTAAAACACAGGTCTGACCATTACCACCCCTCCCCACCTACTCAGCAAACTCAGGGGTTCCCCATCACCTCCAAGATTAAACATAAAATCCTCTATTTGGCATTTGAAGCCCTTTATGAGCTGACCCCCCCCCCCCCCTTCCTTTCCAGTCTTCTTTCTTGTTTCTTTGCCCCCATATATTCTACATTCCATTGATACTGGCTTTCTTGCTGCTCCTCACACAAAGTGTTCCGTTTCCCAACTCCATGCATTTTCACTGGCTGTCCCAAATGCCTAGAGTTCTCTCCTTCCTGATCTCCATCCCCTGGCTTCCCTGCCTCCTTCAAGGCTTACCTAAAATTCGGCCTTCTATGAAAAGCCTTTCATAATCCCCCTTAATGCTAGGACCTTCTTCCTCTAAATTGTTTCCAGTTTATCATATGTAGATATGAATATGATAAATTACATAAGAAGGTGAAAACAGCTTGAAAACAGCTATGTACAAGTAAGAGTTGTACATATACAGAAAGAAAGCTTTTCGTTGTATCTCCACCATGCCTAGCACGTAATAGGTGCTTAATAAATACTTACTGACTGTCTTCTTATCTCTTCTTTGGAGCCATGCTTGTTTTGTATAATTTTGCGACATTCACTTTTTAAAATAGTTTTGTGATCCTTTACATTTTTGTAGTTGTTGTGTATATTGTTTTCTTGGCGTTGCTTACTTCACTCTGCATCAGTTCTTGTAAGTCTTTCCATGTTTCTCAGTATTCCTTATGTTCACCATTTCTCACCACGCAGTAAGGCTCCATTCTACTCATGTACCACAGCTTCCCCAAATTATGGGCATCTACTTTGCTTCTAGTTTTTTACTTCTACAAAAAGTACTCCTATCGATATATTGGTATATGTGAGAACTTTCATCTTAGAAGATTAGTATCTAAAGGAAAAGAAATGTCATCTCATATGCCTCCAATACCTCAACATAGAAGCCATTCACTATTAGGATACCCACACAAGTATGATCTAGTGGTTGTTGACTCCCACAGTTAGGCTTTTCTTGACCCTTTCAGCAAGCATTTACTAAGCACCTACTACATACCAGGCACTCTTGTAAACATCTCATTAGATCATGAATCTAGGGTCAGTCTGGTGGGAATCTCTTGATCTTTTGAAGCATAAATATTTCTTTTAGACTCCTCTTTGGAAAAGTCTCCTTCCTTTTGTTCATCCCTTTTATAAAATTTTCCTCATTAGAATTTTACTTTTTTGCTAATTATAGCAAAGTCTAAAACAGTTCTATTGTTTTCTGAGGCACTCCTTTCCTGTGTTGGCCCATGTTAGAAGAGATTGAATGTGAACTCCCACAAAATTACTTGGGGTATTAGATAGATGTCCTGCATCTCCTTTTGAGAAAATTTCATTTGCCAGACTTCCTTAAGGGCAATATGAAAATATATATTTGATGGGGCATAGTAGAAAAAAGGCTAGCCTACAAGGCAAGAAAACCTTGGTCCCAGTCTTCCCTCAGACCTATGCTGGCTCTGTGACCATGGGCTGGCCACTTACGTTTTCAGTGCCCAGATTACTTGCAGAGACTTTAAAAGAATAGAAAATGTAGTGGGTTTCCACACTGGGAGTTCCTTATGGTCCAGACCAAAAATTTATATGCAAGTCCTCATGATTAGCAGGGTAGCTACTCAGTAATTAATTTTTTTAGGCATAGCTACTTCTAAAGACCATATGCCTAAAGCATGGGATTAAATCGGCATCAGGATAGAGGGGATACCCACAACAATGAGACCACAGATCTTTAAAGGATGCATAGTTAATTATATCCCACTAATGTCCCAGCTCTGATGCTTCATTGTGGCTTAGAAGTAACCCAGAATTCTCAAAGGCTATGCTAGTGGAATAGGAGCTCTAGAAGGTTCTAATAAGCTCAAAAAGCTTTAAGTGTAGGCTCAGGGCTAGACTATGTCTTTTGTTTAAGGACCAGCCTGGCTAAGTAAGAGAAACACATCACTGATTTGGCCACAGGCTGATGAATCTTTCAGCCATGACATTCTTCCTTCCTCCTTCCTTCTTTCCTTTTCTTAAATTTTAATTTTTTCCAATGAACAAGCATTTATATTCTCTTTTTCCTGAGTCCTTTCCCTACACTGAAAAAATAAAAGTAAAACCGTTGTAACAAATATGCAGACCAAAAGGAAAATGAATTCTCTCATTATCCACGTGCAGAAATGTACATTTCCATTTCATTCAGAATATTTAGTTCATCTCTTCACTGCCAGGAGACAGGAAGCATGTTTTATCATCAGTCAACTGGAATCATGGCTCATCGTTGCATTGGTCAGAGTTACTTAGTCTTTCAAACTTGTTCATTCTTACAGCGTTATTGTTATTGTATACATCTTCCCCCTAGTTCTACTCACTTCTCTCTGCGTGCAAGTCTTCCCAGGTATTTTTTTACTTTTCCAAGTCTTCCATCTTGTAGAGGGTTTACCGTCTGTATCACTGATAGGCATACCCAACTGGACAAAATCCTAACTCCTTGAAGTATTAACAACATAGGAAAAAGCCATCATACATATATTGAAAATTGTGAGGCAGTGCTATGTAAGGGTACAGGGCTGGAGTCAGGAAGACCTGAGTTCAAATCTGGCCTCAGATACTTACTAGTCATCTGACCCTAGGCAAATCATTTACCCTCTGTTTACCTCAGTTGCCTGACCTGTAAATGTTGGGTTATAACAGCACCTACCTCACAGGGCTGTTCTGAGGATCAAATGAGATAGTATTTGTAAAAAGTGTTTGCATATAATAGGTCCTATATAAATACTTGTTTCCTTCCCATCCTTTCCCTTAACATGCAAACTGCAGACACATATTCAGATGGATCTGTGACCCTGTCCATTTCAATGTTCACAATCTCTGCCTGACTACATGCAATGCAAATCTTGTCTGTGTCCTATAAGCAGTCCATCTAACATGTTGAGAAACTTCCTTGCTGTCATGACATTTTGAGGATATTTGCGGCACACTCAGGCTGTCTACCTGTTATCCCTCCCCCTCCCCATGTGACCCTCTGATCTTATTTTTGGATTATACATGTCCCTAGTGATATCCCTCACTCTAGTTTCTCTTCACACTTTCTCTTTTGTTACAGTCTTTAAACAACCAGTCAATACATTTTTATTTAGTACCCACTATGAGCCAGGCACTGTGCTAAGCACTGAGGGTACAAAGAAGGGCAGAAACATGGTCCTGCCCTCAAATAGCTCACGAGGGAGACAGCATACAAGCAGCTCAGTACAAATGAGCTATGTTTGTCATAGACTGCATGCACCTCTCTATTATCCCTTCTGGACTCCATCTCTGTGATGCTCATTTGCAATTCTTCAAAAACTGTCATGTTCATGGCTCACAACCATGCAAGAAAACACACTTCGCAAACAACATGGTGACAGATACCAGAATTATAAGCACCGTAGAAAGACTGACAATAAAATGCCTTTAGTTAACAATTATTTAAGGAAGGACGAGGAGCAAAGCATTACAGGGGGAAGTCTGCCAAAATGTTTTGCTTTTTCCTTCTCCCACCTACAAAACCTTCCAAGAGGGTTAGCAAAAGGTTACTAAGCAGGGACACACCATATGCATCATGTAGGGAAGAAGGAAACTTTTTTGAGCTTAAGGACCAGCAGTATAGTTACTACCATATGCAATTCTTGCCAGCTTCTTCTACATTCTTACATCATCATGCCTCTTCAGAGAGTGATAGCTATAGAGTTAATATGAACTAGCATTGGTAAAATACTCTTAGATTTGGGAAGCTCTTTACATCCTCGCAATACCCTTGTGAGGTAGGTGCTATTCACTAGCCCCATTTCACAGATGAAGAGACTGAGGCAAACACAGATTGAGTGACTTGTGAAGGGTCATACAGCTAATAAGTATCTGAGGTGGGATTTGAACTCAGGTTTTCCTGACTCCACCAAGTCCAGTATTCTATCTACTGCACCACCTAACTGCTTCATATTCTTTTTTTTTTTTTTTTTTGCCTTTTGGTGAGGCAATTGGGGTTAAGTGACTTGCCCAGGGTGACACAGCTAGTAAGTGTCATGTGTCTGAGGCCGGATTTGAACTCAGGTCCTCCTGACTTCAAGGCCAGAGCTCTATTCACCTAGCTGTCCCACTGCTTCATATTCTTAACCACTATTCAGGCCTTAGCCCAATAAATATATGTTTCACTATGGAAGCGGCAGAAAAAAAAATGTATTCAAATGTTTTTATTTGTCTGAAACCTTGTGTTTTATAGGAATATTGACAGTATTTTAGAACTGTCTTTTCATAACCAAGACAGAGCAAGTTCCTTCTGAACACAGCCAGCATTGGTTTGTCTTTGTGTTCTTTCCAGTGTTTTGTATGTGGCAGGCCCATGATAAATATCTGTGATAATTGAAATTGAAATTGATAATTGAATTGAAAGATTTATTTATGTATCCACGTGCATGTGTGCATCCTGGCACACAAGAGGTACTTAATAAATGCTTAATAATTGATTGAAATGTTTTTCAATCAATAAGCATTTATTAAGTACCTCTTGTGTGCCAGGTGCTTTGGATACACAGACATGGGCAACTTGCCCTACATTTAACAGTAGCATAAAAACTTTGTTCTGAGAATAGGCAGTCACCTCCTAGAGACCAGAAAGGTAAAATAGGCAAGGTGGGAAAATCTTAATATACAGTGACATCTCAGTTGTCCAGCATCATTGGGAAATGAAGCTTTCCATATATGTGAATTTTCTAGATAATTGAAACTTACTTCTGTACCCCATTTAGCACCAAAGATTTCCTAATTTAATCATTTTGATGGAAATTCTTCTCACATGTATCACAGTAGTGTATGTTTTCTTAACAGCATGATTAACATAATTTAATTTGTTCTTGACAAAAGTATGCCATCCTTATGAACATCAAGTATTACACCACACTCTTACATAGTGAGGTCTTTAAGGGCTACTGACATACTAAAAGACTATTTGCCTCTGAGCCAAATTTGTAGGAAAGGAAGCTATTAGTGTGCCTGCCTCTAAAAGTCATTTCAACCATTCAACCAGCTATTCAACAAATATTTTTTTGAAGTACTTGCTGTGTACAGTGAGTAAACTTTGCAGGTCACCGAGGGAAATACAAAGGTACACTGAGGCATAGTAAAAAAACTATGTAACTAAATTTACTAATTTTTTTGTAAGGTAAGAGTAAATAGATCTAGAATGAGGGCTTGAGAGGCTTCCCTATGAGCATGGTACTTGGGCTTTAGTTTGTAGAATTTCTGGCATTTACCAAAACAGGACCTTCTTTGCTTTCTTCTTTTTTTTTTAATTTTTATTTTACTTTTTTTTTTTTTGAGGCAATTGGGGTAAAGTGACTTGCCCAGGATCACACAGCTAGTAAGTGTCTGAGGCCAGATTTGAACTTAGGTCCTCCTGACTCCAGAGCCAGTGTGCCAGCCACTGTGCCACCTAGCTGCCCCCTTTGCTTTCTTCTTGGTGCTTAACTACAATCCTCAATAATTTTTAATGTTGTAAAGAGGTCCTGAGACCCAAAAGTATGAGAACCACTGAACTAGATTATATTATCCCCTGAGTAAGGTCCCTTCCAACTGAACTTCTGTGATTCTAAGTGTTAATATGTGAAAATGCCCCTGTCTTAAACTTTCAGAAAAAAATCTTTGATTAGTATGAGATATCAAGGGGATGGGGAAGAAGCTTAGATTGTCAGGGAATGTAAATAATTGGCTCTTTCATTATTGACATGGACTTTTGGAGGCAAGGAATAGTAAATAATAAACTCCTTAGGTCAGTATCTCTCCAACCTCTAATTAAAAAGGAAAGGTGCCTGAAATTACACTGCCCGAACACTGAGCAAGATAATGGGCTCCATCCATGCAGTCCCATCCCTGAAAGTGGCATCTGTCACTGTCTTTGCAGAAATTGAATTGTTATTTCTGGTGAAAGGCAGGCCTCAGGCAATGGGATGAGCCTCACTGTCATTGCTGTCCCCAGAATGTCCAGAGTCATGTATTCGTCATTATATGTTCTCATCAAGCCACATTTCCATTATGCATCTATTAATACTGCGTAGAAGAATCGGCTTGCTTTGACTTCCAAGGCAAGCAGGGAAACACTTTATGGACTTGATGATAATGTTTATAATGTAGAAGCTCCTATTATATATCATTAATGAAAGTGCATGGTTATTTTTGCCCATACTCCCTGAATTTTTTTTTAACTTTCTCTACAAATAAAGAGTTGCTGTTCTCTTAAGTTTAATGAAAACTGTAGGATAGCCTGAAGATACTGTAATGAAATTATCTGATTTATCTGACTTTCCCACACCCAACTTCTTATCTTCCCTGTGAAAAACCTTAAATCTGCAGACTGCTACACATTTAAGGTAACCTACTAGTATCATTCATTCCACCTTAGTTAAAAGTTTGTATACTCTACCTCTGAGTTATATAATGTGACTAAATTGTTTTCAAAATAATATTCATTTATGAAAAAAAAATTAAGATCTGCCAAGTATGGATAGTAATACATTTAGGTTGCCAGCCTGATGGAAGATTTTGATATATATGAATTTGGGCGACTGCCACAATAGATTCCTAGCCATTCCATGGCGACAAAGTACTCAATAGCTCAGATAATTACTTCTAAAATTAAATTAAGTACACAACTGATTTTTCAATAAACAAGTAAAGTGAGCGGCACCTATGCACAGAGCAATGTGTTGCATATGGAGAGGAAGGCAAAGTTTATTTAAGACAGATTCTGCCCTCATGGAGCTTCCATTCAAGGCAGAGGTTTTGACACATATCTGATACCAGATAATATATGATTCGCTCTTTAGGGAAACACAAGGCTTAGCGACGTTTGAGGGGGAAGGGCATTACCAACACAGGGACAAAAAGGGCTTTATCAAAAAGATGTCATTTGTATAGGCTTATAAAGAATGGGTAAGTATGTAGTGAAAGAGAGGATATATTAGCTGTAGACATCGGGAATATGATAAGCAAATAGAGAGAAGTGAGGCAGCACAAGATGTGTTTGAGGGACAGAGAATTGCTCAGTTATCTGGAAAGTAGAATGTGTGGGGAGCAAAAACATGAAATAAGCCTGGGAGGATGGGGGCAGTATCAGATTATGAAGGGCTTTAAATGCCAAACATAGGAATTTAAACTTTTATTAGCAGGCAGGAAGGAACCACTGGAGGTTTTTGATCAAAGGAGTGGCTTGACCAGGTCTTTGCTTATAGATTAACCTGACAAAGGAATAGAGGATGGATTGGAGTAAGGAGAGAGGCTCCTTCTTCAGAGGCTATTGTAGTGGTACAAGAGGATGTTTATTAGGTTCTATACCAACATGGTGGCAGTGGAAATAAAAAGGAAGGGAAACACGAAAGGGATGTTAAGGGGGTGGAATGGGGAAGGATTGGCGAGAGAGGAGTCAAACCCAACTTCAAGGTTAAGAACATGAAAGAGAGGGTAAGTAGGAACACAGCAGTCAGAAAGAGTCAAATTAGGAGGAAAAAGGAAGAAACACAATTCTATTTGGGGGCGTATTGACTTTGAAATGCTGATGGACAGTCTCATAAAAATGGTCTATGGGCAATTTGGCATGCAGCCCTGGAGCTCAGAAGAGAGATGAGGGCTGGAGATAGAGATTTGGAAGCCTCTTCCAACTATATAGAAATTACAGTGCAAGCTATGGGATTGGAAGAGATTATATGGGGGATAAAGGTTAGGGGACCAAAGCCATCCAATAGAAGCAAAGGACCAGTAAAGGAAACAGAGGGAAAAGAATTAAAGAGGTAGGAGATGAACCAGATTTCTGAAGCCAATAATAGGATTTTAGGTCCAGAGCTAGGAGGTGCTTCAGAGATCATCTAGCCCAACCCCCTTATTTTCCAGATGAGGAAATTGAGGCCTAGAGAAGTTAAATGTCTTAGCTCAGGTTACCTAAGTAGTTAACATCAGAAGCAGAATTTAAGCCTAGGTCTTCTGGAGAAGAAAGAATCCAGTAGGAAGGGCAGTCATTAGTGTCAAATGCTACAGAGAAGAAGAAAGCCATTGGATTTGGTGATTAGGCTGATAATGGAACATTGGCGGGGACAAGAAGGCAGATGGCAAGAAGATGAGAGAGTGGGTAGTGAAGAAATAAAGACTCTAAGTGTTGGCAACTCTTTCAGGAAGTTTAGCTGTGAGAGGAGAAAGATGGATTGGAAGGGTCAGTAGAAGGCTTATTTAGGATGAAAGAGATCTGAACACACTAATAGCTCAATTGGGAGGGGTGGAGGGGAAGCTATTGAAAAGGGAGTAATGAACACTCCTAAAAGAGAGGGAATAATTGCTGGAACTAAGTCCTGGAGAAGGTGGGAGAGAATCAAATCAGCAGGGCAAGTAAATGGATCAGTCTTCATGAAGAATAGAAATACTGTGACAGGGAAAAAAAAAGACTGAGTGATGACCAGGAGGAAACAAGAGGGCATGATTAAAAGACTACAGTGGGGAAAAGCATGAAATTTGGAACTCATTTATTACCCTGATTTAGGGCTGATAAGTCTATTTAATTTCTCTAGACCTCAGTTTCCTCCTCTGTAAAATGAGGGTGTTGGACTAAATAAAACCAAAGATGCTTTCCAGTTCTTAAAGCCTGTGATCTTGCAATCAAATAAAATAATAGGTTTGTTCTGTGTAGCTGGTACTTTGTAAAAGAGGAATTTAAGTTAAATACTAAAATTTCTGATGTTCCAACTTTGTCTTGCAATTGTTGCCTCTCCTGCCTGCTATCTAACCTAACCAGAAAGCAGAGAAAATGCTGTTTGTGGATAGGAAGTAACTAATCTACCTTTTCCTTTTCTTGAAGTCTCAGCAATTTTGTTGCACTTTAATAGAGTCTGTCAAGAGCTCTGCTTTGAAGGCCTAATTTATTCTTCGGTCTTGATCCATTTTTGATTAGCTAGAAAGTGTCCACTGTTACACTAATAAGGTTTAAGGGAACCTTCATGGGCTAACAGGGAAGCCAGTCATCCTCACTAAACAACCATGCTGATGTTTGCAGAGTCTGGGTCAACTGTTGCATTTGTCTAAGAATTCCAGAGAAGTAAATTTAATAATTAAAAAGAAGATGGGACTCCATCTCCATTTAATAATTTAAAAAGAGGGGACTGAAATAAGAAAGCAAAGACTTGGGGGAAAGGATAATGAGTATGTTTAATAGCTTTCCTTAAAGCCAATAACTGTAAAGTATCCTGAATATGATCAGAACATAAATCTCCATCTATGATCCAGGTGTTGTTAAAAACTTGTAGTTTGGATTTCAGAGCTGAAATCATCTATTTTGTAATTGAAGTTAATTCAAAACATAGATATTGGGGTTTTTTATTGTTTTTGTTGTTTTGTTTTTTGTTTTTTTTAGAGAGAGTCTTCCAGTCTCTCCCAAACTAGAAATGTTACCGTTAGATCTCAATACAGGAGCTTTGACCTGCTCTATTTACAACCTGGGCAAGTTCTCCCTCCTTAGACAGCCTGGGGCATCATCCTCTTCCCCCACTCCCAGAGGCTCACCCTATTGGTGCTTATTGTGGACACCCATTCAGCTTTAGCCCCACTACAGCTCAGAATTCTTAAGCTTAAGTGATGTACCAGCCTCTGCCTCCCTAGTATCTGGGATTTCAGAAATGTACCACCACTCCCTCCCATCCATATTGGTCCTTTTAAAACTGTATTACAGTATGGCCATGTGTTGATCTGATGTTGATGTGAATACTTCTATGTGCATGTATTCCCAGAATTTTAAGTTAAAATCACTGGCCAGAATCAGCAGCCAACCCTGAGCCCCAGACCAGTAAAGGGCCCAGTAATGCCAGCACTGTGAGCAGAAAGGCTGTGCATAGCCTCTTGAGCCTGAGACAGCTTGCTCTGAATTTTCTATAAATATCTATGAAGGGGTGGAAGAATATGAAGTACTGCCTGAGAAATCATCATTTAAAAGAAGCAAGCCAGCTGGCTTGGGTTCCATGTGATATAGCGAAGCCCACTTAAATGAATAAAACATCCATATCCAAATATCTCTCCTCTGACAGGTAGAACTTAAGCATGGCACATATTTCTTTGCACTTTGTGCAGAAGGAAAGGCAGTATTGGGTGAAATATTTTGGAACCTCATTGCCTTCTTGGATTTATATTTTTATTTCACTAGACATTTAGGACTCATTTGCCTCCCTGGCACCTTACCTGCTCACAGCATTTATCAAGATGTATTGTCTGGTACTGATGCTATCACTCTCACATCTCCCTAGCCTGTTTCAAGAATCTGTCCTGCTACTGCACAGGGGCACTGACCTTTATTTCTTCTTCTTAAATAAACCCTCACCCAACTCTCTTCATCACCAGTCTTTTCCGATATCAGTGGGAATGAGAAAATCAGTATCAGAGCCTCTCTCTGCATCCCTCAAGGGAGATTCATTGCTCCCCATGTATGTCGCTTAGATTGGATTTGGTGATTTCATGTTTCTTAAATAATGGCTTAAAATCGTTCACAGTTCAAGAAAAATCATCTCGTCCTTGGGGATTGTATGCCTTCCTCTAAATCCCAATTCTATAAGAAGACAACATGATATTATAAAAATGACTTTGCCCTCACCCATGCTTTTCTAGAGCAGCTACTTAAAATAGCCATCTATGTATTATGCGAGGCAGCTGTGGTTTTGGACATTGAGACCTGGCCTTGGAGCCAAGACCCGGGTTCAAGGCCTTCCTCTTAAACATTGCCAGCTCTGTGATGCCAGGCAAGTCACAACGTCTCAGTGCCTTAGGCAGTAATCTGAGGCTACAAGTTGTACAAAAGGTGCCAGCCTACATTGGTAGAGGCAGTTTGCGCACCATAGTTCCCTATTATGATTAGGCCACAGTCCGTATCTATCTGTCAATCAATCTATCTTTACATATGTGTTACATATAGGCATATATAATATCTGGATATGTAAATGTAAAAGTAAATTATGCATGCATTGTCTACATGTGCACAATTACGTCTTAATTATATACATAAATACAATCTGTCCAGCTAATTGTTCTATCCAACAGTTAGAGCTTCCTGTTCTTTAATAGCTAGGATTTACATAGTGCTTTAAGCTTTGCAAAGCACTCTAAAAAAATAGTATCTCATTTGATCCTAACAAACAAACACCCTTAGAGGTAGATGATATTTTTATAGATGTGGCAACTGAGGCAGACAGAGGTTAAGTAACTTGCCCAAGGTCACACAGCTAGTTACCAAGGGTTTTAGTTGAACTCAGGTCTTCTAGACAGCAGATTCAGCACTCTGGTCAACTGCCTCTTAATGATTTTCTCTTACCAGCAAGACCATCACATCCCCATCCCACCCTTGTTACTTCATTACCCATGTGACCTTGGACAAAGATTCCTCACCCTAAGCCTCAGTGTCCTCACCTATAAAATCAAAGGATCGGTCTAAATGAAGGGGTCTTAACTTAGGGTTGTGAACTTGTGTTTTTTTTTCCATAAATATTTTGAAATATTTATTTTGATATAATTGGTTCCCTTTGTATTCCTATGCATTTTATTTTATGCATTGAAAAACATTCTGAGAAGGGATCCTTACACTTCACCAGAATTCCACAGAGATCTATGACACAAAGAAGTTAAGAACCTCTGCTCTAAATACTCTTTAAAGTCCTTTCCGTCTCTAACTCTCCCAGTCCTGTGACCCTGTACCTCAGTAGATTAGATTTCTGAAGCTTGTAGATTTTTTTAACTTGTAGAAACTTGTAGTTTTTTTCTTTAAAAGAAGAAAAACCTAAGTCAAAAAGGTTTTTGTTTTGTTTTGTTGTATTTTTGTTAATGATAGATCACATTCCATACGTTCACTTATTCTGGTAAGATACACATTATATGATACATGTTGAAGATAAAATTTGACCAGAAAACCTTCAGATTTTGATGGTGCCATACAAATTGCCAATTAGAATTTTGCTAAATTTTTAGCTAAACAGACCCTCCAGTATGAACTATTCATTCTGTTATGTTGATGATTGCTGATATTTATGGATAAGTTTAAGGCTTTTAAGACACTTTCTGAATATTATTCCATTGGATCTCCATTGCCAACCCCAAGGGTGCTTCAGGCATTATTATATCCATTTTCCAAATGAGGAAACTAAGGCTCAGATTAAATAACTTGACCATGGTTGTATAACTACCATTCTAGGCAAAATGGGGATCAGTATTTGTCCTTCAGATTCTAAGCCCAGGACTATTTCATGAGTTCCAACAATTGAGCCCAGTATTTGTTCATTCTTCCTAAATTAGGCAGGACATAAGACAATGTGTTCAGCAGTGAAGATAGAAAGACTGAAAAAAATTGAATAGTGACCACCATCAAGAAGGTGACATTCTACTGGGGGTGAAGGAAAGGGAATACAACATGCTTAAAGATAAATAAATTCAATGTTTTTGTTGTTAGGTCGTTTCAGTCATGTCCAACTCTTCATGATCCCGTTTGGGGTTTTCTTGGCAAAGATAAGTGTCTGAGGCCAGATTTGGACTCAGGAAAATGAGTTTGCTTGACTTCAGACTCGGCATTCCTACTGTGCCACCTAATCACCTGGAGCAGGTGGGTTTGCACAGTGGATAGAGCACTGGGCTTAGAATCAGGAAGATTCCTTATCTATAAAATGGATTAGAGAAGCAAATGATAAACCACTCCAGTATCTTTGCCAAGAAAACCCCAAATGGTGTCACAAAGAGTTGGACATGACTGAAACAACTGAACAACACAAGATTGTTGTAAAGATCAAATGAGATCATGTTTGTAAAACACTAAGCATGGTGCTTACCACATATTAAGCTCTATATAAATGCTAGCTACTACTATTAGTGCTGCTGCTGCTGCTGCTGCTACTACCTCAAGCTAGTCATTTTCCCCATTCATTTATCTCATCTACTATTTTATGACAGACACACTGTGTTATATAGTGGGAGATTACTAAATTTGAAAGCTGAAGACTGGGGTTCAAATCCTGGCTCTTCCCTGTTAGACTCTGAGCTCCTTGAGAGCTCGGACTGTTTTTTGCCTTTCTTTTATCCCTCGAATTTAACACAGTACCTAGCTCATAGTAGGTACTTAATAAATGCTTATTGACTTGCTAATTTATTACTAAATGTCAGTGTAGCCCTGGGCAAGTCATTTGACCTATCTTGAGGATTTCAGTTTCCTCACCTGTAAAATGAGAGAATTAAACTCAGTAAACATTTATTAAGCACCTAGCCTAGCATTGTGATGAGCACTGGGAATACAAAGAAAGGCAAAAAGCAGTCCCTGCTCTCAAGAAGCTCACAGTCTACTGGAGGAGACACCAGGCAAACATCTGTGTATAAACAGATTATATATATATAGATATATAGATATAGATATATATATAAGACTAGATAACTTCTCAAGTCTCTTTCAGCTTTAAATCTATGATCTTGTGAGATGGAAGGATCATTAAAATGAAGCTCTGCAGTTCTCCATTAAAGTTGACAAAATAATATACATTTGCAAACAAATAAATATATGTGTATATGTATACATATACGTAGTATTATACAAATAATGGCATTCCCAATGGAAAATATGATATATATAAAGAGCCTCATTTATAGTTGAAAGAGACTGTGAGAATAAGCTTCTGCAGAACCAGAAATTATTTATCTTTATAACCCCTTTTTTGTCTCTTTAACAGAGGTTGTCCTAAATTTTGATTTTGAAAGAAAGCATTTTGCATGCTGGGAAGTACAAACCATAAGGAGAGTAATTATAATGGCATTTAAATAATTCACTTGCATTTCTTTGCCAATAAAATAAAATGCGCTCTCCTCCTGTGTTTGGGTAAGCTATAAAATTTGTCTTACAATTTGCTAATATTATAAAGGAAAAAGAAAACACTGACCTCTTTGCAGATCAAGTGTCACTGACAGCTGACATGGCAATCATTCAGAGAAAGGAAGTTTAAAGCTATGTAGGTTTTCAGATACATCTCTGAACCACAGCTGATTACTCCCGAAATGAGGTCATATGGATTTCTCCACACAGGAACAATGGAGGGAAGGGGGGAGGGAGGAGGGTAGTATATGTTCAAGTCAGAGACTTTCATATTTTATAGGATGCCTCGTTTCTTTTTAGGGCTCTAAATTTTTTACACTAAGTGGTAACATTTTGCTTTATGAGCCATGGAGGCTTTATTAATTAAGTAGGGTCAAAGGGACTGACTTGAACTCTCTCTTTTCAGCTGACCTACCAAACATACAAATCAAAGAGGATATATTTCTAATACTAGAATGTTCTCTAGACCAGTAAATCTGGCATTATCTTATCACATTGATTATGTCAAAGCTCTTCAGCCATAATACTTTCGTAGAACTGAAATGTGATAGCAGAATCCTATACAATAGGGGTTGGTTTGCCCACCCATCCACCCACTCAAATAATCAGTGCTTCAATGTGCATAACCATCTAGTAGGTGAAGAACTTTCATGCATAAATTTCAAACTTTTCCTCAGATTTCTCTTTATACTTTCCCTGGACTTCTCCTGTTTATTTCCCCCTTTTGCATTACAGTCATCTGTGTACAGGTCTCTCCAATTAGATTGTAAGTTCCTTAAGAAAAGAGTATGCATGCTACCAGTATGTGCAGCCCCAGGGTCCAGCACAGTAAAGTCCTAATACTCCCTCCAAAAGGCCCTCTGTTATCATAGGAAAAAAACCCTGGGTTTGAAGTTAGAAAACTTGGGTTTGAATCCTGGCTCTACCCATTCATTAGCCCTTAGACAAGTGACTTCTCTGAACAGATGTTTTCTCATCTGTGAAGTCAGATTCTTTAGAACCCTTCATCCATGTACTTTTTCTCCTTAGCAGAGACTTTGTGTTTGACATTTTGAAAAATAATCAATTTGAGTGAACAGAAAATTGAAGGTTATTACATTTCAGACATAACAATATTCTTCAAAAGTCTACAATTGCAAACAGGCAACTTCACTCACCCCTCAGCTAAAGTAGTTCTTTCTTCTTCATCTTCCACATTGCCCAGGGTTTTATTTTATTTTGTTAATCTCCTTTAAACTAACCAGGGAACATTGTGGAGGGGGGAGGGGGGAGAAAGGGAATGAAACTAATTCAAACTACAAGTGTTCTTTTGGAATACTTTTTTTTAGTCTGTTAATAAAAATTAAAGTATCTAAAACAAAACTTTTAAATAAGAAAAGCCATGTCATTCAACTTGTTTACTTTTTCATTTTAAATGCTCACCTTGAACAAGACATATCTCCTTTTTTCACTATGTGGGTATCTGAGATCTCTTATGTTAAACATAGATGGCACAGTGTCTAAGAGCTCTGGGTTTGGAGTCAGGAAGACCTGAGTTCAAAACCCGTCTCAGATACCACTCTGGGCAAGTCACTTACCCTCTCTCAGCCTCAGTTTCCTCCCCTCTAAAATAGGGATAAAAATGGTACCTACATCACAGAGTTGTTGTGAGACTCAGAGATAACCTACGTCTAGTGGTTTGCAAACTTTACGAGCACTATATAAATGCTAGCTACGATCAAATGAATTGATACGTGGAGAGCTTTAAAAACCTATATAAGTGTTAGCTATTATACTTGTCAACATTTAAAAAAAAAAAAGGCAGCTTTCTGAGAAGCACCTGGTCCTCCAGGCCTCCTGTGGCCATTCCTTGAGACTTGAACTTGTTTTTTTGAAGGCTATAACCTAACCTCAACTATTTTGTTGTTATGTGCAGTACTGTTTGTATAAAAAATAGAAAAAAAAAAAAGAAAAGAGAAAAGGCATAAATCTTTATTGCAGATTTATTTTCATTGTAAACTTGAGACATTGTGATTCGCTGAAATAATTTTTCTACTGTCCAATACGTACCTTTTCTTCATGCTGGTATTTTTTCAATAGTAATGTAGACTTTGTACTGAGATAAAAATTTTCATTGTTATTTTTAGAAAGATTTTTTTGCTAAGAAAAAAATTAAACATATTTACATATTTTTCATTTAAAAAAAAAATTTATTAAAAAAAGGGGCAGCTTTCCTGTTTCTCATAGGGCTTGATAAGAAAGGTTAACCTGTTCAGACCTCAAGGGCTAAAGTATCATTAGTTTCCCTAAAAAAGTTAATTTCTCATTAAAACAGTTTCAAAAGATATTAGCAACATGGATAACAATCAATAAAATTATAATTCACTGTGTCACAATAAGAAAAATGTTAGAATTCCTCCCTATAAAGACATTCTGCCCATTCAAGTTGTCCCTTAACACCTGGGCAGCTTTGACTAGATCACCCACTATGAAAGTATTGATGGCATTCCTCCCCACAAGTTTCTCTCCCATTATTTCCTTAAAAACAGAGAAATAGATCATAAATTCAGAAAAGAACATACACTTAGCTCTCATATTGAAGACCAGCACATAGATTCAGGCAATCGTAAGCAAAGAATTTGGGATATGGCCTCAAGGAGTAAACTACTTTTCTGCATCCGGTTTTAGAACTGGTTAAAAGAGCTTTATCTTTTACATTTCAGACATAACAATATTCTTCAAAAGTCTACAATTGCAAACAGGCAACTTCACTCACCCCTCAGCCTAAAGTAGTTCTTTCTTCTTCATCTTCCATGTTGCCCAGGGTTTTATTTTATTTTGTTAATCTCCTTTAAACTAACCAGGGAACATTGTGGAGGGGGGAGGGGGGAGAAAGGGAATGAAACTAATTCAAACTACAAGTGTTCTTTTGGAATACTTTTTTTTAATCTGTTAATAATCAATCAGTCCAAGGTTCTTAATTCTTAGCTTCACTAACTTCATTGAGTGACAACTTTTAGAAATTAGATCTTTGAGTAGGATTATATTTTTAGAGCCCTATATGACAGATTTTAGGAGGCACTTCCAAATGGTTTGCTGCTTCTCTTCACTATTGGTCAAATCTGTTACCATCTTCCAAGGATTTATAAGGCAGGAATGAGGTCCTTTAGGCTGTAACCTTGGGAATCCATTCCCACACTCTTATTTCTCCCTGGCTTTCCTCCTCTTTAGTAAATCATATTCTGTAATACACCCAGCCAACCATTTAGAATGGGGGGAAAACACTATAGTATGGAGAATCTCAGTGTGATGTAGAAGAAAGAGAGGGTAAAGGGTGGCATCATTATCTTCATCATCAGCATTGATAGCATTTAAATGAGCTGCAGTCTGGTCATTCTTCCTAACTTCATCTTCATAAATGTTGTTTCCACCACCTTATATATAGTGCATCAGATTCTGAGATAGGAGTCTGAATGTGGTATTTTTCCTATCCTTGTTCAAAGATAGATACATAGATAGACCACTGGATCTGGAGTTAGAAAGACCTGAATTCAAATTCAGCATCAGACACTTACTAGCTATGTGACTGGACAAGTTATTTAGCCTCTGTCTGCCTTAGTTTCCTCACCTATAAAATTGACATAATATCACCTAAGTCTCAGGATTGTGAGGATCAAAAAGGGTGACATTTGTAAACTGCTTTGCAAATCTTAAAGTGCTATATAAATACCTGCTGATGGCGCCGCTACTGTCACCATTGTTGCTGTTGCTATTGTAGTTGTTGTTGTTGTTGTTGTTCTTCTTCTTCTTTTCCTCCTCCTCCTCCATCTTCTTCACTCCTCCTCCTACTCTTCCCTCTTCCTCTTCTTTTTCTTCTCCTCCTTCTCTTTCTCCTCCTTCTTCTCCTTCCCCTCCTCCTCTTCTATCCTACATGGGGGTTTATCACAGGTTTTCTCTATATTTGGTTTCCCTTCCTTTGATTTTCTATTTTGTAAGGTAGTAACTACACATAATTTTCTACCATTATCTTCTGAAATGTTTTCTAAGTGTTGCTTTTATTCACTTGGCATTGCCCTTGCCTGCCATGTCTAACACTTGACAAGATCAGGTGTTTGCTGGCCAAATTGGTTTCTATGCCCTTTGGTCCACCTTGTTGTAGCAACTGTTTTACACTGATTAAACTTCTTTAGAAAATTATAATTGTGTCTTTACTTTTGTCTGTTTCTCATTTTTTCGAGAGTCATTGGCCTTTTTAGTAAGTCAGACTGGAAGTGTTATTACATACAGGGTCATTTCATCTTCATATTTTCTTCCAATTTGTTGTTAATTTTTTCCCCTAATTGTTACATACAGACAGCTAATTTGGAAATAACTTTCCTGTTAATAACAAGTCATTTCCTGTTTCTTAAGCTATAGTTGTTGTTTTCTTTTTAAATCTCATTGTTCACTATGCAAATCTAGCACCTTCCAACTCATTTTTGAAGAGTATTTCTGGTATGTGTGCCTAAAACTTCCTGTTCGTCTCCAAATCTTCAGACTCTTTAATTTTTACAAAGTTACATGCCATCTTTTCCAACATGTTTCTTCCTTTTCAACCTTTCTTCCCACCTTCATGATGAAGTACCAAGTATCCGGGCATATGTTGACTTTGGAGGATACCGGCAAGTTCTTCATAGAATTTCTCTACTTCAGCAAATGATAGGTCCTAATTGACAGTTACCTTCTTTTTATTTATGCTTATTGTGAGCACCCTACAATGTGACATTCAATTACAGACCTAGAGTGTGAAGGAGCTTCAAAGGTCATCTAGTTCAACCCCCACATTTAATAGATGAAGAAACCGGTGCCAGGGAACTTAAATCACTTGACTAAGATCACACAGGTGGTAGCCATCAAAGGCAGGTTTGGAAATCAGATCTTCCAACTCCAGTCAGTGTTTTTCTCTCCCACTCCCACCTCCTTTCATGCTACATCCCAATTCCATTAAATGCAAGTCAACAAGTATTTATTAAGCACCAGTTGATAAAATCATCACATGTCCAAATTCCCTTTACCCTCAAAAACCTCACTGAGAGCCTTGGTTTTCTCATCTGTAAAATGGGGATGATAACATCTGTTACTGCCTGCCTTAAGGAGCTGTTTTGAGGAAAGTCTTTCATAAAACTTAAAGCAAAAATAGAAATGTCATTATTACAAGGAGAATGGCATGAGGTATCTAACTATATATCCTTGCTCTCTGAAGTGGCACAAAGAGCAAGAAAAAAAATGTAACTTTTTCTACAGAACTTAAAATGTCAGATTTGCTGGAAAAACAAAATCTTTGTACTAAAAAGGTATGGCCTTGGTAAATTTTAAGAAGCATTAGATTAACTGGTGTCTAACAAAGAGAAGGTGTTAGGGCACAGAGATATTGCTATGCTATTTGATATCTTTTTTTTTTTCTTTTCAAGTATCTTATGGACTTTAATTTCACATCACAATGGCTTCCCAAAGACTCCCTCCTACCCTTCTTAACCAATTTCTTTTTATTATTAAAGATTTGGAGCATTCTTTCATGTGGTTGTTGTAGCTTCCATTTCTTCAGCTGAGAATTACCTGTTCATATCCACTGACCATTTATCTATTAAGGAATACTTTAGTTCTTATATTTCTGTCAATTCTCTATAAATCTTTGATTTAAGAGCTTTTCCAGAAATAAATGCTGCAAAGATTTTTTCCCCACTTGTCTACTTGTAATTTCAACTGCATCATGTTTGTACAAAAGTTTTTCAATTTCATGTAGTCAAAGTACTACAGCTTATTTTCTAAGATCATCTCTATATATCATTTAGTTTAGAATTCTCCCCCTTCTCATAGTTGTGCAAGGAACCACCTTCCATTCTCCTCTAATTTATTTATTATTTATATGTATTTATTGTAATGTATTTATTTATATCTAATTTATTTATTATTTATTGCTATGTAGTCACATTATTATGTGACTTTTTATATTTAGGTCATATATCCATTTGGAGCTTTTGGTTTCTGTGCAAGATGTACTGATTTCTGCCCAAGTGCTTCCTACTTTGCCCAGAAGCTTTTGTCATCCTTACCCCAACACCTGGTATCCTTGGTTTTAAAAAATCCAAGATAATTAATGATATTAAATTGTTCTTTGTTCTTTCTTGCCTAGTCTGCAATACCAAAGAGTTTTCATAGATACTACCTCCTAGCATAATTTGAGGATCTGGCAATGTTAAGTCCCCTTCACTCTGAATTAAAAAATTATTCTATTTGACATTCTTTAATTCCACTAGATAAATTTTATCATTTTTGTTTTCTCTGATACATTTGCAAGTAAGGAATGTCACTTGGAAATCCTTTCAAAGGGAGGCCACAATGGAGAATCAACTTCACTTTTAACAGCATGTCTATGAATAGTTAAGACCATTATCTGGAAAATTCTTATTGTTTTCTCTTTATCTCTTCAGTCATGTGACACAGACCACATCATGGATCCACCCTGTGACGAGTGCACTGAACTTGTCCTGCTTGGAGGAGAGTGAAGAAGATTGCCCCAGAGACCCTCCCAACCAAAAGAGCTGATAGTTTATTGTAGAGAATAGAGCCACAGGATGGAGTGACATCATTTTCAAGACAGCTTGAGCTAGTGAAACTGACATCTAATATGCAATGGGAACAAACCATATGCCACGTGCAGAAGTTGTGAAATAGGGGATAATGAATTTATCCTGTTTGTTCAAACCAAACATCCCATGTGTTTCCCATGCACATTTCGTATTCAGTTCATTTCAACAATTACCTATAGGATAATCCACTGGTGATATGCTAATCATTTTTTAGAAATAATAATCTATTCAGATTTTTCTAAATGGCAAGGAATTCAGTCTTTGCAAAAATTGTATGAGTAATTATTTCTTCCTTTGGAAATAAGCTGTATAACTGAAAATTATTTTTATTTAAATCTCTTATTGGAAAAGCATATGAATGTTTTCACATTTTCATTGAAACACTATTTGATAATACATCAATTCTTTAAATTTATGTCTCATTGTAATTTGTAATTCAGCTTGCTTCGGTTGCCCTCCAGAAGTGAGGAAGCATTTGAAATGTCCATCTGAAAATGCTCAGGAGTTCACAAAACAACATTCCATAAAGGAATGCTATTACAGAAGCTAGTTTCATAACTATACCCCCAGTGACTTAAGATAGTAGAGGGTGTGTGTATATACATATATATATATATATGTATATATATATATATATGTCACTCATGCTCTCTGCATAATTTACTCCTTTCTTGAAGCATCGTTTTCATTCATTCATTCAACAGTAGGCACCTTTTCCTTCTACTTCCCCTTTCTTCCATTTCCCTACTAGGCCGAGGAAATTTTCGTGAAAGTTGTAACACCTGAGGGCAAGGCTTCCCACTGAAACTGAATATTTAGTCAGGCAAAAATAATCAAATGAAACAGTAGTCCCTGCTCTCAAGGAGCTCAGAGTCTAATGAGGGAGACAACATGCAAACAACTATGAACAAATAAGATATATACAGGATGAATTGGAGATACTCTACAGAGGGAAGGAGTCATTAAGTCATGAGGGGTAGCAGTAAGAAGTAAATAAAGAAGGATTCTGTATGGTTTTAGTATTAGGTGTATTTCAGTTTTTGCCTAATTCTTTGAAAATTGTGCTACTCTCGTGTATATTCAATGGGATTTTCTTGGCAAAGATACTGGGGTGGTTTTCCTTTTCCAGCTTATTTTATAGGTGAGGAAACTGAGGCAAAGAGGTAAGCAGTGACTTGCTTGAGCTCTCCCCCAAACCCCTCCAAATAACTATAAAAATGGCTCTAAACTAATTCTAAGCAGCAGAACCCACAAAAAGACAGAGTGAAACAAATTTCCAGCCAAAGACAGACTGGATGGTTGATCAGAAAGGTATATTGTGCCGGGCTAGGAGAGGAGCGCAGTTCGGCGTGGGCACGCAGGCCACAGCAAACCTGGAGCACTCCTCAGAGGACTGAATCTTGAACAGCTGTGGTGATTTCCAGACTTCTCAACCCACGAATGCCAAAGACAACTTAGAAGGTCAGTGGGAAAAGTGTGACTGCGGTGGTGAGAGAGGAGTGCAGGGTCTCAACCCCATTCCCCGGGGCAGCAGCTGCTTTCTGAGCTTTCGGGCCACAGGCTGAGGGGGGTTCGAGTGGCTGATCAGAGGAGGATTGCAGGGATCTCTCTGCTGGTGCAGGATTCTCTTGCTTTGCTCGTGCTTGGATTTGGATCTGGATCACAGTTCTGGATGGCGGTCCTGGGCAAGGAGGAGCACTGGTGTGGTGGAGCTCATAGTGGCTGTGGAGAGGAAACCCTCCTCACAATTCCAAGACAGAAAAAAGTGCTCATAGACCAGGCCAGGAAAGCAGTAAACACCTCGCCCTTGATCATACCACCTTGGAAGAACTGAAAATTTACAGGTCCCTAGAAGTATCTCTGAAAACAGCTGCACACAACCCCTGAAGCTTGGAACAGTACATTCTCCACACTGGAAACAGACTCCTACCTTAACAAAAAGTCTATAATTCAAGTAATTGACTGAGATCATGAGCAAGCAGGGCAAGAAGAGTCAAACTATATTATCTTACTGTGATGACAAAGAAGATCAAAACATACAACCAGAAGAAGACAACGAAAACAAAGCTCCTACATCCAAAGCCTCCAAGAAAAATATGAATTGGTCCCAGGCCATGGAAGAGCTCAAAAAGGATTTTGAGAACCAAGTAAGAGAAGTAGAGGAAAAACTGAGAGTTATGCTAAAGGAGACCCAAAAAAATACTGAAGAAAATAACACCTTAAAAAATAGCCTAACCCAAATGGCAAAAGAGGTCCAAAAAAGCCAATGAGGAGAAGAATGCCCTAAAAAGCGAAATTGGCCAAATGGAAAAGGAAGTCCAAAAGCTTACTGAAGAAAATACTTCCTTAAAAATTAGAATAGAGAAATTGGAAACTAGGGACAGTTTGAGAAATCAAGGTACTGTAACATAATCCAAAGGAATGAAAAAATAGAAGAGAATGTGAAATATCTCATTGGAAAAACAACTGACCTAGAAAATAGATCCAGGAGAGAGAACTTAAAAATTATTGGACTATCTGAAAGCCATGATCAAAAAAAGAGCCTAGACATCTTCTTTCAAGAAACTACCAAGGAAAACTGCCCTGATATTTTAGAACCAGAGGGCAAAATAGAAATTGAAAGAATCCACTGATCACCTCCTGAAAGAGATCCCCAAAGGAAAACTCCTAGGAATGTTGTAGCCAAATTCCAGAATTCCCGGGTCAAGGAGAAGATATTGCAAGCAGTCAGAAGGAAACAATTCAAGTACTGTGGAAACACAATCAGGATAACACAAGATTTAGCAGCTTCTACATTAAGGGTCCGGAGGGCCTGGAGTATGATATTCCGGAGGGCAAAAGAGTTAGGACTACAACCTAGAATCACCTACCCAGCAAAACTGAGTATAATCTTTCAGGGTGAAAAATGATCATTCAATGAAATAGGGGGCTTTCAAGCATTCCTGTGGAAAAGACCAGAGCTGAATAGAAAATTTGACCTTGAAATACAAGACTCAAGTGAAACATGGAAGAGGTAAACAGGAAAGAGAAATCATAAAAGACTTATTAAGGTTGAACTGTTTACATTCCTGCAGGGAAAGATGATATTTGTAACTCATGAGTCCTTTGTCAGTATTAGGGTAGTGGGAGGGGAAAAAAATTATATGTATGTATAGATAGATAGATAGAGGGCACAGGATGAGTTGAAGATGAAGGGGTGATATCTGGAAAATAAAATTAAGGGGTGAGAGAGGATTATACTGGGAGAAGAGGAAAGGGAGAAGTAGAATGAGGTAAATTACCTCATATGAAACAGAGAAGAAAAGGCTTTTACAGTGGAGGGGAAATGGGAGAAGGTGAGAGGCAATGAGTGAATCTTATTCTCATAGGATTTGGTTTAAGGAGGGAATAACATACACAATGGGGTATGGAAATCTATCTTACCCTACAGGAAAATAAGGGGGGAAGGGGACAATAGAGCAGGGGATTGATAGAGGGGAGGGCAGATTAGGGAAGGGGATAATCAAAAGCAAACACTTCTGAGGAGGGACAGGGTCAAAACAGAGAATAGAATAAATGGGGCGTAGGATAGGATGAAGGGAAATACACTTAGTTTTTCATAACAGGACTACTATGGAAGTGTTTTGCATGACTGCACATCTATAACCTGTACTGAGATGCTTGCCTTTTCAATGAGAGTGGGCGGGGAGGGAGGAAGGGAGAAAATTTGTAACCCAAAGTTTTAAAAACACATGTTAAAAATAAAAAAATTAAAAATTAAAAAAAAAAATGGAAAAAAAAGAGGTTTAAGTGACTTGCCTAGGGTCACCAAGCTAGTAAGTGTCCTGAGGCCAGATTTGAACTCAGGAAGATGCGTCTTCCTGACTCCCAGGCCTAGCACTCTATCCACTGTGCCACCTAGTATAGATATAAACATACATGTAGTTATAAACAGATATAGTTGTAGATACAGATGTAGTTAAAAATATAAACATGTATAGATATAGCTATAGTTATAGATGCAAATATAAATATAAATATTGATATTGCTGATTTATCGTGATCAACCTGTTGGTGATAATCAGATGCAGTAAACTGCTGGGACCATACTTAAGGCCTTTCTAGTTTGGTGGGGCCTATAGGGACTTGTACTCTGCCAGCATGGCTTTTAAGAACCTGGAATTCAGGGAGGGAGGAGCCAAGATGGCGGAGAGAAGCCAGGAAATCATCTGAGCTTTTCCCAGTTTCCCTTGGAAACAAAGTTAAATCAAGCCTCTAAAAGAATTCTGGAGTAACAGAATCCACAAAAAGACAGAGTGAAACAATTTTCCAGCCCAAGATAACTTAGAAGTACATTAGGAAAGGTCTGTCTCACTTGGGTAAAAGGGGAGCAGAGCCCCCTTACAGGCAGTGTCTGGCCAAGGCAGCGGGAGGCTCTTAACCACAGCACAGATCAGCAGCCGAGGCCCCACAGTCCCAGCTCAGCAGGCCAACTAAGAGACCCACAGTCCCAGAGCAGCAGGCAAACTGCCAGCCAAGGTACAATAGACATGACTAGGCCGGGCCATCTTAGCTCAGTGGGCAAGCTGCCATCCCCAGAGGTTCTGGAACAGAAAGCCAGTGACCAGACCCCTGGACCCCAGTGCAAGAAGCTTGGAACAGTGCCCCAGTACCCCAGGAGAAAAGGTCAACTTTTAAACATGAACAAATGAATGAAAAAAAGAGTCCTGACCATAGAAAACTACTGAGGTGACAGGGAACATCAAAACACAAACTCGGAAGAGGACAACAATATCAAAATGCCTACATGAGAAGCCTCAGCAGGGAATAAGAATTGGTCTCAAGCCCAAAAAGCCCTCTTGGAAGAGCTCAAAAAGAATTTTAAAAATCAAGTAAGAGAGGTAGAAGAAAAATTGGGAAAAGAAATGAGAGTTATACAAGAAAATTATGAAAAAAGTCAACAACTTGGAAAAGGAAGCACAAAAATTGGCTGAAGAAAACAATTCCTTAAAAAAAATAGAGATGGCAGAGTAAGAGGTGAGTCTCTCTTACTCTCCCTTAATTAACCCCTGAAAGTCCAGAAAATATAACCCCAGGAAAAACCCTGGAACAGCTGAACCAGAAGAAAGATGGGGTGCAGCAGTCCAGTAGCCCAGGTAGCTTGAGGAATTAACTGGAAAGGCCCCTCTTACCTTGGAGGAAGGGAAGCAGTACAGAACAGGAGGCATCCTGGCAAGCTAGTGGAAAACCCCACCTCAGCATACCAGGAAGAGATCCTGAAGCCCAGGTGGTAGAGCAGGCAAATACCAACACCTGGACCCCGAGTGTCTCATTGAGGGCGGGGCAACCGATGGAAACCAGCTCAGAAAACCACCAGGTGCCTTGGCATTCTACAGCAACTGGCTCTCCCAGTACCTCAGCAAAACTAAGGGAAGCAGCGCTCCAAGGGGCCCCAGGTGGAAGAGCTAAAGAAAGCAAAAGGAAGGAAAGGCCTGGGTGAGCATGAAATCTCCAGGAGTCACACTACCCGATCCTACCCCTAGAGTTCCAGTATTGCTGTTTCCAGCCCAACACCAGGTAAGCTGCCAGAATCCTACAGCCTCCAACTGCCAACATTGGATAGTGTGCCAGACTTAAAATCAGAATGACCTGGGTTCAGGTCCTACTTCTGAGATTCACTGGCTGTGTGACCATAACCTTTCAATGACCCAGAAATTCAGACTTTAAGTTATAAACAACTAAGTAACTGCTCTGCATCTCTCCATGAGTGGAGGAATTTTTTACACAAGAATTCCCCCCATAATGAAATCACTGAGCCAGAATCTTGACCCCTCTCCCCTCCCAAAGAAGGTAGTATGACATATGGTTGTCCAGGATGAACAGAAAGATACAGACAATTATCATAATTGTGAATGTGATATGTGAATGGAATGGAATGCTATTGTGCTATAAGAAATGATGAGCAGGCAGACTTCAGATAAACCTGGAAAGACTTACATGAACTGATGTTGAGTGAAGTGAGCAGAACCAGGAGAACATTGTACACAGTAACAGCCACAAAAAGTGATGACTGACTTGATAGACTTAACCCATCTCAGCAATGAGAGGATCTAAGACATCTCCAAAAGCCTCATGATGGAAAATGCTGTCCATATTCAAAGAAAAAGCTATGGAGTTTGAATGCAGATCAAAGTATACTATTTGCTATTTTTTTTCTTCTGTTGTGTTTTGTTTCCTCTTTCTGGTGGTTCCTCCTATTAGTTCTAATTCTTACTTACAACATCACTAATGTGAAAATATGTTTAATAAGAATGTATGTATAGCCTATATTAGATTGGGCGCCATCTTGGGGAGGGAGGGAGGGGGAGAAAAATTTAAAACTCAAAAGCTTATGGAAGTGATTGTTGATAAATCAAAATAAATTAATAAAAAAATGTAAAAATGTAAAAAAAGAAATAGAACTGGCCAAATGGAAAAAAAAGTCTAATGAAGAAAACAACTTCTTTAAGAGTAGAATTGGCCAAATGGAAAAGGAGGTACAAAGCTAACTGAAGAAAAAATGCATTAAAAATTAGAATTTGGCAAGTGGAAGCTAATGACTCTATAAGACATCAACAATCAGTCAAACAAAAATCAAAAGAATGAAAAAACAGGGCCTCTTCTCTAAAATATATAGAAAACTGAGTCAAATTTATAAGAATACAAGTCATTCCCCAATTGATAAATGGTCAAAGGATATGAACAGGCAGTTTTCAGATGAAGAAATTAAAGCCATCTATAGTCATGAAAAAATGCTCTAAATCACTATTGATTAGAGAAATGCGAATCAAAATAACTCTGAGGTACCACATCATACCTATCAGATTGGCCAAGATGGCAAAATAAGAAAATTATAAATGTTGGAGAAGATGTCGGAAAATTGGAATACTAATGCATTGTTGGTAGAGTTGTGAACTGATCCAACCATTCTGGAGAGCAATTTGGAACTATGTCCAAAGGGCAATCAAACTGTGCATACCCTTTGATCCAGCAATACCACTACTAGGCCTGTATCCCAAAGAGATCATGAAAAAGGGGAAAGGGAAAAACATGTACAAAAATATTTATAGCAACTCTTTGTGGTGGCCAAGAATTGGAAATTGTGGGGATGCCCATCAGTTGGGGAATGGCTGAACAAGTTGTGGTATATGAATATAATGGAATATTATTGTGCTATAAGAAGTGATGAGCAGGCAGATTTCAGAAAAACCTGGAAAGAATTACATGAACTGATGCTGAGTGAAATGAGCAGAACCAGGAGAACATTGTACACAGTAACATTGTGCAATAATCAACTATGACTGACTTAGCTCATCTCAGCAATACAGTGATCTAAGAATTCCAAAGGACTCATGATGGAAAATGCTATCTGCAACCAGAAAAAGAAATATGGAATCTGAATGAAGATTGAAGCATTCTATCTTCACTTGTGTTTTTTTTGTTTTTGTGGCTTTTACCCTTTGTTTTATCTGTTCTTTCACGACATGACAATGTGGAAATATGTTTACATGATTACACGTGTATAACCTATATCAGATTGCTTGCTATCTTGGGGAGGGGAGATGGGAAAGAGGGAAAAGAATTTTGGAACTCAAAATCTCATAAAAAATAAATGTTGAAAACTACCTTTACATGTCATTCAAAAAAATAAAATGCTATTTACCAAAAAAAAAAGAACCCAATATTCACTCCAAACCATGCTGAGGCATGTGAATGTGAATGTGAGTGGGGATATGAAGAATGTGCAAGTCTTTACAATGATAGAGATGGAAAGGATCTTTAAGATAGAGGCAGCTAACTGGCACAGTGGATAGAGCACTCAACCTGGAGTCAGGATAGACCTGAATTCAAATCCAGTCTCAGACACTTACTAGCTGAGTGAGCCTGGGCAAGTCACCTGACCTCTGACTACCTCCATTTTCTCAACAGTAAAATGTGGATAATAACATCACCTCTCTCCCACAGTTGTTGTGAGGATCAAATGAGGTATCAAATATTTGTTCTCTTCCTTCCTTTAATAGATCATCTGAGATCCTGATGTTAAGTGACTTGTCCAAGGTCACACAGTTAGTTAGCAATAAAGCCAGGAATAGAATACAGGCCTACTGATGTACAGTCCAATTTTTTTTCTATAATACCATATTGCCTTCCAGGTGTGTAGAAATCCTGTGTGTGGGTGTGTGTAGATATAATCACATGAGTACAACAAATACTGTAGCTCTCCTTTCTTATGGTTGTCGCACAGATTTCAGAATAGAGAAATCTGAGTTTTCTTATCAAATTTGTTTAACAAGCATTTGACCAAGGATAACTACTAACATTGGGAAGGACCATTCCAAGTATTCCTCTTTTCCCTGGCTGTTTCCTTTTGATGGGAAAAAGTGACCTGCACTTTCAAATTCGCTGACAAGTGTGATAAAGCTTTTCTGTTTCAATGATTGTCCATAATTGACCTGATTTAGGATTGCCGCTCCAAGAATATGTTTTATTTGGGAGTTTTCTCTATCAAAGTTCAGGAAACTGAATTTTTAATAAAGATATCAAATAGATTCTATTTGATCTAAGCAATAGTGACAGTTTGGAATTAATAATAAAGCAGAGCATCTGAATCACTGTAAGTTACAGAGTGTCTCAAGTCCTTTGTGCCTCTGTTTCCCTACTATGTAATGAGGCTAATAATAGATCTGGTTCTTAATGTAACTTTTTAAAAAATAGATTTTGTTGGTATCTTTTATTTTTTCAGCACTTCTATTTCCTCTTGCACTCTTCCCCCTCTCAGAGATCTATCCTTCATAACAAATAACTTTTTAAAAAAAAGTAATAATAAAAAATGTTCAGCAAAACCAATCAATGCATTGAAAAAAAACAGACATTACATTAATATTTCACACCTATGGACCTGCATCTCTGCAAAGAAGCATGAGAAGGTGGTACCTTCACATACCTCTTCTCTGGAACCAACCTTATTCTCTAGAATTTCTCTACATTCCGATTTGATTACTTTGTGTTTCTTTTACCTTTTTGTTGGTGCAGTCAGTATTTGCATTGTTTTCTTCATACCAACATTTATGATGTAATGGGCCAGTTTGCAAAACAGAGCATTGATGGAATCAGAGTCACGTAGGAAGAATTCTCTGTAGAAAGTCTTTTGTCATTAAACTGTATTCTGTTAGTTCCCAAATAGCGTTGTATCAATCCCATCCTTAGAGAGGAAACAAAAAGAAACATAACCTAACAAAGAGTCCTTCCAATAATGTTTACAGTTTTGAAATAACAGCTGTCAAAACCAAAAGATGGTTTTGTCAAGTTTTTAGAAAGCTTTACATGCTTTTAGTAAAGTTTTTATAATCTTCCCTTGAGGAAACATTATCTCATTTCACACAGAAGGGACATTTTTAAACATGTTCTCTACAAAATGAAATGCCAGTGTTTTAAAAGTAAACATGCAAATCATTATGAAATCCTCTGCTGAAGATATGGGATGCAGAGAGCCAAATGAAAATTTAACAATGGGAAGATGACATCGTCTAATGTCTTTTTCAATGTTGAACAGGATTTGAAAGAGGAAATTCTATGGAGCTTAAGTTCAGGCTAAATAACCTGCACCATTTCAACCTGAAAAGTTATGTGTAATGACAATTGATGATTTTGTAAATATTAGATTCATATTGTACTGCTTTCACCATTTATAGTTCCACAAATGTAAACTGCCAATAATTCTTATATTAAATAAAAATAAAATAAACTTTCATGTTATTCACATGTTACTGAGTCTTTGAGGGGGAAAAATCCTATTTAATTCTAAGTTTTGTTACAGATTTGTGCAATATAAGTTGGAACAGAACATGTTGCTGGAAATATTTTCCTTTAGCTCACCATTAACTGGTTTTCTCCACCCACCAAACTGTGCTCTGCCTGTGAGGGCTCTGTATGCGAGGGCTCTGTATGCACTAAATTGGAATATTGAAAGAAAACTATTCATTTTTATCTGGATGAAAAGATAATCTGTTGCTGAGGACAGTGACAGTATCAAGAAGGACCCAGGACATCTACCTGTTATCCTGGGGACTCCAGGTCCCTAGGCAAGTATAGACCACTAAAGGAGTGTTATCTTAACTCTGTCAAATTGGCTCCAAGTTCCTTCTGCACTTTTTTACAGTATAAATAAAATTATTGTTTAGTTTTTAAAAGAAAAAGATAATTTGGTATCTTCATGCAAAAAAATTAAAAAAACTTTTATTATGGATCTATTTCCTAAAAAAACAAACAAAAAAAAATGAATAGTCCTTATTTTTAAGGAGCTTGGGGTAGGGGGATGTTGGTGGGGAGCCTAGGATACAAGGTATAACAAAGTTATTTCGAGAGGGAGAAAGTGTTAATAGCAGGGCTAATCAGGAAAGGCAGAGCTGAGGTCATCTGTCTTTAACTGCAAAGGGAGAAAAATTACTCCATGGTCATCTAAATGGAGATGGACGTATTTTAAATTCACTTATCTTATCCACCCCTGGCACTGACTAAGTGCTTAATAAATGTATGTTGACCGACTTGTCTACATCAGCCCTTACCAGTAATTCCTTGACAATAGAGTGGTTTTCACTCTAAAATGGTGGATGCGCAACATAGGTCTGTCCATGAATGTTACAAGGTTTCTGTAAAGGCCTGGAATAGACTGAAATGTTTCTAGCTGCCTAAAATTTGAATGAAAGTGCAATGAGGATGAATTCATAGGATCATAGGTCCAGAGCTGGAATGGACTTCGGAGACTAACCCACTCTCCAACTCTCTCATTTTACAGATGGGACACTGAGGCCCAGAGAGGTTGATACCTTGTTCCAGGTCAAACAGTCAGTGAGCATTAGAAGGGGGATTTGAAATCCAGCTGTAGATCCAATGTTCTTCAAATTCAGCACAATAATCATTTATTAAGCCCCTTTGCTGTGCAAGGTAAAATGCTAGCCCCTAGGGAAGCAAAAATAGTCCCTGACCTCAAGGAGCTTATATTCTGCTAGCGGGAGAAACTGTGCATACAAGTAAATAAATACAAAATAGGGATAAGGACTGGACTATAATTTCATTGTGCAGGGAATTCCAGGTGAGGAGTTTTTTCTACCAAGGCAAGAAGAAAAGAAACAAGCATTTAAGTGCCTACCATGTGTCACAGCCATTGTGCTAAGCCCTTTACAAATACCTCATTTGACCCTCGCAACAACCCAGTGAGGTAGGTACTATTATTATCTCCATTTTACAGTTGAGGAAACTGAGGCAGACAGCTGTTAAGTGACTTGCCCAAAGTCACAGAGCTGGTAAGTATCTGAGGCAGGATTTGAACTCAGATATTTCTGACTCTGGGTCCAGCATGGGCCACCTAGCTGCCTCAACATAAGTGTTTCTCTGCAGCTTATAATTGTAAAAAAAAAAATGGTTAAATGACTGCTGGGGGTCACAGCCATTACGTGAAAGATACAGGGCTCAGCTAGGTATTCCTGCCTGCAAGACTGCCTCTCTATCCACTGATTATAAAATATATGCAGAATAATTGCAGACCCCTTTCCAGTGGAGGGGAGGAATCAGGAAAAGCTCTTGCTGGAGGCGATACTTGATGGAGCTATGGATTCCGAGGGGTGGAGGTAAGAAGGCAGAGCATCCCTCCATGAAGGACACAAAAGTAGCAGATGGGATGGCTTGTGTAGGGAACAGCAAATATGCCATCATGCCTGGTAAGTAGAACACTCAAGGAAGCAACATGACATCTGAGTGGAGAAGTGACTTCGGAATTGGATTGCAAAGGGCTTTAAACGGCAAGCCAAGAAGTCTGCATTTCATCCTAGAAGCTAGAGACAGCCCACTGAATCTTCTTGAGGAGTGGGAATGACATGGCCAGACCTGCACTTCAGGAATGCAAATTTGGCAGCTGCATGGAGGGAGACCAATTAGGAAGCTATTGCTATCATCCAGACCAGATAAGATTAGATAATAAAGCCCAAAAGGTGAATTGCCACAAAGTCCAGAGAGTGTGCTGCAAGGCAGGAGAAGGCACAGAAGCTAAGGCTAATTAATCATGTGCTGCTGCAGAATTGATTTGGTACAAGGGAACAGTACCTCACCACAGTGTTCTAAAGGTGCAAAAACTTTCCCTGCTATAATAAAACCCACTGGAATTATCTGGCTATTCTTTTTCATCGGGAAGAAATTAATCTTTCATCATCAAAATGGCAGGTTGGGAAAAAGAATGGCAAAAAAAAAGATGGATAAGAAAGTGAACTGAAGATAAATACATCGCAATTCAGGCATTCCTATGATAGAATCTTGGAAGAAATAGACCATGAATACATATTTTTGTGGACTGGCACCATTTCCATGGGGGGAAGGGAGAAGGGAATAAGCATTTATTTTGTTGTCGTTCAGACATTTTTCAGTCCAGTCTGACTCTTTGTGATCCCATTTTAGATTTTCTTGGCCAAGACACTGGAGTGGTTTGCCATTTCCCTCTCTAGTTCAGTTTACAAATGAGGAAACTGAGTCAAACAGAGTCAAGTGACTTGCCCAGGGTCACACAGCTAGTGTCTGTAAGTAAGCAATTATTACGTGCCTACTATGTGCCAGCCACTGTGCTAAGCCCTTTACAAATATCTCACAACAACCCTGTGAAGTAGGTGCTATTGTTATCCCCATTTTACAGTTGAGGAAACTAAGGCACAAATAGGTGACATGACTTTCCCAGGGTTATACAGCTAGTAAATGTCCATTAAAGCTCATAAAAGTTATATATGAACCCAGGTCTTCCTGACTCTAGGTCCAGCACTCTATGCAACCACACCACCTAGTTGTCACCTCCACTTAGTCAGTTTCCTCATTTCTATGCATTTAATCTGATGGCAGCTTTTTCTGTGACAGGCTGTAGTTTAGTTGCTTTGAAGAAAGTCAACAAGCATTTACTAAACACTTACTATGTGCCAGGCACTGTGCTAAGCACTGGGCATACAAAGAAAAGCAAAAACGGTTCCTGACCTCAGGGAGCTCACAATCTAATGGTATATAGTCTAAGAAAGATTTGAAGAGGTGGCACAATATATAGTTTGATAGTGTGTTGGACCTGGAATTAAGGACAGGTCGATTCACACACTGCCTTGACACTTATTGTCTGAGCCTCTGTTTCCTCACCTATGAAATGGGGATAATAACACCTACAGTACTTTTCTCCCAGGGATGGTGTGAGGGTCAAAATGAGGAAACATGTGCTAAGTGCACTGCAAACTTTAAAACGTGATATGTGCCCATTGGAGCAGCTAGGTGGTGCCATGGTGCACCAAGCACCCTTGGAGTCGAGAAGACTCATCTTCCTGAGATCAAATCTGTCCTCAGACACTCAATAGCTGCATGACCCTGGGCAAGTCCCTTAACCCTGTTTGCCTCAGTTTCCTCATTTGTAAAATGAGCTGGAGAAGGAAATGGAAAACCATTCTAATACCTTTGCAAAGAAAACCCCAAATAGGGTCACAAAGAGTCAGACACAACTGAAAAACAACTGAACAACATGTATGCCAATTTATTATTTATTGTATTTGAACCAAACCTAGATTTCACTAGTATGGAGAACTTCCAGTGAGGAAATTCTTCCTATCAGTGCAAATTGGCATCTGCTGTAAAAGTTATATAGCTTTGAAGAATTTCTTAAGACACCAACAGATTAAGTGTCTGGCCCAAAGATCAGTGCCACGATGTGTCAGAAGCAGGATATGAACCCAGACTTCCCTTACTCTAAGGCTGACTTTATCCCACTATGCTGACTTTCTGGTGATTGTCATTAAGGAATATATATGTATGTACTTACTTAAGGTGGCGAATTCTAAAGGGTTTGAAGAGAATGAGCATTCTCTCATGAATTCATCACATCCTAGAAATGTCTCTTTTGGGGCTCATTCAGAATCATAGCAAGGCCCTGGAGAGATCATGTGGTCTAGTCCCCTGCCTTCTAGCAGATCAATTTCTGAACCATCCTAGTGGGGTAGGTATATATTTGCTTCTTGACAGTCTCCAAGGATGTAGTAATAATAGCTCATGTGTCTTCAATTATTATGAACCAAAAAGAGCTAGCATTTATAAGGCACTCTGGGTTTACAAAGCACTTTCCTTTCCAAAACCTCAAGAGATTATAAGACTATAGATTTAGAACTAGAAGGGTCCTCAAGTCATCTAGTCCAATCTTTCATTTAATAGTTGAGGAAAGTGAGTCCCACAGAGATTCAGTGACCTGCTCAAAGTCACTCCCCAATAAATGTCAGAGCCAGGATTCAAACCCAGGTCCATTGGCTCCAAATCTCACTCTCTCCACTATATCACATTGTCTCCCATGTGTCATCTTCATTTTCCAGATAATGCATCGAAGACTGAAGGAAGGTAAGGATCACCCAGCATTATCCAACTAGCTAGCATTGGTACTTGAACTCAGGGCTCTTGATTCTGGGTCCAGCATGTGTGTTTTCCTACTACATCAAGCTGTCTGTGCATCTTAGAATTCCATATATCATAGAATCATAAAAGTAACCTTAAAGGTCATTCCTCCCTGAAGTAGTAATCCCTTCTATACCATAATCACTCTCAGTGATCTATTCCACTCTGATGAAGAAAGAAAGGAAGAGAAAAAGAAAAGAAGAAAGGAAGGAAGGAAGAGGAAGAGAGAGGAAGAAAGGGGGAAAGAAAGAAATAGGAAGAGAGAGGGAAAGAGGAAGAGAGAAGGAAAAAGAAAAGAAGACAGGAAGAGGGGAACGAAGTAAGGAAAAAAAGGAAAAAGAACCCAAGCAAAAATTTTCCCCATTTTAAGTTCTATTAATAAGTATTTATTAGGTGCCTCCTATTTGTTGACCCTGTACTAGGAACAGGGGGGTACAAAGACAAACATGAAACAGTCCTTGACCTCAAAGAGCTTACATTCCATTAAGGAAAATAGCATATACAAGTGTAAATAAATACAAAATATATTCAGAATAATTACAAAGTAATAGTGGGAGAAAGGAGAGACACTAATTTCTGGGGAAGGGGGGCAAGGATAAGAAAGGCCTCATGTAAGAGATGGCCCTTAAGCTGATTTCTATAGGAAACCAGGGATCAAAGGAGGCAGAGGTGAGAAAGGAGAGCATTTAGGCTTGGCACAGCCTGGGCAAAAGTCCAGAGGTGGGATATCATGCATGAGGAGTGACAAGACTTCAGACCTCTCCTGGGAATATTAATGAAGCCCTTAAGAAATCCTGAAGACAAAGGTATCTCGAATTCAAATGCATTCACTCTTTTGTCCTTCAGTTTCCCGGTAGAGATTTTCTCTTGCCGCACACCCACTTGGGAAATTCTAGATGGGGCCTCAGCTTTCCCCCTCCATCATCTCTGGAGTGGAGAGACGCAATCTTGTTGGATCAATGCATAGCAGTGAATGAAGTCTGACCTACATTCTCAGTAATTAAATCTCTCCTTCTGTAAGAAACAGGTTTACATTTAATATCTGTCTCACCAGAGTCAGATTCACCTCCCTTTGGGGCCAGGTTTATTAGCTGCTGCTTATTCAGGACTTTTCTTGCCAGAAATGTAAAAGTCGTCACAGGCATAAATGCTTCCCTTTTGGTCTCAGACTGGTCAGATTTTATTACAGAGTAAAAACACTGAAACTGCCATTGAGATTGGGGAAGTCATTAACGGATAGGTGAGCAGTTCAGTATGCTTATCGATCCTTCAATCGATCTTCCCAAACATAATGAATGTTAAAGATCCTGGCCCCTGATAAATGGGAAAAATAGCAAAAAATAAAATAAAATAAAAATTGTAGTAGTATAGAGAATTCCTGGTCAGAGGCTTCCTCTACCAGTGTAGGTTAATACCTTTCCTGCCATTTCATACTCTTAGTTTCTTAGAGCACTGACAATGTAAGTGACTTGGTCAGGGTCACACAGTCAGTATGTGCCAGAGGCCATCTCATAAGGTCATAGATCCAAAGTCAGAAGGGACCTTAGAGGCCTCTTATTTTGTAGATGGGGAAATTGAGGTCCAAAGAGGCTTACCCAGGGTCTCTGGGTGGAGATAAAAAAAAAAATCAAAGGTAAGATTTGAACCCAGGTTCTCTACCTGAACAGCCAGTGGTATCTCTACTAGAGCCACTGCTACCTTTTAGCTTCAAGGTCGGCACTCTTATCTCTGAGACCATGCTGCCTCTCAACAGGGTAGAGGCTGGACCCATGATTTCCATGGCACAGAGGATTTCTGGATGATGAAACTCCCTCTGCTTAAAGCAGATCACAATTTCTTTGCAGTGTATAGTAGAGAATTGTGGGGCCTTTTGAGGCCTGCAAAACTCCCAAGGACAGCCCAAACCAGATTAAAATGTAATTGGGAAATGTTCAACAAAATCCATAAAAACACAATACAACATAACATTAATAAATTATTTTCTAAGTTAAAATAAAAATAGAATACAACATGGATAATGTTAATAGATGGGTTTCTAATTTAATATGCATCTAACAGACATCTTTATGTATGGTTGAGTGGCCAGGGTTCTTGTTGAGTTTGATGGGACTGACCCAGAATACTGAGAAGTGAAGTAATTAACAAGGCATCACACATAACCAGCATGGGTCAGAAGGACTGGAACACAGGTCTTTCCACCTCCAAAGCCAGCTCTTTAGGTACTCTGCCATGCCTGCCAATCAGTAACCAAAGAACATAATATCCTTTTGTGATGAGAATTGAGATTGCAATTGTTGCTTGTGAATGAAGAATTCCCAGACACAAGCAAAAGAGTGTTTATTATAGAGAATTTCGGTCACCTTAAAATTCAACTCAATTTATTTTAAAAAACATTTTAAGGACCCACTATGTGCTAGCCACAGGTGATACAGAAATGAAAAATGAAGCAATTCTTCTTCTGAAAAAGCATTCATTCCATTGGGGGCCCAAAAAAATTTACACAAATAAATGCAAAATTTATACAAAGTACTTTTCCCTGTCCCTCCCTTGGAAAGCTGCAGCATATTATAATGATTTTAATGATCTATGTGCAGAAAGTTGTGTAAAAGACATCAGTGACAGGTAGGTGAGGCAGCTAGGTGACTCAGTGGATAGAACCAGGCCCGAATTCAGGAAAACCGAAGTTCAAATCTAGCCTCAGACACTCAATAGCTGTATGACCCTGGGCAAGTCACTTAACCCCATTTGCCTCAGTTTCCTCATCTGTAAAATGAGCTGCAGAAGGAAATGGCAAACCACTCCAGTATCTTTGCCAAGAAAACTCCAAATGAGGTCACAAAGAGTCAGACACGACTGAAAATGACTAAACAACAACATAGCCGGAAAAGGAATGGCATACATTGACTTTGGAGTCAGAGGACTTGGGTTCAAATCTGATGCTTACTACTGGTGTAATCATGGTAAAAAAAAAAAAAACTGCTTCCCTGAACCTCAGTTTCTTCATCTGTGTTGTTATTGTTGCTGTTCTTTGTCCTTTGTTCAAGAATACCAATGACATCAGGAAGGTGATGTCTTGACTTGTAAGTGAATAGGATCTGGGTGAGGCAGAGCTGTGCAAAGTCATCAGCCTTACTGTCTCCTCCAGAGTCAATGGAGTTCAGTGTTAAGACATAGGTCTTAACGGCGGCCCCCTCTTCAGCTGTAAGATAAAGGGCAGAAGTTGGACTAGAAGGCTTTTGAGGTGACTCCCAGGTCATAGATATGGAGGTCCTATAACTCCCCAATGTCAAGTGACAGCTACTAGATGCCATCTAGGGTTCCCTTCCTTCTCAATAATTGGGCTATGGAGAAAAGGTCCCTGTCTCTACTAGCAATGCAACCTAGAACAGACAAATCACTTCTCTCCTCTGGGCCTCAATTTCTTTATCTGTAGAATAAAGGGACTAGAGTGGATGGCCTTTGAGTTCTTTTCAAACTTTAAATCCTAGAATGGCAAGAGTGAAGATTAACAGATGGACAGCCTGAGTGTGTCGCTAGTATCCATTACATATTTTTAAAGGTCCAATAGGAAGTCCTCCAACGGGGTGGTTTGATGCTTTGTGGAGTATTTATGAAAGAATGTGGACAAGAATTACAGAGGAAGAAAAGGCATGGGTGGGCACAATCAGCAGTAGGGAAGAGAGTACCCACACTGATGATGGGATAAGAAAGCACGTTCAGCAATGATAGTCTGAAAGGTCACTCTTTGACTTGACACACTCAAGCTACAACAAACTTTCATCTCTCCTAGTTGATGGGTGGGACGCCTGAGGTCTTCATGTTCTCTATACCCGGGCAACATAATGACTCAGGCAGGGATTACGAATTGTACAACTAGGCTGAGGTTTTACTTAGGCACATCTGAGTGTATTCACATCTCTAATATCATAGGCAGGGAGTTGCCAGGGATTGGCCAAGAATATCCTCTGACTTCTATGAGGCCTGGAAGTTTCCAGCATAGAACATTCCAGAGGTTTCCAGAAAAAAGGTAAAAAAAATTTAGAAGCTATACCTAGGTTAGAGACAGTGGATAGAGTGTTGGGATTAGAGTCAGGAAGACTCCTCTTCCTGAGTTCAAATCTGGCTTCAGATACTTGCTAGCTGTGTCTTAGCTATTTGCCTTATTTCCTCATCTGTAAAATGAGCTGGAGAAGGAAATGGCAAACCACTCCATTATCTCTGCCAAGAAAACTCCAAATGGGGTCATGAAGAATAGAACATAACTAAAACAACTGAACAGTAACAACAACAAGAAATGAGAAAATATACACTTATACGCTACAAGAGGCAGTGTAGCTAAAGTGCTGAACTCAAAGCCCAGAAGACCTGGGTCAAGATCTACCTCTGGCTAAATGACTCTGAGCAAATCACTTACCCTCTGAGTTCTCAAGACATTTAGATTTCCAGCAGGAAAGAAGATGCTGGCCTGTGTTGGTAGAGAGAGTTTACTCACCCAGGAGGTCTTTATATCAATGAAATCAGGTCCAGCCCATCCCAATCCCCTTCGCTATCATGTGAGTGGGTGTAAAGGGACAGATTGCAATAGGTAATAGAAGTTAAATCAACTAAACTTGAAAATTAATCAAATGGGGGAAGGGTGAATAAGACAGTCAATGAAGAAGAGAAAAGAGTCAAGAATGATAACAATCTGGGTGACTGGAAAAATGGTAGTATTCTGGAAAGAAAATAAGGAAATTTGGAGTGAGGGTAAATTTAGATGAATTCTGTTTTACACGTGTGGAGTTTGAAATGCTGATGGATCATTCAGGTGGGCCAGCATATGTCAGTAGTGTGGGACTAAAGTTCAGAAGAGATATTGATTAGAGCTGAATCAATAAATCAGGGTGTCACCTGTGTAGAGGTGATAAATGAAATCCAAAAGAGTGTATGAGATGACCTAGGGAAAGAGCATAGAGTGAAAGGAAGACCTAGAATAGAGTGTTAAATAACAACACCTCATGCTTCAGGGTTGTTTTTGCACTATTTTAGGCATTATGGGGCTGGGGTGATACACCACTGAAGGAGATTGAGAGGAAAAGTATTCAGATCCATAAAAGAGCAAGTGTTATAGAAGTCAAAGGAGGAGAATATCCAGAGAGGGAATGGCCAACAGTGTTAAAAGCTGCACAAAGGTCAAAAAGGATAAACATCAAGAAAGGCCATTGCATTGAGCATCTTTGTTGAAGAAGGGGAAGGAGAAGGAGAAGGAGAAGAAGAAGAAGAAAAAGAAGAAGGAGAAGAAGGAGAAGAAAAAGAAAGAGGAATAGGAGAAGGAAGAGGAGGAGAAAGAGAAGAAGATGAGGAGGGGAAGGAAGAGGAGGAGGAAGGAGGAGGAGAAGGAGAGGAGGAAGAGGAAGAAAAGGAGGAGGAAGAAGAAAAAGAAGTGGCGGTGGTGGTGGTGGTGGTGGTAGTAGTAGCAGAAGAAGTAGTGGTAGCTTGTATTCAGATAACACTTCAAGGTTTGCAAAGAATTTTACATATGTTATATCATTTGATCCTGACAACAACTCAGTGACAGATGTTATTTTAACCTCATTTACAGATAAGGAAACTGAGGTAAGAAGAGGTTAATGACTTGCCCAGGGTCAAAGGCTAGTTAGCAGAATTTAAACTTAGGCTTTCCTAAGTCCAGGGCTCTACTCACTTCACCACCTAGTTGTCTCTATACATCCTCAGTTTCTAACTGTCTAAGCAGCTAAAAGATCATTTGATAACCCTAAAGAGAGCAGCTTGACATCAGAAGCCTAATTTTAAGAGACCTGAGAACTGCATGGGTGGTAACTAAGCAAAGATATTTAGAGAAGAAAACTCTTTCCAAGAGATTGGCTGTGAAAGAGAGGAGAGTTATAGGATGATAGCTTGAGGGGATGGAAGGGTCAGGTGAGGGTTTTTCAAGGATGGTGGATGATTCTAGGCAGTAGGTAATGAGTCATTAGAAAGCTAGAGATGAAAGATGAGGGGCAAGGGGAAGGAATAATTGTCAATGTGGCACATCCATAAGAATAGGAGCTGGAGTTCTCTTGCCTGTCAAAAGGCACATGAACTGAATCTGCTTAGAAGCAGATGATTTCTTTGATTTGAAAATACCATCTGATGTTTCTGGAGGAAAGGCATAAACTGAAGCAGGCGGTGGAAATCAAGTTGTAAATGCTACTGAATGTCTTGTCCACAAGTTTGTTGAGGTTCTTAGGCTTACAAATTTGGTGGCAATGGGTAAATGATAATATTCTCAACCCCTTGTGAGCAATATGCTTTGTAAACCTTAAAATATTATATTCATCTGAGCTGTTATTATTATATAAAGTAGGAAGTCAACAAGCATTTAAGCCAGGTAATGGGCTACACATTGGGGATACAAAGAAAGGCCAAAAACAGTCCCCTCCCTCAAGAAACTTATATTCTAATGGGTCAAATGAACAACTAGATACATGCAACATATAGACAGTGTAAATGGGAGATAATCTCAGAGGAAATGCACTATAAGAGGAGCAACTGTCAGGGAAAGGACCATAAGAGATGCCTTTTATAGAAAGCAGTATTTGAGCTGGGCCTTAAAGGTAGCTAGGTGGTATAGTGGATAGACTTCTGAGCCTGAAGTCAAGTTATTCTAATCTGGTCCCAGACATTTACTAGCTATGGGACCATGGCCAAGTTATTTGACCTCAGTTTCCTCATCCGTGAAATGGAGATAGTAATAGCACCTATGTCCCCAGGGTTATTGTGAGAACCAAATGAGATAATAATTGTAAAGTACATAGCACAATACCTTACACATCATAAGTACAATATAAATGTTGTTGTTGTTGAGTCATTTTTAGTCATGTACAACTCTTTGTGACCCCATTTGGGGTTTTCTTGGCAAAGATACTAGAATAGTTTGCCATTTCTTTCTCCAGCTCATTTGTTTATTTATTTTTAGTTTTCACCTCCACAAGATTTTGAGTTCCAAATTTTCTCCCCATCTCGTCCCTCCCACCACCCCAAGACAGCGTGCATTCTGAATACCCCTTCCCCTAATCTGCCCTCCCTTCTATCTCCCCCCCTTCTCTTATTCCCTTCCTTTTTTATTTTCCTGTAGGGCAGGATAGATTTCTATACCCCATTGCCTTTATATTTTATTTCCCAGCTGTATGTGAAAACAATTCTTTTTAGCATGTGTTTTTAAAACTTTGGGTTCCAAATTTTTTCCCTTCCTCCCTCCCCACCCACCCTCATTGAGAAGGTAAGGAACTCAATACAGGTAATACATGTGTAGTCATGCAAAACACTTCCATAGTAGTCATGTTGTGAAAAACTAACTATATTTCCCTTGATCCTATACCTCCACCCGTTTATTCTATTCTCTCTTTTGACCCTATTCCTTCTCAGAAGTGTTTGCTTCTGATTAGCTACTCCCTCAATCTGTCCTCCCCTCTATCATCCCCCAACTCTCTTATCCCCTTCCCCCCTCTTTTCTTCTAGGGTAAGATAGATTTCCATAACCAATTGAGTATGTATGTTATTCCCTCCTTAAGCCAAATCCAAAGAGAATAAGATTCACTCATTCCCTCTCACCTTCCCCCACTTCCCCTCCACTGTAAAAGCCTTTTCTTGTCTGTTTTATGTGAGATAATTTACCCTATTCTGCCTCTCCCTTTCTCCTTCTCCCAGTATAATCCTCTCTCACCCCTTAATTTTATTCTCCAGATATCACCCCTTCATCTTCAACTCACCCTATTCCCTCTTTCTCTCTCTCTCTCCATATATATATATATATATATATATATATACATACATACATATTATATAATTTTTTCCCCTCCAACTACTCTAGTACTGACAAAGGTCTCATGAGTTACAAATATCATCTTTCCATACAGGAATGTAAATAGTTCAACCTTAATAAATCCCTTATGACTTCTCATTCCAGTTTACCTCTTCATGCTTCTCTTGAGTCTTGTATTTGAAAGTCAAATTTTCTATTCAGCTCTGGTCTTTTCATCAAGAATGCTTGAAAGTCTTCTATTTCACTGTATGTCCATTTTTCCCCTGAAGGATTATACTCAGTTATGCTGGGTAAGTGATTCTTGGCTGTAATCCTATCTTCTTTGACCTCCAGAATATTATACTCCAAGCCCTCCTGTCCCTTAATGTAGAAGCTGCTAAATCCTGTGTTATCCTGATTGTGTTTCCACAATACTTGGATTGTTTCTTTCTGGATGCTTGCAATATTTTCTCCTTGACCTGGGAACTCTGGAATTTGGTTGCAATATTCCTAGGAGTTTTCCTCTCTTTCAGGAGTTGATTGGTAGATTCTTTCAATTTCTATTTTACCCTCTGGTTTTAGAATATCAGGGCAATTTTCCTTGATAATTTCTTGAAAGATGATGTCTAAGCTCTTTTTTTTTATCATGGCTTTCAGATAGTCCACTAATTTTTAAGTTATCTCTCCTGGATCTATTTTCTAGGTCAGTTGTTTTTCCAATGAGATATTTCACATTGTTTTCTATTTTTTCATACTTTTGCATTTGTTTTACAGTGTCTTGATTTCTCATAAAGTCACTAGCTTCCATTTGTTCCATTCTAATTTTTAAGGAAGTATTTTATTCAGTGAGTTTTTGGACTTCCTTTTCCATTTGACCAATTCTGCTTCTTAAGGCATTCTTCTCCTCATTGGCCTTTTGGACGTCTTTTGCCATTTGGAATAGGCTACTTTTTAAGGTGTTATTTTCTTCAATATTTTTTGAGGTCTCCTTTACCAAACTGTTGACTAGTTTTTCATGATTTTCTTGTATCACTCTCATTTCTCTTCCCAGTTTTCCTCTACTTCTCTTACTTGCTTCTCAAAATCCTTTTTGAGCTCGTCCATGGCCTGGGACTGATTCATATTTTTCTTATAGGCTTTGGATGCAGGAGCTTTGACTTTGTTGTCTTCTTCTGGTTGTATGTTTTGATCTTCTTTGTCACCAAAGTAAGATTCTATGGTCTTACTCTTTTTGCACTGCTTGCTCATGATCCCGGCCAATTACTTGAGTTTTAAACTCTTTGTTAAGGTAGGAGTCTGTTTCCAGTGTGGAGAATGTACTGTCTCAAGCTTCAGGGGTTTTGTTTAGCTGTTTTCAGAGATACTTCTAGGGACCTGTAAATTTTTAGTTCTTCCAAGGTGGTATGATCAAGGGTGAGATGTTTACTCCTTTCCTGGCCTGTGCTCTGGTCTATGAGTGACCACAAACACTCTTTTCTGCCTCGGAACTGGAAGGAGGATTCCCTCTCCACCGCCACTACAAGCTCTACTACACCAGTGCTCCTCCTCACCCCAAGACCATCACCCAGAACTGTGACCCAGATCCAAGCACAGGCAAAGCAAGAGATTCCTGTCTCAGTACCACCAAAGAGATCCCTGCAATCCCCCTCTGATCAGCCACTCGATTCCCCTTCTGTCTGTGAGCTGAGAGCTCCTGAAGCGGCTGCTGCCCTGGGGCTGTGCCAGGACTGGGGCTGGGACCAAGCTTCTCTCTCACCAAGGTCACAGACCTTTCCTACTGACCTTCTAAGTTGTCTTTGGTGTTTGTGGGTTGAGAAGTCTAGAAACTGCCACAGCTGCCCGTGATTCAGTCCCCTGAAGCCTGCTCCAGGTTTGCTGAGGCCTGGTCTTTGCCTGTGCGCCCACACTGAACTATGCTCTCCTAGCCCAGCAAAACAGACCTTTCAGATCAACCATCCAGGTTGTACTGGGCTGGAAATTTGCTTCACTCTGTCTTTTTGTGGGTTCTGCTGCTCTAGAATTTGTTTAGATCCATTTTTTACAGGTATTTGGAGGGTTTGGGGGAGAGCTCAAGCAAGTCACTGCCTTTATTCCGCCATCTTGGCTCTGTCCTTGAGGAGATATATCTCCAGCTCATTTGACAGATGAAGAAACCAAGGTAAACAGAATTAAGTGATTTGTCCAGGGTCACACAGCTAGTAGGTGTCTGAGGTCAGATTTGAACTCACAAAGATAAGTCTTCCTGACTTCAGGCCTAGTACTCTATCTACTGTATCATCTAGCTGCCTCAATATAAATGCCAGCTGTTTTTATTAAAGAAAGTGAAGAGGCAAGAGTGAAGACAGAGAACATTCTAGGCATGGTGTACAGACAATAAAAAGCTGTTATGTTCAAAGAACCACAAGTAGGCTGATATCATTGGGATTGTAGAGTACAGGGAGGGAAGTTTAATTTAAGAAGACTGAAAGGGGGTAGGGTACAAAGGGCTTTAAATATCAATCATAGCATTTCATGTCATCCTGGGGAATTTGAATATCACATTTTCATCTTAGCCAAATAGGGTAACCCAGACCATTTGATAAGAGACCAGGACTGGAAATAGGCAAGTAGGCATGTGCCTAGGACACAACACAAAAAGAGATATGACAAGGAACACTTTTTAATATTACTTTCAATAAATACATACATTTTTAATGGCAGAAAATCAAAACACAAATAATAGTGAAGGCACAAATCCTCCGACAGTCAGTTACACACAGTAGGTACAAATATCTTGTCCTACCTCAGAATACAAGAGCCCTGATTTGGCTTTATAGCACTTAAAAGTTCGTAAAGCATTTTATGTGTGTTTTCTTATTTGAGCATCGCAACAAATATGTGATGTAGATACTATAGGTATTATCACCCCCATTTTACAGTTGAAGAAACTGAGGCTGAGAGAAGTTAGGCAACTTGCTAGCCAGAACACAGCTAGTAAGAATCAGGTATGAGATTGCAACCCAGGTCTTCCTGATCGCTGACTCAGTATGCTATCCAGACCTCCATCTGTGCACTGGTTTATCAACAAAAATGTGTTCTAAGCAAACTTGACTAAAAACGAGAGCATAAAACAGTTCACGGGAAGGAATTCACAGGAAATCCCACCTGTTCCTTTACTTCTGTCTTCATTGGCATCTCTAGAGTCTTGAGAGAACCTGGGGAGCTTTCAATCACCTACGGGTAGTTATTTTTGTAAAGCACTTTACAAATACTATCTCATTTGATCCTCACACTAACCCTGGGAAGTTAATGCAATTAGCATCTCCATTTTACAGATTAGGAAACTGAGGCAGATAAAGGTTAGGTTAAGGTACCACTCACTGCATCTGTGCTTCCCAGAAACACCTGGGAAATTAGAGTTGAAGAAAGTCATGGCCCCTTTTTAGTCTTCCAGAGATGGAGTGATGGGGGGGGGGGGGGCAAAGACTTTTAACTCTCTCAAGAAAGTCCACAAAACCCATGGGATATTAGGAAGGCTTTAAAGTTGGAGGACCTAGGTTTGAATACTGGCTCTGCCACTTATGACCATGGCCAGATTGACCCTTATGCTTCAAAGTCTTCACCTATAGAATGAGAGGGTTGGAATAGATGATGCTAAGGTCCTATCCAAGTCTATCATCCCTCTAATTCACCTTTAAAAAGATAATAGAGGAAAATTGGGATTCAAATTCAGCCTCAAACACTTACCAGCTGTGTGCCCCTAGGCAAGTCACCTGACCTCTGTTTGACTCAGTTTCCTCATCTGTAAAGTAGAGATAATAGTTGCATCTACCTCCCAGAGTTAATGTGAGGATCAAATGAAATAATATTTGTAAAGCACTAAATGTAGCTATCATTACTAAGGAGGTTATTTTGGCCTTTGGAGGGTAGGGTTATGTTTTGTTTTATTTTATAGTCTTTGGTACTTTTTTCCTCTCTCCTTCTAAGTTTTCAGTTTTCTCTGTTTCATCTGCATCATCAAATTCATGGAAAGACCCCACACCTCTTTCTGTATTTTCTTTCTCCAAAGCTACCGTATCTGCAAATTCCGTCAATGGTAATATTCTCCCTATGACTATAGAAGAATCAATTGATGTGATATGTCTATAAAAATGCTTCTGACTTGCCTCATTGTAAAAGTAGATGGCAAACTTATCAGGGAAGAAAAAAAAATCCTTGAATGAAGGTAAATATCAAACACCTTTTGGGAATCAAAGTACTTTCTGATGACCTTTACAATTTGATTCCCTGATGTAAGACAACCTAGAATTATCTAATAACCATCTAATGAGAACTTTCTGCTTTTTCCAGTATATTGGTCACCCTCCTCCCCATTGGTTACACCAAGTTTGAAATGTCATAACAATCATGTTTTTCCCAGTGTGATACCAAATATGATGGGAGTTTAGTGACAGCTCTCTTTGAAACAAATGGATGATCACATTCAGGTACCTTAGAGTTGCAGTACATTTGGGGAAGGGGGGGATCATACATCTCACAAAACTCAGAAGTTTCTCCATCATATAACACATCAGGGAGGAAAGAAACAAGAGTTGGCATCAATAAAATAGCAATTAAACCAAAAGATAAATTACTTAGCCCCTCCTCCTTATCCCTCTACTGTCCACATTTTTCAAACATGCTACAAATTTAATTTATGGAAAGAGTTCTAAGGAGAAGAATCTTTGCCACTCCCCTTAAACCATAGAGAGGAAAAAACATAAATAATTCAGACAGTCAGTGCAGAGCTCTACGCTGATCCCTAAAGAACTGGGGGAAGCCTAATTAGAAGCATCTTGTCAGTTCTCCAGTAGAGATGGCTGTAAGCAAGGAAAAAACAGCATCTTGTGCTATTGGTGTTGTTAATAAGTAGAGGGACTTGTGACATCTGTCACTGGTGTGAATGGGCCCTCCATGGATGGTGGGTCACAGCCTTTCTTTCACTTCTGGTCTGAGAAAGTTGCCTAAGGCTCAGAGAGATTAAGAAGCTTGCTCATACCTTGTAAGTTTCAGTGGTAGGATTTGAACCAAGTTCTTCCTAATTTCAAGTCCAAGACTCTAGCTTCTATATTTCTCATCTCTCAATAAAATCACATCATACAAAAGGCATATAACAAAAGGCATTATGGAGCAATGTAAAGAACTCTGGATTTGAAGTCAGGAAACCTAGGTTCAGATTTTAAGTTCTCCTCCTGGAGGGCAGGGACTGTCTCTTTTTATTAAATTGTATGCCCTAACTAGATGGTGCAGTGGATAGAGCACTGGGCCAGGAGTCAGGAAGACCTGAGTTCAAATCTGGTCTCAGACACTAGCCGTGTGGCCCTGGGCAAATCACTTAACCTTGATTGCCTCAGTTTCCTCATTTGTAAAAAGAGCTGTAGAAGGAAATGGCAAACTACTCCAGCATCTCTGCCAAGAAAACCCCAAATGTGGTCAAGAAGAGTTGGACATGACTGAAACCATTCAACAACATCTCCTAATGTTTAGCACAGTCCCTCAATAGATATTTATTAGGCACTCAATAGATATTTATTGGATTGTTTCTGTCTATCTGTCTTTCTGTCTCTCTCTCTCTCTCTTGTGGGCACATGCTTTTTCCTATGCAGCTTCCAAAGGAAGTCATGTTTACTCACAGCTTGGATGGCATCAACTGAACTGGTAAAGAGGAGTGGGCTTCCTTCTCCTGCTCCTTTTAGGCTCTGTGGCCTCAACAGATTCAAAGTCCTTCTGTTTCCTTTCTTTTGTATTTCTCAGTTTCTAGATGCAAATGGTAATCCCCACTGGACCTGGAATTGAGCCATGGGGACCTTGGAGCCAACATTCTAATTGGGTTGTTGCAGCCAGCCAACCTAACAGGGAATCCCTGAGAAGCCAGGATTCCTGGGATTTAAGCCCAAGGTGAGCTTTGGACTTGGAAACTGGAACTGTGTTTTACAGGAACCAAGCTAAACTGTGAACTTAATCCTCTTTCCTTGCCCAGAGTATGAAGTGGTGGTGGTGGAATTACGCCCCACATGTTGAAGAGTATGTTTGTGCCTTTTTCACACCTTTAAAAGAACTAATTCTTTGTAAAAGTTAATCCATTAGTAGCTAAATGGAATTCGAATATAGAAGACCCTGATTCCATTCGTAAAGAAAGGACCCTCCACACAAATTTGGGAAATACCATCAATATGGACAGGAGCCAATGGAAGAGAGAAGGGCACTGGAGAACCTTGAGGAGGAGAAAAAAAATGTAGTAAACCTAGTTTTCAGGTAGGGAAGGCCAAGGTAATCTCTGTTACATAAATATATTCAAAACAGTTACAAGATAGTGTTGTAGGGAAGGCACTAATAGCTGAGGGGTGGGGGTGGGGAGTCAGGAAAGGCTTCATATAGAATGTGGTGCATAAACTAAGTCTTGAAGGAAACCAGGGATTTTAAGGGGCAAAGGTAAGGTGGGAGTACCTGGTAGGCATGAGGGAACAGCTCATGCAAAGACTCAGAAATTGGAGAAGGAATGTCATTTGTGAGCAAACGAATACAGCTGGACCACAAGGTATGTGTTGGAGTCATGTGTGAATGGAAAGGTAGAAAGGAGACAGGTTGTGAAGGGCTTGACGTGCCAAGCATTGGACTTTCTACTGGGGGTAATAGGGAGCCTCTGGAATTTATTGGGGGAGGGGAGCCAGGATGAGGAGTGTCATGATCAGACCTATGCTTTAAGAAAATTACCTTGGTGTGGCTTAGGGTGCTGGGAACCCTGAAATGTAAGGTTACAGTCTGCCTGGAAAGAATCCAACCTCTCAAGCCTTCTTTCAGTCAGAGTATCAAGGTTTATTGCAACACCGGTGTGGCAGGCAGATTCCTAGTAAAGTTGCAGCTTAATGGGGGTGAGAATGATACTTTTATACAGAAAAAGGGAAAAAAGGTCTGTGAAAAAGGTCTAGATGGGATTAAGGAGATGGTAAGTAGCCAGGAATAGGGCAAGTACAGACAATGAAAGGAGTTAAGTGGTCAGAGAGCCACAGCTGTTAAAAGGATTATTGGGTATCTAGGTAGGCTGGTCAGATGCCTCAGGTGAAATGCCAGGGACTGGGTTGTATGGGGAAGTTCAGGGACTGGACTGCTTTCAAAGACATGGTCTTTTCCTTTTAGGGATCCAGGTCCCATCACCCCATCAACCTTGGCAGCTATGTGGAGAAAAGATGGTAGTTGGGAATGATTCCAGGAAGGAAGAAGGCATTTGCAATAGGTCAGGTGAGAGTTGTCAAGGTCCTGTTCTAAAGAGTTAGCTATGTGAGAAGAGGGAAGTTTAGGAGACAGAAACAACAAGATTTGGCAATTTATATCGATGGCATGAGTGAAAATGAGGTGTCAAAGATAACATTGAAGTTGTGAATCTGGTGACTGTAAGGATAGTGGTGGTCTCAACAGATATAGAGAGGCCTACTAAAACATCTCTGAAATTTGATAACAATAATAGCTGCTGCTACTGCTGATGATAACTGACATTTAGGGAACATTTAAACTACATAACAACCTTGTGAGGTAGTTAGTGTAAGTATTGTTAAAACCATTTTACAGATGAGAAAACTGAGGTTCAGAGACCCAGGACTATGTAGCTGCTACATGGAAAAGCCAGAACTCAGATCCACTGATTCTAAAACCTATACCCTTTTCAGCACATCACACTGTCCTGATCTAATTCTTACAAATCCATTGTGCCTGCCCCTCCTCCCATTAAGAAGTATGAAGATCCTGTTTTATTCACCTATAGCTCCAAATACCTGAAAAATTAGTGCACCTGTAGCACCAATGGTTTGGTAGAAAAGCTCTCAAGAGAGCTTGACTTTAAGTTGCTGTGGCTTTGATATGTGTGGGTGGAGGAGGGGAGAGAGATGGGTTGATATGCTAATGAGGAGGAAGTCACTCCCTCTCATTGGTCCCTGCCCTCATGTACTCTCAAGTGGTGGGGGGGGCATCTCCAGAGGTCCTGATCTATATCTTACCACTGGACCCAGATGGCTCCAGAGAAATCGAGGCTGATGACCTCACTTAGCCTTCCCTCACTTAAATCCAATTCACTAGCAATCATGGCATCAACTTCCGGAAGTTGATGTCCTCTTCGACAATGAAGGATAAACAACATCCCGATGCCTGAGGCACACAAGCCCAGTATACAAATAGTCATTCCTCCTTAAACTTTAGATTCCCCACCGGAAAATCAACAATCCTTTCTGATCCAGCAAACTCTCATGGAGAATTGGGGTGGATGAAGAGGTGAGAGGAGCTCTGTCTGAATGGAACCACCACCATATTCCTCCTGAGCATCCTTTCCATGCTATCATTGAGTAAACTGTTATCGAGTCTATGAATCTCTCACTTTATTTCAACCCCAAGCCCGAACTCCACAATCAGCTTGTGTTAAAGATGGTGACTTCTTATCATCATAGACACTGCTCATTCTTGCTAGGGAAGTCCTAGGAGAATCCACCCCCTTCCCCCACCAGTTCCTTTGTCTTTCCTTATCTCTTGCCCAGAAGCTCTCCTTTTTTTTTTCTCCTACCTCCCAGGGGCTGGACCCTCAACTAAGTCACTCACATTATCCTCTCTAGGGATAACTAGGCACAAGTTCAGAGACCCAAAAACCTCAGACAGTTCACCTAATTCATTTCTCATGTCGTCCTGTTAAATTGTATTTCAACATTACTGAGATACTTACCTACTCAGCAGTCACAACCAAGGAGGATTATCACAGAAATAGAAATCAGACTTAAAATTCTTTTCCCTGCCCTACCACAGACACAGAATCTTGGGCATGCCCTCCAGTCTTTTACTGTCTCAGATCCACATTCTGTCTAGCCAAGGGCAAACCTTTTGCTTGAGCAGTGTTCTAAGTAATTCTTTGTCTCCCTGCCCAGTTTGACCCCCCAAAGCACAGAGGAGATCCATTTTTACCTCCAGCCTTTCTTTAAAAATGGAACAGAAAATGGTGAAATATTAAAGAGAAAATAAGCATACATGAGTTCAGAGGGAAAGTCTGGAATGTAATCATCCAAATGGAGGCTGAGGGCAAGGCCAGGACTTAAAATGTTTAAAAGTAGGAGAAGAAAAATCTAAAAATTCACAAATAGCATCAGAATTTGGAGTAATTAGTTAAGATGATAGTTAATTAAACTCACAGGCAAATAAAAATACTCTACTTATTCAAGGCCAGAAATATCACCATACTAATTATGTCTCTTTCTCCTTTGTGATTTTTGAATATTGGTAATTAATTTTTATAGTTGGATCACAATGGTTTTTTACATCATGGTTACAGTGAAAAGCCTTGTGGAAAATAAATATTAGTCATTTCTTTACATCCTACTGTGTTTTTGTTTGTTTATTTTGCTTTGGCTTCAGAACCTTCTCCAGCCTTTGGGGGGCTTAGCCTAATAAGTAACCCACATAAAGCAAAAATCCCAAATTCCACAATCACTTTTCATGAGAATCTTAAATACTATAAAAAAACCTCAGTTAAGCAAAGCCCAACTAAATAGAAGAAAGAGGGAGATAAAATGCTGAGAGTATATCTTAGCACTGGTTGTTGTTGTTTGTCCTTCATTCTCAAAGAGGACCATGACATCAGGGAGGTGATGCCATGATACACAAGTAAATTGGATTTAAGTGAGGGAGAACTGTGCAAAGTCACCAGCCTCACTTTCTCCTCTGGAGCCATTGAGTCTGTACAAATTCAAATGAAAACCACTCATCTACATTTTAACATAACCTATCAATCAAGAAGCATTTATTTATTAAACACCAGCTATGTGACAGGCAACAAGCAGTGTGACATGATGAATAAAGGGTTGGCCTCACAGTCGGGATGACATGAGTTCGAGTTCCATTTGGATATTCATTGGCTGTGTGATGCCGGACAATTCACTCAACCTTTCAGTGCCTCAGGCAACTCTCTAAGACTGTTATAGAAAGGTTGTCCACTTGCATTAATAGAGGGAGTTTGCTCACAGGAAGTTCCCTACACAGGTGAAATCAAAGGTCCAGACCAATCTCACTTGCCCTCCAAAAAAAAAAATGTGCCAACATTGTGCTGGATCCTAGGAACTGGAGATACAAAGGTCATATAAATATATAAATAAATAAAGGTCCATACCTTTAAGGAGCTTACTAGGAGGAAAAACATTTAAGGCAACTAGCTGGCACAGTGGATAGAGTATTTGACCTAGAATCAGGGAAACCTGAATTTGAATTCTACCTCAGGCACTTACTAACTATAACCCTGAACAAGTTTCTTAACCTCTGTCAGCCTCAGTTTCTTCATCTGTAGAAGTCTCTTTTGGGCAACTAGGTGGTGCAGTGGATAGAGTGCCTGGTCTGGAGTCAGAAAGACCTGAGTTCAAAAGTGGCCTCAGACACTTACCAGCTGTATGTATCTGGGCCAGTCACTTAATCCTGTTTGGCTCAGTTTCCTCATTGGTAAAATAAGCTGGAGAAGGAAATGGCAAACCACTCCAGTATCTCTGCCAAGAAAACCCCAGATGGGGTCACAAAGAGTCAGAAATGACTGAACGACAACAAGAATCTCTTTATTACTCTGACCAGTGTGGTTGTGAGGATTAAGTAAGACATTTCATGCTACATAAAGGATAGCTATTATTATTTGTAAGTAAGTAAATGCAAAGTACCTACAAAGTAATTGAAGGGAAAGGGAGAGGGAGACAGGAAATACCTCCCATAAGAGGTGGTACTTTACCTGAGCTTTGAAGGGAAGTGGGGAGTCTAAGAGCTGGGGGTAAGTGAGGGAGGGCTTTGAAGACATGGAGGACAGTCTCTGAAAAGCCACTGGGATGTTGTACGTGAGGAATAGTTAAGTAGGCCACTTTGGGTGGGTCATAGGTTGTGTGAATGGAAGTAATGTTAATGAGGTAAAGATAAAGTCAGGCTGGAAAAGCTAGGCTGGAGCTAAATGTGAAGGGCTTTTTTTTTTTTTATTTCATCCTAGAGGCAATAGGAACCCACTGGAATTTTTATTTTTTAAGAGGAGAGGGACTTAGTCAGGAGTGTGCTAAAACCAGCTTATACTGACTCTCAAGAGCAATTAAATTTTCATCACGAACATGAAATCAGCAAACACCACAAATCACAGCTTGATTTATTGTTTTGTTGATTGTCTAGATAGAGAAAATGATAGTAATGCAGGTTAAACTTAGAAGTGAGAACATTTTTTTCTGGAGAGCTGATTGTTAAACATTTACTAGCATATACCTAGGAATAGTTGTACCTGTGCTTTAGTAATATCACTTTGGCAGCTGTGTGAAGGATGGACTGGAGATGAGTGGAAATGGAGGGAGGAAGATCAGTTAGAAAGGTATTGCAGTAGTCCAAGCAAGAGATAAAAGAACTGCTGTTGATTTGGTGCAGAGAAGGGGATGAAGCCAAGATATGATAGAAGTAGCATGGGAAGGCTTTGGAAACTGAACAGATTGTGTGTGTGTGTGTGTGTGTGTGTGTGTGTGAGAAAGAGACAGAGACAGAGACAGAGACAGACAGAGAGAAACAGAGACAGAGAGAGAGAAAGGGGGGAGGAGAAGGAGGAGGAAAAGAAGAAGAAGAAGGAGAAGAAGAAGAAGAAGAAGAAGAAAGGAGAGAGATCACAAATAAAGATGCTTAATGAATCTCTCTTGGCCTCAGTTTCCTCACTGCTAAAAAATAAATTTTGGGGAGGTTGAACTATACGGCTTCTAAGGTCTCTTCTAGATTTAAATCTGTGATCCCATGTTCTATGTACCACTGATTCACAGAACCACAGAATTTGAGTTGTACAGGACCTGGATAACCATCTACTCCGAATCGTATGTGGAAGAAATCCCCATTATAACATGCATTCATTAGTTAAACAAATATTTATTAAATGTTTACTTGTATTTGTAGCACCATGCCAGACACTGGAAAGGATAATCAGAAGTCTAATACATCGAAGTCTCTTCCCTCAATATATCTACAAACTAGTTGGAGGATATCAACAGTCTAGTAATTGGAATATTCACCAAAGATAGACTGAACCATAGTAATGGTGCTGAGTGACAATAAGAGTACTGAAATCAGCTCCAGATGTATGTAAAGATACAGTGGGAAAAATTGGAAAAGTTATCTAAGATGGTAGCAGGACTCTTCTGAAGACCATAATGTTTTCTTCCCTTTTAGATGGCTAATTTCTGCCTGGTTGATCATGGACCATCCTTTTACCCTTCCCCAAATAGGACAAAGACATATAGGATGAATTGATAATTCCCCAAACCAAACCTGAAATTCTAGACGAAAATTTAATAGAACATAATCCATAGTAGGCACCTCCACCAAAATGTTCCTCTTTTCACCTCTAATTCCAGAGTAAATTAGGCCTGTCTTTTAAGAAGATAGCGAGGTGCTCTATAATGACCCTTCAGAGTGTTAATTTGTCCACTTAAAAAAGAAACATTAGTAAGCTCAAATAAAGTAGGAAGAGAGATGATAGAATAGCTTGGGAAGGTAGGGGGTGTAATGATAACCTGTGTATTCTGTAGTTGGAAAATTTATACTGAAGACGTAGAGTTGGAGGGGAGTTTTTTGGTTGGGTTTTTTTAAGGATTAGTTTTTTCTTTCATGTTCTTTCTTTTTATGCCCCGGGTTTGAGGAAGAACAATTTTATATTGTTATTACTGCTTTTTTTTCAGCTTGGAGAGGAGCTCAGGGGGCAGTTTCCCACTCTCCCCTTTTCCATTCTCCTTCTCCTCCTCTGTCCTCTCTCTCTTTCTCTCTCTCTCTCTCTCTCTCTCTCTCTCTCTCTCTCTCTCTGGGCCCACAGGCTATCTTGCTTTTTTCTGCTTAATCAAAAGCTCCAACACATGTCAGCAAGAGCAGTTCAATGAGACCCAGGAAAAAAGTCTATTTATTCTCTGACCTCTGGAGTCCCTTCCATTTCTAAATCCCTGAGCCTATTATCCTTCCCAGAGGTACTTATAACTTTCAGCCCCTACTTCTTTCCCCAGCATTTTGGCCATCTGCCTGTTTGTCTTCTCCTTTAGTCCAACTACTCTTCCTTCAATGCAGGTGTATTCTTTGACTGACTGTGGTATATGCCATTTAGTCTTAGAAATTGTCAAAGTTAAGTTCCCAAAACAAGGTAATTATCAAGCTCATTCTCATTTGGGTGGACAATGATTTGTGTATTTGTCTGTGAGCCAAAATTTCTCCCAATAAGATCAACATATGTTTTCATTCTGTAGGCTTACTACATTTAAACTTCTGCTCTTGCAAAGAGGTCAGTAGGAATGAGAACTGTTGATTTAAATCTGCAAAATGCACTAAGGCTACAGAGAAGGGATCCTAAATCCACAAGACTCTTGGAATAGGTACTAAGGGTCAGGTAGATGGTGCAGTTGATAGAGCACAGGGGCTGGAATCAGGAAGACTCCTTTTTCTGAGTTCAAATCTGGCCTCAGACACTTACTAGCTGTGTGACCCTGGGCAAGTTATTCAAGACTGTTTGCCTCAGTTTCTTCATCTGTAAAATGAGCTGGAGAAGGAAATGGAAATACTCCAGTATTTTTCCCAAGAAAACCCCAAATGGGGTCACAAAGAGTCAGACGTGACTGAAAAAAGACTCAAAAACTTATAATAGGTATAAAAAGAGCAGAGGGTCATCAGAAGAATATCACAAAACTAAGTTAAATATGCCCACATGAAAAGTTAAGTGGGGCAGCATATGATTGGCTATCATATGACTATTAGAATCAGAGAACTCTGAAACTGATATAACCTTAGATATCACCCAATCCAAGCCCTTTGTATTCAACATGGAGAAGAATAGTATGAAAGCTCATTAGACTTAAAACAGGGGACCTGAGTCCAGGCTCTACCAATTTCCAGCTTTAAACAAACCATTTCACTTATCTGAGCCTCAGTTTCCTCATTTGTAAAATTAGGTTAATAATCACAGAATTTCAGAGTTAGACAGAACTTCAGTGGCCATCTAACCTGACCCAGACTAGAAAAAGCACTGCCTCTACAATGACTTCAAAGTGGTTATTTGGACTGTTTGTAGACTTCCAATGAGGAGAAACCAATTACATCAGAGGCAAGACATCCAGGAGGGCTTTGGTACATGTTTTACAACCAACTCTCTGAAAACACAGACCAATAACAATAGCATTTGTATAGCACCTACTGTGTGCCAGGCACTATCCTAAACATAACCCTGAGAGGTAAGTATTATTATTATCTCCATTTTACAGTTGAGAGAATTAAAGTAAACAGAAGTTAAATGACTTACCCAGAGACACACAGCTAGCAAGTGTCTCAGGTGGAATTTAAACTCAGGTTGTCCTGACTCCAGGCCCAGAGCTCTATCTATTATACTAGGACGCACTTTTAAATTTAATCTGCATTATCAACATTTTCTCCATTGCTTTCTAAGTCTAGACAATCAACAAAACAATAAATCAAGCCATGATTTAGCATTTGCTAATTTCCATGGTGAAAATGCCTTTGCTGAAAATTTAACAATTTGGCTCTAGAATGCCCTTGAAACCATCCCACCAGAGATAGCTCTAATTATTAGTTTTTAATTTCTGCAAAATATTGTCCCTTTAAGATGCTGCCCTTTCATATGTAGTTCAGTGCTGAAAAGAAAAGAGAAAAGGCTTTTATGGAAAAAAATTAACTACCTGGTAAAGCATGTAAGATACTGCCTCATTTATAGATGACTACTTAAATGACTGAAAAGAATAGGAAAAGAATTTTAGTTTAATTAAAAAAGCTCTAATAGGTGTATAAAGAAACACAGTTTCCAGATGGGATTTAAGCAGATTGATACAGAAAATGATCTGTCGTAAATTTTAAAAAAGTACTTAAATTACTTTGTAAAGAAAGTAGGGCAAAGGTAGGTATGATCAGTTTGATGATCTAACAGAGCAGAGAAAGAACTTTTATTTGTTAAAACTGATAACATGGAAGTAGAAAGAAACTCAGTTTCAAGGACATAGACTGTATTGAGGACTACTTTGAGAACTCAGAGCTGCTGGGCATTATGGTCCCTGAGTTCATTTGCATATAACTGTCTTAAGATTAAGGGCGGAGATGACAGTAAAGAAAAGACAGAGATTCACCTGAGTTTTCCCAAATTGCCATTCAAATAACTTTAAATAATGCCTCAAAACAAATTCTGGAGCAGCAGAAACCACAAAAGGACAGGGTGAAACAATTTTCCAGCCCAAGACAACTTAGAAGGTTGGCAGGTAAGGTCTATCACACCAGGGTAATAGTGGAGTTCAGGCTGTGCCAGTGTAGGCAGTGCCCCAGCAAACCAGGAGCAGACCCTACGGGTGACCAAATCAGCAGCATCTGCAGCAGTGTTGCTCCTAGAGTTCTCAGCCTGTTCTAATTTTGCTTTTTAAAAAGAACCTGACCATGAAAAGTGACTATGGGGACAGGGAAGGTCAAAACACAAACTCAGAAGAAGACAATAAAGTCAAAACTGCTACATACAAAGGAAAATGTGAATTAGTCTCAGGCCAAGGAAGAAGTCAAAAAGGATCTTTAATATCAAATTAGAGAGGTAGAGAAAAAATTGAGAAAAGAAACAAGAATGAAAATCATGAAAAAAAAAAGTTAACAACCTGGTAAAAGAGGCACAAAAAATGCTGAAGAAAATAACACCTTAACAAACAGAATAGGCCAAATACTAAAAGAGGCACAAAAAATCCACTAAAGAGAAGATCTCCTTAAAAAGCAGAACTGACCAATTTGAAAAGGAGGTACAAAAGCTCAATGAAAAAAAAATTCCTTAAAAATTAGAATTGGGCAAGTGGAAGCTAATGACTCCATGAGACATCAAAAGGAAATAAAATCAAAAGAATGGGAAAAAAAGAAAATGTGAAATATTTCATTGAAAAAACAACTGACCTGAAAAATAGATCCAGGAGAGATGATTTAAGAATTATTGGACTACCTGGAAACCATGATCAAAAAAAGAGCCTAGATATTATCTCTCAAAAAATTATCAAGGAAAACTAATCTGATATTCTAGAATCAGAGGGAAAAATAGAAATTGAAAAAAATCTACTGATCACCTCCTGAAAGAGATCCCCAAATGAAAACTCCCAGGAATATTATAGCCAAATTCCAGAGCTCCCAGGTAAAGGGGAAGATATTGCAAGCAGCCAGAAAGAAACACTTCAGATATTGTGCAACCACTGTCAAGATCACACAAGATTTAGCAGCTTCTATGTTAAAAGATCAGAGGGTTTGGAATATGATATTCCAGAAAGCAAAGGAGGCAGGATTATAATCTGCAGTATATAGGACATGGAATCACAGATTTAAAGCTAGAAGAGACCTTAAAAGTCATATAGTCCAACCCTCAACCCCAAATTTGTTTATTTATTTTTTGTCTAAGTACTTTATATTTCCTGTTCTTTTTTTTGAATGGGCAAAGGAAGCCATCCTTTGCTTCATTTCTTACCCAACCTTGAATCATCGAATGGGTGTTGCCTGCAAATTTATTTTTTAGCAGTGAGGAAACTCACTGAGGCCAAGAGATATTCATTAAGCATCTTTATTTGTGATCTCTCTCTCTCTTCTTTCCTCTCTTCTTCTTCTTCTTCTTTTCTCTCTGTCTCTCTCTCTCTGTCTTTCTCACACACATACACATCTATTCAGTTGACAAGTCTGATTCATCCTACTTCTATCATATCTCAGATCCATCCCCTTCTCTGTACTCAAATCCACAGCAACCACTGTGGTTCAGGTTCTTTCACCTCTTGCTTGGATTATTGCAATACCTGTTTTTTTTTTTTTTTTTTTGGTGAGGCAATCAGGGTTAGTGACTTGCCCAGGGTCACACAGCTAGTAAGTGTCAAGTGTCTGAGGCCAGATTTGATCTCAGGTCCTCCTGACTCCAAGGTTGGAGCTCTATCCACTGTGCCACCTAGCTGCCCCATTGAAGTACCTTTCTAACTGATCTCCCTCCCTCCATTTCCATTCATCTCCAATCCATCCTCCACACAACTGCCAAAGTGATATTACTAAAGAACAGGTATGACTATTTCCAGGTATATACTAGTAAACCAAGAATCACCTACCCAGCAAAACTAAATATAATCCTTCAGGGGAAAATGGACATTCAATGAAATAGAGGACTTTCAAGCATTTGTCTCACATAAAAGAGGTGTAAAAGAGCTTTTACCATGAAGGGAAAAGGGAGGGGGAAGGGGAAGGCTTGAACTTTACTCTCATCAGAATTGACTCAAAGAGGGAATACCACACACAATCAGATGGGTATAGAAATATATCTTGCCCTAGAAGAAAGTAGGAGGGCAGTGGGGCTGATAGAAGAGAAATCAAATTGGGGGAGGTGGTAGTCAGAAGCAAAACACTTTTAGAATGGACAAGGTGAAAGGAAAGAAAGAGTAAAATAAACAGGGAGAGAAATAGGATAGAGGGAAATACAGTTAGTAATCATAACTGTGGAAAAAATTTTACAGCAAGTTTCTCTGATAAAGGCCTCATTTCTCAAATACATAAAGAACTGAATCAAATTTATAAAAGTAAGAGCCATTCCCAAATTGATAAATGGTCAAAGAATATGAATAGGCAATTTTTGGATAAAGTAATCAAAGCTATTGATAGCCATATGAAAAAATGTTTTGAAAAAATTGACTAGAGAAATGCAAATTTAAACAATTCCAAGGTACTACCTTATACTTATAAGATTGGCTAATATGATGCAAAAGGAAAATGACAAACTTTGGAAGGGATGTGGGAAAATGGAGACACTAATGTTGTGAACTGATTCAACCATTTTGGAGAGCAATTTGGAACTATGCCCAGAGCTAGAAAACCATGCATACGTTTTGACCTAGCAATACCTCGACTAGGTCTTTATCCCAAAGAGATAAAAAACAAAAAGGAAAAGAACCCATACGTACAGCAATATTTATAGCAGCTCTTTTCTGGTGGCAAAAAACTGGAAACTGAGGAGATGCCCATCAATTGGGGAATGGCCAAACAAGCTGTGTTATATGATTGTGATGGAATACTATTTGTTACAAGAAATGACAAGCAGGATGCCCTCAGAAAAACTTGGAAAGATTTACATGAATTGATGCAAAGTGAAGTTAGTAGAACCAAGAGAATATTGCACACAGTAACAGCAATATTGTACAATGATCAAATGTGAATGACTTAACTATTGTCAGAAATACAATGATCCAAGACAATTCTGAAGCACTTATAGTGAAAAATGTTATCTATCCCCAGAGAAAGAACTGATGGAGTCTGAATGCAGATTGAAGCATACTTTTTTGTTTTATACTTTATTTTTCTTGGGTTTTTTTTTTTTCTTGTCTGAGTTTTCTTTCACAACATGACTAATATGGAGATATGTTTTTCATGACTGCACATGTAGAACCTGTATCAAACTGCCTGCCTTCACAATGCAGGGGGAGGGGATGGAGGAAGGGAGAGAATTTGGAACTCAAAGTTTTTTAAAAACAATGTTAAAAATGGTTGTTACATATAATTGGGGAAAAATAAAATACTAAATAAACATAGTGGGAGAAAAAAGACTTAAGAAGGTAAGTGGATCTATTTAACTTCTGATGAGGTACAAGTTGTAAGAAATTTCCTTTAAAGAGATGAGACAAGAGACAATATTACAGTTGCTTGAAACAAAGAGCACAACTATATAATAAAATCTATGTTACTTTCAGAAAAAAAGAGAGAAATCAAATAACTATTTGGAGAATGAAAGAGTGATTAAATAAAATCCTGCGGTTCCCAATACTGAGATATCCTATACAAATGTTAGTTATTATTGTTATGAGTATGTAAATGGTATGGCACAATAAGATTGGAATGTTCATCTTGTCTGCTCTGCAAAAGACTCATTTGAATCAAGATAAGCATTATCTATGAAGTTACAGATTTGGGGGGAACTGAGAAAGACCTTGGTAGATTAGGGATGTGAAGCAAAAATAGCTGAGAGAAATAAGTTTTGTAGGTAAACAGAAAAATAAACAGTTGGTATGAATTCAAGTATTCCAAAGGATTTCTTTTTATCCCTAAATTACTCCATCAATGACTTCATAGCACTCCCTGGACACACTTTCTAGTAACTAATATCAATTCATATCCATTTGCCAAGGTAGCATTTGCAGTTACAATTTTAATCTCAGGATTTGTAGTTCAAAGAGAAAAATCTTTTCCCTCCAAATGATCTGGCTTTTGTGATGTTTAAGTCAGAAGGCAGACTTGAGCCGTACACGGAAGTTCTTAAAGGGGTATTAGCAGGAGAAGAAGGAGTGAAGACCTAAATATCTGAGCAGCAACAACAACAATAGGGTCATCCTCCCCAGCCCCACTGAGGACCTAATGAACTGAATCAGAGAGAATTGACTATACTGGGGCAGTAGCAGAAAGCAGAAACACAAATGAGTGCTGAGCTACAGCAGAGGAGGGGAGAAATCAAGGAGGGAGGGCCATCGGTTCCTGCAAGTATCTTGGAGAAGATTGAGATAGAAATCTCAAGTTGTGCCTACCTCTTTATAAGGACTGAAGGAAGTTCCAAGGAAAGGTATAATCTTTTCCTTTTGCCAATTTGTCTTCCACATCCATTAACAGAAATTGCAGCATACTCTAATTTTTTCTTTATCCCAATACTTCAGGCAACCTGAATTTTTGCCTTGGCCGTAAGGAGGTTAAATAGAGATAAACATAAATTTAAATTAGGGCAGAAAGGCAAGTTTTTGCTTAAATATTGGGAATTTTCCTAATTGAGGGTTCTAAGTCATTGCGATTGTACTAATTTTGCTTTTGACACTTTTTACCTGTAAACTTAATATTTCTTAATTTTTAAACTTTTAATATAAGCTTAATATTTTCTTTTAATATAAACTTTTACTATAAACATAGTATATAAACTAAATATATAATATACAAATATGTATTATATAAATTATAAATATACTGTATTATAACAGAATCATACATTATGATTATATAAATATAATTATATAATATATAAATTGAATAATCATATACATGTAATTATAAAGATTATATAAATTATATGATGTGTAAGTTATATATAAGTAAATCATATGTGAAACTAAATATAAAATTTTACTATAATATAAACTTAAAGAAGTTGAAGAGGTGATTACAGAGAGCTGAAGGGTCATTATATTGTCCCTAGGGTAGAAAATGAGCTAATTTTTTTAACAGGGTGGCTGATTAACACTCTAAGAAGAAGATGGTGACCAAGGTCTTCTAGTCAACTGTACCTACTACGGTAATAATGATGGTCTAGGGAACCTGAAAATACAAGGGTACAGGGCAGGTCTGCCTTGAAAGAATTAGACTACTCAAGCCTTTTTTCAGTCCAAGTAGCAAGTTTATTATGATACCAGTTGGGTGAGTGAAATTCCTACTGAGTCTGTGGTATTTGTGATGCCCATACAAGCAGGCCAGATTTTAAGAATCTGTGCTATTTAATGGGGGTAAGATTGGTATTTTTATACAGAAAGACTATGGGAAGATATGGATGGGATCAAGGAGTGGCAAGTAGCCTGGTGTGGGCCACAATGAAAGGGCAGTTAAAAGGATTATACTGGGATGAGCTGGATGCCTCAGGGAAATGCCAAGGACTTGGTTGCTGAAATTTGTGGGAAATTCAAGGGTTTTCTGGGGTCCAGGTCCTATCCCCATCAGTAACACTCACAACCACTGGGTTTACACTGTTACTCTGGAAATTCAGTGAAGCACTTTCTCTTTTCCCACCATTTCACATGGTATCTAGTTAATTGAGGTTAACAATTAGCAATTTTACAATAGCTTGATTACAAGATCTTCCCAGATAATTTCCAATGCTGCCACCTGTATTCATTTGCAATGCCCAAGGTCAATTCCACAAGCATCATTGGACAAAAAAAAATTCAAGTTTGGATTTCATTAAGGGTGATTTCAAGTTGAAAACCATGTATGAGAAGACACACTGCCAAACCTATTTTAAAGTTAATATGGAAAAGAGGAAAGGAATTAAGAGTTTCATTATATGTGAATTTTTTGGGAACTAATCAAATTAGCAGAAACTAGGCTAGTTTTGTTTAGCAAATTTAATCATGAAACATCAAAAAAAGTGTAAGGTACATAAGGAAATGTGCACCTACTGAAATCAAAATAGATAAAATACCAGATACATTGCAAATTCAACAAGATATGCTATTTATATCAAAAGAAAGTAAAAAAAAAAAAACATTTCTACTGGGCTGGTTGAGAATAAACGTCTTGAAAGGTCCCATAAAGTTATAAGGAAAAAGTAGGCCAATTCCAGGAATAAATCTATCAAGTGGCAGAAGTTCAATATTTTCATTTTTCCCAAAAAGTTGCCTTCTAGCTTTCACAGATAATTAACCTGAGGGGTAAGAGGAGAACCTCCAAAGTTCAAGCCTACAAGTCAAAAGTGTGCATTCAGGAAAACAAACAAACAAAAAAAAAACCCCAAACCTGCAGGCTCACGAAGCAAGGCACTGGGAAAGAATGTCGACAGGAAGTATACCGATTTGGTTGACACCGGGGGCTTTTTCCACACTTGAGCCTATGGCCATTCATAGGCTTTTCTTTGCCTCCAAAGCTTTTGTCATGTACAATAAATACATTAACATCTTGAATGAAAACTGAGAGAGTTTCATTCAGAGCAGTATGGTACCAGTAGCAGCTCTTCCACCAATTCTTTGGGAAATCTATGTGTGTAAGGCAGGCTAGAGGTAGGATTTCCATGAATTCACACAAATGCTGTCCCAAAGATGATTGGTTCCATTAGCTATGATGATGCCTCACAAAGAACAGAGAATGGAGTCATTATGCCATTGGGAGTAAGTACTTCCAGGTACATCTGAATTAAACTCCTTTCCCTCTTGGTTATTGCCCAAAAGGCTGATTTCTATTTTCCAGTACTCTGAGGAGTTAGACTGCCAAAAAGCCTGACAAGACCTAGCATTTATGGGCCAACCCATATCTAGTCATGCTCAGAGAGGTGGATGAAATACTGCCTCTGAGCCTGGCCTTGGCTCCAGATTCTTCTCCTCTTAATGGATTCAAAAAATCAGTTGGCTTACCAAATTGTCTGAAGAATCTGTCTCCCAAGGTTGTCAGAATGTAATTAGCATAACCCATATTTCCTCCAGGGAAGTTAGTCTGCCAGAAGCCAGGGGGGGTGGGGATGGAATGTCTAGAGAATGGGATCACTAAGAGAAAGATAAGCTCAGGCAATGCCGATCAGGAAAATTATGGGGAAAGTACACTGCATAAAAAATCCTTCCTCGAGCCATCTTTCCAGTGAGCTGATTTCAGAATGAGAAGAATGAGCATTGTTGGGCGTTAATGATTCAACCTAAATCAACTAGCATTTATTAAGTGTCTACTATGTGTATACTGTCAGAGTAGTTAGGTAGCACAGTGGATAAAGTGCTGGCCCCAGAGTCAGGAAGAACTGTCTGGTCTCAGATACTTACTAGCTGTATGACTTTGGGCAAGTCACTTAACCCTGTTTGCCTCAGTTTCCTCATCTGTAAAATGAGCTGGCGAAGGAAATGGCAAACCACTCCAGTATCTTTGCTAAGAAAACCCCAAAATGCGGTAATGAAGAGCCAGACACAACTGAAAAATGACTGAACAACTGAATGTACACTATACTAACCGATGGAGGTACTGTATGTAAAGTGGGGGAGGGGCCGTATAGTAAGCCTTATGCCTAAGAGAAGGAAACAAGTATCTATCAAGCACCTATGTGCCGAGCACTACACTCAGCATTTTTTGACAAATATTATCTCACTTGATCCTCACAAAAACCCTGCGAATTATTATCCCCATTTTACAGCTGAGGAACCTGAAGTGGACAGGGGTTAAGTGACTTGGTCAGGTTCATACAATTAGGAAGTATCTGAGATTAGATTTGAACTCAGGTCTTTATGACTTCAGGCTCGGGACTCTCCATCAAACCACCTCACTGCTTCTAAGGTACTAAGTAGGGGTCAATAAAGTGAAACAATCATTGGAATTGAAAGCAGGGAACATCTGGTCTGTTAGCTAGCTGCCTAGGTTAGATAGAATGGTGAACCTGGTGCCAGCAAGACCTGAGTACAAATCCAGCCTCAGACATTTGCTAGTTGTGTGACCCTGGGCAAGTCACTTATCCCTATTTGCCTCAGTTTCCTCATCTGTAAAATGAGCTGGAGAAGGAAATGGCAAACTGCTACAGTATCTTTGCCAAGAAAACACCAAATAGGGTCACAAAGAGTCAGATACCACTAAAAAACAACTGAACAACCTTATAAGATCGTATAACTTCTCTAAGTCTCAGTTTCCTCATCTGTAAATGGAAAGGATTGAACTAGATATTCTGTAACCTCCTTTTCCATGCTTTGATTCTATGAATGAGTTTTTGCCATCAGGCAGCCATCATGGAAATACAAATAGGTTTGTTTAGAAAAGTTAGCTTCATTGTCCCAAACCATAATCAACCCTGGAAAATAGCAAAAAGACTCATAGCTCTGACTCTGGTTTGATCTACTTAAGCTATCTGAGAACCCCTTTCATTCCTGAGAAGTGGCAAGATGAATAACTGTTGGAAAGATGTATAGATATCTTTCTGCCCAGACCACGTAGCAGCTGTCCTGAAGAAGAGACTGATGTTACCAAGAGGTAGCTTCTTTTTTTTTAATCTCAGCTTAAAATCCCAGAGATATTAATGAACCAAAGATGATTCTACATTGTTTAAATCAAGAGCACTGCATCATTCAAGGCTTTCAACTCCCCAAAGAAGTGTTCCTCCCTTTTTCTTCACAGTGATGATGCTTGTCTAGCGATCAAAATGCAGTGGTCATTCTCTCTCTCTCTCTCTCTCTCTCTCTCTCTCTCTCTCTCTCTCTTTCTTTCTCTCTCTCTCACTCACACACACCCACACCCACACACACACACACACACAAGTGAATTAGATATAGGAGATAAAATGCCTGTTCCAAGCTACTTGTGGAAAAGCTATGACCCAAGATTCCCTTGGGAACACCTTTTGCTTCTAAGACACCAAATAATTCAGTCTTAATGATATTGAAAGGTATTTTAAAATGCATGATCATCACATCCCTTCTTATTTTGCCTTGCCATTTTTTAGCCACAGTTCACATTCTCAAATCAATTCAACAGCATTTATTAAGCACCTACTAGGTGCATGGCACTGAGATACTATGCTACATTCTAGGAATACAAAGTCAAAAACCCTTAAAGAGTTGAGATTCAGGGGATCAGGGAACTGGGGGTTGATGTGTACACAAAGAAGCCAATACAAAATGTAAAGTAATTTCCAGGAGACTGGTGGGGAGGTGGAGAGTACTAACAACTGGGGAAATAAGGAAAGGTTCATGGTAGGAGGTGGCACCTGAGGTGAGCCTTGAAGGGGAGCTCGAGATAGTGGCAAGGAGAGAGAATATTTCTGGCATAGAAACAGTCTGTGAAAAAAAATAAAACGTGGAGGTGGTAGATGGAATATTGTGAATGGGGAAAAGCAAGTTACAGATTGCCTTGAACAAAGAACAAAATTATGGTAATCTGAAATCCATCTTGAAAGTTAAGTAAGGATGGAAATTTTGTAAAAAGCTTTAAAAGTCAAACAGGCAAGTTTATATTTTATCCTAGAGGCAACAGAGAGCCACAGAAGCTTCTCAAGCAGAGAAATGGCCTGGTCAGAACCACTCTTTAGCTGGGTGCAGGCATATGGGAGAGGCAGGAAAATAAGTCGCTGTTGAGGGCCTGAACTAGGATGGCAGCCATGTGAGTGGAAAGAATGGAACAGGTGCCAAAGATGTTGTGGAGATAGAATTGGGAACATTTGGCAACTGAATGGATATGCTGGGGGGGAGATAAGGAAGAGACACATAAGTACAATGAGTCAATTGAAGAAACACAAGTCCACACAAATGAAATTCTTATTTAAAATGATAAATTAAAATACTTTTAGGACAGGGGATTAGCTAGTGTTCTAAGAATGATTAGAAACGGGTGACTGACAGACAGAATTCTGTTGATGGCCACATTTGCCCTTTGGTCTTACAAAACACATAACTTGGATAGGACCACTACAAATAGATGCCAAAAGCAGTGCTGTTTCTCCTTCTGGAAGACTGAATTCTTGGAGATCTGAATGTTACTGAAAGGGCTATGGCTTAGTGTGAGAAAACCTAAGACCAAACTCTACAAGGCAATGAATGAATCACCCCACCAAGGAGTATTTAATGGGCATCTCTACAACACACCTGGCAGAGTCCTCCTGGTCACTGAGGGAAACAAAAGGAAAGCATAAGACATGGTCAAATGATATACCCCAATGGGTAAAGGAATGTCTTCTAGGGAAATGTGGGGGTTCTCAGAAAAATTCCAAAAAAGAAATAACAAATCTGAAAAATCATTTGTTTCTAATAACAGCAGCCAGGTTTGATGATTATATTCAGGATCAAGGAGGGGAGGCCTACTAGGACACATCAGGGAGAGGAGAAAAGCAGGAGATCCCAAAGATCGAATGAACCTCTCAGAGTAAGGGGAAAAGGACAGATTTCCAGCTAAGAGGAGGTGACTTGGCATAAGGAAATGCACTGGCAAAAGAAGAAGCAGAGGCAGGGATCCTCCAAAATGCTAATCCCTGTGACAGAAAGTAAGCAGTACTTTGGGTTTTGGGGGAGGTTTTTTTTGCCTGTCCCTTTAGAAAAGAGTGCCAAGTGAGTAGGTCCAACTCTGCATTTGAGTAACAGGGATGGTGCAGTACTGAGAGGAAGCAGTTAGTTGGTACTTTTGATTTAGAGATATGTGAGTGCTTGCTATACCAGCTGGTATTGTTAGCAACTTGAGGCATTAATGTAATACAGTGATGCCCTCTGAAAATAGAGTTGATAAAGAATTAACGTGTTCAAAAATAAATTCAATCATCTTCTGACTTTTTTTGCATCTTCTTTGTGCAGAGTGTGTTTTCTCTAAGCTAGAAGGAAAGAATAAAGGAATTAAGGCAAGTAGATATGTATATGTGTATATGTGTGTTTATATGTATATGGACATCTATATATATGTACACAATCACATATGTACACACATGAATATGTACATATATAAGGGTCTCAATTTTATATATATATATAATCTATATATAATCAACACACACACACACACACACACACACACACATATGTATAATTGAGACCCTTAGAAAGGGTTGATGGCTCTTCCTAAACTCAGGTAATAAATAAGTGCCTGGAGGATTCTTCAATACTTCAACAGATCCATCATCTCATTTATATGATTGGCTAATTTATCCATTAATGTAGATTGCAACTCTTTATGTAACAGGTAGCCTTCACGAGTTGCTGTGGCCATAATAATTCATTGCCTGGTGGTCAATTTTCTGGTGATAAGCCTTTCTAGATTCTAGATCTAACTAGATTGGTCCTCTAACACAGGTCCTTTTAACCTAAATCCATGAACTTGTTTTAAAAATTTTTTTCATAACTTTTTTTCAATGTAATTAGTGTCCTTTGTAATCCTATGTATTTTATTTTATGCATTTTCTGAGAAGGGGTCCATACGCTTCACCAGACTGCCAAAGAGATCTATGAGACCCCTCCTCCCAAAAAAGATTAAAAACTCGTAAGCTAAAGAAAGATATCAGAACAGCCATACGCAAAACCTTTCTTGAGGAAAGCTAGGTGGTACAGTGGGTCTGGAGTCAGGAAGAGCAGAGTTCAAATGCCACCTCAAACACTTACTAGCTGTGTGACCATGGGCAAGTAGTCATTTAACCTTGGATTGCCTCAGTTTCCTCATCTGTAAAATGAGGATAATAATAATAACTCCCAGGATTGTTTTAAGGATCCAATGAGATAATAATTGTAAACCACGTAGCACAGTACTTAGCATATAAGTGCTGCATAAAATGTTACTTATTACTGTTAATTATTATTATTTTAACTGGAGAACGCATAGTAGAGTTCATAATGTGCCAGGGTAGCCCTTAAGAACCCAAGGGTCATTGCCGTGCCAACAACTGGGACTTGAGTGGAGGGATTAGTACATACCACAAATGAACCTCAAAGATAAAAGAGATTTTACTCTGACAAGAAACCTAATTTATTTTTTTTCTCTGTTTTTTCAACCAACCCTGTGGTTCCTTAAGATTCTGTCCGAGGCAATATAGGTTTCGTTCTCTAATGAATGAGCCCATACAAAGCAGGACACAAGGAAGAGCCTGTTGCATTTTACAGACTCTATCTTAACCCTCGGCAATGCCATTGTTGTCACAAGCAGGCAGGCAGAGCAGATCGGCTCTGCGGCAGGAAGGTAGCAGCTGCTGCCAACATGTCTGACAAAAGGCAGTCATCTTTCTCCCACACAGACGCTGCCGGTAGGCAGCTCAGAGAACCGAGATTCTTAACCTGAATTCTGTACACTCAAAAACACTTTTTTTTCGATAACTGTTTTTCAACAGAATTAGTTTCTCTTGCAATCCTACATATTTTATTTTTTTATCCATTTAAAAACATGATTCTAAGAAAGGGTCCATGGGTTTCACCAGAAGGCCAAAGGAGTCCCTGACACAACCGAAGTTATGAACGTCAACTGCAGAAGCAGAGAAAGCCCAGGCCTCCGGATTAGTGCTCCCTGATCAGTCCCTTCCACTACGGCTGAGGCAGCATGGTACAATGGGAAGAACTCTGAATTTAGAATCAGAGGATCTGACTCCAAGGCTCACTCCTGTCATTTAGATCTGTGTGACCCTGGGCAGGCCGCTTCCCTTCCCTGGACTCCTCATCTATAAAATGAGATGGCTTAGCTAGATGACCTCTAAGGTCCCCTCTAGCTGTAAGGGAGAAGGGAAGATAGCTGAAATTTTTTTGGGAAAACAGCATAGTTCTGAAAAGTCTGGCTGCAAAGATGACTTTCCTTGCATGTCTATGTTTGCGTTTTCTTGTGTCATGTGTATCCCTGGGGAAAGTCCCATTAATAAAACTGTGCAGTAAACTACTTGGGGTCTTCTATACAGAATTCACCAAAGGGCAAAACAGTAATGGTTGTAACGCAAGGTCAGCAACAACTGCATCCTTGACAATGACTTTTGAGTCCCTCCTCTCTCCGTCTCTCTCTGTCTCTGTCTTTCTGTCTCTCTATATCTCTCTCTGTGTCTCTCTGTCTCTGTGTGCCTCTGTTTCTCTCAGAGCATTGGCTTGTATTTTGCTGTCTCCACATTCTCTGCTGTATTCTACCTATAGGGCCAACATCAACAGCCTGTAGGTGGATCTGCCTTCCTCAGGTTTCTCCTCCCTCCAATCCATCCTCCATCCAGCTACCAAAGTGATTTTCCTTACACCCAGGTCTAACCATGTTACCCCGTCCCCCAGCTCTACTAAAAAAAAACTCCAGTGGCCCACTATTACCTCCAGGATAAAATACAAAATCCTTCGCTTGGAATTCAAAACCCTTTGTAACCTAACCACCTTCTACCTTTCCATTCTTCTTATACCTTACTCCCACCATGTACACTGGACTTCTTGCTGTTCACCACCAAGTCACTCCATGTATTTTCAACAACTGTATCTCAATAGAATTGGTTTCTCTTGCAATCCTACATATTTTATTCCATGCATTTAAAAACATGATTCTAAGAAAGGGTTCATAGGTTCCACTAGAGTGCCAAAGGAGTCCCTGACACAAGAAAAATTATGAGCATCAGTTGCAGAAGCAAAGAAAGTCCTGTATCTGCAATGCTCTCCCTCCTCATCTCTGCCTGTTGGCTTTCCTGCTTTCCTCTAGCTCTCAAATAAAGCCTCATATTCTATAGAAAGCATACAATCCTTCATAATCCCAATGCTTTCCCTCTCTTAGTTATTTCCTATTTATCCTGTATGTAGCTTATTCATCTGTGTAAGCTTGCTTATTGTCCCCCTCATTCGATTGTGAGCTCCTTGAGGGCAGAAACTATCTTTTGTCTCTTTTTGTGTCTCCAGCACTTAGCACAGTGCTTGGCCCATAGTAAACACTATAAATGTTTATTGACTTGCCTTGGTCCTATCTGTAGTGATGTTTTCCCAAGCAAATGAAATGTATAGCCCATTCTTTACTTCTATAATTAATTAAATAATAAATACGTATTAAGCATCAATTTTATGCCCACAATTTACCTACCTGCATAATACAAAAGAATTAGAAGACCTAAGTCATTCTATAGGAAGTAAAATTAAATGTATGAAAAAATTGTTTAGTCCAAAGTATTTATTGATATGAAAATTTCCTCTACCAATGTAGATCATAATCCACCCACGCATGGCCTCTTCTCCTGTGTGATTTTGCACTTGACTCCATAAGTGATAAAGAATTCCCACCCAACACACTGGGCAATTTCTTTAAATACGTCACAGATACGACTACAACACTCAAACTGTCCTTCTGTTGTTATGCCTCATTCTCACTGCATGAGCTCTTACCTCGTTTTCTGGTCATGTATTTCCTGTGTGATACCTTTGTGACTCTTTTTATTCCTCACAAATCATCATTGCTGCAACCTAGTAACATCCATGATCAGTCTCTCTACTGCCCTTGGCTTATCCGCAATACCTAATCATTTGGGTTGGTGTTTTGCAACTTGTCACCAAAACTCACCTCCTAGGAGAATACCGGTAGTGAAATGGAAGCTTTTTGCAGCTGAAGATCACTGAAAAGTACTGCATAATTTCCCAAACCCAATCCTACCTTATTTTCTCCTCCTATGGAATTCTGGTCTGACTGCCCATTTAGAGAATCTGTCTGAGATCTGTGTATTGATTGACCAAGACAACAGCTTACTCAGTAGAGCATGGAATAATCTGGGTAATATTCATTCTCCATTCACTTGATTTTTCCTGCATGGATGATTAAACCATTCACTTTGGAATGGTGGCGAATCTCACTGAGAAGACCCCAGTAGTGTTCTGGGGATCAATGCAATGCAATCACCAAAATACGATCTATGAACATTGGCATCAGGGGTGCCTCTATCATAGAGAATCCCTCTTCTTCTTGTACCTTCTGTACCACTTCCTCTATGACTCTGAGCTGATATTTCTTCGTCTAACATTTCCTTTGATGATGCTAATCAGAGGAACATTGGATAAACTTATCTGCGTGGCTCTGTGATCATAGCATGAATGGGAAACTCCCTGATGGAGGAGACCTTTTAGGGATGCAGATTGCTCTGTCAAATCAAATGTTTTGGGAGCCTCAACAAAAATTAGACCCAGTGGGATCATATATTCTGTACACCTCTCCATCAACCAGATGACTATGAAGATGCTGTAGAAAATCACCCACAAAAAGCCTGCTTGTTCCCTTCTAAGATTTTCAACAAGGGCACCTAAGTTTATAAAAGAAGATGAGAGAGGAGACAGAAACGAAAAATAGGTAAGAGGGTTAGTAACTATTAATTTCTTCTGGTTGCCTTTTTTTTCAGTTGAGGCAAAGGAGGGGAAGGAATAAACATTTAAACAGGTCCTACTAGGAGCTATACACTGTGCTAAGCACTTTACAAATATTATCTCATTTGGAAGGAAAGAAACAAATATTTATATAGAGCTTACTATGTGCTGGGCACCGTACTAAACACTTTACAAGTATTATCTCATTTGATCTTCACAACAGCCCTGGGAGGTAGGTGCTGTTATTATCCTCTTTTTCAGTTAAGGTAACTGAGGCAAACAGATGAAGTGAATTGCCCAGGGTCACACAACTAGTGAGTGTCTGAGGCCAGATCTGAACCCAGGTCCTCCTGACTCCAGGTCTGGGGCTCTATCCACTGCAGTCCCTAGCTGCTTCATACTTAGGAATAAGTATACTCATGCTCATTTGTAAAATGTTATCAGGAAGATAAAAGATTATTAGCTTCATTGCTTCACAAAAAATATAAAATTAAATCAAGGAGAAAATGAACCTGTAGCTACCAGTACAGAATACTGTATGTGGCATCATATTTGGTTAATAAGTCAGTTTGTTTTGCTTAAATGTCTTTTTTTTTTCTTTTTTGACAAGGGAAAGTTCTACTGAAGAGACTGGCTATTGAAAAGAGCAGTGCTGTTTTGAGAAAATAAAGCATCAATAAAACATTTTAAAAGAAAAAGAATCTCAGTGTGTAAATGAAATAAACCCATGAACAGTTACAGATGGATACAAGAGGGTAACAAATAGACATGAAATTGAACAGATTTGTCATCATTTCTGTGGTTCTCTGTTTTGATCAGCAATGATAATGGAAGGAACACATTGCACTACCATGGGAAGACTCAGCGTACTACATGATAAAGTAGAAATGGCATTCAAGAAGATGAAATCAAGGGGAAAGAGTCAGTTGTATCCAGCCAGATACAAATAGAAAATAATCTTCAATAGAAGTTTCATAATTTTAAAGTCAATTGGAGAAGAATTTTTGAAATATCTTAAAGAGAATAAGATTCCAAAGGAAGGGAAGTCTCCAAAATGGATGAGTTCACATGAAATAGAGAAGTGAATGCTAAAGCATATAGATCGACTGTTAATACAACAGTTTAAAGAGAGGCCTGGATGGACCAGACAAGTAAGAAAAAGACCAGTTATAAAGGAAACAGAACCTGAAGTGGGCTTTGAATAAAAGATAGGATTGTTTGGCTAGGGAGAAGGGAGAGAGGCATTCTAGTCAGAAAGAAGAGCATGAATCATAGAATTTTAGAGTTATAAATACCTCATAGATCATTTTGAGACCCTATTTTTTTTACAAATGAAGGAAACTGAGGCACAGAGGTTTTTTTTTAAAGGTACCAAGTTTGGAATTAGTATTTCTCTCAGTGCTAATGAGAACAGGTCATCAAAGAAATGATGACAGATCTGTTCGATTTCATGTCTACTTGTTATTCTCCTATTTTTATCTATCAACTACTCATAACGTGCATTATTTGGTATGTATTGGGCACCCTCCACTAGAGCCCTACTGCAGGTGACCTTTAATTTTTAAAGACCTTGCTAGAGAAGTGCAGTATCTAGGAGGACCAACCAAGTTAGAAGGGCTTATGGCATGTACTTGGCAATTGTTGTTTTGTTCATCCTTCGTTTTCAAAGAGGACCAATGACATCATGGAACAATGTCTTGACTTTCGGGTGAATTAGATTTAAGAGAGGAAGAGCTGTGCAAAGTTGACAGCCTCACTCTTCCAGAGTCATCGAAGTCCAGTGGCAAGACAAAAGTCAGAACGACTTGACAACAGGCTACATCTGTCATCCAAGAGTCAACCTAGCAAAACTCAGAATGTCAGTCAAGAGTTTGTCCTGGTGATGAAGGTTTTTTTTGTTTTTTTTTTTTTGTTTTGTCCATAGCAATTCCTGAAAAATATTATATAGATGGGTTGCTATCTGCATTGGCAGAGGTAGTACCCGTCAGTAAAATCACAGCTCTTGTGAGATAGTAATGAAGTTAGGAGGACAATGAGAGGTGAGTCTCATTAGAGTAAAAGACCATGTGACTCAAAAGATAGAATGGAGGAAGATCAAGGTTATCTCTGAAAGCCTGACAGGAGAGTTTGCGATAGGCAGTAGGGAGCCATTACAGATTCTTGAGTAGGGTAATGTTAGGATGAAAGGGATATTTTTAGAAGACTAGCTAGGAGAGACTGTGCAGGATCAACTGAAAGGAGAAGAGCCTGGAGCCAGAGAGAACAGGGAGGAGACTTGAAGTAACCAGGGGGTAAGGAGATAAGCACCTAAGCCAGGGAATTGACAGAACAGAGAACAAATGGTGAATCTGAGATACTTTAAGGGGAGAAACAAGAATTGGTGACAGATTAGATTAAAGGGAGAAAAGAGAGGTAAGAGTCAAAATTAAGTCTAATTTGAGCCTCAGAGGCTAGAATAATCGAACCAGAGAAATGAACCTAAGCAAAATTGTGAAATAGAAATGCCTCTTTAATATCTCCTAACTCTCCCTCCTTATCTCCCTTTCCTCTCCCTATCCTTACTCACCAACCTCTCCCCCCCAGGTAGCAACATACTGTCCACCTTCTTTCCTAAAATGAACAAACAATCTGCTCTGAGAAAGGAATCTGACAAACTTAGTCACATTGAGATGGAAATTATTTTTTAAAAAATTAAAATGCTTTTCCTTCCCATGCTATTTACATTTTAACATGAGACAATAATAATAGCAATTAATAATAACTAACATTTATATAGTACTTCATCCTTGCTATAGTCTTGTGAAGTAGGTGTAAGTATTATTAACCCCATTTTACAGAGGAAGACACTAAACAAAGCTGGAAGAAGTCATGAAACTATGCTGTCTGGGTCAATAATGAATTTATATTATACCTCAACTGGGCCTTCACTGCAGTAAGGCAATTTTTTTACACATCCCTAATGGATTAGCACTCCCACTCATCATAATAATACCAATATTTTGGGAATAATACCAAATGTTTTCATTCCTCCTCAAGCCTTCCATGGCACACCTAGCCCTGCCCCACATCCTTTACCTACTCCTCATATTGCTCTGAGAATTTTAGGCCTTTCAATGAGACTTCCCTCTTCTCTTCTCGGCATCTCCCGTTGCTCAGATGCCATTTGTCACTATGTCCTTCACCACTGTTCATCGTGAAGAGATCACAACTTCTTGTCAAGGTAAACCCCTCAGTAAGTTTCCTTGATCCCGTCCTCTCTTGTCTTCACCAGCAGATTGTCCCTGCCTCTATCCGTACTCTTTCTCTTACCTTCTTCCCATCTGCTGATTCCTTCCCTGCTTCTTACAAAAACACTCATCTTAATAAAACAGAAATTGATCCTACCATCCCTTCTATCATCCTGTATCTCTTCTCCTCTTTTCTGCTAAAGTCTTTGAGAAAGCCATCTATACCTGCTACTTCTGCTTTCTCTCCTCTCAGTTCTAAATTCTCTGTAGTCTGGTTTCCAACTTCATTATTCAACTGAGACTGACGTCTACAAAGTGACCGGTGATCTCTAAGTTGCCATATAGAATCGTCATTTCTCATTCCTCATCCTTTTTCACTCTCCACAGCCTTTGACACTGTTGATCACCCTTTTCTCTGAGATACTCTCTCCTCACTAAGTTTTTATGACATTACTCTGTCCTGGTTCTCCTCCTACCTATCAGACTGTTCCTTTTCAGTCTTCTCTGCTGGGTCTTCATTCAGGTCATTGTACTAAGCTGGACCCTCTTCTCTTCTCCCTCTACACTAACTGCTTTGATGATTTCATCCACTCTCCTGGGTTGATATCAGCCCTGTGCAGATGATTCTCAGATCAATATATTCAGTTTCTGTTTATGAGGAAATCTTACCCCAGAAAAACAATTACATAGGCAAACACATACTTCTATTACACATGATACTAGCTAGCCCTGTTGGCAGAAATGGTCCATTTCGGAAAGGAAGCCATGGCGGGAGGGAGGATAAGAAGGGAGAAGGGGGAGACAATAAGGAAACTATGGTGTAATTTTATTTTAAAATAGTTCTATTGTACTTGAATGTATTTTTAAATGTTTGGGGGAATGGAAAAGCACCTTAAAGAAACAAATCTCTGTCAGATATATGTTATAAAGTAGAGAACTCTAGAGATTAGGGGTTTTAAAATAAATTTTATTGATATCTTCTGGGTTTTATTTTTTTTACAACACCAAAATTTCATTCTATCCCTTCCCCTTCCCCTCTCAGAGAGCTATCCCACGCAACAAATAAGCTTTCTAAAGGAAAGAAAAGGAAGAATAAATCAGCAAAACTGATCAATACATCAAAAATTTTGAAAATGTGTGTAGTGTACCACACTCATGGACATCCCTCCTCTACAAAAGAGTGGGGTGGGGATGTTTTTTCATATAGAGATTAGCTTTTCTATAACTCTTTCCAAGATTAGACAGACATTGGTAAGGTAGAAAGGGTAGATAAGGGAGGCCGTATCTTGGTTACTAAGGGAACTGACTTCAAATTGGAAAAAGAGAGTCGTGGGATTCTCTCTCTCTCTCTCTGTCTCTCTGTCTCTCCTTTCTTCCTTCCATCCCTTCTTCCTCTCTCTCTTTCTCCCTTACCCTCTCTGTTTTTTTCTTCTTTCCTTCCCTCCTCCCTTCTCTGCCCCCCCTTTCTCTCTTTCTTCCTCTCCCTATCGCTCCCCCACCTCTCTCTTCCTTTCTCTCCTTTGTCAGGAAGGGAAGAGCAAGCCAAACCATGAAGCCGAGGAAGCAGCATGCAGCAGGAGGGAGTAGATTAACAAGATGCAGCCGCAGATACATTCTCAGCTAGAGTAATTAGAAAAAGCCAGAATTAAAAGCTTGTGAGGTCTGAAGTGAGGCAATAAGTCAAGCTTGCAAGGTTGCACGCTGCCACTCAAAAGCCCCAAAGCAGAACTGCTAAAGCAGGTATAATCAGAAAGTTTCTGATTCCAGGAAGACAGTCAGCATGAGCTCTACTTCAGGACTGGGTTGTCAACCCCGGATTACATTATTCAGCAGTTGATCTAATTAAGTTTAATTCAAAATGTATTAAGAACCTATTGTGTTCAGAGCTGTGCTCACCACTGAGGGAAACACAAAATTTCACTGCCTTCAAGGGGCCCATCGCCTAGTAGGGGAATAATGCAAAAATACATATGTCTATAGTATTCACTATTATAAAATTGTTAGAGAGCTGAAACAAAGTTCCAAGTGAAACGGGGACAGAGGGGACTCATTACTGACTAGAGGGAGCAGGGACAGCTTCCTAGAGCAGATGGCACTGGAGTTGGGTCTTAAAGATGGTTAGAAATTCAATAAGTCAAAAAAGAAGAGGGAGGTCGTTCTAGATCCAAGCAAAGGCAGATGTTAAGTGAGTATTCAGGAGCTAAAGGGTAGCCTAGTTTGGCAGGATATGGAATGCTTGGGAGAGAAAAACACAAGACACGGTTCAAAAGGTAGATAAGGTGACAAAAAGATTGTGGAAGCCTTGAATGCCAAGCAATAGATTGAACTTTGACCTTTACTCAGTGGGTTACAGGGAGCCAATGCAGATTTTTAAGCAGAGGGATGACATGACCAGATACTTATCTAACTTATGTCACCGTCTGATACTGAAGACCTGTCTAGCATTGACCAGTTTGTGCCACAGGAATTAGCTGACCCGCATGAAACCTATTGACGCCTTGTACTTGTGTTACATTTGGATCAGGTTACATAGGAAGAGTCAATGAATAAGTTTTAGCAGGCCGTTGTCATTGACTGTACTGGACCACAGGGACCCCGAGAAACCTGTGTTATGGGGATTTGTCTGAATATTAACCTCTCGGATCTGGCCCACTCCATCTTCAGGGAGACTGAGGTTTTCACCTTTGTGGGAAATAGGACAAAGGTCGTCACTGGAGGTTCACTTCTTCACTGTCCTATCTCAAAGAAGAGTATTGGGCTATCTATCTATCTGTCTGTCTGTCTGTCTATCTATCTGTCTGTCTATCTATCTATCTATCTATCTATCCATCTGTCTGTCTATCTATCTGTCAATCTATCTATCTATCTATCTATCTATCTATCTATCTATCTATCTATCTATCTATC
>NW_020954575.1:9565629-9655629 GCF_900497805.2 Vombatus ursinus | reverse complement strand
TTTCAATGAGAACCAGTCTCAGGGATGCTCTTGTGAGGCCTTTAGAAAAGCTGCCTTCAAAGTAAGAATGGCAATCAGTGAAGAACAAGGTCCATTGGGTTTTGAAATACCAGGTTCTCTGGTTTTACACAAACTAATTATTCCTAACTCACATTTTGATGCATTTTGAGGAAGCCCTAAGACGTTTTCTCTTTTGGTGTAGAATAACTTAAGATTCTTCATACACATGAAGATTTTTAAAGTTGTCTGGGAGAAAGAATAATCTCTTATGATGGCTCATTCCTAAGCACAAATAATAAACAAAATTAAATAGCAAATGCTAAAGAAAGACAGCTAGCCTTAGATCATCATCATTAGTATTGATGACATTTTTGCTATGGGATTGTTAATTTCCAAAAAACACTCATTCCCAGATAAAACTAGAGCATATTATTTAGAGTAGAATGGAAAGTAAAATTCCATCTAGGACATGAGCTACTAGTAGTCAGTGTTCTGTCATTTATGCCAACATCTGTTAAGTGTTTTCAACATGAAAACAAATATTGCCCATCTCACTCCAACAACTTACTCTGAGTCCTGTTAGACACATGATAGATTCTGCCTTGACCTGGCCTGTGGTTAGATAATACTTTGATCTGGCCTGTAGTTTGTGGAGCTCTTTTTCAGTGACCAAGATTAATTTACATAAATATTTCATTAAAATATTTCAAGAAACAGCACCCTTTTGGATGTGTATGGGTTTGAAAATGGGTGCCAAACTCCTAACATTATATCCAAGCCAATGGGCATCTGCCATGCTGTTTTATTCTACATCTGCTGCTGGTTGGCAAAAATTCCATTCACAGCTGTCCAGATGAACCAAGTATCCAATTACCATTTTTTTCTCAGTGGCAGGACGCGGCTTAGGACAAAATTTTTAAATGATAATAGCACAAGCATGAGGAAAGTTTTATTCTTGTTCTAGTTTAAATCATTACCCTAGAAATACTTTAATGTTTCTGTCCAAATTAGAAGCATGTACACACTTCACAATATGCTTCTTCTGAAATACTTTAGTTCAAAGAATTCCAGTTAATTATGTACATTTATTTTCTTGATGAAAGCTCTGGTCTTTTCTATTCTACTCTTCTTTAGTCCTTTTAGACCATGACTGCCACGAACTTACTTACCATTGATAGAAGTTGGACAGAATCATATCCCTTCAACAAAGAAAACTTCCATTTTTAATTTGAAGTCCTGAGATTTTAGGGGAAAAAAAGCAGCACAAAATCTAAGAATCAAAAGAGCCCACAGAAGCTATTTATTCCAGCCTTTGACAGAATAAGTATTCTATCTACACCATTCCCAGTAAGTGATCATCCAGCCTTTGCCTGAAGACCTCAAATTCCTGCTGCCTCACCCTGCTTTCCTGCTTAGATCTCTGCCATCCACCTGAACCTCCTTGTCTGAGAGGTCTAAACTGAAGACACTTACACAATTTGTCCAGTGCAAACTAACCCCCTAGGCACAGTCCCTTGCTTTCTCTTCATTAGTATCTATCAAATCTCACTCACCCCTCAGCTCACTTCTTCTGTCTCATCCCCCAATAAGTAAATATCTTTATTTCTTGCCTTCCCAAATAATTTTTAAATACCTAGATGATGGGGACCATATCATATATTTATCCATAATCCCTGCAGCACCTAGCACAGACCTGTGTGGTTTGTCCTTTGTTCTCGAAGCGGACCATGACATCAAGGAGATGATGACATAACTTACAATTGAATTTGATTTGAGTGAGAGAGGTTGTGCAAAGTCACCAGTCTCACTTTCTCTCCAGAGCCATCTGCATCCAGTGGCTAGTTATAGATCAGGACAAATGGAGATGACCCACCAGCACAGACCTAGGTTTAGAGTAAGTATTCAACAAATACCTCTTGAATGAAGACACACAGCAAGCATCTCCAAATTTCCCCTATTCTTACCTCTTCCATCCAACTTTGTATGCCTACAGGAGTAACATGGCTCAGTCTAGAAACTCAAATGGATATCTCTAAACTACAACTGTATCATCAAATGAATTATCTGAAATAAACCAGTCAATTAACCTGATCTCTGCTCCATTTCTGCATCTATAAAATGGAGCAAATATTGCCAACATAGCTCACATGACTATTGGAAAGAAAAAATAATTGAGTTGAAATAGCTATCATTTCTATAAAACTTAAAACTTCTTTAGGAGATGGACTTGTAAAAATGATGATCAGAGAATTACAAACCTAAATGAACCACTAAGGTATTATGTTTGCTTGCTTCAGTATGTTGTATATGCAAATTCTTCCACAGATTGACTTCTAATTTTTGAGCAATATCAAATAATTTTGATGATTACCACTTCGTATAGTTTAAGATCTTGTACTGTTGGGCACTCTTCCTTCCCACCTTTTTTTTCTTCCATTATTTCCCTTGAAATTTTCAGTCTTTGGTTCTTTCGTATGAATTTTGATATTTTTTTCTAGCTCTATAAAGTTAATCTTTGGTAATTTGATTGGTATGGCATGAATTTAAGATTAGTATTGTCAGGTAGCATTGTTCTTTTTATTATATTGGCATAGTCTATTTCGGTCATCCATTCTGTAAAGCCTATTTTGTAGTTTCATTCCTATAGTTTTTGTGTGTGCTTTGGTAGGTAGACTCCCAAATATTTTATACATTCTGTAGTTATCTCGAATGGAATTATCTATCTCTTGATACTGATTTTTGTTAGTGATATGCAGAAAGATTGATTATTTATGTGGATTTATCTTTTTTGCTGAAGTTACTATTATTAATTAGTTTTTTAGTTGACTTTCTAAGTAGACCATCATATCATATGCAGAAAATAATACCTTTGTTTCTTCTGCCTATTCTTATTCCAACAATATATTTTTCTTATGGTAGCACTATATGTAGCATTTCTATAACCATCAACTAGGAGTGGTGATAATACATATCCTAGCATTACCATGGTCTTATTAGAGAGGTTTATGCTATAGACTCTACACCACTTCTCCATTACATAAAAGGCTGGATCTTGGATTTAGGTAGATACTATTAACCATAGATCCATTTATTTCTATGCTTTTTAATGTTTTTAACAGGAGCAGTTATTATATTTTGTCAAAAGCTATTTCCAAATTCATTGATATAATATGTGGTTGTTATAGTCTATTATAGTTATAGTTTTCCAAACATTATGCCAACCCTGCATTTCTAATATAAGTCCAATCTGATCATAGTGTAAGATCTTTTTGAAATGTACTCTTTGCTAATGGTTTATTTAAATTTTTGTAATGGATATTCATTAAGGACATTAGTTGCCAGTTGTCTTTCTTTGTTTTGTCACTCCATCAATTCTACATTTGTATCTTAAAAGGAATCTGGTAAGATCTCTTTCTTCCTGGTTTTGGAAGCAGATTATGTAATATTAAAATTAATTTTTCTTTGAATGCTTTTAAAAATTTACTTGTGAATTTTTCTGGTCTTGACTTAGATTTTTTTTAGTAGTTCATTTATGACTTATTTAAGTTGTTTTTCTGAGACTGGTTTATCTAAATTATTTATTTCTTGTTCTGTTACTCAGAGTATTGTTTAAAATATTCATCCATTTCATTTAAGTTGTCCATTTTAATGGCATAAAATTTGGCAAAATAGTTTCTAATGTTTTAATTTCTTGATTTGTTGTGAATTCTCTTTTTTCATTTTTTATACTGGGTATTTGATTTTCCTCTCTCTTAAAAAAGAACTAGTTAGTGGTTTATCTATTTTATTAGTTGTATTCTACCAAAATGCCACCTCTTAGTTTCATGTATTGATTCAATAGGGTTGTTGCTGTTGTTCGTGTTTTTGCTTTCAATTTTATTATCTATCCTCTGCTGTAAGATGTCATATCTTGGTATTCAATGGGGTAGGTGTTGATTTGTCACTTTTCTAATTACTTTTAGTTGCATGCTTAATTCATTGATCTGTCTTTTTTTTTCTTTTGTTGTTAAAAGTGTTTAGAGAATTTCTCCTCAGGACTGTTTTGATTACAACACAAAAATCTGGAGACTATTGTCATTTTCTTGATAAAATTACCTATTCTTTGTTCTTTTTTGATTTATCAGTTCTTTTGGATTATTATTTAGGATCCAATGAAGTTATTGACTATAATTCATATTGCATAATGATTATTAAAGGATAAATTTGGCATTTCTGTTTTTCTTTATTTGTTTATGAATTTTATGCTTGGTCAATTTTATAAAAGTTCCATAACAGTTGAGAAATACTCCTTTCCATTTCCATTCAGTAGTCAAGGGAGTAATCATTTCTAGCCTTTCTAGTTTTCTCAGCAGTTTTTGTCAAATGGTGAGTTCTTATCCCAGAAGCTGGGGTCTTTGGGTTTATCAAATAGAAGATTGGTATAGTCATTGACTACTGTGTCTTGCATGCCTAACCTATTCCACTGATCCATCACTCTATTTATTAGCCAGTACCAAGCAATTTTGATGATTGCTGCTTTATAATACAATTTAAGATCTGGAATAACTAGGCCACCATCCCCTCCATTTTTTTTTTCATTAGTTCCCCTGATATTCTGGACCTTTTGTTATTCCAAATGAATCTTGTTATTATTTTTTTCTAGCTCTATAAAATAATATTTTGGTAATTTGATTTGTATGTTACTGAATAAATAAATTAGCTTAGGTAGAATTGTCATTTTTATTATATTAGCTCGGCCTACCCATGAGCAACTGATGTTTTTTCAATTATTTAGATCTGACTTTATTTGTGTGGGAAGTGTTTTGTAATTGTGTTCATATAATTTCTGAGTTTGTTTCAGTAGGTAAACTCCTAAATATTTTATAATGTCTACAGTAACTTTAAATGGAATTTCTCTTTCTATTGCTTGCTGTTGGGCTTTGTTGGTAATATATAGAAATGACAATGATTTATGTGGGTTTATTTTATAGCCTACAACTTTGCTAAAGTTTTTTTATTATTTCAAATAGTTTTTTACTTGATTCTCTAGGATTCTCTAAGTATATCATCATATCATCTGCAAAGAATGATAGCTTTGTTTCCTCTTTGCCTATTCTAATACTTTCATTTTTTTCTTCTCTTATTGCTGAAGCTAATGTTTCTAGTATGATATTGAACAACAGTGGTGATAATGGACATCCTTGTTTCACCCCTGATCTTATTGAAAATGCTTCTAGCTTGTCCCCATTACATATGATGCTTGCTGAAGGTTTTAGGTAGATGCTACTTATTATTTTAAGGAAGACTCCATTTATTCCTATACTTTCTAGTGTTTTTAATAGGAATGGGTGTTGTATTTCGTCAAGAGCTTTTTCTGCATCTATTGAGATGATCATGTGGTTTCTATTAGTTTTGTTGTTGACATGATCCATTATGCTGATAGTTTTCCTAATATTGAATCAGCCCTGCATTCCTGGTATAAATCCTACCTGGTTTCAATGTATTATTTTTTTTCTTTTTCTTTTTCTTTTTTTTGGTGAGGCAATGGGTTTACGTGACTTGCCCAGCGTCACACAGCTAGTGTCAAGTGTTTGGTCTGAGACCGGATTTGAACTCAAGTCCTCCCAACTCCAGGGCCAGTGCTCTATCCACTGCACCACCTAACTGCCCCTTATAGTATATTATTGTTGTGATAATTTGCTGTAATCTATTTGCTAATATTTTATTTAAAATTTTTGCATCTAAATTCATTAGGGAACTTGGTCCATAATTTTCTTTCTCTGTTTTGACTCTTCCCAGTTTAGGTATCAGCACCATATTTGTATCATAGAAAGAATTTGGTAAGACTCCTTCTTTGGCTATTTTCCCAAATAGTCTATATAGTATTGGAATTAATTGTTCTTTAAATGTTTGATAGAATTCGCTTATAACTCCATCTAGCCCTGGAGATTTTTTCCAAGGGAGTTCATCAATGGATTGCTCAATTTCTTTTTCTGAGATGGGGTTATTTAAGTATTTTACTTCCTCTTCTGTTAATCTGGGCAATTTATATTTTTGTAAATATTCATCCATTTCACTAAGATTGTCAAAGATTGTCTGGTAGACCTCTGGAAAAAACTGAATGGAGATAGAAAGGAATATACTTTTTTCTCAGCAGTACATGGCACATACACAAAAACTGACCATGTACTAGGGCATAAAAACCTCACAATCCAATGCAGAAAAGGCAGAAATATTAAACGCTTCCTTTTCAGATCATGATACAATAATAATTATATGTAATAAAGGGCCACAGAAAGAGAGACTAAAAATAATTGGAAATTAAATAATCTAATCCTAAAAAATGAATGGGTCAAACAACAAATCATAGAAACAATCAATAACTTCATTCAAGAGAATGACAATAATAAAACAACATACCAAAACTTATGGGATGCAGCAAAAACAGTTCTTAGGGGAAGTTTTATATCTCTAAATGCTTATATGAATAAAATAGAGAAAGAAGAGATCAATGAATTGGGCATGGAACTAAAAAAAAAAAACTAGAAAAAGAACAAATTAAAAATCCTCAGTTGAACACCAAATTGGAAATACTGAAAACCAAAGGAGAAATTAATAAAATTGAAATTAAGAAAACTATTGAACTAATAAATAAAACTAAGAGCTGGTTTTATAAAAAAAAAACAATAAAATAGATAAACCTTTGGTTAATTTAATTTAAAAAAAGAAAGAAGAAAACTAAATTATTGGTATCAAAAATGAAAAGGGTAAATCCACCACCAAGGAAGAGGAAATTAAAACAATAATTAGAAACTATTTTGCCCAACTATATGCCAATAAATTTTACAATAAAATTCTATTGAAGTCTTTAATTTCTTCCTTCTTTATTTTTTTTTGTTGGCTTTGTCTAGGTCTGAAATGGACATATTGAAATGCCTAATAGTCTATCTCCATATATATTGACAACTTTTAAAATATTTAGATGCTATATAATTTGATATGCATATGTAATCTATTATATATACATATAAAGATACATATATCATATAGTCTATGAAGCCTTTAAGTAAAATGTAGTTTTCCAGTTTATCTCTTTTAAATCACATGTATTTTTTCTGTTTCTTTGTCTGAGACCACGATGGCTACTCCTGCTTTTTTTGAGTTTGCTTAAAACAGGGGTTTTCAACCTGGTGTTCACAGTATCCTCGGTGGTCTATGGATAGATTTTAATAAGTTGGTGAATTTGGATTGGAGAAAAATTACATCTTTATTTTCACTGACCTCTAATTGAAATTTAGCATTTCTTTCTATAATTTGACAATATTATTCTGAGAAGGTTCTTTGGCTTTTCCAGACTGACTCCCAGAGGGATCCATGACACAAAGGTAAGAAGCCTTGGCTTATAGTATAATAAAAAAAAATTTTTGTAGCCCCATATTTTAATTTTGTGTGAATTTCTTGTTAATGACACATTGATTCTGTTTTCCAATCCATTCTTGTCCCCTCCTATATTTTTGAGTGAGTTCATTCCATTCTTAGTCATTATTATTTATGATTAATTCATTACCTCCCTTCATCCTATAATCTTATCTTCCTCTTTTTTTCTTCTCCCCATTTTTATAAAGAAGAGTTGGAAAGGAGTCTGCTCAACATTTATGATCTATAATTAATCCCACTGCTCCTCTTCCTCATCACAACTTCTAATCCTTTCCTTTTAAGCCACTTCTCCTTTATAATCTACCTTTATAAGTTGAAATTAATTTTGCTAATAAGTAATATTTTTCTTACTTTACCCACTTTCCTAACCTCCCCTTACTGCTCTCTTTGTTATCACTGGTTTTTCTGTTGAGTTTAATGAATTTCTTCACCAAACTAGGGGCAGCTAGATGGTACAGTGGATAGAGTGCCAGGCCTACAGTCAGGAAGACTCATCTTCCTGAATTCAAATCTGGCCCCAGACACTTATTAGATGTGTGAACTTGGGCAAGTCACTTAACCCAGTTTGCCTCAGTTTCCTCAACTGTAAGATGAGATGGAGATACAAATGGCAAACCATTCCAATATCTTTGCCAAGAAAATCCCAAATGGGGTCACAAAAAGTTGGCCATGACTAAAAATGACTGAACAAGAAACACACCAAGCTCTGAATTTATTCAACCCTCCCTTGGTCAGTTCAACTGAAAGTAGGGTTCATGTGACACCCAACCACACACCCTACCTCTTCCTCCAGGTTTGTATTCTCTTATGCCTTCTTCTTCCTTTATTCCTTGTTGTGTTCCTTTTCTTTTCCCTTTTCTTTCTTCTCTCAAGGTCATTCAACCATAACAAAGCCAATCCCAGGCCTTCTGTCTTATTTAAGTTTTTCTATGAACTTTGAAGACATTATCATTTTGAGAGAACACTTGTTTCTTCCCCTTTATTAGGATATAAGGGATCCAATACATAACCCCTTCTAATGATATTAATTAATTTACTTTTCTATATTTCTTCTGACTTATGTTTACATTTCAAATATTCTACTCAGCTTTAGTCATTTCATTAGGAATGCCTAGAAGTCTTCTATTTTATTTAAAATCCATTTTCCCCCTGTAGGAAATAATAAATGGTTATACTAGATGAATTATTCCTGGTTGTAAGCCCTTATTTCTTGCCCTTTGGAATATCACATTGCAGCCAAGTCTTTTTTTTTTTTTCTGAGGCAATTGGGATTGAGTGACTTGCCCAGAGTCACACAGATAGTGAGAGTTATGTGTCTGAGGCCGAATTTGAACTCAGGTCCTCCTGACTCCAGGGCCAGTGCTCTATCTACTGTGCCACCTAGCTGCCTCAGTAGCCAAGTCTTGTGTGATACTGATTATGGTTCCTTGGTATTTGAACTCTTTCTTTTTTGCTATTTGCAGCATTATTTTACCTGGAAGCTCTGGATGTTGATTATGATGTTCCTAGTAGTTTTAAATTTGGGATTTCCTTTAGGAGACAATTGGTGAATGTTTTCTAGTTTTACTTTGTCCTATGAGTCTAAAAGGTCTTGGCAGTTTTTAGTCATGAATTCTTGAAATATGACATCCAAGTATTTTTTACTCTGGTTATCAGGTAGTCCAATGATTTTTATATTATCTCTCTTTAAAATGTTTCCCAGATCAGTTGTATTTTTTATAGGAGATAGTTCATGCTTTCTCCTATTTTTTCAGATTTAAATTTTTTTTCTATTCATTTTCCTTTATTTTATGGAGTCATTTATTTTTGTTTCATCCATCACAATTTTTGAAAAGCCTGTCACTTGGGTAAGGTTTTGTAATTCCTATATTAAGCTAAACATTCTCTTTTCAATTCCTTCCCCTGAAGCTCTAATTTCATTTATAATATAAATTTTTAACTCTTGTTTTATTTTTCTCCTAGAAATTCTAGTTGTCCTTGTGACTGAGCTGTATTTTTGTTGGAGGATTGCCTTTAGAAAGTGGCAGTATTTTCTTCGTATGGATTTGTGTCTTGGATGCCCTTGGATCCATGATAGTTCTTTATTGTGTGTCTTCTTTTATTTATTGATTTTTTCCAACCCTACTCCCTGAATTAGGACTTGTGACAGGGCTAGTTTTGCATGCTTCTGGAAAAAAAAACGGTGAGCCCTTGTTTGGTCTGAAGATGTATATCCCTTATCTTTCCATTGTTTGCTCTAGGTACTGGGTACTGTGTTCTTAAGAGGATGTGGGGGCAGCTCAGGCCACCTACCAACACTCAGAGCCCTATTGTGTGTTATGATCTACGGCTCTCTCTGAACCTAGGACATAGTCTGATTATGGCGCTTCTAGTCTGAGCTTTCCATGCTCTCTCTACCTTGGTTTAGAGTCAAAGTAACCCAGCTACAGACTCCAAGTTTCTTGGCTCCTCCCCACCCCTCAGTCCACAGCTGTTGGTGCCAGATTTCCCTGGCTCGTCCCTGGTCTACATGCTAAGAGATTTCCATGGGCTGCACTCCCAGGCCTGGACCCTTTCCCTTGAGCCCTCTGGCTTCTGGCTGTCTTTTTTGTTGGATCTGGGCTGGGAAAATGCACTTTGTGTCTTTTCTCCCGGGATTTCTTGATCATTCCTTGGTGTGGTGGTCTTTTTTCATCCTTGCTCGGGTAGTTGTGTGAGAGCTCAGCTGTTCTGCTGCCACTTATTCCCCATCCAGAATTCTTTAAATTCAATATATGGGAAAATGCACATCCCTCAGTCTAGAGTCATGAAATTTAGGAGCCAAATTCATTATTTCTGTTTTTAAGGAAAGAAAAACGAAAACAAGGGGGAAAACCAGCAAGTTCACACAAAGCACTTGATTCTAACCTCAGGTTTAAAACTCAGCATTACCTTGGATTGCCCTTTGTGGTAATGTTTGTAATGTATTTTAGGCCTGTGTAAGCAAAAACACAAATATAACAGTCACCAAATAAAAAGAATTTCACATTTCATGGTACAATATCCAGTAAAATGTAAGCGTTGAGAACAGGTGCCATTTCATTTTTGTTCTTGTAACCCCAGTACCTATGAGAATATCTAATGTATGATAAACACTTAATAAATGCTTGTTGGTTGATGAAAATATCCCTGGAAATACACAATCTTCTTTCATGTGGTAGCACTCATAGTATTTGAAAGTGACAATCATGTCCCATTCCCCAATAAATCTTTTCTTCTCAACGATCTATGGGAACAAGTATTCATTAAGCACTTATGATGTATGCTGGCTACCCAAAGACAAAAAGTGGTCTCTGCTGTCACAGAGCTTACTTTTTCTGAAAGAAGGAAGACAACATGTACACATATCACAGGAACATAGATCAGGAATGAGATGTGGGAGATGAGATTTGAGCTGAGCTTTGAAGGAAATTTGACATTATAAGAGGTGAGATTGAAGAGGGAGTACATTTCAGGTATGGGGGATAGACTGGGCTTGGAGGTATCAACATACACACGGACCCTTTCCTTAAAACACACACACACACACACACACACACACACATTCAAATATTGATGGAATAAACAGAAGCATCTCTTATGAGGATAGTTTCAGTTTTCAATTTATACTGAAACTTAAAGAGGAAAGGATGTGTATGTTCCTCTCTCATCCATCTCTCTGCCTTGTCTTTAGTTTTAAAGGCATTCTTCCCCATCTCCATATTTTTCTCACTGAAAAATGCCTTAATGATTGAAACAATGCCTTACTCACTGGAATTTCTCCTTGCCAAGGTTGACTTTTCTGACAGTCTTCATTCCATGCACAACTCAGATATCATATCATTACATTTATCGTATCTCCAGGAACTAGTTTAAACTTTGCCTCAGTAAGTCCCATTGGCTTTGTGGGAAAAAAAATTCTGTACTCTGTGTTTTAGGCAAAAGTCTGCCAGGAACAATTTTTATTCATTTAGATTATCCAAAATCTGAGCATTTTTCTGTTTACAGAAAGAAACATCCAAACTGGAAGCATCTCCTCATGCCCCCAGTAAACTCTCTAACATCCTAGAGTAACAATTTGTAGCATTCTAAGATAACAGATATGATTCCACAATAAGAGAAACCATAATTACAGAACCTAGGTGAAAACTCAGCTAACATTTTGCTTGATCAAACATAACAGTCACTTAAATTAATTAGAGATTCATTTTTCTAAAACTATTCAGTCCCTCTTCAACCTTTCTTTCCAAGGATTTGTCTTTCCAACTGCTCAAAAGTGAATTCAAGGGATATTTCTATTCTTTTAATTAATTGCAGACTTCTTCCTTCTCTTATGGGAAGCTAGGTGGAACAGTAGATAGAATGCCAGGCCTATGGTCAGGAGGATGTGAGTTCAGATCTGTCCTCAGATACTTACTAGCTGTGTGACCATGGGCAAGTCACTTAACCCTGCTTCCCTCAGTTCCCTCATCTGTAAAATGAGCTAGAGATGGCAAATCACTCCAATATCTTTGTCAAGAAAACCCCAAATGGGGTCACCAAGAGTTGGACATGACTAATGAGGTAAACAACAACAAAATCTTCCTTCTCTTGGTCTGATTATTACCTTAACTTGATTTCAAGAAGAAGGCCTTCTAGAGCTGACCAAAAGAAAAGGGTTTAAAAGTGAGTCAATCAATCAATGTTTATTAAGCACCTACTATGTGTCAGGTACTGTGCTAAGAACCAGGGATCAAAAAGAGACAAAATACAATCCTTGCCCTCAAGGACCTTACGATCTAAGGAGGACACAACATGCAAACAAATATATACAATGCTACACACACACACACACACACACACACACACACACGACACAAATAGGAAATAATTAATGGAAAGAAGGCATTAGAATTAATAAGGGCTGGGAAAGACTTCTAATAAAAGATGAGATTTTAGTTGTGCCTTAAAGGAAGCCAAGGAGGTCAGTAGGCAGAGGAAAGAAGGGAAAGCATCCCAGCTATGGGAGACAGAGAAAATACCAGAATTTGAGAGATGAGTGACTTGTTTATGAAATAGCCAGGAGGCCAGTGTCACTGGATCAAAAAGCATGGAAAGGTAGGTGGCTAGGTTATGAAGAGTTTTTAGTTCCAAACAGAACATTTTGCATTTAATCCTGGAGGCAAAAGGAAGTCATCTGAGTTTCTTGAGCGAGGGATAGAGACACATACTTGGGCTTTAGGAAAATCACTTTATTGGCTAAATGGAGGATGGATTGGAGCAGGGAGAGACTTTAGGTAGGCAAATCTACCAATGAATCATTGCAATAGTCCATATGGGAGGAGATGAAGGCTTTTACTAGAGTGGTGGAAGTGTCAGAGGAGAGAAGAAGATATATTGGAAAGACCTTTCAGAGGTGTAATCAGGCCTTAGCAAGAGTTTGGATATGGGGGAAAAGAAATAGTGAGGAATTCAGGATGACCCCTAAATTTTGAGCCTGAAGGATGGAGAGGATGGTGTTGCCCTCTACAATAATGGGGAAGGTGGCAGGGAAAGGGTTTTGGGGAAAAGATAATGAGTTCTGTTTTGTACGTGTTGAGTGTAAGATGTCTACTGGACATCCAGTTTGAGATTTCTGAAAATCAGTTGGAGATGTGAGATAGGAGGTCAGCAGAGAGTTTGGGGTAGGACAGGTAGATTTGAGAAACATTAGCAGAGATGGTAATTAAATCTATGGGAGTTGATGAGATCACCAAGTGAAGTAGTATTGAGGGAGAAGAGGACTCAGGACAGAATCCTGAGGGACATCTAGCGTTAGAGTATTTGGATAAGGATCCAGCAAAGGATACAGAAAAGGAACAGTCAGACAGGTAAGAGAACAAGGAGAAAGGGTGTCCCAAAAACCTAGAGAGAAGAAAGTATCAAGGAAAAGAGAGTGCTCAACACTGCTGAAGGTTGCAGAGAAATCAAAGAGAATGAGAGATCTTTAGGAACTTTGGAGAGAGCAGTTTTGATGGAAAGATACGACCAGAAGCCTGATTAGAAGGAGTTAAGAAGAGACGGGGAAGAAAGTGGAGGCACATAGTGTAGACCAACCTAGTTAGAAACTGGTTAGAACCTTATGGGGAGAATGTAAAAATGATTTGTTGTTTCTGTCTTCTCAAAATCTTTCATATACATTCCCTTCTCTCCTGTGACACAACTGTCATGATGGCATAAACCTTTATCACCTCACTCCTACACTATTAAAGCAGCCTTCTGGTCAGTATTCCTACCTCAAGTCTCTCCCCACTCTAGTCTGTCCTCCATTCATTTGCCAAAGTCTTCATCAGTCAATCAATAAACATCCTTTTAGTGCTCTACCCTGTGCTAAGCACTGGGGATACAAAGAAGGGCAAAAGCACTGTCTCTGATCTCATGTAACTCATTCTAATGAGGAAGACAATGTGCAAACAACTTCACACAGACAAGAAATACATAGAGTGAATTGGAGGCAATCTTGGAGATCTTCCCAAAATGTAGATCTGATCATGTCATTTCCCCTCCTCAATAAACTCCAATGTCTCCCTATTACCTCCAGGATCAAATATAAATCCTTTGTTCAACTTTTAAAGCCCTTCATAACCTGCCTCCTTTCTACTTTTCCAGTCTTCTTACACTTGGCTTTTCTCCATGTACTCTGTGATCCAGGGACACAAATGATACACCATTTCCTTACTCCAAGCATTCCCATTGGCTGTCCTCTGTGCCTGAAATGCTCTCTCTCCTCATCTCCACCTTCTGGCTTCCCTGGTTTCTTTCAAATCGGAGCCCAAATTCCATCTTCTATGAGAGGTTTTTCCCATTTCCCTTCAATGCAAGTGCCTTTCCTCCTATATTACCTCCAATTCACCCTGTATATATTTTATTTGTACATAATTGTTAGCATTCTGTCTCCCTCGATATAATGTCAGCTCCTTGAGGACAGGGATTATATATATATATATATATATATATATATATATATATATATATATATACATATTTACTTTTTTTGTATCCCCAGTGTTTAGCGAAGAGTCTAGCACACAGTAGGCACTTAATAAATGATTGTTGACTAGCTGATGTAAAAAGATTATAGTACAGGACATTGTTTTGTAATTGATAGTTAAAGAAAGACTGATAAGGGTTTTCATTTGGATTGGTTCATTTTTTTTTTTTTGTGAGGCAATTGGGGTTAAGTGATTTGCCCAGGGTCACACAGCTAGTAAGTGTCAAGTGTTTGGTCTAAGGCTGGATTTGAACTCAGGTCCTCCTGACTTCAGGGCCAGTGCTCTATCCACTGTGCCACCTAGCTGCCCCTATTTGGATTAGTTCAAAGGCTTTCTTAAAATTTTTAAAAGAGGGAGAAAGGGGATAGGGGAGCATCTTAATGTGCTTCCACAGCTCTTAAAGGGACAGTTAAAAGAACAAATAAAATTTTAAACCACTCTTCTGGCTCCAAGGGTCCAAGAATATTAACTAAAGTAAATTTTAAGATCCAATTTCCTTTTCAATAATAAAGATGCTTTGTGATTACAGCAATTCTCATTTCTATAGCACTGCAACCTTCCATTCTTCTTAGCCATCCTTAGGGGGTTGAAAAGTATTCTACAAAATAGTAAGCTAAATCAACAAATAGCCTGCTAAAGACATAGGGAAGGTTAATTTTCAGAGGAAGATTGGAAAAAAAAACAAGGGGTGCCAGTAGGTTCCCCCGTTCTCATTTTGATTCATTAACAATGTTTCCTCTAATTATTTTATATTGTGAGAAGGTACAACTACACTATATAAGCTACAGATTCTGAGGCTGAGATTATGAACAGAATCTAGTGCTATAACCAAATAAGATTAGCAATAAATTTCATTCAAAGTGAAAATATATATTATTTTTTGTTATGCTGTATGGTCACATAAATAACCGTAATTAATTTAGCTTTACTTTTACACTGTTAATATGAAGTTTTAGATATTCTCTGTAATGTCTTGTCTAAGACTACTCCTCTAATTCACAATTTCACGTTGGATCCCCTCAGACGCAAAGTACTCTGTGGATCTACACTCCCCAATATGTTGTTCTTGCCCCACCCCAGTGCATTTACCTTTAATAATCAGCCAGAGGTCATCATTAATTCAAAGCAAAGACATTTACTATGATGTCAAAGTAAAGACTAATAGTAACAAAACATTCTCCCCATAAACCTGGGGCACACTTTGCCACAACTACAGACAATATCAGTGGGGAGAATGGTCATACGCATATAGTATATTCAAAGAAAAGCAAACATATGGCAAACACACATGACTCAGGCAACTTATACATCCAGCACTGTAGGATACTCATGTCTTTCGCTTTCTCAAGAGGAACAGCATCTTAACTGGATTCTCTGAACCTGTTTCTTGCTAGCCACAAGTATCTCCCCCTAAGCAAGTAATTCCACTTCAGATGTTATGGATATGGGGATGGGGAATGATAAAAAAGAAGCAAATCCTCTCTTCCCCCTCCTGTCAAGAGATAAAGAGCAATTCTTAAGAGCTGGGTTCTCTTCTATGACTAGTTCTCTTCACCGTCAGAGCTTACATTCCTAAGAACTGTTTCTTGCTTCTTGGCTCACTACCTAGAGTGAAGCAGCTGGGCAGGCAGTGGATAGAATACTGAGCCTTAGAGTCAGGAAGACCTGAGTTCAAATGCTAAGGTTTATGAGAAAAAATGTTTTGTTATTATTAGTCTTTGCTTTGCCAACTTAGCAAATGCCATTGCTTAGACATTTAATACTGGGCAACTAAGTCACTTAACCTCTGTCTGCCTGTGTTTCCTCATTTGTAAAATGGGGATAATAGTAGCACCTACCTCCTAGGGTTGTTGTGAGGATCTAATGAAATAATAATTATAAAGCACTTAGCACAGTGCCTGGCACATAGTCTTGCTATAAAATTTATTAGCTATTATTATTAGAGAGAGTATGTTTTTCTTTTTAAAGAGTCACTAGGGCCTTAGTTGGTTCTTAAGCCAGTCAATGGCTAGGCATCCTCTAATTCCATCCAATTTGATTAAAGAACCTTACAACTTGTGAAGAAATAATAAAGAATAAGCTGGTCTTCATACTACACTTAAGATCTTAAGATCTGCTTGTCTCTGTTACCTGCACTTACATTTTATAATTTCATCAATTGTCTAGGGGGAAATCAATTGATCAGGGATCTTCTGATCAAGCCCCACTCCCACTGTGCGTTTTCCTCTTTTTGTTAATTCTCCAATATAAAAGTAAAGAATAAAACAAATTGTTATCATATATAGTTTAATTTTAGGATCATAGAACTTAAAACTGGATGGACCCATATAGATTACCTAGTTCCTCCTCTTACTTTGCAGATGGTAACACTGCACCCCAGAAAAGGGAAATGACTTGCCCAATATCACGGAGGTAGTAAACAACCCAAATGGGGTTTAAACCCAGGTCCTTGGACTCTAAATTCAGTGTTCTTTCCCCTATCCCTTGCTGCCTTTTGATAATATACATACATATTTGTATGTGCATTAAAAGACCAAGATGCTAGATTCAGGCACTCAACAGCTAGGGTTCTTTTGGGCTCCTTAGCCTTAGGCTGGGAGCAGGAAATCATTGCCAGCACTCCATTCTTATGACCCCATCCTACCTTTCTACCTGGCTTGATTGTACCATTTGGTGCCATTGTTTGGATTATCACCATCACCTCTCCCCCAACTTTTTCTGGATTTCTCTAAGCCCTAGGTCCCCTTCAGAAGAACGACCAGAGGAGTTTCCTTTTCTGGCTACCCAACCTTTTCATTTATTCCTTAATGACTACCTACCAGTATTTTAGATATTGTTTAAAAAAGAAAAGAAAAAAAGACTTTATTTGCAATGTACTGTATTTTAACATACAGTGGAATTGACATATAGTAACATAAATAAAGTAAATGAAAAGGCTAACTAACACAAGTTGCAAAAATTCCTGTGGTTTAATCCAGGTGCTTAGCATCAATCAGAGAAGCTTGACCTACTCTGTTTGGTCCCCTTCCTGCTAATATCCTTGGGCTTTGTCTTAGTTCTAGTTCTCTTACTTTGAGTTTGTCCTGACAAGGCTATTCTGTCTCAACCTTCTAAGACATTCGTCTCTATTTCTCAGTTATTAGATACAGAGACTGGGATTTGGACAAGTTCTTTTCTCCTGTTAGCCCCCAGATTTATTAAACTTGAGATTTCTTTTTTTTAATTTTTAAATTTATTTATTTTTTAGTTTTCAACATTTACTTCCATAAGATTTTGAGTTCCAAATTTTCACCCCATCTAGAGATTTCTTACTCTTGTAGGAATCACTGGTCATGGATGGGAAAGTGCCAAATCCTACTTTTTCTAAGACTCCTCATGACGAAAGATTTTTTTCCTACCTGGCTCCAAAGCTGACTCATGCCCACCAGAGGTTTTCACCATTGACTACCTCACTCTTCCTCTGGGAGTCTCTGCACAAGGTCCCCTTTAGAAACTTCTTTCTCATTCTACCATCTCTCTCTGTCTCTGTCTCTCTCTCTGTCTCTCTCTCAATCTCGGCTACTCCCCTATACAGGTTATTTTCAGGCTGTTTAGCCCGTAATTGTAAAATCTCTTGTACCTATGCTATGTTGACCATGGACTGTCTCTGACCAACTGAGAGCTTCCCCACTTCCCCAAGTATGTTGTCCATGCCCTTACCACACTGCTTCCCCACCCAAACAAAAAGATCATTAGCTCTGAACATGTGTTCTCAAGAGAACCCACCTCTCCCTATTATTGGTTTATTAAATTGATAGACATACCCAGTGGCCAATAGAAATCGGACAGCTTTTCTCATCTTCAGAGAAGAAGTCAATCATTTTTGCACTACCTAGTGGCAAGTCGCTGGCCTTGCTTGGGCTCCTCTGCCTATACTCCCAGGAGATGCTGGTACAATCTACCAATGAAAACTGGATGGGTGTAGCAAGTCAATATATTCTTATCATGCTACCTTCTAGTAACTGGTCAGAATGATCTCACCGCAGATGACCTGTGCCCTCAGATAGCCCTACCTTCCCTCCATGGAGAGCCAGTGTAGATTTAGAGGACTTCTATTCAAATCTTGTTTCTGATACCACACAAACAGGAAATATGATGCGATGGAAAGACAAATGGATTTCTACTCACAGAACATGGGTGGATGCCCCAGATCTGCTACCTACTACTACCTGTGGGAATTTGGGCAAGTCACTCAACCTCCCTGGAGCTCAGTATTCTTTGCAAAATGAAGGAGTTGAGCTAGGTAACTTTCTAGCTCTAAATTTATGATCTTATGATTTCCAGTCATTCCTGCTATCCTTCTGATCTCCTTTTGACCCTTTCATGTAAAAAGATCTTAGAGAAACAATTTCAGCCCGTCTCCTCATTCTTCTCCTCCTACCCCCACCCAGGTGTCTAGGGTTCCAGAGAGCTCAAGGTAATGGAAATTCTCATGCACAGGACACACACGCACCAAAAAAACAAACAAAAAAAAACAAACCAGGAAGATCATGATATTACCAGGGCAGGCGAAATACAGATTGGAATGAGGGCACCAATTTTAGGTGTGGGAAAGCATGCAGGGAGAATAGATGCTGGATCCCAGAACACTTGGACTCTCGTGGAAGTGGCAAGGAAATGTAGACAAAGCCAGGAGGTGATAGAGGTGAATTACCAGTGGAAAGTCAGGAGAGAATGATCTAATTGTCTGGAAAGACCTCTGGCAAGGTGGGTTACGATATTCTGGGCCACAAATGGAAGAAGTCAGTGATGCCAAGACAAGAACTCCTCTTGGAGAGAGGCAGTATGGCATGACCTAGGAGACAATAAGACCTGGTTTTGAAACCTGTCTCAGACCTTTACTAGTTGTGTAACTCTGGGCAAGTCTCTTTGTGAGCCTCCATTTCCTCATCTGCAAAATGAGGGGGTTGCATTTGATGAGTTCTAAAGTTCCTTTCAGCTCTGAATCTGTAACCCTGTGATCTATCTCAGCAGCTCCAGGGAACATATCCCCAGTAATCTATCACCAGATCTCCTTGGCTTGGCCTTCCTTGGAGGTCATAAAGGCATCTAAGAGTGAGGCTAAAGGTCATCCCTTTTTGACCTTACTGCCCCTTTCTGCTCCCTTCTTCTCAATCATGCCTAGGATGCTTTGATCATGGTAGCTGCTTAACAAGTGTTTGTTGGAATGACATTTAGGGGCAATCAGAAGACTTGGTGCCTCAAGTTTCTTCTGTCTGCTGCATTAATAGAAGTAGTATTTATAGATAAGGGGAGGTTTTCCAGCATTCCATGCAGGGCAGATCACAACCAGAATAGACTTTAGTTCTGGGAGTCACCTTTTAAGGGGGACATAGACAAACAAGAATATGTCCACTGGAGTCAGTGTCTGAAAGCCTTGTATGAAGAGTGGTTGAAGGAGTTAATGCTATTGAATTTGGAGAAGAGGAAACTTATGGCAAATATTATAGCCCATATTCAAATATTTGCAGGGTTGTCATGAGGAAGAAGGCTGAGATTTAGTCTATATAATTTCAGAAGATAGAACTAGAAGTACTGGAAGAAGCTGCAAAGAGAAAGATTTCTAATCAATTCAGGGGAATTTTTTATTTTTTTAGGCAATTGGGGTTAAGTGACTTGCCCAGGGTCACACAGCTAGTAGGTGTCAAGTGTTTGGTCTGAGGCTGGATTTGAACTCAGGTCCTCCTGACTTCAGGGCCGGTGCTCTATCTACTGCGCCACCTAGCTGCCCCCAGGGGAAAATGTTTTGACCATTAGATCTATTTCTGATTGAAACACTTGAATATTAGAACGAATTCTCTCTTAAAAGCTATTGAACCTTGAAACTACACTAAGACTTTCAGGATCACCTGTATTGCTCTTCCTAACACTGTCACTCTCAGTGCTACCTTATCAGGGAAGGTATTCAAACAGTCAGTGAGTCAATAAACATTTATTAAACACTGACCACATGCAGGCACTGAGCTAAGGCCTGAATGTGTGCCCTGTCCTAATAGAAGCTGGATGGATGTCAAGAATGTTTTAAAGAGGATTCCTGTATGGGGCAAAAGATTGGATGAGAGGCCCTGTAAGATTCCTTACAGCATTTAGATTGTTTGATTGATTCTTGCTGAGCCTGAAATGAAAGGAGATCAAGTATTACATTCCATAAGTAGGGCACTTGAAGACAAAAGGCCTCATAGGGCCAGAGACCCTGGGACATTGCCCACGGTAAAAAGACGGAGATTCTGAGACTTCACGAGGGGTGGGCTATGGAGGTTACAGCCAGAGGAGGGGTCAGGGTGGCATTAGGCCAGGGAGGAGCTCACATAGTATACCCTATCTAGATGAGGGAAATTCAACATCTGGTAGTTTCCTGTTTTCGGTGATTCATCTCATTAACTAGGTGCTAAGCTCAAGTGTTTCTACCAGCAAAAGAAATATCATTCAGGGGTAGTTTGGTTCCCTAGATTTTGTTGTCCTTGGCCAACACACAAGCATTGTGAAGTTGTTTCATGGTAACGTGGAGATGGGGGTGGGAGGATAGTATTGGGAAAGAAGCAAAAGTTCCCCACCATGGTTCAAGCGGGCTGGGAGATCACAGCCTACCTGGTCTGGGTGCTACAGAGATGCCCTACCATGGCACAATGAACTAATGACTACATCTCCTATATTATTTCTACTTCTATTGCAAAGTTTCTCTCTCAAAACAAAGTGTCATCTGGACAAATTGGCCTTGTGAGCAGAAATCTCATTATATTACATGTTCTGAGAAGTTTATTCTCCAGACACCTCTTTTATTCAGCTCTGCTAGAGGAAAACTCCTTTTTATTTCTCAGGCTGTCCTTGCCTTTTGAGCTGTGTGAATCTATGTTTCATAAAAAGGCAAGGAATCATCATAAAAGTTTTGTATCCTCAATTGAAGATGTTTTCTTTTTTAAGAAGTCTTTTAAAAAAAACTCTTTTACATCAACATAATTTCTCCCAGTGTTCCTCCTCTTGCCCATCCCAGAGAGCCATACTGTACAACAGACAACATGTTTTTAAAGGCATAAAAACAGAAAAAGGAAAAATTCAGCATAACCAACCAATACTTTGAAACAGTCTGAAAACATTTGTGATATGCAACATATGTGCATTTGCCACCTCTTCTAAGAGGTTAGAGTTGGAGTGTCTTTTCATTTCTCTTCTTCTAAGTCATGTTTGTTCTTTGTAATAGTACCGTAGTACCTTTTGATTTTTATTGATAGTTGGTCTTTCCATTTACATTACTATCATCATTGTTCATAGTATCCTTCTTATTTAACTTTTCATCAGTCCATCTGAGTCTTTCCATGCTTCTCTGTTTTCATCGTTGCAATCATTTCCTTATAGCACAATAACATTCCTTTACATTCATGTACCACAATTTGTTTAGCCATTCCTCAATCCATGGGTACCTACTTTGTTTCCAATTCTTCACTATCACTAAAAGTGCTAATATAAATATTTTGGCATATATGGGTACTTTCTTCTTATCAATGGCCTCCTAAGGGCATAAGCCTAATAATGGAAACTCTAGATCAAAGGATATAGACATTTTAGTCATTTTATTTGCATAATTCCAAATTGCTTTCCAAAATGGTTATATTGATTCACAACTCCACCAGCAATGCTCTAGTGTCCTTATCTTCCCACAATCCCTCCAACATTGACTACTCTCACTTTTTTCATCTTTGCCAATTTGTCAGGTATGAAGTGAAACTTCAGTATTATTTTGATTTTCATTTCTTTTATAAGTATTATTTGGAACATTCTTTTTTATGGTTGTTAATAGTCTAGAATTTTTTTGAGAACTGTTTGTTTCCTTTGTCTGTCTTTGTCCTTTGTTTGTATCCTTTGTCCACTTCTCTACTGTGGAATGGCTTTTGGTCTCAATATCTTGTTTATATATCTTGGATACCAAAACCTTGTCAGAGAAATTTGATGCAATTTTTCCTCTATTTGACCTCATGCCTTCTTACCTAGGTGCATTAATCTTGTTTGTGCAGAAGCATTTCAGCATCACATAACCAAAGCTTTCTATTTTATCTTTTATAATTGCCTCCATTCTTTCTTTAGTTAAAAAGTCATATCCTACTCTTCACTGTGAAAAATATATGATATGCTTCTCTTTCAATATTTTTACACTATAACCTTAAATTATAAGGTCTCATATCCATTTAGAATGTATTATGGAATATGGTGTAAGGTGTTGTTCTAAGCCTAATTTCTGTCAGACTGCTTTCCAATTTTCCCAGCAGTTTTTATTAAATAGAGTTCTTTCCTCAGTAATTTATATTTTCTACTTCATTGAATATTGAGTTATTAAATTTCATTGATTCTTATTCACCATTTTCTAGTTTATTCCATTGATCTAACTCCCTATTTTTTAACCAATGCCAGATGGTTTTAATGACTATTACTTTAGAATGTAATTTGGGGTCTGAAAGTGCTATCCCCACTTTGTTCCTGCCTCTTTTCATTATTTCCCTTGATCTTCTAAATCTTTTATTTTTCCAAATGAATTTTATTATTTTATTGAGATCTGTAAAGGGTCCCTTTGATAATTTGATTTGTAAAGCATTAAAATCATAAATTAATTTTGGTACTATCATCATTTTTATTATATTGGCATGGCCCAGACATGAGCACTAAACATTCCTCAAGCTTTTTAAGATATTCCTTATTTCATGAAGTGGCAATTTACAATTAAATCTACATAATTATTTTGTGTGCTTTAAAAGTACATTGAGTTCCAGTTATTTTATACATTTTGATATTACTTGGAATAGGGTTTTCCTTTCTATTATTGCCTCTTAGATTTTGTTATTTTATAGAAATGCTATTGATTTTTGAGGGGTTACTTAGTAGCCTGCATTTTTGCCAAAGATATTGTCTCAATTAGGATCTGTGCTGATTTTCTAGAACTATATAAGTAAATCATTACATCATCAGGAAATGAGAATTGCACTTTTAATTTTTTTCTCTTGTCTTATTACTATTGTTAGCATTTCCAGAATTATGTCAAAACAACAGTAGAGACAGTGGACATCCTTGTTTTACTCCAGAATTTACCAGAAAAGGTTTTAGTGTATTTCCACTGCTTATGATGCTTTCTTTTAGTCTTATATACACACTTTTAAAAAATTATTTTAGAAAAGGTCCTTTTATGTCAATTCTTTTTACTCATTTTAGTAGAAATATATTGTACTTTGTCAAAGACTGTTTCCTCATCTATTGAGATAATCATGTGATTTGAGCTGTTTTTATTTTTAATATGATTAAATAAGTCAATTGCTTTTCTAATGTTGAACCACCTTGGTGTAAAGTCCTGGTATAAATCCAGTCTGGTTATGATGAACGATTTCTTGGAGGAACATGCTGTGGTCTGACAGAATTGATTTAAATTTTTTAATTGATATTCATTAGTATCAGTATATAGTTCTCCTGTGCTTTATCCTTCGCTGGTTTGGGCATTCAGACCACATTTTCCTCATAAAGAAAATCTAGTAGTGTGTTTTCCTTCTCAACTTTTGAAAATAATTTTGTATTATTGATACCAATTATTCTTTAAAAGTGTGATACAATTCTTCTGTGAGTCTATCAGGACAAGGATTTTTTTTTCTTTGTTATTTCTTTAGCAGCCAGTTCTATTTTTTTTTCCCCCTGAGTTTGGGTTAAGGTTTCCATTTAGTCTCCTGGTACTTCGGGTATTTCATATTTTTGAAGGTATCCCTTCTGTTTTATTTCTATGTTTCTTTTCAATTCATAATTTTGTTAGCATTTTACTGCCCGTAGTAGGTTCTGATCATTTTATTTATTTCTTCTGGTTTTGTTGTGATTTCATCTTGTTTGTTTGCTATTTTGTTGATTTGATTTTTGCTCTATCCTTTTTAATAGACTGGCTAAAGTCTTAAAAAACCAACTTCTAATTTTATTTAACATTTCTAGAGTTTTTCTTTGATTTCCAGTTTTTCTATTTCTCTTAATTTTTAATAACTCTTTTGAGCTTATTTTATATATATTTATTTGTTGACTAACTTTTAAAAATGCATATTCAGTTCAGAAATCATCCTTTTTTCCATTTTGTTATTGTATTTTGTTAAGGATATGTTTCTTCCTGACAACTGCTTTAGCTGCACCCTAGAAATTTTGGTATGTTTTCTCATCATTATCATTTTCTTTCACATAATCATTGTGTCTATGATTTCTTCTTTGACCCATTCATTATTTAAGATTTAACTTAAGTTTGCATTTGTGCCTTTTGTTTGTGGTCCATGAACTAATTTAGTACTCATTTTATTGTGGTATGATCTATAAAGAATGTATTTACTATTTCAGCCTTTTTACATTTGTTTGCAATGTCATTGTGCTCTAATACATGGTCAGTTTCTGTAAAAGTTTCATGTGGTGCTGAGAAACACATATTTTAGTAGACCCATTTAGAAGATGCCATAAGTTTTTTTTAGCTCTAGTTTCTACAGCAATATTTTTTCAATTCTATATTTTTCCTTTTATTTATCTTTCTGTTTGATTTGTATAAAACTGAAAAAGCAATGCTGAAATCTTATGCCACTATTGTCTTACTATTTATGTCTAATTGTGATTCAGTTAATCTTTCCTTTATGAATTTAAATGTTCACGTATTTAGAAGATGTGTGATATTGATATTAGCTTGTTATCTATGATTCTTTCTAGGTTCACCTAATACACAGTAAATTTTGTTCCAGACCCACAGTTTTATTCTGCATACGACTTTGTTTTTTAGGTATATTTCTCTTAAGCAACACATTGTGGAGTTTTGTTTCCTGATTCAATTTGTCATTCTTTTTCATTTTATTGGTTTAATCTAGTCATATAAAATTATGAGGTTAATATTTTTCTCCATTTTTCTCCAATACTTTTTTTCCAAATTAGAATTTTCCCCTTTTTCCTCTGTAAACATAGTACCTTGTCTCTTCAGTTATTTTTGCTTAGTCTACTTTAAATGAACTCTGTTCACACCAACCCTCTTCCCTTTACCCATAATACCCCTCCCCAACCTCCTGTTTGTTACTCTTTCTCTAGTTTTTGAGTTTTGCTTACTAGTTCCCTTTTTAAAATGTTATCTAAAATGTTTAAAATGTCAAATCTACTCCCTTTTTTCTTTTTCGGTAGTCAAGTAAAACCCCTTTTTCTCTACTCCCTTTCAACCTGTTTTGTTAGTTTTAAAAATTTCATCATTTTTTTCTAAAAAGGATTTCTTTCCTTTGTACTCTTAATTACTTACCTTCTCTTTCTGTCTATTCTAGACTTTAACTCTTTGGTTCATGGCTCTTATACTTACTTAGCCCTTCTTTAGTCTCTTTTTTCCCATGGAATTAAAGTTTCTAAGGTACCTATTTAGGGTTCTCTCTTCTAAAGTATTTCTATATTATTTTCTTATAGATCTGGATCCCTCTGCCCCCTTTTTCTGCCATGCCTCACTCTTAGAAACACTAACTCCTACAGATGATAGAAAGAATATTGCCCTATGATAGGTTGAATTTTTCCTACATCCTTGACTGGTCAGCTCATTATTAACTTTATTATTTATTATTAACTTTGCCCTCCCCATAGCCATTTCCCCTCATTTGGCATAAAATCTCCTTTCTGGGTCTAGGCCCTCTGATTCTTCTGAGTGGTTATTACCCCATGAGGACTGATTCCCCTTCCCCTGCAGTGGGATGAGTAAACTCTTTAAGCACCAAATCCCTGCAGATTATACCCATTATAAGGTCTTCATTTCCCTTTAAAGAACAGTTCTTCTCCCCATTGGGAGTGTTCATCAGTGGTCCAACGTTCTACTACTGAAAAACAGTAGCAACAACAACTCCTTTCCCCTGCTACTTTGCCTCTCTGCCCATTCTCAGGTACGCTCTCTTCTTCCTGAGAGACTACAGGAGTTATTTCCCCTTCATTATTAACCTTTGACTTGACTAGAGTACAACACGGATTCCTCTCTATCTTCCTCCTTTTCTTTCTCCTTTTATGTGCCCTCCCATTCTGTAATTCAGTCCCACAACAGCATTGATTCATTTGTAGGCAGAGTTAGTCCACAATGGTTTAGTCCAGGATGTTTCAGGCCAGTTTCTCCATCATTGCTTCTATTTGACTTCTACTTTCACCCTTAATCTCCATTTATACTTTTAGAAAGAAATCTAAATCCCTGTTGTTATTTTGATACTGTTGTTGTTGTTGCCTGTGATATTTATTTACCTTTCCTGTATTTCTGTCATCTGGGGTGTTGACAAAGCAAATAATTTGCTTAAGTCCAGTTTTCTTTCTAGAACGCCTCTTTTTTATTGAGCATCCATTTTTTATTTCTTTGTGGTTAGGCTCCAGTTTATAAGGCATGTCACTCTGGATATTTCTCAAGCTCCTTTGCTCTTCAAATACATTATTCCACTGGCTTGGGGGTATCACAGGGGAGGCTATAGAATAGTTGTGTGCTATTTAAATTTTGCTTCCTTTCCTGTATATTTGAAGGCCTTTCCCTGGTTGCATACAGAATTTGTTATCAGTAGAATTGTTAAGTTTTATCACTATGTATAGGTTTTTATTGCTTTCTGGAAGTTATCTATGGATTCTTTCAATTGAAACATTTTTGTTCTCTGTGTTCAAAACTTCTGTGATATTTTCTTGTATTATTTCTTGCATTACCATGTTCAGGTTTTTTGACTTGTTTTGTTCTTCTGGAAGACATAATCCTCAAGTTGTATCTATGCATCCTGTCTTCTAGATCATTGTGTTTTGCTTGTAAGAAGATTATATTTTCTTTTATTTATTTATTGCTTTTCCCTTCTCTTCTTCCCAATTGTTCTTCGTTTCTGTGTATTTGCATTCCTAATAAATTTATTCTGTTTCTTTGGTGAGACTTGCCATAATGGATTCAAGTTTATTCTGCCAATTATTTCTGCTATGCAGTTTATAAGTACTTTCACAATTCTTATTTCTCTTTTAAAATTCATTAATTACATAATTAATAATAACAAATTTATTATAAATTATTATGAAAATTAATGATTAAATAAGTGCTTAAACATTAAATAAATTAAATATTCATTAATATCCTACTGTGGTTCTATGCTGTCTTGGGAATCCACAGTGCACTCTACCTCACCAGGCATTGATTCATATTCCTTTGTTTTGCAATATTCGTTCATATTCTGGCTCATCTGGAGGTCATATTCCTTTCTGTTATTAATATATTTTCTGTTGATTTATTTATATTCTCATGCTCAAAATATTTTCTTTTTCCTTTCTTTCTCCTAAGATCTTTTGGAGATCTTTCCTTATAGTCTCATGATGCTCACTTTCTGACTCCTTCCCCTTTGATTGCAGTTTTAATGGGGGCTGGACCTCAATGATGTCTCAGCTTCCTCTTGTTGCTCCAGTTTTTTTTTCAGTTGTATCTGACTCTTCATGACCCCATTTGGGGTTTTCTTGGCAGAGATACTGAAAGCGTTTGACATTTTCTTCTCTGGCTCATTTTACAGATGAGGAGACTGAAGTAAACAGAATTAAGTGACTTGCCCAGGATCACACAGCTCATAAGTGTCTGAGGCCATATTTGAACTCAGGAAGATGAGTCTTCCTGACTTCAGGCCTGGCACTTTATCCACTGTGCCACATAGCTGCCCCCAGCCTCTTATAACCCTCAGCAATTCACATTTCACTAGCTTTTGTCTCTGGACCAAGTGACTTCTTGGGGGACAGAACTGGCCTTGGCTGGCTGCTGGACTTCTTACTTCAGGCGTAGTGGATCCTTGTATACTCTAGAATCCCACCCCAGGTCCCTCTATTTCTTAGTTTTTTAGCAGAGCAGTGCTTCAACACAGAGTGCTACATTCCCAGCCAGAGCAAGTGTTTGCATTTGGTTTTTCCATGGCACTTTGGGTAGGGTTGGGGAGAGGAACAGAACTGAGTTCTGTTATAAGCTGATGTGTTTGCTTGTACAGCCCTACCAGAGCTTAGTGGAGTTAGGGGATGAGTATGTTAAAGGTTAAGAATTTGCCTTCTCTTTTCTTAGTTCATTAAATATTTTTACCTCCTTATGGTTCTTGGTGACCTAGATCACAGAGACAGCCGAAATTGCAAGCTGAATTACAAGAGATAACTTACATATAATTCCAATTTTGGAGATGTTTGAGAAGTCATGAGGATTAGATTCAATGTCTAGTCTTCCATCTTATTGAGTACATGATCCAGAAGTTCAAATAAGATGATATATTAAAAGTGTTTTGCAAACATTAAAAGACCATAAAAATATGAATTATTATTCTTAAACATTTCAGGAGAAACTTAAATAATGGAACACTATTATAAAATCTAAATTTTCTAATAAGTCTGTATACTATTAAATTTTTATGGAGAAAAACTTGATTCTATGAGAAGAGTTGCTTATTAAGTCTGTGTTTAGCTCTATTTTTCCTCTTATAAAGAGATTCAAATACAGCTCCTGCACAGTAAGAGAGAAGCAGTGTTTTTTCCTGTTATGACACATTTTTTGCTTTGTTTATTGTTAATTAGACCCAAATTAGGCCTCAAAAGGAGAAATCTTGTTAACATTCTGATTAGTGATATTGGCGAGTTGCCAGCTGAAAAGCTCCTATTTCTTCCTTTGATAAAGACTGAAAGAGTAATAAGAAATGGAAAAAATAAAATTATGGCTTCCTTCCCTATGCCAATCAAAATCATGTATTTCCCAGATTGCAAAATTACAACATTTGAAAGCTGGGGAAGAAAAGGACTGATTCTTGTTGGATTTAGGGAGATATTTTGGTTATCACTTTAATAAGCTTTCCATCCAAAGTATCAAAAACATACTTAAAAGCTATGTGAACACTAAATGTATAAGTAATTTCAAACTGCCAAAAAACATTTTAAGTGCCTGATCATTTAAGAAAAAGCATATTTAATATTTTAAACTACTTTTCTATATAAGAAAAGACTCCCCAGGGACTAAGTGAATTTGAAAACTAGAGAGATGGTAGAGCATTTATTAAACATTTATTATGTGTCAGGAACTGGGCTAAGTGCTGGGAATACAAATAAAAGTAAAAAAGATAGTCCTTACCCTCAAGAAGCTTACATTCTAACGGGAGAAGACAATACATAAAAGGAAGCTAGAAAAGAAGGAGGGTAAGGGTACCTACAAGAAAGAAAAGTGCTGAGAGTCAGGAATAGATTTCAGAGACAGGAAAATGAACATGGATGGCCTAGACACTTTATGAAATGACAATCCTGGGCTGGAGTTCACCAATCAGTGGAGGAGGACTACCAGGGTGGAAGCATCTCCAAGGTAAGAAAGCTGCTGGCAAAGAGGTGGGAAAAGTCCAGAGAGTCAGGAGCAGAGCTGGGAGAGAAGAAGCTCAATCTCATTAATTTTATTGACTTTATTCATACAGACTTATCATCTTAGAGTTGGAATGAATATCAGTGATTATTGCTAGGTGATATTAGAATATGTCAATTCAATCAATCAATAAACAATTTTTAAGCACCTACTATGTGCCAGGCACTGTGCTAAGCAGTGGGGATACAAAAAGAGGCAAAAGACAGTTCCTGCCCTCCAGGAGCTTACAATCTAGTGGAGCCCTTCAAGTTATGGGCTAATGTAAAAACAAGGTTCTATCTTGGGGTCCCTCGCCCAAAAGGCCATGTAAGTCAGTATGGAGCAACACCCTGACATTTGGGTGAATCCTTTGCTTTCCCAGAGGGTTCTTCTACTCAGTCCCTCCCATGACCATAGTGCCACCCCGTGGTTTGAACTTCCTCCCTCCCTCTCCGGAAGGCAAACATATTTTAATGCTGCTGGACAACTTTTCATTTAACCTGCACTGTTTAAAAAAAATGTATCTTAATTGGCAGGCACAAAGTACACGTACTCTGCTCCCCTATGTTATGGTTTTCAGACCCTTACCACTCTGCAGTGGGGATCCTCCTCTCTCTAACAGCAATCCGCTCAAGGACTTCTCTTTCTCTAAAAGAACAGATCCATGAATTTTCAAACTTAAAAGTCCCAGTACTTTTATTCTCCCACCAAAACAAAGAGACAACCAAATCTAGAAAGAAAAGGATCTGGAGCAACCTGGAGTTTGGAGGGACCACTTCATGCGATTTGGAAATTGTGTGGTAGGTACTGCCGAGGTGTCCTGCCTCAGTTCCAATCCCTGTCTAAATTGTCATGAAAGGGACAATTGATTTGACAACTTCCTCAACTTATGTGACAATTTTCCATCTGCTCTCTCCCCTACTGTAGAGCTATTATTAAAACTAAAGAGATGATCCTTTATATGCCTAACCAAAGTGTGTTATTGGTGCGTTTCAGACATCTGGTGAAATTTTTGGTTTCAGAGCATTCCATACATAAACTTTGCACAAGGAGAGATGGATGGTAAGGGAAGGCTTATTGATTTTATCCCTAGGCTTCTGCCTATTGAACAGTGAATTTTAAATTCACAACAAAACAACACCCCAAAACTTCAAAACAGAAATAACTTAAGACCTGTCAGGAAAAAAAAGTCAAAGAATTCAAGGTTCCATGCTAACTCATTAATCAATTGGAGATAGAAGTCTCCATTAAAATTCTGCAGTCTTCAAGAAAGGGTAAGGTAGTGCATTAATACCTTTTAAAAAAATCTAAAAAAGGGAATGGTTTTCCCTCTAATAGTCACCAGCATTGCAGCAATGTTGAGGGGAAATAATGTATATTCTTTTATATGGAGACACACACATAACATATATATACATATATACATATACACACATATACATATATACACATACATATATATGTGCACATATATGTACATATATATATATTTCTATCCTACAGTATTTGAAAGAATATCCTTAAATGTAATGAAATACTACGGTGCTATAAAAAAACGAAGACGGTTTCAGAGAAATAGCGTAACAAAAACATAATAAATTTATTATAAACTACTATAAAATTAATAATAATAATTAAATAAGTGCTTAAACACTAAATAAATAATTAAATATTCATTAACATCCTGCTGTGGTTCCATGCTGTCTTGGGAGTCCACAGTGCACTCTGCCTCACCAGGCATTGATCCATATTCCTTTGTTTTGCAATATTTGTTCATCTTCTGGCTCATCTGGAAGCCATATTCCTTTCTGTTATTAATATCAACATGTTCATGTTTGTGCACATACATGCATCTGAGACTGGGTCTCCCTATTTCACCCTGGCTAGAAATACATGAGTTACTCAGGGCCTTGGTACTATTATGATTGGTATGGGAGCTTTGACCTATTCTGGGCCAGTCCATTTCTTTTTTTTCTGAAAGACTTAAGAATTCTGATCAACACAATAATCAATCAACATTCCAAAAGACCTATGGTGAAAAATGCTACTCAACCTCTGATCCAAAGATGATGGACAGAATGAGAAATACATTCCTGGATATGGTCAACATGGGAATTTGTTTTTCCTGACTATACACTTGTTACTAGACTGTCTATTTTCCCCCCTGTTGATAGGGGAGAGTAAATGCTTAGTAACTGAGAAAAATCTACATATAAAAAGAATGTTAACACATAATGAACTGCATTCAAGATTTTTATTGTTGCTGTTCAAGAGGTGGTCACCATGAAAATTCATATTAAAAAGATTTTTAATAAGTATCAGCTAAGTTAGGTCCACTTCATACACTACTTCAAAAGAGCTGTGATTTCTTAAGTGCGGACACTCTTGCCCCTGACGTGGATCATTACTACCCCCTCCAGGTCTTGGTTACATGGTGGCAATGAATTGCTATGGCCAAAAAACATTCATCATCTGGTGGTCAACCTTCTGTTCACAAACCAACCCTTAGTGAGGCTGATTCTTAGATGACAGGAGCCTTGTCCACTGCTGATCCTGTGCTCAGCTAGGTGGGACCTGCCAATAGGCTGTGTCCTACGGGTATCACCTTAGGGAGTGCTTGCTTACCTCGAATCCATAAAGAGTCAATGGAGTAGAGCCTGAGTAGAGGAAGTTAGATATTCCAGACAATATTGAAAGATGTATGCAGAGCGTGATTTTCATCATCATGTTTTTCTCAGTGTAGAAAGGGGGGGGAATATTATTTTTTCGGTTTAGAGGTATCTTTTTAAAATTCACCTCCAATGTGTATTTGTGATGTCTTAGAAAATGGAAAAAAAAAACCTCTAGGATTTCAACTGATGTGGTAGGCCTCCTTCTGTAGAGCTGTTTTAAATGTGATAAAAAATCACTAGCACACTGCAGGGAATGCTAGGCCATCCAAACAGCACAGACCAAGGCATATTTAAAGGGTAAGTTAATTTACATTTATTTTTTTTTAAAATACCACCTCAAACTGTAGGCAGATTTTTCCAGCTCTGACTACTTTTGAAACATTTTGCATTTATAATTCAGAGTAACTGACCACCATTTCTCATGCCATGTTATAGGATCCTAAGTTTAGAGCTGGAAAGGATGTTAGAGGTTATCCAATCTAACCCCTTGAGTAACCACGTGGCTCGGTGGATAGAGCACTGGGTCTGCATTCAGGAACATTCATCTTCCTGAGTTCTGGCCTTAGACACTTACTGTGTGACCCTGGGCAAGTCACTTAACTCTGTTTGCCTCAGTTTCTCATATGTAAAATGAGCAGGAGAAGGAAATGGCAAACCACTCCAGCATCTTTGCTAAGAAAACCCCAAACGAGGTCACGAAGTGTTGATCATGACTGAAACAACTGAACAACAACAACAAAATCGAATTCCTTTGTTTTCCAGATGAGGAAAACTGAAGGCCAGAGACATGAAGTAACCTGACCAAGGTCACATAGATTGTCTAGAAAAGCCAGGATTCAAGCCCAGGTTCTCTGACTGCAAAGTCAGGGCTCTTCCCACTGCATCCCAGTGATAAGACAATAGATGGGCAATCAAAAGGCCTGATCTTGACCCTCAGCTACTAATTAGGTCTTGGGGAATCATTTCTTGTCCTGCTCAGTCTCATATTCAGAAGAAGGGAAATGATGACATATCCTCTCAAGACTCTTGCAACTCTAAGATTTTATAGTTCTCTCAGTTTTTACCTAAAGGGATGTAACATATTGATTCAGGGGATAAACATCTGAATTGGAGTCAGAGGGCCTACATTTTGATAAGGTCTACCACTTAATACCTGTGTGACCTTGGTCAAGTCATTTAACTTCTTTGGGCCTCAGTTTCCTGCTTTGTAATAACAGCAATTATATATTTATATATGTAATAGACATGCACACAAGTATATATGCACACACATATGTGCAGGCACACACAAGCATACATGAACGCATAACACAGTGTGTACACACATGTGTATATGTATATATCACACATGCATGCACATGTGTCTCACAAAATACATGTTCATATTTGTGCACATACATGCATATGAGACTGGGTCTCCTTATTTCACCCTGGCTAGAAATACATGAGTTATTCACAGGGCCCTGGTACCATTATGATTGATATGGAAGCTTTGACCTATTCTGGGCCAGTCCATCCCTTTCAAGCAAACTGGTGATGCACTAGTTTCAGGGGCTCATCATATTATGTCAAATTTAGTGTATATACTTAATCAGTTTAGCCCACTATAGCTCAAAAGAGTCAAACTCAAGAGATCGAGCAGATTCGGTCAGATTGTAGCTAGGATTACAGGTGTGTGCCAACATACTCAATACTAAATTACACTCACACACACACACACACACACACACAGCTTAAAGGCTTGCAAAGCATTTTGTATACATTATATCACTGGATCCTCACAATAACCCTATAACGTAGTTATTATAAAGCTATTATTATACCCATTTTATAGATGAGAAAGCTGTGAGAGAGGCTATAGATGTGAGAGGCTATGCTTCTTGCCCAGGGTCTTAAAGGTAGTAAGATAAAATTTGCTAAGATTTGAAACCAAGTCTCCCTGACTCTGAGGCCAGTGGCAATGCTACTTGTCTATGAAATGGGGAGGAGGAGTTGGACCAGATGAGTTTGAAGGGCTCAGAATCTATACTTCTCTTCCTCAAATATCTTGCTACTTTGAAATGTACCCCATTTATTTGGTGACCAGGGGAAGCACTGTGAAAGTGAAAAGAAGAATGGGATAGAAATTATTCAGAAATCTGAACCTTTGTATACCAGCAATTCAGTATAAATATACCTTGACTTGGGTCAATATTATATTTCAGTTCATTACTTTGGTACCAGAAAAGATTAAAGCTTTCAAAATACCTTAGCCTTGGGAAGCAAATGCTTACTTGTGATATAACTTTCTTCAAGTCTATGAGGGATTATCAGAAGGCCTCCAAATAACTGTTTGTCACTGCCAAGGAAAACCAGAATAGAAGACCTAGGTTTCAATTACATCAAGAAACATTCAAGGTAGATGTTGGAAAGAATCTTCTTGACAGTCATAGGAAAATTTGCATTCCTGTACAATTTGAATTAAATATGGGCAGTGTTATCTCTTAGGTGCTCCCTTCATTTTTAGAGATACAGCCTCAATTCAATGACTTCTCAAGGATCCTCCCAGATCTAAGACTCTAGGGCTGTGTGGCCAAAAGTCCACCATCCTAACCAGAGCTAAAATCAGAAATATTCTCATGTGAGGCACATCACACTTTTGTGTGACATTACCCAGGACAGTGCCACAGGACTTGTAGTTATGCTAGGCAAGGAGACAGTCCAACCCTTCACCCATAAGGGTAAAAGAATGTTGGGCACCTTTGAAAGGGGTACCATGGAGACAGGACTTGGCAGGGTATGGCCCAGGAGAAGTAGTTGGGACATATGGAAATATGGTTATGAGAGGACTGAAGGGACGAGGTAGAAAAAACTGTTGCCACTGTGAGGACATCAGCACCTTGGGACAAAGCCCTGCTTGCCCAGTCCTAGTGAGAACTGTGATCCCCACTGTCCTTCAAAAACACAGGCAATCCCCACTGCCTGGAATGCCCTTCTTAGTCACCTCCATCTCCATCTTTTGGGATCCTTCTCTTCTTTCAAGGTTTAGCTCAGGTGCTAGCTCCATGGATTTTTTTGGAGGCAATCAGGGTTAAGTGACTTGCTCAGGCATCACACTAATAAGTGTCTGAAGGACAAGTAAGGATCTGAACTCAGGTACCCCTGACCCCAAGGCAGGTGCTCTATCCACTGTGCCATCCAGCTGCCCATGAAGTTTTTCTTGATCTGATCCCCATCAATACTTCCCTACCATCCAATTTGAAAGTGTTCTCAAATATTTCTAAGAGTACTTTCTCTAAACCTGTTCTTTGCCTCCTATTACATCCTGTCCTATAAATATGTTATTACTTCCCTAGTATAGTCTAAGCTCTTTAAGGTCAAAGATCAGGCCATTTTCATCCTTGTGTCCTCAGCACCTGGCACAGTACCTTTCACATAGTAGGTATTTAATAAATTGAATCAAATGTTTTCTGTTTGCCCTCCCCACCACCACCCCTGACGTTTTTACTTGGCCCAGCATGTCACTTAACCTCTCTAGGCCTCAGTTTCCTCATCTGTAAAATGAGATGGCTTCTCAGATCCTTTCTAATTCTACTTCTATGATCCTATGATCCTGTGACAGCATGTCCCCTTTAAAAAAAAAGATTGCCTTCAATATGTCAGTTGGTTCCCTAAACTTGAAGAGCCCTAAATAGTGATTTTCTTTGAATTCTTGTCCACAGGATATGTACTTGTGATGTTGCTGTGTCAAGGGCAACTAGATACCTTGACAAAACAAACATATTCATTTCTCTAACCCTGAGGCAATTGTGCTAATGACAATTTTCCAAGAAGTACCCAACCCAGATTACTCGTCTTGTTCAGCTGCCATTCCCCACCTCCAAAGCTGTCCCATCATTCCAACACCCCTCCTGCCCTCAGGAAATAGAGGCTGACAGGGATAGGGAGGTGGCCTCCTTGAACACCTTTTCCTCTTGGTAAACTTTTTTCAGATAGCTCAGTTAAACTCCATATTAAAAAACAAAACAAAAAAACATCCATTTTCAAAGGGCTGGCACCTGTTTGGACTCTCAGGCTGGCTTTGTAGAAAGGTGATTGGACTTCAAGTCGTTGGTCCAGAAGTTGTTTGGTTGGTTACTTATTCGGTCATGTCCAATTCTTCGTGACCCCATGGATCGTAGCATGCCAGGCCCTTCCATCCTCTGCTCCCCCAAAGTGGTCGCAACCTCATGTTCATGCTTCCATAACACTATCCAATTCATCCTCTGCTGACCCCTTCTCCTTTTGCCTTCAATCCTTCTCAACAGCAGGGTCTTTTCCATCGAATCCTGTCTTCTCATTATGTGGCCATAGTGTTTAAGTTTCAGCTTTAGTATTTGTCCTTCCAAAGAATAGTCTGAATTCATTTCTTTAAGTATTGACTAATTTGATCCGTGCTCTCCAAGGAACTCTCAAGTCTTCTCCAGCACCATAATTCAAAAATGTTGATTCTGCAGCACTCAGTTTTCCTTATAAGTCCAACACTCACAGCCATACATTGCTACCAGAAAAACCATAGCTTTGACTATGAGGACCTTTGTTGGCAAGGTGATGTCTCTGCTCTTCAGTATGCTGTCCAGATTTGTCATAGCTTTCCTTCCAAGGAGCATCTTTTAATTTCATGGCTTTAGTCACTGTCTGCAGTGATCTTTGAGCCCAAGAATATGATATCTGACACTGCTTCCATTTCTGAAGTGATAGGACCATTTGCTAAGATCTTAGTTTTTTTGATGTTAAGCTTTAAGCCAGCTTTTACACTCTCCTCCTCTCACCCTCATCAAGAAGCTTCTTAATTCTTCTTCACTTTCTGCCATCAGAGTAGGATCATCTGCATATCTGAGATGGTTAATAATTCTCTCAGCAACCTTAATCCTGGCTTTTTGATTCGTCCAGCCTGGCATTTCACATGATGCACTCTGCATGTAAGTTAAATCAACAAGATGACAATATACAGCCTTGTCATACTCCTTTCCCAATCTGAAACCAATTATTTGTTCCACGTTCAGTTTTAACTTTTGCTTCTTGACCCACTGTTTGCTTCCCTTCCTTTAGTAGATTATAATGAATTGAAGGGGAAGCTGGGGTGGAGAACTGGAAAGGACCTTAAGGACCCTGGAGGAAAACTAAAATAGCAAGAACAGAGCTGGGGCTCAAACCCAGGTTCTTTGACTCCAAATCCAATCATCTTTCCACTATACTATAAAACCTGCAGTTACTGCATCATTGCCAAGGTCAAGAGAACTAATCTTCTCCCAGTGTGTTATGCTCTAACTCAGAGGTGTTAGATTCAACTAGAACCAGAAGTAACTAATCCACACATAAGAATCCTTGCAGACCACATATTGACTTAACTTTGAAATGTTATCTAAATTTTATTGTATTTAATTTATTTTGTTAAATATTTCCCAATAACTTTTTATTTTGGTTCAGTTTACTTAGTGCTGCAAGAAGGCTGAGTTTTTGACACCTCTGTTTTAAATCATTTATCAGAGAAGGTGATGTGTATTAAATCTTGTCACACATATTTCTTACACCTGTGCCTCACTACTATTATGATCTAAGTGTAAGGCTATTGCTCCCATGGGTGCTTTGTATAATTGTGAGAAGGAAGGGAACCAGGTTCCTAGAAGAAGGTTTTGTATTAACTGTCTTTACCATGATCCTTCTCTCTTCTTCTTCTTCTACCTTCTTCTTCCTCCTCCTCCTCCCCATTCTCCTCCTCCCCTTAACCTTCCCCCTCCCTCTCCTGGCTGGTCACTTTGCCCAGCTCTGCTTCACTCAAATCCAACTCAGGAGCAAGTCAAAAAATATCATGCTCGTGATGTCATTGGTCCTCTTCAAGAGCAAAGGACAAACACAACAACAAGAAGTCACTTCTCATTAGAGAATTGCAGATTAAAGCAACTCTGAGGTTCCAATTCACATTTGTCAGCCTGGCAAAGATGACAAAAGAGGACAATAACAAATGCTGGAGGGGCTGTGGGAAAACAGGTACCCTTGTGTTCTTAGGGTGGAGCTATGATTGTTCCAGGTATTCTGGAAAGTAGTCTGGAGCTATGCCCAGAAAGTTTCCAAACTGTACATATCCTTTGACCTAGCTTTACCACTACTAAGCCTTTACACCCAGTAAGAGAAAGAGGAAAAGAATCTATAGTTGTAAAAATATTTATAACAGCTCTTTCCTCAGCAGTTCAAAACTGAAAATTAAGGAGCTGTCCTCCTATGGAGGAATGGTTAAACAGATTGTATAATGTGAATATAATGGAATATAAGACATGACAAAATGGATAATTTCAAGGAAACTGGAAAGACCTTTATGAACTAATGCAAGGTGAAGTAAGCAGAACTGTGAGAACAATTTTCACATTGATAACATTATAGAGAAAAACAGCTTGGAAAGACTTTAGAATCAAGGCAACTATCAACTATGAGTACTAAAGAAAGCAAAACTTACCACTCATCTCCTGATACACAGGTGATTGGCCTAAAATGCAGAAAGAAACATACATTTTTGGACATGACTAATGTGGGATTTTGATTTGTATAGCTATGTATTGAGGGATTTGATTTGATTTTTGTTTTGTTTTGTTTTGTTTTAAATTTTTTTTAATGAGGAGAGATAGTGGAAGCAACAGATTGATTTTTAAAAATTGCTATTTGAAAAGTAATTTTAAAAAAAGAATGCATGGTGAAGAAAGCTTATGTATTGCATCATTTGAAAGCCTTCATTTCCATTCAACCCTGGCTATCTTTTCATTTAGCAACAGACTCTTTACCAATTTTGCCTCATAACACACTTGCTTCTCTATAAAAGTCATCTCCAATATTTACCTTCTAAACTGGTCCTCCATTCCTTAAATTTCACCAATCTGCTTCAATCCACCCTCTACACATACCTTCCAAAGTGATTTTCCTAAAACATAGGAATAACCATATGATCCCCTCTTCCCATTAATTAAGCACCAGCAGTTCCCTATTATCTCCGTCAAATATAAACTCTCCTCTGTTTGGCATTTAAAGCCCCTTATACCTTGTTGTTGTTGTGTCCAATTCAAATGACCTCATGAACCATAGCACGCTGGGCCCTTCTATCCTCTGCTATCTCCTGAAGTCTGTCCAACTTCATGTTCGTTGCTTCCATAACACTATCCATCTCATCTTCTACTGTCCCCTTCACCTTTTGCCTTCAATCTTTCCCAGTGGCAGGGGCTTTTCCAGTTAGTCTCATCTTCTTGTTATGTGGCCAAAGTATTTAAGTTTTAGCTTCAGTATTTGACCTGTGAATAGCCTGAATTATTTTAAATATTGACTGATCTGACCTCTTTGATGTCTAAGGGATTCTCAAAAGTCTTCCCTAGCATCACAATTTGAAGGCATCAATTCTGTGGCAATCAAATTTCCTTATAGTTCAACTTTCATAGCTGTATATTACTACTGGAAAAACCATAGCTTTGACTACATGGACCTTTGATGGCAAGGTGATAGCTTTGCTTTTTAGTATGCTGTCCAGATTTGCCATAGCTTTCCTTCCAAGAAGCAAGCATCTTTTAATTTCAGGGCTGCAGTCACTGTCTGCAGTGATCCTTGAGCCCAATAATGTAAACCAACATTGCTTCCATTTCTTCTCCCTCTGTTTGCCAAGAAGTGATGGGACCGACTGCCGAGATTTTAGTTGTTTTTGTTTTTATGTTAAACTTCATACCAGCTCTTACACTCTCCTCTTTCACCCTCATCAAGAGGCTTCTTAATTCCTCTTCACTTTCTACCACTAGAGTGGTATCATCTACATATCTGAAATTGTTGATATTTCTCCCAGCAACCTTAATTCCAGCTTTTGATTCGCCCAGCCTAGCATTTTACATGATGTACTGTGAATATTCATTAAATAAATCAGGTGACAATATACAGCCTTGTTGTATTCCTTTTCCATATTGTTCCATATTTGCTTCTAATTGTTGCTGACATACGTGTTCCTCTGGAGACAAGATGATCTGGTATTCCCATCTCTCTGAGGACTTGCCACATTTTGTTGTGATCCACCCAGTCAAAGGCTTTAGTGTACTAGATGTTTTTCTGGAACTCCCTTGTTTTCTCCATAATCCAGTGAATATTGGCAATTTGGTCTCCAGTTCCTCTGTCTCTTTGAAAGCCAGCCTACTTTTCTGGCAGTTCTTGGTTCACATATTGCTGAAGCCTAGCTTGCAGAATTTTAAGCAGAACCTTGCTGGCATGTTAAATGAGCACAGTTGTTTAGTAATTTGAACATCCTTTGGCATTGCCCTTCTTTAGGATTGGGACATAAACGGATCTTTTCCAATTCAGTGGCCATTGTTGTGTTTTCCAAATTTGCTGACATATTGAGTGCAGCACTTTAACAAAATCGTCTTTTAGAGTTTTAAATGGCTCAGCTGGAATCCCATCACCTTCACTAGCCTTATTGTTAGCACTGCTTCCTAAGGCCTACTTGACTTCATTCTCTAGGACGTCTGGCTTCAGATCAGTTATCAGTAATATTATATCAATATCAATTGTTAACAATGATATTAAAGTCTTTCTTATATAGTTCTTTTGCATATTCTTGCCTCTTCTTAATTTTGTCTGCTTCTGTTAAATCCTTACCATTTTTATCTTTTATCCTGTTCATTTTTGCATGAAATTTTCCCTTGATATCTCTAATTTTCTTGAGGATATCTCATCTTTCCCACTCTATTGTTTTCTTCTATTTCTTCACATCCTTGTCCCAATCTACTGTGTCTTTCTAAATTTGTTATATGTTACTTCCTTTTCTACACTTTACAGGAAGGAAGGATTGCATTTTAAAGTGCCTATTATCAGGCACTGTGCTAAGCACTTTACAAATATTATCACATTTGATCCTCACAATCACCCTGAGAGGTAGGTGCTAGTATTATTCCCATTTTACAGTTGAAGAAATTGAATCAGACAGAAGTTAAATGACTTGCCCAGTGTCATATACTAGTATCTGAGGCAGGATTTGAACTCAAGTCTTCCTCACTCCAGGTCCAGTGCTCTATTTACTGTACCATCTAGCAGTCTTATCAAGCCAAACTGGCCTTCTTACTGTTCTTTACATTCATATAAAAACAACTAAATTATCCAAATGTGAATAGGACATTAAAGTATGGTACCAATGATTAAGCAGAACTATATCAAAAACAAAGAATGAATTTATGTTGGAAACTTTCAGCTCAACTAAAATTAGAGATAATTCAATTTTACCTATTGTTTTTGCATTGGGTTTGATGGATATCAATATACAGAGAAACGTGAATCCTTCTGAGAAGCTGTTACATTATGACCTAATATCTGGTTATTGTATTGTGTATCTTTCAATAAAAATACATATAAAACAATACCTGTAATGGTGGCACTGACCTATGAAGTTACTCCTCAAAGCATGTTCAGATATTCTCCCTTCTGGTTTCAGTTCAAGAGACCATGTGGAAACTTTAGGGATTCATTTCAGTCATGATGACTCAGCATTTGGTACTGTGGTGATGAAAAGTCTTATAACTGGCTGTGGAGCCAGAAAAATTGATGACTCAGGAGGAGCTGATTCAGAGCTGAATGAGCACACAAAAGGTGTAACTTTTCCATCTCTTTTCTTTGTTGGCAAGTGAGTCAGACTTCTTTGAGCGTCTGGGCAAAAGAGCGGGAATTGGCCAGGTTCCCCCGCCCCCCCCCCCATCTGACCATCATGGGTCCATCAGGACCTGTTTCCTTTATGTTTATTCTTTTTCTGATTTTGGGTGAATGTGTATTCCAAGAGAGGAGCACCTAGGTGGCCTTGCAAGGATAGTAAATCCAGAGGTCCCAATGGGTGTGTTGAGGGAGTTGTTTCATTTTTAATAAGAGTCCACACTGCTAGATGGGGACAATAACAGAGGAAATGCCTGGAGGCACACAAGGAAAGATGGTTCCTCAGGAAGTATGACCCTTGAAGGAAGAAGAGCTGGTTAGGCACTCTGGAAAGGCATCAGTACTCAGAGCTCAATGGGAAGCTACACAAAGCGAAAAAAAAAATGTCCCAGTTTGAGTCCATTCTTCCCCAATGAACTTGTGTTTTTAAGGGAAGAATGTGCTTCCAGTTTGGCGGGACTGTTTTGTGCTAAGTATTCTTGCTATACTTTCTCAGCACATCCTGTCTCTAAAAGAGTCATGTGGTTGATTGATAATGAGGAGCACATCGGTGAGGGCCCAGAAGTTAAAGCACTAGAAATCCCAGCTTCTGAGGGTTATCCTTAGAATGCTAAGAAAAGTAGTAGTCTGCTGACCGCTGGGGACTGGGTCTGTCAATGAGGTTGGGAGAGGGGGAAGTGAGTTTCCAGAGGGTGCTAGGCAACAAAAAAGAAATGTACCTGCTTGGTTTGCTACATTGATAAAAATAACCGAATATTTATTTAAAAAATGATTACTTCAAATCTTGTAAACCTCAGGATTATAAATCTTCTAAAATAACAAATCATATTCAATTCCACTTCTCTCAAGAGCAAAAAAAAAAAGTACATATGTGTGTGTACATGGACACACATACACACACACACACACAATTTATAGAGTGCATGGCAAAATAAATATTACTGATAGGTGTCCATGATCAAGAGTTGGGAGACTTTTGCTTTAGCAAACAAGTAGCAGTTGAATCCATCTCTGGGTTCTAGAAATTTAATCCATTCTGATTTAGCCTACTTCATGGCGTAGCCGTATCACCAAAAGTGGCCAAACTCCTAGCCAAAGTAAAAGCTGCTGATTTGTGTGTCACCTTCAATGTTAATCATATGCTAAGGCAGTATGGTGTGGTGAGAAAATCACTAGATTTGGCATCAAAAGTCCCAGCTCTTTAACTAACCTAGGGCAAGTCACAATATATGTAAAATACTTTGCAACCATAAAGTGCTATATAAATGCCAGTTGTGATTTTTATCATTTCACAAGTGTCAGAATGCACCCATACTTCACCATTTCTTTTACTTCCAGTAACTCCTAGTTGGGTCGCTTCTCCAAGGGATGCTCTATTATGGGAAATACCTTTTAAATATTTCCCCAGAACATACTGATGGCCTCTGTTTGAATCTCAAACCAGTTTCTCTTGGTAGAAGGTAGAAGTGCTGAATGAACATTTAAAAACCGCTGGCCTTTCCAAATCTTTTCTCCACTCCTCCAGTCCTCAAATTCCTCCTCTTATCCGCTCCTTAACAATTGGTTGGTTGATTGGTTGGTGTCCTTTGTTCTAGAAGAAGATCAAAATGACATCACTGTGCTAGAGTCAGGTTACAGTGTGTCTGACTGGCCGATCAGACCAACACAAGCTTGGCATGCTCCACCACAGGCTGGGCACATGTAGTCCATGTGAACATTCGGGGTGGATTCTCTAAATGTGCACATCTTGCATTTCCCTTGGGCTACTTCAATTCTGCTTTGCTCATAGAGCACAGCATCTTCTCTGATGTAAGCATGCCATGCTGAGCAGTCCTGTGCCAGTGTCTCCCGTGTCACGCAATCAATTCCAAAGCTCTTAAGAGAGACCTTGAGAGTGTCCTTGTATCACTTCTTCTGACCACCATGTGAGCACTTGCCCTGGGTGAGTTCTCCATAAAATAGTGTTTTTGGCAAGTGCACATTTTGCATTTGAACAACATGGCCAGCCCATCAGAGTTGTGCTCTAGTTCGATAAAGGACCTCAGTGTCTGGTACTAAGGTACCAGATAAGATAAGTCTTGCCAGGTCTCTTCAGAATCTTCCTAAAACAATTCAAATGAAAGCGATTCAGTTTCCTGTCATGGCGCTGGTATACTGTCCAGGTTTCACATGCATACAACAATGAGGTTAGCACAATGGCTCTGTAGACCTTCAGTTTGGTAGTCAGTCTAATACCTCTTCTCCCCCACACTTTCCTTCAGAACCTCCCAAACACTGAGCTAGCTCTGGCAATGTGTGCATCAAACTCATTATCAATGTGTACATCCCTGGAAAGCACACTACCAAGGCAGGTGAACTTATCCACAGTATTCAAAACTTCTCCATTTGCTATAACTGATGGTTCCATGTATGGATGGTGTGGTGGTAGCTGATAGAGCACCTGTGTTTTCTTGGTGTTGTTAGGCCAAAATTAGCACAAGCCACAGAGAATAGATCCATACTTTGTTGCATCTCAGCTTCAGAGATTGTATTGAGTGCACAATCATCTGCAAATAGAAAATCATGCACCAAACACTCCCTCCTCTTTAGTCTTGGCTTGTAGCCTTTTCAAGTTGAAGAATTCACCATCAGTATGGTAGCTGACCTTGATGCTGTATTCATCCTCATTGAAGTCCTTAACAATATATGTTGAATAGATGACCTAGACAGGTCTGAACATGTCAGCTCCCCAACCCTCCCCCTTTTACCAAATAAACTCTGGTGGCTATTACCTCCAAGATTAAATTACCTCTGCCAGGCTTTTAAAGTCCCTTATAATCTGGCCCCTACCTATATTTCTAGTCTTCTTGCATTTTACTCCCCTCTATGTACCCCTACAATCCGCTATCAATGGCATTGCTATTCTTTGCACAAGATAATCCTTAATATGTGCATGCATAGTATGGCAAAACAAATTCCCATATTGGTCATGCTTGAAAATGTCTCTGCATTTTAAATTCATCATCTCTCTAGTGGGAAGTGAGTGGCACTTCATTCTTTTGGCACTATGGCTTATCATGGTATTGATCAGCATTCTAAAATTGTTCAAAATAGTCTTTCTCTATAATGTTATCACTGTACAGAATGTTGTCCTAGTTCTCACTTCACTGAATCAATTCATGAGGTTCTTCCCAGTTTCCTCTTGAAACTATCTATTTCATCATCCTATGGCACAGTAATATTCCATTACCTTCAAGTATCATAATTTGTTTAGCCATTTCCCAATGGGAGAACATTTCCTTGGTTTCCAGTTTTGGGCTACCATGAAAAGAGCTGTTATAAATATTTTTGTATATAGAGGTCCTTTTCCTCTTCTATTTCTTTGAGGTATAAGCCTACTAATGTGATATAGCTGGGTCAAAGGGTATGCATAACTTTGTTTGCATAGGTTCAAATTGTTTTCCAGAATGATTGAATCAACTCACAGGTCCACCAACAACACATAAGTGTACCTGTTTTCCCATAGCCCTGACAACATTTGTCATTTTCCTTGATTGTTTTTGAGTTTGTTCTAATATTTCTTGTTGACAGGTAGAATCATTGGGTTCTGTTTGCTCTATTCCATTTTCCAGAGAGTTCTCAATTTGGAAATAGTTTTCCAACTTTTGTTCTCCACTATTTCTCTCCTTTGATTTTTTTCTCAAAAGCTCAGCTTTCAATTCTAAATTTCATTTTTTATCCTTTGATTCATTTCTTCCAGTCACTCTTGTTATCCTTACAATCAGGCCAATCTTTTCTCTGAGGTTCTACTTGCATGTGTTGTAGAATTATTCCTTTCTTCTGGATTAACTCATTGGGCTTCTCCTAGCATAATATTTCCTCATTGTGTTATGCATTTTGCTTCCTGGTTTCTGTTTCTAGATTGGCTAAGGCTTCCCATAATCCTACATGAAATAGTCAGGTCCTGCTTGGTCCTGAAAGGGATGTAGCACTGCTGTTGCAATTCTGAATGGAGTGGCTGGGACCAACCGGGCCCAACCCTCTGCTACAATCCCTGGTTTCTTTTTCTGGGCTGGTGGCCCAATGTGGGTGTTGACCTCAGCCCATCTCTCAACTCTTTTTCCTTGCACAATCCTAAACTGGGAGTTGGTTCTGATAAGCCCCATTAGTATAATGAAGATTATTTTGAACTCAGTTCTCCAAGTCCCTCCCAAAACTTGTACCTGGTTGTTGAGCTGACCTTGACTCCTATTGTGGCCATTAGTGTCCTCAAGTGTGCTCTGTCCTGCTCTTGCTACCTTAAGTAGTGACCTTTGGAAGATGGCCATCCTTCATTGCCACTCACAGATCAGAGCTGAGATCTTGCTGGCTTCAATCCCTAAGAAGTTCACTTTGGTTTCTGAATCTCCTAAAACATTTCTGCTCTGAGTACTTACATGTTTCAAGTCCTATGAAATCAGTTTAGGGAAAGGCCTCAGGCTGTTTATTGGAGTTTGGGTTGGCTTCTTCCTCCCCTGGCCCAATCCTTCTCCTAGGGCCTATAGGCTTCTGGTCACCTCATTCTACAGTCCTGGGTTGGATGGAGGAGCTTGCTACAGTTTCTCTTTGGTATTTCTTGATCATCTGATGTCTTTTTAGATCTTTGCTATAGCATAAGTGAATCAAATTAAATTAAATCTCCTATGACTTTCTATCTCACCTTCTTAACTGGAAATCATGATAACTCTTTTTTTGGATTAAATTGAATTAAAATCCTATGATGGCAGGATACCAGGCTGAGTTTCTTGTGATTCTGATTTGCTTCTTCCCTCTCTTCCAGAAAAGTGTTTTTTAAAAAAGACTAGTTCCTCAATAGCCTGCATGGGGAATGACAGACTTACCTCTGGGGGAAATCACATCTTGGGCATGAATGAGTATAAAGGTAAATAAAAAGAGACCCTTTGACCTCCCTCTGAGCATTCTGAAGTCAAATTGTTCCATTTTATTTTCCATTTATCTCAAGACCATATTTCTTTTCGTCTATAACTGTCTTTTCCCTTAAAAAACAAACACAAAAAATACCAATCCAACCCACCAACCCTGCCATCCCATCCTTCCAGGCCCAGTGGGTTTCTTTCCCTTCTCCAGAGTGGTTGCCTAGCAACCAGGGTTCCATGCTGGGTGGCAGTTGGCCCTCTGAGGTTCTGTCTCCTCAGAAGTCCTTGTGGCAGTTGGCCAATGAACCAGTCTCTTGCGGTGTTTCAGGACGAGGGAGAGTCCAAATAACCCCCAGATGACCCCGGGCCTATGCGACAATTCTCAAAGACTTCAGAAAACTTTTAAGAGTTCATCTGAGATACCCTTTGAGGTCTTCACAACTTTTTTTTTTTCAATAGCTATCATGGCCCTGTGAGATTGGTAGGGGTCAGATAAATAAAAGTCAGCGTTTCTGTGAATAGCGCTTTATATATATTAATCACACGGGAGCCTAAACAACTCTGCGAAGTAAGTGTTAGTATTATTCGTATTATTTGAGGCTTAGAGATGTTTTCCGTAACTTCCTCATGGTCAGACAGCTAATATATCAGAGTCAGAGTCTGAACACCAATCTTCCTGACAAGAAGCCTACCCATAACAATGACAATAACAATTAGCGTTTATTAAGTACCTACTATATGCTGGGCGTCATGCTAAGTGATAGCGATACAAAGAAAAGCAAAAGGAGTCCCTGTCCTCGAAGTGCTCATATTCTGATAGAGGAGACAACACAAATAACTACGTACACACAAAATATATGTAAGGTAAATGAGAGGTCATCTCATAGAGAAAACATTATTGTGAGGGTATGTGTAAAGGTGGAAAGGAAGGAATAAGCGTCTATATAGTGCCTACTGCATGCCAGCCGCTATGTGAAGCTTCTTGTAGAAGGTATGATTTGAGCAGAGACTTGAAGGAAGAGAGGGAAGCCAGGAGGTTTAGATAAGGAGGGAGAGCATTGCAGGCCTGGGCAATAGCCATGTGAAAGGCCCAGAGAGTCAGGAGATGGAGAGTCAGGAGACCAGCATCACTGTATCATAGAGTCCGTGGAGGGGAGTAAAGAATAAGAAGACTGGAAAGGCAGGAAGAAGCCCAAGTTATGAAGGACTTTGAAAGCCAGGAGATTATTTATTTTATCCTGGAGGTAATAGGGAGCCATGGAATTTATTGAGTAGGAGAGTAACATGGTCAGACCTGCAGTTTACAAAAATCACTTTGTCCACTAGTTCTACCAAGAGTTCTTAACAGCTCTGCATGTGTCATGGACCCCATTGGCAGTCTGATGAAGCCTATGGAACCCTTCTCAGAGGAATATTTTTTTAAAAATTGTAATTGAAGGAAAAGCTACATTTTAGTTGAAGGTGAGTGAAAATAAATACATTTTTCCCCCATCTAGGTTCATAGACACCCTGAAGTCTACCCATAGTCTGTAGACTCCTGGCTAAGAACTCTTGGTCTGGAATGGGAAGAACACTTAGTGATCACCTAGTCCAACATTCTGGGCCTGAAGTCAGGAAGATCTGAGATCAAATCCAGCTTTAGACACAAGTTGTTTGACCCTGGGCAAGTTGCTTAACTTCTGTTTGCCTCAGTTTCCTCATCTGTAAAATGCCATAATAATGGCACTACCTCCCAGAGCTGTTTGATCCTCACAAATGGGTATTAAATGAAATAATAATTGTCAAGTGCTTAACATAGTGCTTGGTTTAGAAAGTGACATATAAACATTAGCTATTTTTTAATAGAGGGGGAAATTAAGATGCAATAAGAAAATGTCACTTACCCAAAGTTGTTTACCTTGTTAGTGACAGAACTGGGGCTAGAATGCAGGCTTCTTGATTTCTAGTTCTGTCCTTTTTCTACTACACCATGATTACTGCTGTTTAACAGATGGGAAAATTGAGGCAAAAGAGGTTTAAAGACAAAGCCTGATTCCAAGAAACAGACATGCCAGCAGCATCTTGCTCTGCATGTCATCTTGAGTTGACAAATAAAACACTCATTCTCTATGTGTGTATAGTGTGGAAAGCATTGTGTGTCACACAGCAGCAGCCCGTCAGTCACACGTGCTCTCATGGATAGTGATCACTCTCTTTGGTATTACTTTCAAATCTGAAGCAAAACAAGATACAATGTGAGTTTTCTGTCTAGGGCTAGATTTTTTTAAATCACAGACTTGTCTTTCTCTTGCCACCCAGCGTCCTTCGGGGCTGCTTCTCATATCAGTCAATGTATGCCTAGGTCAGAGGCAGGTAACCTTTGGCCTTGAGGCCACATGTGGCTTTCTAGGTCCTCAAATGCGGCCCTTTGATTGAATCCAAACTTCACAGAATAAATCTCCTTAATAGAAGGATTTGACCTAGGCCCTTGGTCATCTACTGCATCCCTGACCATCACCAGTCATTTGTCTTGCCACTGGACTGTGATGACTCTGGAAGAGAGGGTGAGGCTGAAGACTTTGTGCAACTCTGCCTCACTTAAATCCAATTCACTCAGGAGTCAAGACATCACCCCTTGATATCATTGGTCCCCTTTGAAAATGAAGGACTGGGGCAGCTAGATGGTGCAGTGGATAAAGCTCTGGCCTTGAGGACCCGAGTTCAAATCCGCTCTCAGACCCTTGACACTCCCTAGCTGTGCGACCCTGGGCAAGTCACTTAACCCCAATTGCCTCACCAAAAACAAACAAACAAGCAAAAAAAGAAAATGAAGGACAAACATCAATAAAGTACTTCCTATGTGCCAGGTACTGTGCTAGAGGTCACTGAGTCTACCTACTCATTTTACAAATGAGAAAACCAAGGCCCAGAAGAGTTAAGTGATCTGCCCAAAGTCATACACAGGTAACAAGCAATGGAGATAAGATTTGAACTTTGTCATCTCCAAACTAAGTATTACCAACAGAACCTTAAACTGATCTTCATTGACTTGCCTCCCCATCCTGGATGTTTTTAGCATGACGGCAAGCAAGGAAAAGAGAAAACTAGCTGCAGATTCCCCTCTTTCCCTTAGGGATCCACAGCTTGATTCTCCTGATAATTAACTTTTGATGTAATTCAATTCAGTTCAAACCTTAGGTCTGACTGATCTACCTCCTAATCATTTTTTCAAAACTAAGGATGTGTAGTAATCATTGATTTCTCCACTCTTTTTCCACCCCCATCCACATCACTATATGTCAAAGATAATGAGCTGTCATCTAATGATGAAAGAAGTAAAGAACAGGCAAGGAGAACATTTTGCTTGGGTAGGGAGGTAGAGGATGAAATGATATCATTGAATATCAGTTGGAAGGAACAACAGAGGTCATCTAGTCCAGTGCTTCTTAAACTGTGGGTCACGACCCCATATGGGGTCATTGTCCACCTGCCTACCTGGACAGGAATCCTCCCTACAGTGATGACCATCTAGTCTCCATCTGAAGACTTTCTCATTTACCTCCATGAATCTCCTTTAATTGAGGGGCCAAAGCAGTCATTCAGATCCACAAGCATCATTACTCCATTGCTGTGGACTTATAGGGCTCATATTTCGGTTGCAAGTTTGGGGTTCACAATCAATGGACCTACATCAATCAATAACTATTTATTATGCATTGATTACCGTATGGGCCAGGTACTGTGCTAGGAGCTGATGATGCAAAGACGAAACCAAAACATTTAAAAACAGACAAAAGCCCTCCAATAGCTTACACTCAATGTGTCTTTGGAGAAGGTACATATAGTTGTTGAATTTGGGGGAGATATGATTTTAAATGCTGTATATGAGGAGCAGAATAATAATGAGCTGTGGTTTAATGAGATTTTCATCTACTTATATTTCTATCAATAGAGAGAAAAAGGAATGAGAAACCTTTTCCATTTATCTTGCCCTCAGACCTGTTAAATTTCTTATGTTGCTAATGAACTTAGTAATGGAAATGATTGACAGAGAATTGCCCATGAAGATGAGCATTTCCCTAAGCTTCCTGATATGATCATCAGGAGGCTAATTCCCAGCAACACTCTAAGGGGAAAACCCAACAGACACCTAGTGAATAATGGTAGAAATAATACATAGCCTTCCTCCCCTCTTTGCAGAGGTGAAAGATGAATGGTGTGAAATATTATACATACTGTCATACAGAGTTAATTGGTTTTGCCAAACTGCTTTTTTCCCCTCTTTCTTTCTCAAACTTTTATTATAAGAGATGATTTGCTGGGTAGAGGAGGGGGAGGGATGATATTAAATGATAAAATGATATTAAATGGTAAAGATGATATTAAAAACAAAAGATATCTATAAAAACAAGATATTTTCAAGTGAAATGACCTCTCTGTGAAACTGTATCATAGACATCCCTACCTCAAATACTTACTAGCTATATGACTCTGGGCAAGTCACTTAACAAGCTCTCTGTCTCAGTTTCCCCAGTTGTAAAATCAGGATAATGATAGTTCCAACCTTACAGAATTGTGAGGATCAAATAAAATAATGTATGAAAAGTGCTCTACAAGGCTCAAAGTGCTATATAAGTATTAGCTAAGATTTTGATGATGATGATGATGATGATTATATGATGACAGATGAGTGATTATGTACATGGTCTTGACCCTACATTGCCTATAGGTTGAATGAATGAATGAAAAAAAATGAATGAGTGAATGGATGAATGAATGAAAAAAATTTATTGAGGTAAGGAGGTATAGGATGAAAGTATTAGTGAATTTATTAAGTGCTGGCTATGTGCCAAGCACTTTGTTCGAACACAAACTCCCCAAATTGGCATTCACGGTCCTCCACAATCTAGCCCAAATTTACCTATTCAATTTTATCTTCATCTGATCCCCAATGTCCACCCTCTTCACCACCTCCAGAATGCACTATGATTATTCCTGGCTTCATGCCTTTGCTCATTCAGTTACCTTCTCCTATCAGCCTCTCCTTCCTTCCCTACGTAAATTTTGCATACCCTTTACCATCCTGGCTATCCTTTTTGGGTGGTCTCCAGTTTATTAGCATACCTGCTATATTGTGTTGAGTCGACCTCAGTACTGTATTCCAGGAGTGTTCTGACTAGGGCAGCTTACAGGGGAACCATCCCCTTCTAATTCCCGGAGGTTTTGCTTACTGTAATGTGGTCCAAGATCAAATTAGCCTTGGGGTACCGCATCATCCTGCTAACTCATAATGAACTTGTATCAAGTCATGAAAACCTCTAAATCTTTTTCACACAAACTGCTGTCTAATCATTCTGTTATTGTGAAATTGAAACGAAGCATAAGACTTTATATCTGTCCCAATTACATCTCATCTTATTTGATTCAGCCCAACACAACGGCCTGTCAAGGTCTTTTGGGATCTTGACTGTCTTCTAGTGTGTTAGCTACTCCTCCCAAGTCAAGCAAAAAAGCATTTATTAAGCTCCAATTATGCGCTGGTCACTGCACTAAGAGAGGAAGATGCAAAGAAAGTTGAGAGATAGTCCTTGTTGTCAAGGAGCCTGGTCTAATATGGGAGACAATATACAAACAACGTGTAGAAACAAGATGTATGTAGGACAAATTGGAAATAACCATCAGAAGCCGCTACTGTGCAGGCAGACTGAGAAAGGTTTCTTGCATGAGGCAAGACTTTGAGGAAGCCAGGGGTACCAGGAAGCAGAGATTTTATGTCATCTGCAAATTTGATAAAAATGCATTGTGATATTTTATCCAAGTCATTGATAAAATGGGAAACAATCAAGATTCTAGGACTCTAAACCCAAATGAATGGCACATTCATAGCATTAAAAGTGTGTTAATAGTGTTAAAAACATAGTGAACAACACATACATAGCACTACTAGTCTACCAGCATTACAACATGTCTTAAGCTTTTTTCAGTGGCAGCTAGGTGGTGCCATAGTGCAGTGAGCCCCCTCTCCAGTCGGGAAGACTTGTTTCCTGAGTTCAAATGTGACCTCCGACACTTACTAGCTGTGTGACCTCAGGCAAGTCACATAACTGTGTTTGCCTCAGTTTCCTCATCTATAAAATGAGCTGGAGAAGGAAACGGCCAACCACTCCAGTGTCTCTGCCAAGAAAACCCCAAATGGGGTCACGAGGAGCTGGACATGACTGAAAGATGACTGAACAACAAAGTAAGTTTTTCCAGTAGTGGAAATGGATTTGCTGTTATATTCATTCTCTTATTGACCTAGGTGCAGGGGTGGGGAATGTGCGGCCTCGAGGCCACATGTGGCCTCTAGGTCCTCAAGTATGGTCCTTTGAATCCAAACTTCACAGAACAAATCCTTTGGCATGGGGAAAAGACTGGCTTCTTGTTTTGAATATCTTTGTGTAAGAAGCAGAACCTAGACAGGTCATTCCTCACAGGGGAGGCAGGGGTCAAAAGCTCCCTCCAGTGGTGGAGATCGCAATCTGTTCTAGTCTCCTCCTGCTGTGGGAGTTTTGTCCCGCATATTGCTTCAGCCCCCACGGTTGAAGGTCTTTCTCTAGATCTTTTGACACTGCATAAACATTAGACATGGCAGTTAGGTAGCATGGTGCATAGACGGCAGGACTTGAGATCAGGAAGACCTGAATTTAAATCCTGCCTTAGAAATACTAGCTGTGTGGGACAGCTAGGTGATGCAGTGGATAGAGCTCCGGCCTTGGAGTCAGGAGGACCTGAGTTCAAATTCTGTCTCAGACACTTGATGCTTGCTAGCTGTGTGACCCTGGGCAAGTCACTTAACCCCATTGCTTCACCAAAAAGCTAAAAAAAAAAAATGCTAGCTGTGTAAGTCTTTATACCTCAATTTCCTTATCTATAAAAGGAGACTGGGGTGGGGGGGAGCTAGGTGGCGCAGTGGATAGAGCACTGGCCCTGAAGCCAGGAGGAATAGAGTTCAAATCCATCCTCAGACCAAACACTTGACACTTACTAGCTGTGTGACCCTGGGCAAGTCACTTAATCCCAATTGCCTAAAAAAACAAAAACAAAACAAAACAAAATATAATCCCAATTGCCTAAAAAAACAAACAAAAAAAAAACAAAATAAAAGGAGATTGGACTTAGTGGCCTCTAAGTTCCCTTCAAACCCTAAATCTATGATAATTCATTCCTACATCCACCTTCTTTTCCACTCCTACATTTCCTTCGTAGACTCAGGAGAAGAGATTTAGAGGCAAGTCTAGTCTCTCTATTTTTTTTTTCTTGAACATGCTTTGTGTAGAGACTTCCCCGGAGGAATTTCTTTACCAATGCAGAACAGCATCCTCTCAACAATTTAGTCACAGAGAGTTGCTTAAAACACTGAGAGATTAAGTGACTTGCCCAGGGTACCACGGCCAACTTGTGTCAGAGGCAGTAGTCCCAGCCAGGAATTCCTGACTTAGCTCTCCATAGGAGTCCCCAGTTGACTAAGCCAGAATATATATGGGCAAGTCCCAACCTCTCAGTTCGATAGCTAGAGTTTCCTCTCCATAGTTACCTATACCAATGAAATATATATATATGTATGTATGTATGTATACACACACACATACCTATATACTTATATACGAGACCATATTATGTACTTAAAGTTAATTTCTTTAAGCTCCTTGAAGGCAGCAACTATTACAAAGACTTGTAATCTCAGCCCACAGCACAGTGCCCAGCGCGCAGACGTGCTTAGTAATTGCTTCCTCATTTTCCAGGTGATGAAACTAAGGCCCAGGTGGGTGAAGAGACTTGGCTGAATTGACACAGGTAATAAGTAGAAGCTAATTCAGTTACAAGTCTAACACAGAGATTAACAACTGTGCTGAAAAGCGAAGTGATGATGTCTTACTCCTTGGGGTAAAAATACATCATTGGAGAGAATTTATCAGGAAGCGTGAGAAGCAAGGGCAGAACCGGGAAAAATGTGGCAGAAATTGTAACAACTCCCTCACCCCTTGAGCGAAATAGGATCTGCAAAGCCCTGAGGGGTGCAAAGACAAGCTTGCAAAAGCTTGCAAGTTCGGAAGTGGGGACGCTGCATAGACTGGTTCTGCTATCAGATCTAACTTTGAAGGTATCGAACAGGCTGAATCCTCCAGCTGCGCCCTATGCCTCCCAGTGCAAGCCTTCCCTGGCCCGAGGAAGAAGGGGGTGGGGAGGGGGGCACATGTATTTCCATGTGAATCTCCCGGGCAAGGGGCGGAGAGAACAGAGGTTGCCCTCTGCGCATGCGCCAGCTGCTGGGGGGGGGGAAGAAGTAGGTCAGACTCCTACTCTCACGTGACCCCTCTCCCCTCAGCTACCCCCGTCTCCTCCCTCTGGAAGGCCCCCGCAGCCTGGATGCGCTCTGCAGCCAACGTGACCGGGGAAGGGAGGAGGCGGGGCCGGCTCGGGGAGCGCGCCTCTGCTGCTGGAGTGGATTCTCTGGTTCTTGGCCCACTGGAGCAGGGCGGGAAGAGGCTCGGGCGGGCGAAAGGGAGCGCGAGGCAGCCCACCTCTCCGGACACGAGCATGGGTGAGAATGGAGGTGGGGGGAAAAGAAGAGAGACCTAAAGTAAGTACCCACAGCCGCGTCTGGAAGAAGGAGTTAGGTTGTGGGCAGCGCAGCCTGGGTTTGTGCCCAGGAAGCTGAGAGAAGCTGGAAGAAAGCAGCAGACCTCATGGCAGGTGTCGGCGCACACGTGCTGAGTCTTGCACTCCAAGTGCGTGCTGTTGTGGGTTCCAGCAGTGGGTAAGACATTCGTGCAAATGGTTTTCCAAGGGATGCACTTAAAGCAACACTTATCGTCTCCTATATTCCTTAAAGCTTCCCTAGAATGTCATCAGTGGGGAATTAGAACCATTCCAAAACCTGCCCTTCATTTGATAATTAATAACTAACATTCCTATAGTGCTTCGGAGTGCTTCGGGATTTGCAAAACACTTTGTGGGAGGGTGATGTTTTTACAGATTGAGGATACCGAGGTACAAAACGTCACTTAACCGCTGCCCGCCCCAACTTCCTCATCTGTAAAATGGGGATAATCGTAGCACCTACTTCCTAAGGTGATTGTGTGGATAAAATCAGATATTTGTAAAGTGCTTTGCTTTTGCAAACAGAAAAGATAAATGACTTGTCTGTGGCCGCACATGCAGCAAGTGTCAGAACCAGGAGTTGAATGAATTTCTTCTTGCACCGTGCCCGACATTCTTACACCCACCCTACCACAGGGCAACCCCACCATCCGTGCTGCCCCTCAGGTTCACAGCCTAGCATGTAATAACATTATAAGCCCTCCACTGGTGTCTGGCATTTATCCTTTTGTATCTTTGTAATGTTTAAAACATAACGCTTTTTCTTGGGCTACCAGAGCAGCTCTGAATGTTGTGACTCCCATGTTTATAGCTGCCTACTGGCTGGTTCTCCAGCATTCTAATGAAAGGATATTCAAGCTGGGGGCTTTTTAAAATTTTATGATAGCAACATTTCAATATAATTGATTTCCTTTGTAGTAGCATATGTTTTATGCATCTAAAATGCCCTGAGGAGGGGTCTGTTAAGCTTTACCAGACAGCCAGAGGGGTCCCTGAGAATGTTAACCCCTACTCTAAAGAATCTGGTATCTCATTGACAGCGGTACTCTCTAATGGTGCAGATCGCAGCTCATCCAGGTCTGCGTATCCTGAACGACTTTTGTTTGTGTTTGCCTACACATCTGACACAAAGAAGTCTTCATCGTTTTAGGAAACTTTCTTATATTCTCTTGACATTCTGTTGATGAATGCCAGTGGAAAACATGGGATGTCCATTGCTTAGACCTTGCTCTTGGTATGTGACCATCCCTTTTTTTTCTGGTCATGCCACATAATCCCTTATTTGCAACTTTGCAGCCTTCTTGAGCTCAGCTCAAGCATCTTCATTGCCTGTGGGGTGATCCCTGACTTCAGTCCCGGGCAGCATTACCTGGAAGAGCCATGGTGATAAGAGGGACCTTTGTTTCAAAAAGAAGCTTGAGGTCATTAAATGGGCAGTTTCATGGGCAAATCCATGAAACTTAACCACGAGTTTCAAATCATACAAAGGGCTTTTGAAGATCTAGTCTAGATACTAATTCTTGGCATCCCCACCCAGAAAAGGTCGTATCCTAAAAGTGGTAGTTTCATAGTATAGTATCGTAAATCATAAACACACACCTCTGGTTTTCTTTTGTGGACGTTAAAGTTTGCATCTGACTTTGCCAGATAAAGGACATTAGGTCTGTTATGTTCATCTCTAATGGGGAATCACCCAGACTATATAATATACATGTAGATATATATATATATATATGTATGTATGTATGTATGTAGATATATATATGTGTGTGTGTGTGTGTGTGTATTTGGCTGAGGATCAGGAGGGGGATGGGAAAGGAAAGGTAGGAACAGTGAGTATAGCCTATTATCAGATTTCAACAGCTCAGCTCTTATAACAGAGAAAGAGGTAAGAGGCAAGTTCTACATAAACTAGAAAAAAATCACAGTGGTTTTTTTATACCTCGAAGAGGATAAATGAGAATAAAAACAGCCACAACCTCATTTCCCAAAGGTCCATTGGACTTGGAATGCTTAAGACTTGACACTGTTTGAAAATAAATTTAAGGCAATGCTCCTTCCAATTCAGCTTTAACCTGGTTGGCATCAGCAACTGTAGTTAGAAGAAAATCAGGACCAGTTTCCAAAGGATCATGTTAGGTCCCTGAAAACTTGGATCTTAAGTATTAAATCCTAGGGGTGTCCCAAAAGTCCTAGTGCAGTTTTAAGCTTTAATTATAACTTGCTCAAGGCCACATTAGTAGTAAGTAGCAGGCAGGATTCGAACCCAAGTTCCTTGACTCCTAATCTAATGTTCCCTTTTCTCAACAGAAAAAAAAGAAACCTTGCTTTTCTGCTTGATACATTAGGAAAAGTCTATGGAAAGCACACTAGATTTGGAGTCAGAGGACTTGGGTGTGAATCCTGCCTGCTACTTACCACCCTTGTGGCTGTAGTAGACAAGTCACTTCAAGTCTCAAGGCCTCACTTGTGAGGTTGTACTCCTTGGCCTATAACGGCTGTTCTAACTCTAATCCTCTGCAGGTAAAGGTTTGAGTAGAATTATAGTTATTGAGCTACTACTTATAGTTGTCTACCAGAGGTGAGGAGCCTGCAGTCTCGAGGCCCTCTAAGTCCTCAAGTGTGGCCGTTTATCTGAATCAAAAGTCAAAGGGCTGCACTTGAGGGACCTAGAGGGCCACATGTGACCTCAAGGCCGCAGGTTCCCCACCCCTGGGATATTTGCCCAATTCTCTATTCCTTTCAAATAGATCATAGAATCATAGATTTAGAGATGAAAAGGTATCTAATGATATCTAGGTAGCCAGATGGCAAGTGGAAGACTCATCTTCCTGAGTTCAAATGTGGCCTCAGATACTTCCTAGCTGTGTGACCCTGGGCAAGTCACTTAACCCTCTTTGCCTTAGTTTCCTCATCTGTAAAATGAGCTGGAGAAGGAAATGGCAAACCACTCCAATATCTTTGCCAAGAAAACCCCAAAATGGGGTCACAAAGAATCGGTCAAGACTGAAATGACTTGACAACAATCCAACCCCTCCCCCCAATTTACCTATGAGGAAACTGTGGCTTGGAAGGTGACATAACTTGCCCCTGGTCACCTAGGCAGTAAGAAGTGGCAGATCCAGAATTTGGACCTAAATCCTTTTACTCTAGCGCCATTTGCACCACGTTGCCTTCATTGTTGTCCATGGTAGATGGGTACCGCACCAAGCTTTGTTAAAACTTTAAAGAGTCGTTATTATGATTAAGATAAGGTACCAGATAGTTCCCCTGGGCTCCTCGTCCCCTTCTCCCCCAAGGTTTCGGTTTGGAGATGTGTGTTGGTATGAGTGGATGTGCGTGTGTTTGTGTGGGAGAGGTGGCACACATCTCAGAGTTGAGATCCCACCTTACTGAAGTGCTAGCTAAGTGTACCTTATAAATAACCACTCATCCAGGACAAGCAGTGTTTTTGCCAAGCAAGTAGGAAAAAAAAAAAGTCTGTTTCATCTATTTTTTTGTGAGCTTCCAAGAAAGAAGGCAAATTGGGTTGGAAAAAAAAATTCTAAGTTGCTCAGATTTTTGAACAAAGATGTCTCAGCCAGGTTATTTTATGGTTTCATTTGGTGTGGGTGCTCTTCCTAGTGATGCAGGTCTTCATTCATGTATTTCCATAAAGGATCCACCTTGATGTTGAAGACTTTCTTCTGTTTTCATTCTCTTTTTTCTGATGCCTCAAGTACTATGTCCCAAGTAGTGCTTGTATGTCTACTTGTGTCTCATCCAGACAACGGCAGGACTGACATGTTTGGATAATGAGGCTAAAGCCTGGTTGAGGAAAGGTCCACCCCACTTGAGTTAGAGGAGCTGAGGTCTGACTTAGGAGGGCTATAGTGGAAAGAATATTGGATTTGGAGATAGAAGGCTTGGGTTCCAATCCAGGCTGTGCTTCTGTGGGGCCTTGGGTAAGTTGCTATTCCTCTTTGGGCCACAGTTTCACCATCTATAAAATCATGATAGGTTTGGACTAGATACCTTTAAGGTCCCTTCAAGTTCTAGGTTTATGCTCCTACGAGAGCAGGTATAAACTGAGAAGTCAGTCTAGTTGGGTATGTCTTCAGGGCACTTGAAATACAGGGGATTGTGATGATTGCCTATAAATTATCAAGCCCATTGGGAAAGGAGCCATTCCAGAATTTGGAGCAAGCATGGATTTCCAGCACATTCTCACTTAAGCAGCAGGAAGGCTTCTCAAGCTTTCAGGACTCAGAGGATTTTGGACTTCCCATCTTCCCACTCATGCCCTTGAAGTGTCCTCAGTTCAGTTGATGGCATTGTCTGCATTGGGAATCAAGGACAAGGTGCCCAGCACTAAACCTACCCCATGCTGAAGGATGCTTCTTGAGCATCCCACGAGAGGGCAAAAGGGAGTCTAGCATCCGGGAGCCCCTTTGCCAGCTGTGCACTCCAAGCTTGAGCCCACTTTCCCCCCAAATTCTGTAGATAGTCATGGGAAAGGGTGTCAGAGATGTTCAAGGGGACTCTTTTGGACCATCTTTTCTAGTTGTACCACCTTAGCAAATATACCCTTCTAGAAGCTACTATACTGTAGGCTGTCTAATGAAATTGGCTCTCAACTACTAATCTTGGTATAAAAAACCCCAGCGAGGGCACGAGCCAATGACAGTAGAATCACCCTCCGTCTCTCTCCATGGTACCCATAGAACCCTGATGGGGAGGTAGACTGGTTCTGGGACCTGGGATTCATCTAGAAGGGTGGGAAGTTGGGATGAGGAGCCTTAGAGGAGCTGCACTGGGGTAACTGTAATAGGTCAGAGATTCAGGCCAGTAAGGAAGCAAACCTACAGAGAGTATTTGTCTAGTTCAATCTGGCTTCCAGAAGTCTTCTTGGTCCTTTTATGGCAGCTGCTGCTGTTTTCCTAGGCAAACTAGCTGGTGTGGTGGATAAAGTGCTTCCTGACTTGGAGTCAGGAAGACCTGAGTTTAATTACTCACTAGCTGTGTGGCCTTCGGCAAATCCCTCATCTCCTCTGGATCTCAGTTTCCTCATCCATAACATAAGAGAGCTTACCTCAGTGGCCCCTGAGTGTCAAATCTAAATATATGAACCTACAATCTATTTCCTCCATACCAATGAGTGTGGTTGTGGCGGCGGGGGCGGTGGGAGTCAAAAGTTACAGGATTGTAGATCTGGAAGGGAACTCAGAGGCCATCTAATCCAGCCTCCTCATTTTACAGTTGAAGAAACTGAGGCCCAGGAAGAATAAGCAAGTTTTTTTTTAATTTATATTTTTTAATATTTATTTTATTTTATTTTTGTTACATTTGAGTTCCAAACTACTTCTCTCTCTTCCAACCTCCAATTAGAGAAGGCCACCATTTGACACAGATATATAGATATAGGTACATACAGACACACACATATACATATTATATATAAAACCATACTTTGCATACTTCCATTTATCAGTTCTTTCTCTGGAAGTGGATAGTGTCTTCCTTTATAGGTCCTTTGTAGTTGATTTGAATATTCGTATAACTCAGAATAGCTTAGTCATTCACATTTACTCTTCAAAGAATATTGCTGTTGCTGTATAGGATGTAGGATGTTGTCTTGCTTCTACTCATTTCACTCTTCATGATTTCACATAGGTCTTCCCATGTTTTGCTAAAATCAACCTGTTCGTTTCTTACAGCACAGTAGTATTCCATTACATTCAAATACCACAACTTATTCAGCCATTCCCCAGTTTTTGGGCATCCCCTCAGTTTCCAGTTCTTTGCCACCACAGACAGAGCTGCTATAAACATTTTAGAACATATAGGTTCTTTTCTTTTTTCCCTGATGAACTTGGGAAACATACCTAATGGTATTGCCGGGTCAAAGGGCATATACAGTTTTATTACTCTTTTGGCATAGGGTTAAGCACATTTCCCCAGATCATGCTGAGAATGTGAAGATTTGATCCTAAGGGTAGAACATAGACAGTTTGCCCTTGTTAATGGATTAATTGGCTCTAAATCTGATGTTGCAGATGTCCTGCTCCTCAATCCTGGGTTTGGTTCACTCTTCATCCTCAGCACCTGTCCAAGAGATGCCCATAGATCATGGCCTCTTAACCTGGGAGCTATGAACTTGTTTTTAAAAATATTTTGTCAGTTATATTTTGCTATTGTTGGCTTCTTTTTTAATCCTGTGTATCATTATCTTATTCATTTAAAACATCATTCTGAGGGGTCCACAGGCTTCACCAGACTGCTGAAGGGGTCTAGGATGCAAAAATGCATTATCGTTTTTTGAGAAGGTCCAGGGCTTTCTGTCCCATTGCATGTCAATATCCACACTGTCTATGTTTTTCATACCCCCCTTTTTTTATTACACTATGAAAAGTTGGACTAATTTAATTTACATTGCAGGAAAGCAAAAGTCATAGACTCTTGACATAATCATGTAGCTATCCCAACATTGCTTTTATTCTCAATAAGGAGATAAGATGGTTCTATGCTTAGTAAAGCTTCTAATCTAAAAAGGGGAGATTCAGTTTACATTCGTCTGAGAGTTAGAAATCTGCTTTCCCCAAATTGAGGGTGCATGTCAAGCTATGCCCATTTTTCCTCTCCTCTGTCACAAAACCAGTATACTCATCATTTTCACCAATTTCCATCTTGGAATCTGATCCAGTATAGAATTTCCTTTTGATTCATTACCTTTGGAAGGATTAAGTTATCATTAAGGCAAGTCAAGAATTTATTAGCTGCTCTGCTTTTGGCATAGAGTGCCAGCAGCTATTTGGATAACTGAAGTCTCCCATCACTACTGCTTGTGCCAGGCTTGTGGACTTCAGACAAGGATCTACTAAGTCATAGATAACTTGTAGTCTCCATAGGTGGAGAACTTTCTCCCACCAGGAGCTCCCCCCACCAACAATCACAGATCTGTATTTATTCTAAACTCCCTTCACTGTTTTCATTGTATTTTGATGGTATACATTGTGTATATTGCTCCCAAATTCTTTTTCCCCCAGGAACCAACTGGAGACAGACCTAAGACTTCATCAGGAATTCATTCCAGACAACTCTTCACCCATTTACCTGAAACATAGGTGATCCTAGTGGCGTGAATTTGAAAACGTTTGCTACATATGCCCCTAGTTTCTTCAATGTGTAATTAATTTCTCAGTTGGGGATGAAATGATTAGGGGAAACTTTTTCTATGTATTGGAAATCAGGATTAAGTAAAGATCACAGTATCAGTAGTTGGTTGATAGTAGCCTGTAAGGAAACCTAAGCAGCTGGGTGGTGCAGTGGATAGAGTGCTGAGCCCAGAGTCAGAAAGAATTGAGTTCAGATTTGACCTCAGACATTTTCCTCTTAACTTTGTAACCCTGAGTAAGTCACTTAACCTTTGTCTGACTCAGCTTCCACAACTGTAAAATGGGGATAATAATAGCACCTTCTTCCCAGGGTGGTTGTGAAGAGCAAATGAAAGAATATTTGAAAAGCACTTTGCATAGCACCTCGCACATAGCACATGCTTAGTAAATGCTTCCTTCCTTCTTTCCTTTATTCCTTCCTTTCTTCTTTCCTTCCTTTCTCCTTTCTTCCCTCCCTTCTTTACTTCTTTCCTTCCTCACTTCTTTCCTCTTTTCCTCCCTCACTCCCTCCCTTCTTTCCTTCCTTCTTTCCTCCCTCCCTCTCTCACTTTCACCCTCCTTCCCCTCTTTCCTTCTCAAAGCAATTTAGGGCTGAAAGAGAACTCAGTAATTATTTAATCTGATCCCCTCAGTTTACAGATGAGGAAACTGAGGTTCAGAGATTATGTGGCTTGTCAGAGTCATGCTGTAACCCAGCACCAGTGTTAGTGCTACAATTCAGGCCTCCTGATTCGAGCCCAACCCTCTTTGAGATCCATCACATTGCTAATGATGTCTTCTGCAGGATGATACACTTTGACAAGTTGTCTCAGAGACATCTGCCATCATGAAACATTTATGTCCTTCCCCGAGGTACATATTAGAGATTTTAATTGGTTATGAGATTAGTAACAGTAAGTCTAAAGTAAAAGAAAAACCTTACCCAATTTTACCATAATAGGTGTTGTTAGACTTTCCAAAATTTGGTTTATTTAGTATTGCTCAAGAGGGCCAGGGAGTCTTAAAATGGCGTGTGCTCTGTAACAATTGATATCACTTTTTTTTTTCATTCAACCATTGAAGCACATTCTGGAATTATGGGACAAGAATCACAAGAGGCTTAATTCCCTACATCCTTGGGGATGGTTTATCTAACAAAATTGAATTTGTTTGCTGAACTGGAAGTTAAGCAGCATCTGTCCTCCAGTCTTTTCAGACCTGGCCCTCCATTGTTGTTCATGGGATTGATTTTCCCTCTTACAATGAACTGGAGGTATCAAGGGCACCCAGAGAAAGGCCAGGAAAATGAGACAAGGTGACATACAAGGAGGGAAACCAGTCATTAATGAGCTTTTCTCTTCCTTTCCCCCCTTAAAAAATTGCATTTTTCTCAAACAGCAACAGTCAATGGTTTACAAATATACTTAGCCCTAAATCCCCTGGAATGCTGAGACCAGGAGGGACCTGCTTGAAATCAATGAATTTAAAAGATAAGATATTTGTAGTATTTGCCACTAGATGTTAAGGGAAGTTAACACTCACCAACTTTTCCTCCCTTTTCCCATTTTACATTAACAGGAACATGGTAAAAGACACATACAGATGCATATACATGCATACACCAGGTGAGACCACAGTAGGAATTAGACTGTATTTGGGCAAGGCTAGTCACCTATTTGCAAATAGGCACACTGGTTCACAAATACTTAATTCCTGGTTAATGGGTTAGAAAACATGTATTTTCTAAGAGAATTCTGAAAGCTCTTGACAAATGAAAATAATCCCTCAATATGACATTAGATTTCACATTCGTTATAAATTGATACTTTTAGTGTGAGGTTCAAGTGACATACTATATAGCTTACATCTTATTTGCGCTCTTAAAGTTACAGTAAGTTATTGTTATCTCTCCAAAGCAGCAAGGTACCCCGAGGGAATGTCAGACCAACACCAGGACCACTCTTTACCCTCAGACTCTGATGGAGACAGCCCAGGAACCTGAGCCCAAGAGCCTTGGGAATAGCAGTGCCCCCCAATTCCCAGACCTGCGTCCAGTCCAGTCCCTGTAGCTATCACTGAATGGAAAAATCCTTGTGGAGATGGGGCTCACCTTCCTTATCACCATCAGCAATAACTTCTGACTAAATGCTATCAGTAGGCAGATAGCACACAAGCCCTGGGGGTGGCTGCATGCACTCATCTGACCACCAGTCCTCCTCCAGCACAGCCCTTACAACTGTGATCTAGGAAGCAACTTCTGTGGAGAGGGGGTCAGCCATCTCTACCAACCACCACACACAGGCAGACAAGCCCGCCCTCCTGAAGCAGGAGGTTACTCCAAGGGAGAGACAGGAAACAGTATGTGCCAGGCAAGTCAGACGACCAGCACCTCTTTGACCACTGGCTCCCTTCATACCCTGACGGAGGCAGACTAGGACCCTGAGCCCAAGAGCCTTGGGAAGAGTGTTGCTTCCAGCCCAGCTCCCTCAGCCATCATTCATGGAAGCAACCCCTGCAGTGATGCAGCCTGACTGCTCCTGGAGGGGCTACATCCACAGCTACCCAAGACTTGAAAAGAAAGTTCTGGCCACCCAAGTCCTTGGCACTGTCAAATGGTTCAACATCAGAAACTTAGTGTGATTTTATTAGTAGAAATAACATTAAAGAAGAAGCATCATAGGACTTTTTCATCTGACTTGCACCTGAAAACCTTTTATGTATATTGTCTCTCCATTAAAATATGAGCAACCTTGAGATCAGGGACTGTCTTACTTTTCTGTTTGTGTCTGTAGAACTCAGCACTTTGTTTTGCACATAGTAAGCACTTAATAAATGCTTCATTTATTCATTTTGTGAGATAAACAACAGAAATGGGTTACATATGGAAAGTACTTTGCAGACTTTAAAAACATAAATGTCATAAATAAAACATAAATGTCAGCTGTTATTATTTTTTGTAATGTCCTTATTTAGTGAGATACCAAATTCTCTTGGATTTGGAAGCTATTTTCTGAAAATATGAGAAAGGACAGAACCCGGGGGAATTTTTCTTGGTCTAATAGGACCTCAGATTCAATATCCATCCTTGGTAAGTACAGGGAAAAGGGACCGCACAGTGGTTGTTGGGAGAGGCGGATTTTTTTTAAAATTTGTTAATATCTTTTGTTTTGCTGTTTCTCATGACACCCCTCTCCCAGTCCTGAACGTTCTCACTGTCTGTCCCCTATATATTTTAGAAATGAGGCCTTTATCAGAGACACTAACTGTAAACATTATTTCCCAGTTTTCTGCTTCTCTCCTAATCTTGTATGCATTGGCTTTGTGCAAAAACTTTTCAATTTAATGTAATCAAAGTTATCCATTTTGCATTTCATACTGTTCTCTATCTCTTATTTGGTCATAAATTCTTCCCTACTCCATAGATCTGAAAGGTAAACTATTCCTTGCTCTTCTAGTTTGATTAAAGTATCAGTCTTTATATCTAAATCCTATACCCATTTGGAACCATGCCCAACAGACTGTGAAATTGTGCATACCCTTTGACCCAGCAAAACAGCTACTAGGTCTGTATCCGAAAGAGATCATAAAAATGGGAAAAGGACCCACGTGTACAAAAAATGTTTATAGCAGCTCTTTTTATGTTGGCAAAGAATTGAAAATTGAGGGGATGCCCATCAATTGGGGAATGGCTGAACAAGTTGTGGTATATGAATGTAATGGAATACTATTATGCTATAAGAAATGATGAGTAGGTGGACTTCAGAAAAACCTGGAAAGACTTACATGAACTGATGCAGAGTGAAATAAGCAGAACCGGGAGAACATTGTACACGGTAACAGCCACATTGTGGATGACTGACTTTGATAGACTTGGTTCTTCTCAGCAATGCAGGAATCTAAGACAACTCCAAAAGACTCATGATGGAAAATGCTATCCACATCCAGAAGAAGAACCATGGAGTCTGAATGCAGATGAAAGCATACTATTTGCTCGCCTTTTCTTTTGTTGTTTTGTTTTATTTCTTTTTCTTGTGGTTCCTCCCATTAGTTCTAATTCTTCTATACATCATCACTAATGTGAAAATATGCTTAATATGAATGTCCAAGTACAGCCTATATCAGATTGCATACTGTCTTGGGGAAGGGGGAGGAGAAGGACGGGGAGAAAATTTAAAACTCAAAATCTTATGGAAATGAATGTTGAAAACTAAAAATAAAATATTTTTTTAAAAAAGAAATGTGTCTTGACTGACATATGTTTCCCACATATTTCTTCCTTTGTCCACTCCCAGAGAGCCAATCTTTATAGCATTGTTTTTTTTAAAAAAAAAAAAGAGGAAAAAAAAACAAATATGGCAAAACTAATCAACGCATTGAAAAGAATGTTATATGTAATGTTCCACACTTGTGAACCCCTCCTCTGGAAGGAAGCAGAACAAAGTGTCCTCTATTATTTAGAAGAAGGTATTTAAAAAACAGTAACAACAACTTTAAAGCCATGAGAAATAAGAAGCTTCATAAGATAGCAGCTTGAGTGTTGAGATCTCCTGGCTGTCCTTAGAAAAACCAATAACTTTCCATCAGATCTGTGTTGCCTGCAGGGAAGCCCTTTTAATCTGCCTCTCAATTACTGAAAAGGGAGCAAGTTGCCCTAGTAGCGGCAACAGTAAAGACAGGTTCTAGATTGGCTCTGTTACATCTTCCTTCTGTGACCCTCGGCAGTCTCCTTAGATGGGATGGGTCCCGTCAATACAACAACTAAGTCTCTTTGTCATCCAGCACATAAATCATTTTAATAATTCCGCTCCTGTCGCTGCCTAGAACACCCCCAACCACCACTAGTACTGAATCAGGGTTTTGACTCTTTCTTCTTCCCTAACCTTAACTTCCCACACCAGAGCTACTGAAGTCAGTTTTTGAATGAGTTAGAGGTGGTGTTTAAACTCAAGCTGGATGCCTCCAAGGCCACCAGCAGCAAATGAGAGAGTATCTGTAAAGTGCTTTGCATAGTCCATGCACTTAGTAGCTACTTAATAAATGCCTGTTCCCTTCTCTTCTCCTGATACACCTAGGTATTGACTTCTAGATGTGTTTAAGAAGAGTTCTTGTAAAATGATCTTATCATCATCTGGTTAACATCTTAGTGAATTGATTAGAATTTCAGTTGACCTCAAGGACTGAAACCCAGATTATTAGGAATGGCTATCAGAGGGAACTCTAGTACGCTTGACTCCTTAGCACCACGTTCTAATTGTAGAAGATTTCTACGCTTGAATTAGTCCATCCTATCTAGGTTGAGGCAGGTAGATGGCACAAAGAACCTGAGTTCAAATCCTGCCTCAGACACTTAATAGCTCTGGGACCCTGGGCAAGTCACTTAAACTGTTTGCCTCCATTTCCTCAACTGTAAAATGGGGGTAATAATAGCAGGATCAAATGAGATAATATTTGTAGAGATCTTAGCACTGTGCCTGGCACATAGTAGGTATTTAATAAATGCTTATTTCAAGAATAGGCAGTGAGGAAACAAAACTATCACTCTATAGATGATATGATGGATTACTTAGAGAGCCCTGGACAATCAACTAAAAAACTAGTTGAGAAAATTAACAACTTTAGTAAAAGTTGCAGGATATGAAATAAACCCACATAAATCATGAGCATTTCCATATTCCAACAACAAAACCCATCAGGAAGAGAAAGAAAGAGAAATTCCATTTAAAATAACCGTAGACAATATAAAATATTTGGTTGTCTACCTGCCAAGACAGACTCAGGGACTATATGAACGCAATTATAAAAAAAACTTTTCATACAGAGAAAGACAGATCTAAACAACTGGAAAAATAGTAATTGCTCATGGGTAAGCTGAGGCAATATAATAAAAATGACAATACTATCTAAATTAATTTACTTATTCAGTGCCATGCCAAAGTACAAGAATTATTTTGTAGATCTAGAAAAGAAATTCATGTGGAAGAACAAAAGGTCAAGAAGATCAAGGGAGTCAATGAAAAGAAATGTGAAGGAAGGCAGCCTAGCAGTACCAGATTTCAAACTATATTACAAAGTGGTAATCATCAAAACAATTTGGTACCGACTAAGAAATAGAGTGGTGGATCAGTACAACACATTAGGTGTGCAGTACACAGTAGGAAATGACCATAGTAATCTAGTATTTGATAAACCCAAAGATCCAAGCTTTGTGGGCAAGAACTCACTATTTAACACAAATTGCTGGAAAAACTGGAAAGCAATTTGGTAGAAACTAGGTATAACATTTCGCATTGTACACTAAGATAAGGTCAAAATGGGTACACATTTATACATAAAGGGCGATATCATGGGCAAATTGGGGAGCATGGGAAATTTTACCTGTCATATCTATGGATAAGGGAAGAGTTTATGACCAACTTAGAGATAGAGAAGGTCATGGGGAAGAATGGATAATTTTGCTCACGTGAAATTAAAAAGGTTTTGCAGAAACAACCAATGTTGCCAGGGTTAGAAGGAAAACAGAACAGCAAATTTCCATGATGGAGGCCTCATTTCTCAACTCTATAGGGAATGGAGTCAAATTTATAAAAGAGTCATTCCCCAATTGACAAATAGTCGAAGGGTATGAACAGCTTTCAGAAATAATCAAAGTTAGCTATAGTTATGTGAAAAAATGCTCTAAATCACTTGATTAGAGAAATGCAGATTAAAATAACTATGAGGAACCACTTCACTTATCAGATTAGTTAACATGACAGAAAAGGAAACTGACTGATGGAGTTGTGAACTAGTCCAACCATTCTGGAGAACAATTTGGAACCATGTCCAGAGGGCTAGAAAACTGTGCATACCCTTTGACCCAGCAATACCACCATTAGGTCTATATCCCAAAGCGATCAAAGAAGAAGGAAAAGTATCTATTTGTACAAAAATATTTATAGGAGCTCTTTTTTGTGGTGGCAAAGAATTGGAATTTGAAGAGATGCTCATCAGTTGGGGAGTGGCTGAATAAGTTGGGGTATATGCTTTTGATGGAATACTATTGTGTGCTAAGAAATGCCTACCAGGATGGTTTCAGGAAAAACCTGGGAAGACCTATATTAATTGATGCAGAGTGAAGTGAGCAGAACCAGATCATTGTTCACAGTAACAGCAACATTGTAACAATGATCAGCTGTGAAAGACTTAGTTACTCTGATGAAGACAATAATCCAAGACAATTCCAAAAGACTCATGTTAAGAAATGTTATCTACCTCTAGAGAGAGAACTAATGAACTCAGAGTGCAAATTGAAATATAGTTTTGTAGTTTTTTCATTTTATTTTTCTTGCTTTTTTGCAACCTTGATAATGTGAAAATATGTTTTGCATGTTTTCACATATATAGTTGATATATTGCTTGCCTTGTCAATGGGTAAAGAAGGGGCTGGAAGGAGGGAGAGAATTTGGAAATCAAAATTTTACAAAAGTTAAATAATTTTTAGTAGAAAAATGCTCTTCCTTCCTTCACCACCTCAAGGTGCATGCCCAATTTTCTTCACTATCTCAGACTCTTAAAATCCCACCTCATTTTCAAAGCCTACTGTGGGTACCATCTCTGTGAAGTTTTTTTTAATGGCTCTAGATAGAAATAACCTCTTCTTCCTATCACAGGACTTGGTTTGCAGTTCTCCTGAATACTTAACATGTTCTATTTTATGTAATAGTTATTAGTACACATGTCTTATCTCTTGAATGAACACCCATTCCTGGGAGCATGCATTGGACTGACATGGAAGTTGAATGAATGGAGGGACTATGATTCTTACCTGTCTACTTACTGTGTGGGGAAGAAAAGCATTTTAAATGGCTACTGAGCTGGGACTTAGTATGCATACTCATATGGCAGTAGCTGGCCATATCAAGCTTGCTCCTTCCTTCTGATATCAGCTCTCCCCATGTACTCAGTGGGCTTAGAAGTTACTCCGTCAATCAGGAATTCTGGCTCCTGGATCTTTCCAGGAGCATGCAGCCTTAGGGAATGTCTTTCAGTGAACCTCCCAAACCCTTCTAGAGGGGAGGAGTGTTACATAAGGAGAGGTATTCTGGCTTCTTGTCTGTTGTATCTCCTAGACCATGGAAGGTATGTAATAAATGCTGGTTGAAATGATTTCAGTCTTAAAGATTTTTAGGGAAAGAAATCTGCAGTCTCCATCCATGAACCACTCACCTGCCTGATGACCCTAATATGATTATTACATTAACATAAATCTTGAATAGGAAACTGAATACCTGTAATTTTAAGAGGCTGATCTTATGAGGACAGCATTATCTGTTTCAAAGCTATATTTTTCACGTTAAAAGTGTCATCATTCTCTTGGGAAATTGAAGGCTTCATACCAAGGAATATTATTGATTTAAAGAAAAGCCTGCCTCTTTCCACAGTCATAAGAAAGCTAATACTTGCCTCCATTTGCTCACTCTTGCCAGAAATGTCCCTTTTAACGTGTGTAGGAGGTGGCCAGTGGCTGGAGTTTTCTTAGTGTGGCATTGTGAAGCTTTTTATCAGACAATTTTCATCAAAAAATAAAAATGCCCTGGCTTGCTGAGCATTCAATAAATGGTACCAGTGATGGCCTTTTTCTCAAGTATGGTAAGTATAAGGTGATTCCTTCCCTATTCCAACATCTGGAATGACTCAGGCAGAACGTTGGGGAGAAGGAGGTGGAACCTGTTAGCAGGCACTTAAAATCAGAGTAACAACTAGTAATTCTGGCACTTATGGCAGGTACCACCAAATATGCCTAGGGTGAATAGCATGAAAGTCACACTTAAATCAACTTTTAAAAACAAATTCATTTCGGGGTGGGGGTATAACTCACTAGGGTTACCGAAACCTACAGCTTGAAAGACTGAATCAAGGAGTGAAAGAGTAGGAAACATGCCATCTGGTAACTTCCTATTCTAATTAATCATTCTTGCAAATAGGTGCTAAGCTTACTTTTTTTCCTACCTGCTGAAGGAATATAAGTACTATTGGTCTCTCTGAATTATTGTGTCCTGGAACAAAACCCACATTTCCCTGGCATAGTTACAGCTTTGTTAGAAATGACCTATGAGCATTGCATTCATTCACCAACAATCAGCAAGCCGAGGTTTGCTTCCCTCAACATCTCTCAGACTACCCTGATGTCCTTTTGGGACAGCTGCCAGAGGCTATTCTGGAAATTAATTTTATTCCAATTTCACCTCGCATAAAAATCTTGGAACTCAATAATTTATCCCCAGTCACTTAAGGGATAGTCCTTATCATTGGATTCCACAGTTTTATCTTGGCCACGTTAAGGTTTTGAGGGAGGTACAGAAGGTCAAAAGATGTGGCCAAGTAGAAGGCAGCGCGACTGACAGTGCAAGAGGGAGAGAAGGGAATTATTTGAAAGGGATCCCTCCCCTTTCCTAGGGTAGTGGCAGGAGTTGTCATTGATAGCTAAAGCATTACGGGCCCAGGAAATGGATCTACAGTACATACAGTATAAGGCTCTTGGGGACAAGGTAGATTACCTCCATTAAACTAAGAAGACTGTATTTTTGGAGAAAAAACAGGAAGTTTGAAGCAGGATAGAGAAGGTGGCTAACCCATAGGAACAAAAAGAAGACTGTTATCTCAACAGTGAAATTGTATTGATAAGATACATAGTTAAGACAAAAAAGGGACAAGGATTAAGGGGGGGAGATGAATGGGGTCACTTTTCAAAGTTTTCTGTAGAAAAAAAGTGAATGAATTCAAATAAGAAGATGTAAAAATCAAGTCACTAGACCTTGATTTTTCAGAGATTATCGCCTCTTTTTGGTGTTCCCAAGGAGAAGGGGCAATACATAATTGAGTCTAAGTAAATACAAGGTAAATTGGGGGAAAACAGACCGGCTGGAACTGATATTATTCTTTCTACCCACTAGACATTGCCAGAGAAATATCCACACCACAGACCAATAATTCAGCCCACAAGCATTAATTAAGTGCTTACTCTGCATCAGTCACTGGGCTAAATTCTGTGATTACAAAGAAGAGGCAAAAACAGACCTTCTGTTCAAGGATCTTACATTCTGATGAGGGAGGCAACATATACACACACATATGTATATGTACAAATACATATATACACATACAACATACATAGATATACATACATACATTGTATATGTATTCACTGCATACATATATGACCCAACTGGCCCTACAGCTGCTCCAACAATGATCTACAAAGAAAACCATAATGAATAGTGGTTGTGAAACCAAGGAGGAAACTACAGTGGGTCATCTTTATAACCTACAATTACAAATTCAACCTATGGGCAAGTGACCAGAGCAGAAACTATGTAGCAGGTTGGGTTGGGATCATGGATTCAATGCCCAGAACTCTGAGCTAGGCCAGTAGTACCAGGGTGCTGAGAAGTGATTAAGGACTTAGTCCCCAGACAAACCAAAAGCAAGGTGGCTCTGGGAGGGACTGAGAATGTATACCTAGGGACCAGAGTCCCAAGCCAGGGTAGGAGCATGAGGATGTCTAGAGCTGATCTTAGATTCAGTCTCCAGCCCAAACCAGCAGAAAGGGGATCTCCCAGAAGGGTCAAGAGTGTGGAACTGGCATCCAGAACTCCAAGGCTGAAGTCACTAAGAGCATATTGTAGACAAACCCCACCCCACCCCCAAACAGTAGCTTAGAGGTCTCCCAGAAGAGCTGGGATTACAGACTGCCCCAGAGCTCCCAGCTAGGTCAATGATACTGGTTTGCCCAGAACAAATCTCTGGAAAAATTACTAAACAGCAACAACAACAATAAGCTATTATGAATCCAGGTATGCCCAAGACACAAAGCCAGAAGAAGAGAACGACTCCAAAACATCTACAAGCAAAGACTCAAAGAAAAACACACCTTGGGCACAAATCCAACTAGAATTCCTAAAAGAAATGATTTAAGAGTTTTAAAATGCTTAAAATTTTACAGTTCAATTAAACTAAATTTAATAAATTAATATTAATAAATGTGATAAGATCAAAAGTTTAAAATATATATGGAATGAGTGATAAAGAAAAGCACTGGAAAATAAATGAGAGCAATAGAGAAGAGACTTGGAAAGAAAATTGGCAACCCAACACAAGAGGTAAAAACCTTACCCAAAAAATTGGAACAGTAATGCATTGTTGATGGAGTTGTGAATTGATGCAACCATTCTACAGAGCAATTTGCAACCATGCCCAAAGAGCTATAAAACTGCATACCCTTTGATCCAGCAATACCACTCCTAGCTCTGTATCCCAAAGTGATAATAAAAAAGGGAAAAGGACCCACATGTGCAAAAATATTTATGGCAGCTTTTTTTTTGTGGTGGCAAAGAATTGGAAATTGTGGGGATGCCCATCAGTTGGGGAATGGCTGAACAAGTTGTGGCACATGAATGTAATACTATTGTGCTATAAGAAATGGTAAGCAAGCAGATTTCAGAAAAACCTGGAAAGACTTACATGAACTAATGCTGAGTGAAGTGAGCAGAATCAGGAGAACATTATACACAGCAACAACAACATTATGTGATGATTAACTATGACAGACTTAGCTCTTCTCAGCAACGCAATGATTCAAGACAATTTCAAAAGACTCATGATGGAAAATGCTATCCACATCCAGAGAAAGAACTATGGAGTCTGAATATAGATTGAAGCATACTATTTTCACTTTTTTTGTTTGTTTTTTCTTTCTCATTTTTCTTTTTTCTGATTCTTCTTTCACGACATGACTAATGTGAAAATATGCTTAACATGATTGTACATGTATAACCTATATCAGATTGCATGACATCTTGGGAAGGGGGAAGGGGAAGGAAGGAGAGAGAAACATTGGAACTCAAAATTTTACAAAAATGAATGTTGAAAATTTTCTTTACATGTAATTGGGAAAAAAATAAAAATACTATTAAGGGAAAGAAAACCTTATCCAAGTAACAGACCTCCTGAAAATTAGAATGGATTTTTATAGAAGTTGATAATCCATGAGACAAAAGAAATATCAAAACAAAACCAAAAGATTGGGAAAAAATAGAAGGAAAAAACGATGTCTCAAATAAAGACCTAACCTGGAAGACATATCAAAGAGAGATAATTTAAAAATCACTGGACTACTGAAAAACCAAAAGTTAAAAAAAAAAAGCCTAGAAATCATATTTCAAGAAATCATGAAAGAAACCTGCCTGGGTCTATTAGAAGTAGAGGACAAAGTGAAAACAGAAGAATACACAGGTCACATCCTGAAAGAAGCCCCCAAATTAAAACTCCCAGAAACATCATAGCTAAAATCCAGAGCTTCTATATTAAAGAAGAAAAAAAAAATACAGCAAGTAGCTAGAAAGAAAGAGTTCAGGTACCAAGGAGTCACAGTCAAGATCACACAATATTTAAAAGCCACCACTGTAAAGGAGCAAGGAGCATGGAATATGATGTTCCAGAAGGCAAAAGGTAAAGGCTTACAACCAAAAATAACCTATCCAGAAAATCTGAGTATAATCCTACAGGGAAAAAAATGGAATTTTAGTGAAACAAAAGATTTCCAAACATTCCTGATAAATAGACTAGAGCTGAATAGAAATTTTGAAATATAAACATGACTCTAGACAAACATAGAAAAGTAAACATACATAATCAGAAAGGATTTTTAAGGGTGAACTGTTTGCATTTTAGTGGAGGGAGGGGTGATATTAGAATCTCATAAGAACTATAAAATCAGGGGTTAAGATGTGAAAGGTCTGGGGGCATATTTTGTTATATTGTGATGATATTTTAAAAAGAGAAGAAAAGGGGGGAGATATCATTAGAAAAGAAAAGTGGAGGAATGAAGGGGACTTATTCACATAATCATAGGGTACAAGTAGAAGTCTATAAAAACAAGGAAGGAGTGGGGGAAGTGGGCATCATTTGAACTTTGAAGTGAGCAGAGCCAGGAGAACAGTTTACACTGTAACAACAATATTATAAAAAACAATTTTGAAAGACTTAAGAACTTGATCAATGCAGTGATCAATCACTGTTCCAGAGCACCAATGATGAAGAATGATACCTGCCTCCTGATGGAGAGGTGATGGACTAGATATAAAGAATGAGACACATTTTTTGGTCATGGCCAACGTGAACTTGACTGTGCAGATGTGTTGCAGGACTTTTGTTTTCTTTTTTTTTTCCAGTGAGAGAGGAAAGATGGGAAGGAGAGAGGGATGATGCTTTTTAATTGAAAACAATTTAAATTTTTTAAAAAAAGATAAATACAGAGTAAATGAAAGATAGTACTACAGGGGAAAGCATTAGACCTTAGGAAGAATAGGGCTCCCTCCATCTTTTAGTGAGTCTACTAAAGTCCTACTTTAGTGCTTTCTTGGGCCAGTCCCTGGGAGGCCTAGGAGGAGGGGAGGTCAGATCAACTTGTATGAAATATTTCAGAGTGCCATCGGGAACCCAACACCTTAATAGAACTGGAGCTTCTGAAAAAGCACATCCAAGAGAAGGTGAGAATCCTGCAGTCTTTAAGGATTGAGGTGGCCAATATTTAAGCTTTTTAAAACAATGGAAACACTGTATGTTCTCTTCTATATACCCTGAAAAGAGCGCTGGGCTATTAAGCAAGTTACACATACCTTAGTGTATAAGATAACCAAATTGCTAGTTACAGGAGATTTTCAATTACGGAAGTACTGACTGGACGGCCATACCTGGAGGGATAAGGTTGGCAACATGGTGGTAGAACATGTGGGAATTCTTTCCAATTCAGTAGGTGCAGAAGCTAATAAGGAAGAGAATGGCCCTAGTGAGGGTTTTAAGTCACAGCAGGTAAACAGAAATCTAAGATGGGGAGGTAATGGAGAATCTGGGAAGCATTGATAACAAACACTGCTAACATTCAGATTGGTATAAAAACCGACAAGCAAAGGAGGAAGGACAAAGCCATTGGACTCTGTAATTGATATTTTTCATTCACCAAAAGACCATCATATATAAACAAATGAAACATGATAAGCAGGGAGAAAATAATGGGCATCCAGGTCTGCTAATATCTTTAGGTGACCTTGATGAATACATGCAGAGGAGGAGAAACCTGGATTATAAAGAGGAGTTAGATTCTCTAGTGTTTCAGAACAGTCTTGTACATCAGCATCCAAGCTTATTTGGTTGGATTAGCAAAAGAGGCCAAAGGAGACTTTGGGCTCAGTTCCCAAATGGGTCAATTAGCTTTGCTTTGTTCTATGGCCACAGATTGCACTCCTGACCTTGACCCCCCCCATTCCACAAGGTCACAAAGGAAACAATGCATCCCAGATACTAGAAAGTAATCTCACAGTGGTGACAGGGCAATAGTTTTAATTCAATTTAATATAGCTTCCAAAAGTCTACGTAAGCCAGTATCTGTGCTGCCTATAAAGTGCTAATAGTGAACACAAAATTTTGTTGGGTTCATTTTTAAGTTTCTATGTATTTAGGGTGCAGATAGTTATGACAGATATAGGGACTAGACCCATGACTTTAGTGGCACCTTCTCTGCTACTTAAAGTCTTCACTGACTAGACAATTTAAATGACTTAACCAGGGTCACACAGCCAGTGTGGGTCAGATGCTAGATTTGAATACAGCTCCAACATCTATCCTCTGTGCCATGCTACTTCTCTATTTATTATAGGCTTGCAGATAATTACAGAACTTTAATCAGCTCATAAGTTTCTTGTGACCAGTGTCTCATTTCAGGAAATTATAGGGAGTAAAATGAGTAAAATTGGTACGTCTTTTCACATATGTTAAGTATAATTTATTATCACTAAATCCCAGTGAGTGATGATTTTTAAGGCTATTTTTTTAAATCTTCCATAGAACTTTAAATTTTTCTGTTTTCAAGCTGGGAGACGTGGTAAATGTTTGTCCATTCTGAAATGTGAGAGGGGCTATAGGAGGGAATGCCCACCCAAATAGAAATTGATCTCTAAATTCTTTGAGTTAAATAGTTGTGCTTTTTCATAAGGGGACATTTCTCTGCAAAAGAGCCAGGCATATATACATATCCATTCTCATGTATGTGGATTTATTTGTAGCTATTTCAGGATACACATGCATATACACAAATTTATGTATGTATATGTACATATACATATACATATACATTTGTATTATGTGAATATATGTATGTATGTATGTGTATATGTGTGTATTTCTATTCACATACACACACATATACACACCCAGTAGTTATCTTTGCCAGTTAAATCACAGGTTCATTCTTTATCCCTATAGTAAATATCTACAGCTAGGTGGCACGGTGGATAGAGCTCTGGCCTGGAGTCAGGAAGACCAGAGTTCAAATTTGACATCAGACACTTACTAATTTGTGACCTTGGGAAAGTCACTTAACCCTGTTTGCCTTACTTTCCTCATCTATAAAATGAGCTGGAGAAAGAAATGGCAAATCACTCTAGTATCTTTGCCAAGAAAACCCAAATTGGGGTCTGTCTCTCTTTATATATATATGTAGATATATATAAATATATAGATAGATACATAGATATATCTGTATAGATACATAGATATATATTTATATAGATATCGATATGTAGATGTATATAGATATATATACACACATATATAAATATGTATATATATATGAATGAATAAAATACTAAATTCTTATGAGGGGCAGAGCATTGTGTTAAGTGCTAGGGATACATAGAGAAAAGTAAGACAATCCTTTTTCTCAAAGACTTTACATTCTACTAAGGGTTAAACACATGGGAAGTATCAGCTTTGAATCAGATGGAAAAGTCCCATGGTCTTTAGCGTGCAGGGATGAAGATGACAATGGCCTCTTCTTTAATGTTATTTCACTGACAAAATAACATCATTTTCTCACGTTGTATCCTTTGATGGGACCGTGGACCTTGGCAGCGACGACTCTCCTGTCCGGCTCTTTTAGAAGCTGTGGCTCCAGCCCCTGTAGGAGCCAGGCTGAATCTCTGGAGAAGTCGCTTCCCAGGATGTTAGCTGGGGGCAATTGTCTGGAAGCATTGCTACTCCTGAGGCGCTTGGGTTCAGGGGCTTGGGCTGCCTCCAGAGGAGATAGGAGGTCAAGGAGAAGGGAGATATGGTGATGGTGGTTTGACTTTCCTGACCCTTGCTGCCTTCTGTCTCTCCCTGAGGATACCATGAGGCTTCAGCTAGGCAGGCTTGCCTGACCCTCTGTGGGGCATTTAACGGGAATGGCTGACTCCTTTTTTCACAGGAATTACTTTCCTGAATGATTGTTGTGAGGGCTGGGCTAGAAGCTGGATTGGTGGTCCAGGAGTTACTACCTTTCTTGGGACTCTAGTGTCCATCTACACACATGTGCACACGTATGTGTAGATATATACATATGTATATGTGCATGTATGTACACATGTATGTGTGTATTTTGTGTATGCAGTTGGATCAAAATAGTTATCCTTCACTCTTGCCTGATGAGCGCTCTATGTCCTTTTCTGCTAATGTGTGTTCTTGATTATGAAGTCATCAATGAAAGGTTAGAGTGACCTTAGCTATCATCTAGTCCAATTCTGTTACTGTACAGATTGGGAAACTGAGGCCCCCAGGAGACTAAGTGATTTGCTGAAATTCATACAGGTAACAAGTATCAGAGCCAGAATTAGAACCCAGGTCCTTTTATTCCTCTTCTCATGAACAACTCATCATAGTTCACATACTTCATTCTCCTTATAACCATAGTACATACTTCTGTTGTCCTTTGGGTCACTTAAAATTGTTATTCTTTGGAGATCACAATATTCTTCGATGGGTAGCTATGTAGCATTACTGAGTCAGTAAGGGCTAAGGAGATGGACAAGCTTTTGTGGGAACAAGCTGCTAATGATGGAAAGCACCCTTCTAGCATGCTCCAGGTCATGCCTATACCCTCCTGGTTTCAAAATTTCCTAAATCTGGGCAATCTCACCCCTTCCCCACCCCATAGAGGTTAAAACTACTCCACACCATCATGTCTTATTCCATTTTTGTCTTTTCTTTCTTGCAAATCTTTCACTGACGACTCATCTTATACAATAAAAACCCAGCATAGTGAACAGAGGGCTGGATTTGGAATTGAGAAGCTGGAGGTTCATGTCCTCAGATAATCCCTAGCTGTATGAACCTGGGCAAGTCACTTAACTTTAGTTAGCCTCAGCCTCAGTTTCTTCATCTGTTAACTGTGGGTAATAATAATGGCATTTACCTCAATGATTTGTGAGGATCAATCAATCAGCAAGCAAATGAGACGATAACATGTCTAAAGCCCTTTGCAAACTTTGAAACACTGTGGAAATAGAAGCTATTATTATTTAGAGGCCCTTCTCTGCTTCTTGTAGGTACCAGTGTGCCTCTTGGGTTCATTATTCAGTATATGCTGAAGCTGGCTTGATCACTCCATGGATCATTACATTGATTTTTGAGTCACCTGTGAATGTTTTTTTTTTTTCTTAAGATCTGCATATGTAAGGGGCTGAGCAGGAAAAGTATTGGATTTAAAAGATGGACTTTTGTGGCAGAGATCCTTGAAAACATTACTAAATACTACCAAGCCTGATCTCCTAGTGGATTCTGGGCCCATCTACAACAAGTAGAAGGGGAAAGGGGTTGGGGGTGAGAAAGTCAGGGTAAAAAGGAGAAAATTATTGAGGGTATGTGTTCTGCTCTCATTTTGCACCAAAAATATGGAATCAGAGGTTGGAAGACTTTAAAGAGATGCAGGTCTCCACCTGAAAAACTGGTGGCTTGTGCATGATTGAGCCATGAATACTGGCATGAAGTAAGAGACAGAAGGAAACACTACTACTACCACCCCACCCCCTTGTAGCATCTCTAAGCCACAGGCCCCAACAAGAGCTGTGGGGCAGGGCCTTCATGAGAATAACTCTCATGCTCATGGGTGGAAACCACTGTAGGGATTTACATACTCATTTGGGTCTAATGACTACTCAATCAAGACTATCTACTTTGTTTTAATAAAACTTTATTCTGTAATATTCTGAGTTATTATAGTTCAGGTGTTTTAGTCATGACTGATTCTTTGTGACTCCATTTGGGGTTTTCTTGGCAGAGATACTGGAGTGGTTTGCCATTTCCTTCTCTAGCTCATTTTACAGATGAGGAAACTGAGGCAAATGGAATTAAGTGGCTTGCCCAGGGTCACACAGGTAGGACGTGTCTGAGGCCAGATTTGAACTCAGGAAGAGGAGTCTTCCCGACTCCAGCCCCAGCACCCTGTGCACTATGGCACCACGTAGCCATCCTAATATTGTGAATCATGTACCTGCAAATTGGGAAGAAGCCTGAGGGAAGCAGAGGTAGAGAGTTTAGGGAGTTAAGATGGGATCACATGCTAGATAAGTACTCTAAGAGGATAAGAAAATCCTCTAGAATGGGCCCTTCCCATTATGAAAGTCTCTGACACATAAGAAAGAAATTCAAAGCACCATCATGGATTTATACAGGGAATCCCACGATCGAGGTGATTATGGATCACCCTGGTATTTCCATGTAGGAAGTTGTCCCTATTGGCATTCGAAGGCTGGGCTTCATGACCATTTTTCTGTGTGTCGGAGGCTTCTTTGACAGTTCCTTAAAGCTGATCGACCAACCCCTTCAACAAATAATGTTTTTAAATACATAATACCAAACATGTAAGATTATAAAGGGAATTTCTATATATAATTTCTATATTGACATAGTTATCAAAAAAAGTTTTGAGTTCCTGTCCTATCTTTTTTATATGGTAGCACGCATACACGGGCAGGTAAAGACGCTTGAATGCTGATAGTTATAACTGACATCACCCCAGTCCTTCTGCTTTGCTCTACCCATGCCCCCAGAAGAGCAGCCCCAACTCCTCAGTTGCAAAAATCCAAACCTAAACTTCTACAAAAGGAATCCTGGTCAAAGAATTGAAGTCTTTTGTTCACTCTCTGAGTTGAGAGTCAAACTCAAATAGAAATGGATCCCTGTGAGCCACACGTTTTGAGAAAAATCACAAATTAACATTATTTGTTGTATTTTTTAATTTATTCTGTTAAAAATTTCTGATTCAAACAGGTAGGCTGAGTTTTGTGGAGCCCCTGGCAGCCAGTGGGCTGCAGTGGGACACTTCTACCCCAAGAGGTTATTGATAGATTTTGGGGTCCTGTGAACTTTGGGGGGAAATCACATCTTTATTTCAATATAATTATCTGGTCCAGACTCTTGCTTTAGGCAATTGAATATTTGTCATCCTGATCAGATAGCAAAAGCTCTTCAGAAATAGAGACACTAGTTTTCTTTTCTTTTTTTTTTTAACTTAGGTATGTCTTTATTTCTATAAATAGCATTTTACAGTTATCTTCAGTTCCAATGGAGTCTTGGTAGGTGGACTCTCAAATAATTTATACATTTTTTAGTTTTTTAAAATTTCAAATGCAATTTCAAGATAACTGTGCAAAACTACTATTTGGTTCAGTTTCTATTTAGCATTGGTAGCAACAAGTTCATTTCTAGATGAGTTCTTCCACTGGACTGGGGTCCCAAAAGTCACCTCCAAAGATTGCTCCTTGTTCCTCAGGATATCAGTTGCCTCTGGAATCATTCTGGAACACTGGAACCTGGCAGTGTTTTGAGCTCACTAGTTTGAGGACAAAAGAGAAGAGGAGAAAGGACCAACATCTGCTTCTCAACACCACTTAGCCTCAGCTCATTACAATATAGTCTCTCACTGGATGCCATAATCGAGTCAATCTCAAAAGTTACTTGAGATCCCTGAAAAAGTCCATAGCTGAAGCCTTTTTTGAATGCCTCCATAGCCAATCAAAGAACCCCCTATTAAACACATCGAAAACTAGAAACAATTAAAAAATATCTATGCTTCCTCCAGTCTCTCCAAGGCTCTTCTATTTCCCATTATGATGATAACTATCCTGGAAACAGTTTCCCAGACTCTCCATGGAGAGTTGCATCTACTAAGCAATCTAATGGGCTGCATGTTCCAGGTAAGAGCAAGCTCTTCCTGCTGATGTGGATTTATTTTATATCCTGCTGCTTTGCCTGAGTTATTAATTATTTTAATTAAATTTTAGGCACTTGTCTTCTTAGCTAAGGAAAAGAATGAATAGAGAGAGACAGACAGATAGAAGGATAGGGAAGACTTTATTAAGTACTTACAAGGCCAGGCCCTGTACTAAATGCTGGGGACACAAATACAAGAAAACAAGATAATCCTTCCCCTCAAGAAGCTTATAGTCTAATGACAGAAGATATATAAAGGGATGCTAGAAAGAGGGTGGGAGGGAGGAAGGTGAGGATGGGGAATATGCACTTATATAGTTCCTACTATGTGACAGGCACTGTGCTAAATTCTTTAAAAAGACAAAACAAAACAAATATTCTCCATTTGATCCTCCCAGCAACCTGGGAGCTGGTGCTATTATTACCCTCATTTTACTGTTAAGGAAACTGAGGCAGACAGAGGATAAGTGACTTGCTCAGTGAGGTCACAAAGCTAATAAGTGTCTGAGGCCAGATTTGCACCCCCAGGAGAGTACCCAACCTGAGGCCTGGTGAGGTACCCAAGAAGATAAGGCAAAAATTTCACCTTTGAGGAGGAGAAGCCAGGAGTAGAGTCCAAAGAATCCAGTGGGGTGTGCTGTTGGAGACCATAGAGTTTTATAGGAATTTAGAGGTTGAAGGAAAGTTGGAAATCACCTAGTACTGTAGAAACTCTTCACTTTATAGAGGAGGAAATAGAGGCCCAGTGAAGTGACCTTACAAAGTCATGCAGCTAAACAAGAGGCAGAGACAGAATTAGAATCATGTTCCTTGCCTTACATCAGCATATAACCCCAAGCAAGCTTTGCAAACGTGATGAGATACTATCTCAATCACTGCTTTAGCAACAGGATGAGAGAAAATTTGCTTATATTATTCTGGTTTCTCATGTTCTCTCATGATCCCAAGGAACTAGTATTGAAGCATTATCTCCCAAGCCTCCTAGACCTGTCCTGGTTGCAACAGAAAAGGGACTGATTGACAGACATCTGATGGATAGACGATCTAAATTGACAGTCATCAAGGTTGTCACGATTCTTGGAGAGTGGATACTAAAAAAGCCCATTCCTTCAGATGAGGCTTTTTACAGCCTTCCAAACACTCTAGGCTCTTAGGGTGAAAAGCTGCAGAGAAGGAGGCTACCTACATTGGTGGAGGGAGTTTCCCATACCAATAAAATCAGAGGACTAGTTAGTCCCTATTCCTGTCCCCAAATCTCCTTGGGTTCTTTGACATGCTAATATCCCCCAGAAACAGGATTTTTATCAGTTGGCAATGGCATTAAAGAGGCATTACCATCTGCTTCGTCCCTGCACCCTAAGGACCATGAGATCTTTCCATCTGATTTGAAGCTGAAACCTTCCATATGTGTTGTGTCCCCCATTAGAATGAGAGCTCCTTTGAGAGCAGGGACTGTCTTGCTATACATGTATCTCCAGACCTTACTTTGCACATAGTAAATGCTTAAGAGATGCTTGCTTGCTTCATTCATTCATTCACAGCCCAACCTGTCTCTGTTTCATGGGGCACACGATTCAAGCCCATCATACAAAGTCCTTAAGACATCCCCAGGATGCCCTGGAAACGACTCCCTCCAGCTCAGTTCCCACCTCTACTCCACGCTCCACCTTTCCTTCGTCTTCCTAACTGATTTTAAGGAGATCTTCCAGGAGAAGGGATAGGAGGTAGGGCTTCCAAAAGGGGCGGGTCCAGGAGTCCTCTTCTCTGCATCCTCGCTATCCACCGCCCTTCCGCGCACCCCCGACTAATGCCTTGCTAGGAAAGTCAGCCGGGAAACCTCTTGGGGTCCCACCCACCCCGTGCTCGAGGTCCTTGTAACTCAGCGCCTGGGAAGGACGCGCGCGACGACGCTAAACTCAGTATCGTGACGGCGGTGGTCGGAGGAGGGGGGAGGCAGAGGCAGGGAGCCGAGGGAGGGGGGGGGGCACTGGCCCCGCCCCCGCACGCCTATGGGGGAGCGGTGCGGGCCCTGACGTCACTTTTGCCTGCGTCCCTGCACATGGGCTGCCGAATGCACTGAGCGGGCTGCTGTGGGCCAAGAGCTGGGAGCAGGAGCAGGAGCAGGAGCAGCAGCAGCCTCGGGGGGGGGGGGGTGGGGGTGGGAAACACGCATGGCCTCGGGCTTTTGGGGCGCAGGTGATCAGGCTATGCTGTGCATTTTTTAATTTTACAGTCCCCTCTGCTGTTTTTGCAGTTTTCGCCCTAAGTAACATTTTGCAGGGGAGGGGGGGGTCTGAGAAGGGTCCTGCTGGAGCCCGTCTTGCACTTCGGCCGCTTGCCCAGGACTAGCTATTTCCTGAAACTTCTGTATTTTTCATTTTTATGTGTGTGTGTCTAGGCACTTGATTATATTAGCATAATTTCCCTCACACTCCCCTGGCTTCCCCACCGCCTGGGAGGAGTACACATTGACAGAGGAAGGAAAAGCAAATTGGGGCTGGGGGATTGGGGGGGAAAGGGGAGGTTTGTTTGGTTTTTTTTTGGCAAACAGAAAAGAGAAGAAAAGAAAAAAAGACCATCTAGTACAACGAGATGGAGAAAATGTCCCGACCGCTCCCCTTGAACCCCACGTTCATCCCTCCCACTTACGGCGTGCTCAAGTCGCTGCTGGAGAACCCCCTGAAGCTGCCCCTGCACCCCGAAGACGGTGAGAGCCACCACCGCCGCTGCCGCCGCTTGGGTTCCTCGGGTTCCCCTGATTTGGAGAAAGCGACCTACTCCACGGTTGGGGCTTTCCCCGACTTTGCTTTTCTTTCTGGGCACCCACCTTGAATCTCCAGCCGCTCTCACCTCACCCCCCCACCCCACTTTGCCCTCCCCATTCTCTTCCCTATACTCTCTCCTGCACTCCCCAGAGCCAGACCCGCTGCTGCCTCTGCTTGGATGCAATTGAGGATTGGCTCTCACTCGCTCTCCTCTCTCCCCTCCTCCTCCATCGCCCACCCCCGAATCGGCTTTCCGCTTTATTTTAAGTAATTCTGGGAGCCAGTGCCCAACCTCTGTGGTTTGTTCAGCAGTGCAGGTAGGAGCTGATGCAACTTAAAATAGGGGTGGAGTGGGGAAGTTCCCCCACCCCCATTAGATATTCCCACGAGTAAAGTTGAAGGAGAGGGGAGCTTTGAGAGGTAAGAGTATAAATTTCTTCTACATTTATACTTTACGTGGTTTTGAGGGACTTTTGGAGAGTGGTTTGCAGACAGCAGTACATGAGCAGCGTAATACCATAGTAATGGGATCTTGGTTGTTTTTATTTTTATTAAGAAATTGAAGGTGTGGATGAGGAAGGAATTTTAGGAGGCGTTTTTACTTTCAGAAGTTGAAAGGGGTGTAGTGGATGAAGAGAATGGCTTTTCTGTTGAAAGCTGATCCCCGTGCTAGTTTCTCTGGTCAGTTTCCCCCTCCACCTTTCCTGGTGGGAGAGGACTTGAAAGGATGCTCACGTGTAAAGTAAGACGAAGTCTCATGACATTTTGGTGTTAAAGGTGTTGGGGAAAGATAGTCTGAGGAATAGACCCCAGTGACTGCTGCTCCTCAGGTCTGCTGCCGGCAAAGTGCGTTATACTGGAAATGTGATAGATTTGCGATTTAAGGCTTCTGCAGTTCTGTTTCCCAGCTAATCACAACAGTAAGGCTGGTCATTTGTAGTGTAAAGTACTATAAATGGCTCCCTTCTTAAAATTGTTTTCAGGAGATTTGTACATTCTTTGCTTAATCTAGACTTGTTGCTACGAATTTAAGGGACTTGTTAAATTCCCGAAATGCAGAATGCTTGTAATCCCCTCTCCCCACCCACTTTGAAAAAAAAAAGGACACGTGAAGGAACTAATGTATTTTAGCTTGACTGTGTTCAGCATTTTAATCCAAGTTGTCAGGAAATTGACAGCATTTACGAATGTGGTGTTTACAGAGTTGTCCCAGGTACTTAGGGGCCAGATTCCCCTTGGGGACTTCTTTCGGTTGAAATTGACAAATGTCAAATGATCAATTATAGATGGAATGAAATATCAGGTATTTGCCTCTACAAGATAGCTACATGCACACATGTTAGTACCGTGTGTGTGTGCTGGTGCTGTCTCTCTGTTAAGCAACAGCTGTGTTCTTGAAAAGTTGTATACAGATATAGTTTATTTTTTTTTTAAACGGAATCCTCTTGAAATACCCTCGGGTATTTGGCATTTGAAGAAATATCTCCGTGGCTTTTTATAAGGAGAAGAAGCCTTTTATCAAACAGCCCCTATGAATAATTAATATGTTTTGTAAATCTGGATTTTTATGAACCCTATGTAGAGTTGATTGGGATTGAGATATAACAGTATAGTGAGTGAGTGAATGAATGTGTAAAATCCAAATATTTAACCCAGGTTGTAAATAATCACAGTAAAGATTCTCCCCTATTGTACATGTAAATTTTTTTATCTCCTCAGACAGAACTGAACTGTTCAACTGATTGTCCCACTGTGGGCGCTCACGGATCAGTCTTAGACTGCAAGTTTTTATCTTAGCTCATGCTGAAGCCCCAACCAGAAAAGCAGTTGTCTCTTTCCAAAGTAAATAGGGAGATTGCAAAAAGCAGACAGAACTCCACATCCAGCCTGACTTTTAACTCTGGATTACCTGAGGTCCACTGAGGACAAATACAGCAGGACATAGTGCCATTTGGGATGAGAAAATTCCCCTAGTGGTTTTTGGAAGGGGAGATTAGTGGGGTAGAGAAGGAGCAAAATTGGTTTTCCTTAAAAAGAAAAATAAATGAACTTTTGTTTTCTTTTATAGCGTTTGGTAAAGAAAAAGACAAGAAGAAGCTGGATGATGACAACAGTAGCCCTATGGTCCCCCAGTCTGCTTTCTTGGGGCCCACCTTGTGGGACAAAACCCTTCCCTATGATGGAGATACTTTCCAGTTGGAATATATGGACTTGGAAGAATTCTTGTCAGAAAATGGCATCCCCCCAAGCCCCTCTCAGCATGACCATAGCCCCCACCCTCCTGGGCTGCAGCCAGCAACCTCAGCCGCCCCCTCTGTCATGGACCTCAGCAGCCGGGCCTCCACCTCGGTTCACCCCAGCATCTCCTCTCAGAACTGCCTGCAGAGCCCCATCAGACCAGGTAAACCTCCTGGAAGGCTTCCCCCCCCACTGGGTGGGGAGGGGGGGAGATGGAGGCTTCCTGGCCATGCCCAGGGGATCAGAGAACTAGGAGTCCGAATGTTTCCCTCCACAGGGACCTCAGCTCGGAGAGACACTTGGTACAGGGGAACAGTGCCCTGGCTCTGGAGTCAAGAGGACCTGGGTTCAGATCCCGCCTCTGATATTTATTACCAGTGTGACCTTAGGCAAGTCACTTCCATGGCCCAGGTTCAGGGCCTCTAGTTTCCTCATCTGTAAAATAAAGTAGTTGGACTTGATGACCTAGAAGGTCTTTTCCAGCTCTAAATCTCTGAAAACCCACCAGTCCTCGCAAATCCTTTTTTTTTTTTTTTTTAATACCCAAATTGCCTAGCTAAACAGGTAGAAAGTAGTATCTCCCTCAGGGCCTAGCTTAATGTCTTGTACATGGTAGATGCTTAATAAATGTTTTTTGCTTGAATTTTCTTGCCTGAATGATTCAGATGGGCTTATAACACTGCTTCAGTTCTCCTGGTAGCCCTTCATTTCATAGCTCTGTAGATTTGGCTTGAAGAAAAGAAATGGGAGAAGAGAGGAGAATAATTGTGGGTGAGAAGCAGTATCCTTGGTCTTGGGCTGTTGGTGGTCTGACTGAGAAATTTAAGTGTCAGAAAAGGAGATCTGACCCTTTTACTAGTCAGTTTAGAACCAATCTTCCCTACTCTTCTGATGCCTTTTAGCCATTTTCTTATAAATCAGATGCCTTATTTTAGATTTGTATAAAAAAAGCAGACCCCTCATTTAATCCCACTTTGTTCTTGAAAAATTGTCTATAAATATGTTTGGTAATATATTTTAAGGTGCGTTGTGGGTGCTCAGTATTTAAAGGAACTTCATGGCAGAACCCCCTCCCCCCAAAAAAATGGTCTCATGGTAATTTATGCAGTTGTATCCTTGCCTGGAATTTCATGGGACATAACTGGTGCTTAAAATCCCTTCTGCACATAAAAGGCAGAAAGAAAAAAATCTTTCTGCACACCTACAAAGTTCTTGCTCAGTGCAAAATGGGGAAAAATAAGGACACTTTCATACTTGGGTAACTGGGAAGAAAGATGGAACCAGAGAAGCCATCAGGGTCTGGAGTCTGGAGGGAAGGATGGAGGAAGTGTGGCAATGATGGGCTTGTATGAGAGACCTTTATTATAGTCTTTGTTCTCCTCTGTGGCAATTTCTGAGACATAAGAAGAGAGTAATGAAAATAGAAGGAAACCATGTGAATAAGAAAACTGTTCTCTTAAAATTGAGTTGGGGGGGTGTCTTTTCAACTCTTCCTTCTCCAAGTTGGAATCTTGACTCTGAGCCACTTACCTCCTCTCCAGCAGAGCCTTGGGAAACCCCTCCCTTTCTTGGGACATAAGCTTGGTCTCTAGAGAATGGACCATGCTATTGTTGGGGGTATCTGCTTGTGAGGACAATGTCCAGAGAAATCAGTAGCTGTGTAAAATTGGAAAAGCAGAAGCAAAAGATCCAGAGGAAAAGCAAATGTCTAAGCAGGACTAGACTTTAGCACTGCAGTTGCTTCGCATGTTTTGTCTCATGTATCTTCTCTTATGTCCCCAAATACCTTCTTTTCAGAAGGCTTTGCACCTGTCTTACAGGGATTAGGGTATGTCTTGTTTTGAATTTATTAGGTAGGGCAAGTAACTTCTCCCAGAATTCAATATCAGAGTGCATTCAGAAGGATAATTACTTCATTTGGGTATTTCAGTCCCAGTAATGGATGAAAAGGCACTATGCCCCTTTGCCTTTTGACCTAGTTGACTAAAAATCTATCAGTTCATTGGTATTTTCTAAACAGGTCCTGTGTTCAGGTGTGTAGCTTGCATGGGAATTCATCTTTCTTTTGCCTAAAGTGCATCCTAACATTTGACAGCTGTAAGAGCGGACCCTGCCTCAC